>NC_056748.1:386140705-386773205 GCF_019279795.1 Protopterus annectens | reverse complement strand
CTTCATCTTATCCATGGATCCCAAAAAGCTCCACGAATCTCTACAAATTTGTACTTCCGACTCCACATTTTTTTTTAGTTTTACATACAAAAATTTTGCACAGGCAGATGTTAACGAATTCCTCCCATCAACAATAGGACATATTGGAGGATCCACCATGTTTTTGTGGATCTTTGGTACACCAAAAATAATGGGCTTTAACAAGTGATGCCAAATTACAATAGTTAAACATTTCCAATGAAATACCCTGCTCATTAAATAAATCATTCAATTAGCTATACATTCACCTGTAAGCACCATTCATTTAATCCCTAGAAACCATTTTGTAAGCTTCCATTTGCAAAACATTCAACATTCTATCCTTGTAGTCAAATTGAGCCAAAATAACCAATCCCCCTCCCTTATACGGCTTCATAATTCTTATTTATTTTCTTTTAAATCTAATATACTGCATTCATCTTTCTTTAAATTACAAGCAGCTTCACTTCTGTGCTTACTCAACATACATCTAAAATCCAATTCACATGCTTTCTCATATATTCGCAAAGCCAGATGCAAGGCCGATTAAAAGTGCTAGAAATATTACAAACTGGATTACCCTTAAGCCCATTTTCAAACAATAATTTTAAATTCAGGTTCCTTAAGACCATTTTTAAATCTATCAGTAAGTTAGGCACAGAGGCTTTTAGCAGAGGGGAACAAAAGTCAAACCTTTTGAAAGCAGGTCAGCCATAGCCACATCAAGTTATGTATGTGAAAAGTTGTACAGTATTCTCCACAATGCTGTAACCAATGTTCCCCACATCAGAGTTGATAAAGGACTGATGTTCATCCACACTGCCATAAACAATATCCGAATCGAAACAATATCCAAATCTGTTATTAAACGTTCAGTTCCTCGATCTTGAATTGCTTCCTCCTCATTATCATGCCCCAGTTCCTTCCCCTCACTTGGTTTAACTTCGATTGGTTACTCCAAGTGGGTTGGGGCTGTTTTTTAAATACCATTGGTTGTGATTGGGAGGTGTGCGAAAATCCTGCTGATATGATTGGTTCCCTTGTTGTGGAAACCTGCTCTTCCCTTTAAGGCGTTCCAAACATCTAAGCAGTGGGTTGGAATCCATTCTTACTTCCTCATCGTTCTCCTGGACATCCAAAGATACTGTCTGGGAATATAGGGCATAATTCACACCAGATTTGTAGTTAATCAGAAAACTGATATTCTTCCCCCTCCTTCCACTCCATATCTGTGAGGGCAGAGGTGGTGGATATGCCGTGCCCTTACTATATTCATTGTTATCCCTCTCCAATTTCTTAACTTTAGTAGCCCACATCCTCTGTATGTGTTGTTCTATACTAGTGATGATGCGCAGATGGTCGGGCTTAAATTGTTCATAAAGCACTTCCTGCTTTATCACCAAATCCAATTCATTTAAGTCCTGGGCCAGGGTTTCTATTAATTTACTATTATGCCTAACCAAATTTCAAGCAGTTTGCACACTGCTCTATCAAAGAACTGCAATAAATCCATGTGAAGGGGGGTATTGATTTCAAGACCAGTAGGGTAGCACCATAACTACAAACCTTTTGAGACTTGTTTTCTCTTTATGCATTCAGCTAGATAGTTTTCCAGCTTCAATTTTTTTACATTTCATGAACTAGTAATCAATTTGATCCAACATTTCATTAATACTTCCATTATCAATTTGGGTCATCATATTAAACACCAAGTCACTCCCTAACCAGTCATTAAGCACTGGGATCTGGCTATATATAGATAAATTCCTACCCAAATCAGAAGTATTATTATTATTAATATTAACCGAAGGGTTCTGAACAAACCTTGGAGGAAATGACAAACCTCCCACTACACATTCGGGCTGCAGTTGTTGTAATTTACCCGTTTCAAGACTGTTATGTACATTAAACCTTCCTACAATCCCTGAAGTGGGAAGGTTATCAAAATTCTGTTCTGTTGAAATGTTCATATTAGGTACATGATTATTGTTAGGCTCTTCTCTGGAATCATTACTCAAATTACGATTATTAGTATAAACCACTTGTGACAGTGCTTCAACTCTTCCACTCAGTTGTTGAATTAAGGTAAGGTTGCCGATAGAATCTGACATCTTTTCCATTTCCATTTGGGAAAGTAATGGCTGCGAACTGGATGCCGTCTCCTCAGCCATAAAAACAAAGACAAACTAAATAACAAAAAACAAACTAACTGGAATAAAAACAAAAAAGTGAGGAAAACGGACCAGCCAAAATGTACATTCAGTTACAAAGCTTATTCAATAAGTGCTTTCATCCACTTGTGAACTTGTCAAATACTTGTGAACTTTTTCAGATTAAAGGCATACCCTACAAGTGCTGTATTTAAAACACATCATTACAATTGTCATAATACTTCACAGGACCACGCCCCCTTTTTTTTAAAAAAGAAAAAACATTCATTTTCGTACTCTAAAAGATATATATATATATATATATATATATATATATATATATATATATATATATATACATTTATACATTACCTGAACCTTTTTCTGAGAACTAGCAACACGTTACAATTAATGTTATATTATATTCAAATTAAGTTGTTGTATAAATTAAACCATATTTTACTAATAAATAAAAAATCCACTTTAGCAGACATCTACTAATCACTAAAACTAATGCAAATAATAAAGTACAACACTTAAGTTCAGAACCCTAACAAATCCTTACACACAGACACACACACACACACACATATATATATATATATATATATATATATATATATATATATATATATCCTTACACACACATATATCTATGTTCATAAGTAGGTACTCGGCTATCTGCCTGAGGGCATTTATAAGCCTAGCCAGTGTGTGTCGGCTTTCGCCGCCCCATTGATTAATTAACTGATCCTCTGTCAAGCAGAGCCAATGAAGTGATCCCAGGGGTATAGTTTCTGTTACCCATCCACTCGTCAAGGTTTCTCTTGAAGAGTGTTAGTGAGGGGCTCTGCCTGATGTAATTTGGAATTTTGTTCCAAAGCATGGGGAGTCTCTGTGACAGGAATGTATCCCTCCAGCATGTTCTATTTATTGTTGTGGCGAGGTTTAGCTCACTAGAGCGCGTGGTTCGCAGTGACTTGGATTTCTTTAGGTGGAGCATGTCCATCAATTCTGAGTTGGACATGGCTTTCTAAGTCAAGAAGAGATCACCTCTGAGTAAGTGATATGCCACTGAGTACAGCCGGAGGTTTTTCAGTCGGGCTGCATAGGACATATGTTTGAGGCCAGTAATCCTCTTGGTGAGGTACTTTTGTGGTCTTTCCAGCTGTTGGAAGTGTCTTGTGAGGTACATCCCAAATGGGGCACTGTACTCTATGATGGGTCTAATGAGTGACGAGTAGAGGGGCACTATAACCTCTTTATTTCTAGATTTGAACCCTTTAGTAATTAGATGGGCACATAGAAGGATTTCCTAACCACTTTGGCAATATGATTGTCAAAGGAGAGATTACTATCTGCCTGGGTCCCCAGAGCTGTTATTACCTATCCTGTATTAAGGGGCCTGCCACCTATGTGGTAATTCATGGGTATTTTTTTTTTCCCAAACGGGATGACTATGCATTTTTTGGCATTTAGTTTGAGGCCATGACTTTGACACCAGGTGTCCGTCTCAGTTAGGCTCTTTTGGAGGATGTCTGTGTCAGCCGGAGAGTCAATTAGGGCCCCCAGTTTGCAGTCATTGGCGAACTTGGTTAGCCATAGTCCTCCTGTGTTTGCCTGTACTTCTGAGAAGTATATGCTGAACAGTAGGGGTCCCAGGACTGAGACTTGCAGGACACCACTTGTGACTGGTTTAGAGTCAGACCTGGGGCCCGCTATTCTTACAGTGTGAGTTCTGTCTGTAAGCCAGTTGGCAACCCATCTCGTGATGTAGGGGTTTATGTTCAAGCTGGTGAGTTTTTCTGTAATACACGAGTGGGGAATGGTGTCAAACCCTTGGAGAAGTCAGGGTAGGCTGTGTGAACCACCTTTCCCTCGTCTATGGCCTTGGTGACTGTCTTGAAGAAGTCAACCACGTTTAGTAGGCATGATCTGCCCTTAAAAAAGCAGAACTGGGTCAGGTCAAGTGTTTGCAGGTTCCCAATGTCTTTGTTAATGAGTTCCATGATGATGCACTCCATAGCCTTGCAGACCAGGCAAGTCAGGCTTATGGGACGATAGTTACCAGGGTCAGTTGTGGCCCCTCCTTTGTGGAGAGGAATAACCGTGTGTGCCACTCTATGGGCACGTAGCCTGTGGAGAGGCTGAGGCTGAACAGCGTGTTTAGGTGGGGGGTTAGTTTGTTCTGTAGTTCGTGCAAGATGCAGCCTGGGACACAATCTGGTCCCATTGATGCTGTGTTTTTGGCTTTTGAAAGGGCTGTTTTCACCTGTGCGTCTGTGATTTTTGGGACACTACACTTTTCTGGTATTGTTGTGGGCCCTTTTGGAGGTGACAGGGGGGTGAAGTTTGCACTGAATCTATCTGCCAGGATGTTGGCAATATCAGTAGGTTCAGTATATTTTGTGCTATTTTGCACTAGTTCAGTGCATATCTGCAAGTTGACACTTAAATTCTTAACATAGCTAAAGAAGGCTTTTTGATTATCTTTTGAATCCTTGGCTATTTTTCTTTCAAAGTTAGCCTTGGATGATTTCATGAGGGACCTTAGTCTCTTACTGATACTGATCAGGGATGTCTTTCCTTCTTGGGATTTGCTTTTTTTCTGAACTAGTTTCATCCTTCTATTGTATAGCCAAACTGGTTTCCTTCTCTTAGAGGAGTGAGTCTTGGTTTTGCTAGGGATGGCACAATCCATGCATCCTTGTTGGTGCTCATAGAGTGCATTTGTAAAGGTTTCTGCATCTTGGGCAGCATTATCCTTTAGCATGGGGGCTGTGAAACTTACCACCTCTGTCTTAAGTAAGGTGAAGTTTGTTTTAGAAAAGATTTTTACTGTGCTTTCCTTAGTTGGGGGTGGTGGTGGGGTGTGGACATCCAGAGTGATTAGTTTGTGGTCTGATCTAACCAGTGACGGGTTGACCTCCTGTGTGGACCACCTGTTACCCATGTTGGTGATGACCAGGTCCAATATGTTTTCACCTCTGGTAGGGGAGTTTACCAACTGATCCAGGGCATTTGAGTTGATGAATTCCAGGAAGTGCTGGGCCTGGGAATTTGTACTCGAGTAGTTTTCCCAGTGAATGGTAGGCTAATTGAAATTGCCCAATATCAGGGTGTTTGGTAGGACCTTCATGTTTTCCAGTGTCTCCAGAAAGGAGGAGTGGTGGTCCTGGGTAATGGAGGGTGATCTGTAGCAGGCCACAATTTGCATTGCAGATTTGCCTGATGTTAGTTGCACATGGATATCTCAGAGGTATCATGGTGCGCCACTAACCTGGAGGTGTAGGTATCCTTGATGAATATGGACACACCCCCTCCTTTTTGTGTTTCGGTCCGTGTTCTGTGGCCAAAATGTGTGGTATGAGTTGCAGCCTGGTAGTGCTGGGGTGCTCTCTGGACCCTTGAACCAGGTTTCAGTTACTGCACAGATGTCGACGTTCTCCATACTGAGGAGTGCTTTGAGCGTGCACATTTTGAGATTTAAACTCCTAGTGTTAAGAGCATAACCCTCAGTTTTTTGTTAATTGTGCTGTTTACGGTGGTGGGTTTGACTTTTGAGCCTTGCCTAAAAAGGGCACTATGGGGGCAGCAAGAGCCTTGGCCAGTATTCGAAAGCCTAGGGGTGACAGGTGCAAGCCGTCTCTTGCGAAGCAACGTGGCTTGTCGAGCATGTTGTCCCAGGCTGACAGACACTGCTGATCCCCTTTGAATGACACCAGAAGCTTAGCCAATTGTTGAAATTGATCATTTTTTCTTTATACTGAGGTATCATTCTTGGTGAGGGGAGGATGCTACTCAGGGTCAGGGTCATACCAGCCTGGGCTACAGGATCAGAGAGCTCTTCCATGTCTCTTTTCATGTAGTCCAGGGAGGTATGTCTCAGGTCATTCACACCAACATGAACAATGACAGAGTCATATTTGTACTTGTTCTGGAGTGACCTTAGTGCTTGTGTTATGTGGCGGATTCTGGCTCCCGACAGGCAGCTAACAGTAACCTTCTGCTTCTCCAGTCTAGTGAGTGGGACATCAGTGTGCCTGACTATAGAGTCACCTATTACTAGTGTGTTAGGTATGTTATTTCGCCTTAAGGGCTGTGATTGTGCAGCACACTGATTTTGTGTTTTATGTGTTGTCTGGTTTGTGACGGGAAGTGCAGGTTGTTTGGGTGTCTGCTTTGGAGGTCTCTGATGCTTTTGCAGGTTTTTATTTAGAGCCTCTGAGTAAGATTTTGAGTATTTATGTGTATTTTTTGCCAGTGCTGTTTTAGTAGGACTGTGTGCGGCTGGAGTTGTGGTACAAGTGTTAACCTTCTCCTCTTGACTGTCTGTTCCAGTCTTGGGTGGAGACAGCTTAGCTTCCAGTTTGGCTGTATAATTGCATCTCTCACAGATGTTAGTGTTTTGTGGTAGGAGGAGAGGGTTGTCTGTGTACATGAGGCAGTTGTAACATTGCCAGAGGATACCCAGATTCACCAGCTGGACCGGAGAGTGCACCTGAAGTTGCCCTTTGGTCATGCCTGAATAGTAGGGTGAGCTGCTTAGTCGCTTGGTTGGTGAGAGGTGAATAAAGAGCCTTGCCCTGCTGGGCAATCAGTGTCAGGGTATATTAGTGCTTGCTATTAGGTCTGAGCAAGTGCTGGGCTGTAAGATTTTTTTGAGTGCTTAGGTTGAGAGTTGGACTAGTTTCAAGGGAAAAACTGTAGAGGAGACTTAGTGGAGCCAGGAATAATTTAACCGTTGCTAACCGGCACTGCCCGGTGCGCAAAACCATGCAAACGCAGTTTTTATGGTAGGGAAATTAAAGAGACAGAAATTATCCCAAAATGGACAATAAAATACTAACTTCTGGGCTGGAACCACTCCTCCAGGGACAGACAGGCTGCTCAAAGCTCCCCTCTCTCACAGGTGAATAGAGAAACTTCCTTCTATCCAAGTAAGGTATGGGCAACTCAGAAACTAGTATCACAGCCCTGAATTCAGCACTAGCCTGAAAAATGTACTATACTAGCTTAGAAAGCCAGGAAACAAGGAATTTTTTTTTGAAAAGCTAAGACAAAAACAGTAAAAAATATACTTAAAACAGCTTTAAACGACTACAAACAATCAGAAAAGGTGATCACGCTTTAGTGTGTAGCCTACAACAGTTAAACAAATTATTTAAACAAAAAACAACTTTTTAAAAGTGCAGGCAGTCAAATAAGTACAATATGTGAAAAAAACAAGCTTTTAAATCACAATAAACGTAGGAAAATCTGCGTTTAGGTACAGCAAGAAAGTACTGAAAACTGATGCTTAATCACTCCAAAGTCTCTCTTCTAAGCTAGAAGGCTTGTATCAGTTTAAGGCTTTCAAGTGCTACCCAGTAGGTTAATTACAGGAAATATGGGAAACAAGCGCAGATGTGGTCTTTTAAATCAGAAAGTTGAAAGAGAAGGACAAACTGTCCAAATGGTCAATAAACTACAATTTCTGGGCCAAGAACCTCTCCTCTTGTGGTAGACAGGCTACCTAGTGCTTACCACTCCCACTGATAAGCTAGAAGGCTTCCCTCCAACACAGAAGGGCTTGGGGGGCTCAGAAGCTTACCAACAGTCCTGGATACAGCAAATCTGTACCTGGACTACACTAGTTATAGGAAAGACGGGGACCAAACACAAAACGGGCTTTTAACCAGAAAGTAGAAAGAGATGGAAAAACTGCCCAAACAGCCAATGAACTACAATTTCAGGGCCAAAACCCACTCTTCCTATAGTAGATAGGCTACCTAGTGCTTACCACTCCCACTAATAAGCTAGAAGGCTTCCCTCCAACACAGAAAGGCTTGGGGGGCTCAGAAGCTTACCAACAGTCCTGGATACAGCAAGTCAGTATCTGGACCTGACTAGTTACAGGAAACAAGCTTAGAATTTTTTTTTTGTTACAGAAAAGCAGCTAAAACAGCAGTAAATACAATTCAAATTGTAGTGCAGGCCAGCACACTCGAGTGTGTAGCAACACTACGGCAAATACAGTTCAGATAAATGAAGTTAAATTAACACATGACTAAAAAACATGTGCAGAAGGCAGTAAATTAGAAGGCTACTAACAAGCAGTAATAAGTACAGAGTAAGAGCGACTGAACAGATAACAGCACACAGAAGAGCAACTAAGACAGTTACAGTAAGAGCAGCTGAATAAAATATATATATGTATACATATATATATATATATATATATATATATATTTTTTTTTTTTTTGAGGGAGGGAAAAGAGGCTACAGGGGTTGTCCTTCCCAAATGCTCTCTTTGTACACAGTAGGAGTGCCTGAAATCAAAATATGATCTCACTGCACTCAGTTGAGTGAGCAAATGAGACTGGCCCAGAAGGAGTATCCAAATACAAATCTACAAGAAGGGTGGGCAATTTCAAAGCCACCAACATTAACACCAAAACAAGAACAGGGAGGGTGGGTGCGTACTAACTGTAGAGAGACAACCACAACTTCAGTTGAGTTAATATTCAGTGAAAAACACAAATAAATACATTAAATACAGTACTATATGCAAAAAAGCATATATATATATATATATATATATATATATATATATATATATATATATATACACATACATACACACACACACAAAAGCAATTACTTTTATTCTCACCTTCAAAATAAATAAATAGAATACTAGAACAATTGATTCCTATTTAGTTAAAGCTTTTAATTTAAGCAAGCAGGCCATCAATAGGCATTCAATTTAAGCTGCCATAAAAGTTCTTTCTTTTCCAAATAAAGCTGACCAGGTCCACCCTTAGACCCAAATTAACACCACCAAACAGCCATGCAATTATAACTATGCCCTTGACATTAAATCACATGCTTTGTCAATGCATTATTCTCCAGACTTTTCTATTATATTCATGTTCATATATTTTTTCTCTAAGTCTGTGGTCAGTTTTGCCCACATTAAAACATTAACAGTCATTACAATAAATTATCCCCTTAGAAATACAATCAAACTTCCAGAATAATTTATATTGCATCATCCCTATTTTAAACCCAAAGCCTATTTTTATCTTATGACAATAGGGCATCTCCCACATTTTCCCATTTGGGGGAAACTAATTGTCTCTTTATTGTCCAAAATCTCCAGGAGGGTTTTAAAATTAAAACCCCTCCTATACAGTATCCTGGTTTCAGCTCCAAACTTGTCCCTACACAATTTTCTCTCCATTTGTATTGGCCAGTTCTTATTTAATATCCATGTAAATTGTCCATACTCACTACAAAAATTCATAACGAAAATCATTTGGAAGTCAATTACTGGACCATTTGATTCTTCATAATTCCCATAATTGGGTTCAAGGTTAATGTGGGATGCATGGGAGAATAACAGCATGTGATTCAATGTCCAGGGCATAGATTTAATTACATGGCTATTGATGGTGTTAATTTGGGTCCAAGGGGTGGACCGGGTCAACTTTATTTGGAAAAAAGAGAAGGTTTTATGGCAGCTTAAATTGAATGCCTATCAATGGACAGGGTTGAATGATTACTGCTCTATTTCATGCCTGCTTAAATTAAAAGCTTTAACTAGATAGGAATCAATTGTTCTAGTATTCTATTTATTTATTTTGAAGTTGAGAATAAAAGTAATTGCTTTTATATGTATGTATATCTTAAACCCTCTCTTAAAGCTAGATCTATTAGGTAGTCGTAGATATTTTACATTTTTATGTTTTCACACATTGAGTGAGTAAATTATTAAGTAAATTTTTAAGATTAGTGTTATAATATATGTTAATGCTCAATATATACATTTTTATTTTAAATGTAATACCAGTCATTTCCAGGGGTGGCGATTTTGTAAATTGCATTGAGACAATTTGAATGTATTGGATACTGTGGTTATCCGCATATTGTGGTTGAGGTCTCAATGACTGTGTCTCCCTTGAAGCCAGAATCATTCAGGCAGTCTTGGATTTGTATGTTAAGTTAAATGTAAGTTTGTTTACCTGTCAATTTTTTAGATTATGTTAGTAAGTGAAGTGGATATGACATTTTTACTGTTGCTATTTGAATGGTTATGTGTGAACATGCAGGATATGACGTTTTTACTGTTACTATTTAAAATTGTTCTATGAGCAGTGTGTTATGTATTACGTTTGAAAAAGCGGACCTTCCGCGAAAGCGCTCACATTTCTTTTTAAATAAATTTTGTTTTACGCTCATTCTGAGTTGGTATAGTACCTACATTTATGGCATCTGCTTGATTTTGGACTTTGGCATTTATTACAAGCTGTACCTTCTGTCGTTGTTTGGGTTTCGGTTACATATTCATTTCTTGGACAACGCTGGGATTCTTGGTTTAAGTGTATATATATATATATATATATATATATATATATATATATATATATAGTTCCCTATCAGAAGCCTGAAACACTATAAGCCTGAAAATCAAAATCCTGAAAACTATAGACTGAAAGTTCAAAATCCTGAAAGACCAAAATCCTGAAACTCAAAATCCTGAAAACACAAATAATGCTAATATGTCACTATAAAGACACTAATATCTACCAACTGACCCTGACCCTAACCCTAAGGTCCATCACTATCGCACACTCACCTGACCTGCGCCCTAACCCTAACTCACTTAAACCACCCCTAACCCTAACATAAAACCAACCGCACACTTACCTGAACCCAACGCATGACCCAACACCACAGGGCTAACAATAGCAAAGCCACAATGACGTCAGTATGTCCATTTTGTGTTTTCAGGATTTTGAGTGTCAGGATTTTGGTCTTTCAGGATTTTGAACTTTCAGTCTATAGTTTTCAGGATTTTGATTTTCAGGCTTATAGTATTTCAGGCTTCTGATAGGGAACCATATATATATATATTCACTTCTTAATTTGGAAAGACCAAAATCCCGAGGTTCAATATCGATTTCAGAACCTCGAGATCTTGGAATCCCGAAATTAAAAAAACCTCCCCAAAAAGCAGTCAACACATCACAAAACATGTTTTTGCGGGGGGGAGGGGGGCAAGCTCCCTGCACCCCCCACACCCCCCTGCTAGTTAAATATACCAACTCTGAGATTGCACTACAGTATGGAAAAGGGAAATCTCCCATTCTGTGCTGTATACTGATCTCCGTTCAGGTTTTGAAGTTTTAAAACTTCGATCATATGGTCTTTGATCATATGAATTTCAAAGTTTTTAGCTTCAAAATTCTAGATAGGGGACAAACACACACACACACACACACACACATTATATATATATATATATATATATATATATATATATATATATATATATATATATACACACACACACATTTTTCTTTTTAGATGCAAGGATTTTTTAGGGTTCTGAACTTAACTGTTAATTGTTGAGCCTCATCTACGCCTAATTTGGTATACTTAAATTTTAAATATTTCCATTTTTGTTCTTTCTTGATTTCTACTTTGCTCTGTGTTATACAAATTTTCATAAAATTTCTGAACTATCTCTAATATCTCTAAAGGATCTGTGGTTCTTTTTCTTACTTTAATCTCCCTAATTTGGGAAAAACAACTTTCTACTTTCTGTTGAGCCTCATCTACGCCTAATTTGGTATACTTAAATTTTAAATATTTCCATTTTTGTTCTTTCTTGATTTCTACTTTGCTCTGTGTTATACAAATTTTCATAAAATTTCTGAACTATCTCTAATATCTCTAAAGGATCTGTGGTTCTTTTTCTTACTTTAATCTCCCTAATTTGGGAAAAAAAAACTTTCTACTTTCTGTTGCCTAAGTCACTGTGCTAAACATTTTTTCTGCTCTAGAGTTATCATCAAAAAAACAATTGCTTAACAGCAATCTTTCTAAACTCATGCATATTATCCAGATACTCCTTATTTTCTCTTTAGCACTGTGCAGTTGTGCCTCTTCTTGTTCTGTGAGATTTCCCACATTCTGCAGTACTTTAACCTTTGCCAGACCCTCTGAAGCATTCCTTTTTATTTCTACACTATTTTTAAACTCCACTTTCATTTTATCCCACTCACCAGCTATAACTTCTGAAGAAATTATGATATTCTAATCTGAAACCAAAAGAACACTTGAAAACCAGCAGGTAATCCCCAAATGATTGTATTTAGCACTTTCATTCAAAATTTACAATGATGGTTCGAATGTTCTCTTTGTTGTCAAAAATGCAACAATCACTGCTTTGTAATAGTCTATCACTTGGCCTGTGTTCCTACCTAAAATCCAAAGGTTGTAGTGCAAACCTAAGAAAAAACAACTACACTTTCCATTAAACTATTTGGATGTGATCCACATGAGACACCAAGTACGTGTTTTGATGCATTCATATCAACAGGAATTTCCAAAAGAAACTTTAACCAAGAAGTTTAGAAGGCTATGAAATATATTATTTATATATATATATATATATATATATATATATATATATATATATATATATAGGTTCCCTTCAAAACATCTAAAACCCATAACATCTAAATTCATAACATCGAGACCAGAACATCTAAAATCCGTAACATCTAAAAATCATAACACTGAATTTCATAACATCTAAAATGTATAATATGTAATAGTGTATCATCAGATATGTAAATGTTATAATTTAATTTGTTAAGCTTGTGGCATCACTGTAGTTTTTATTTCTATAGTTATTTATATTGTGTATTATACTCTTTATATAGTGTTTATTTTGCCATTCTGTATGTGTTTTTTAGGTCATACAGGTAAGACATATAGGTTCATAGGTTCATACTAGGCTATCTGCCCTAGGGCATTTATAAGCCTAGCCAGAGTGTGTGTGGCTTTCACCACCCCTTAGGATGAGAATACTATACCCATTAGTTTGCTGTGCCTCTGTCCAGCAGTGATACAGAGATGATTCCCGGGGTAAACCTACGATCATTATGTGTACATTCTTTATGGTGATCGTGATACAGTGGGGTTAGGAAATTTACTTTTTCTCACTGTAGTCCGATCTTGGAGTTGGTATATATAACTGTCGGGGGGGTGTGGGGGGTGCAGGGGGGCTTGCCCGCCTGCAGAAACATAACAAAAAGTGTGTTTGGTAATTTGATGTTATATGTGGAGGGGATGTTATTTTATGTGATTTGTAGTGTTCGATGTTGTGATGCACATTTTAGATGTTATGGGTTTTAGATGTTATGGGTTTGAGATGTTTTGAAGGGGACCTATATATATATATATATATATATATATATATATATATATATATATATATATATATATATATATATATATATATAGCTACACAATAAAATTCCAGGGCGTGCCTTTTAAATTTTCCTGTTTTTACTCCTGAAATGCCAGTGACATTTTTTCCAGCCCCTAGTACAAAACTCTTCCTCACTTGAGCAATGGTGGCTCTTTTAGTGATCAGTGCATTCTTGAAATAAATGGCACACCATACTACTTTGTTTGGGGTGCTGTTCACTGTATACCAGGGAGTGCACTAGAGACTTACTGACAGATGTGTACTTCTGTCAGTAATGCTGCTAAGATGCCCTCCATACTACGTATAGTGTGCAAGACATAAGACAGGAGTGTATGACTCTATCAAGCTATCACCATTACAAGCATTTAACAGATAATGATTTGTGGTTACTACCCATCTAAGTATGAGATGGTGCAGGCATCCAAACAAGAAACAAGTTATCCAGTTATAACAAATCATCTTTTTCACAAAAGAGAACAAAAGATATGGGTATTAGTCATCTCTACATGGGAATGCTGTACAATATACTGAATATGATAATGGACTCTGTTCAGTGAAAATCACTGCATGAAAAATGTCTCTTTCTTTGAGTGCAGTGAGCTAGGAGTTCATCATAGCAGTACAAGATGTACAGATGACAAACCTCTAGTTGGGATGGAGGAAAGTAATTTGCCTAAACAGAAAAGCAGATTTTGAAACTTTAATTGTTGGTATCAGTGCTTTGAAGAAAACATGGTTAAATCTATAGACTCTGTATCCTTAGAGTTTAATATTAAAATTAATGATATAATTCTTACACATTTAGTTTTAACATCAGTTCAGAGCAAGTCCTCCTATCCAATTTCCACTGCATTGAGATACCAGAATGTATTAAAAATTTTAAATGAAATTATTTATAAACATTGAGAAATTTGATCATTTAATCTCTAAATTACATTCAATACTAGCTAAAGATACTTATAACTTAAAGGATAAATTTTGGAATTTCTTTACTAAAGAGCATCTTGTGGCTTTAACTGAACAAAATAAAATATAACTTCTTTCATCTATTAAAAACACATCCTGGACCTTATATTAGAGTTTATTTACTTGGACATTTTTGTTTAGAACTTTTTTGTCTCCTGTAAGGGTAGCCAAGATGAGGAAAGAAATTATATCTGAATGTTGGAGATGCAAAAAATACATTAAGGCTAACTGGTCACAAATGTTTTATGACTCTTTTATGGTTTATAAATTTTGGGGAAAGGTACAAGATTTTTTTAAAGCTTTATGGAATTACACCTTTTTAACAAAAGAGATTATTCTGTTTAATATCCCAGAAAAAAAGAATAAAAAAAAGAGTTTTCTTATCTGACTTGAACAATTCTTGCTGTGGCCTGGTAAACTATTACAAGAAATTGGAAGAACCCTACAGAATCAAAATTTGAAGATTTTCTTAACCTTTTGAAAGAAACAGCAACCACAGAAAGAATAATCCTTGGTTGAAAGTATTACCCCTCACTGAAACATTTCCATCTTAAATATAATTAATGTAATTTATTTTTATGTACGTCTTGTATTAATTATTAATAATTTGGTCTCTGTCATTTTGTATATAACGTAAATAACTATTGCTATTTCATCTTAAAACAATGTTTTAATTTGTTTACTTATTTTATTATATTTCAAGTCTTCATACACTTTGTAGTCATTTTAAAAATTTAATAAAATATTTTAAGAAAAAAAAAGATGTATACCATATTTTAACATTAAGTAACAGTTATATAGCTCAAATGTAATTCAACATTTAATGCTACCAGTACAAGTAGTGATTTCATAAAATTTATCTTTCTGGTACCATTAATTAAGCAGGATTCTACTTCTCATTTCACACATTTTTTTTATCTGCAACAGCTGCTCAGCTTTTCAGAAACAGATTCAGAAAAAAGTTTCTTCATCTTTAGTGGGCTGCACTATATTACCCTGATATACCTTTCTCTGCAGAATTCATACTTTAGTCCCATGTATCAGACAAACTCTTTATAGGCATTCCCTCATTTTCTGATACCAGACACATTCCCTGTAATGACCTTCATATAACAGGTTATATCCAGCACTCTGTGCAAAAAACAAAAAAATCTCAGCTGACTCCATATACTCAGCTTGAAACTGCTCTCTCTCATAATTTAAACCGTCTTTAAATGAACACCACTTGGATACACTCAGACAGACTTATTCCTTTGATATTTTTTCTGCATAATTTTTTTCTGCTCAACTTGCCTAATAGGAATATAAATACGTTTACTCTAAGCCAGCTTTGTTGGTATAGAAGGATGATACCCTGACTATGACACAGAGAATCTGAGTTGAAAAAGCAGCTTGTGCACCTGTTGGAGCTGGTATGAAGGAAAGAGGAATGATGAGGCATTGCCTGTTGGCCTCCCACAGAGGGAGGATGTGCTGGGAAAAAAATCGGATGTTTTATACGTATTAGTGGTGATACTGGTGCCATGGTAAAAGCCACTGTTTCAGCAAATTAGCAAGTATGGGGTACATGTCACCACATAGGTGGTGTCATTTCTCTTGCACTGCCACTGCACACCCATCTAAATGACATTGGTCCAGCAAGTCAGGGAAGCTGAAGCCTAAAAGAAAATATCAGTTTATTCAATCCTTTAACCCAGATTTTGTAAATATTCACAGCCTGATGACCATGAAGTCTTCCTGACCATATAGCTAGCATCGCCCCTGTGAAGGGACACACTTAGGGTACTCCCAAGATGTAATAGGGAGAGAAGGCGCTGTAGAAAAAGCTTGTGATCTGTTATCAACAGGTAAATAAAAGTAGGTCACTACAGTCTCTCTCTCTCTTTTGCCCTCACTCCACTGGGTTTTCTCACTCCATCATCATATTTTTTTCCATATCATATTAAGTGGCTTTCATATTCCTCTCTTCAGCTGAAGGCTTTGTAAAGTAGAGTTATGTTAGATATTTACCAAACCAGACTCTGAATTCGTACAGCAGGTAATTCTGTATTAGTCTAACCATAGCCTGTTGCTAAGCCAGTATGATGATATCAGGAAACTATTTCAGGTATTACTGCTCTGTTGTACAACTTATTATTTTGTTGTATTCAAATGGATATCTGCATACAAATTGTCCATATTTGTGCAGTCTTTGGATCCATACAGATGTCCTTTACTTATTTGGTGGTTTGTTAACCAGGTAGATGGACTGGTCCAAGGATCCTTCTTAGCCCAGACAATGGCCAAATGACCTAAAAGCATGAGAAAACCATGAATAATACTGACAACATAGGTTCTTAACTTCATATACATATATATAGAGGGAGTACTCCATCCCAATGGCCATCAAGAAACACCTATCCTATTCCAAATTGCCCATCCAACTACTAAGATTTCCTTTAAATTTCTTTATGGTTTCTGAACTGTGTATCCAGCTCTGTAGCTTATTCCACATTACTGGTATCTCTTGTGCAAGATACAAACTCCTTAGTTTGGTCTTAGTCAAATGAAAACAAAACCTTAGGTTGTTATGTTTGTGAGTTACAGAGCTTACGTATTTTTAACATACATGTAAACCAAATAGTGCTTGCAATGCCATATTTATAGGCTAATAAAAAATACCTCTGTATATTATAAGGTGAATAAATAGAGTTCTTCACATCTTATGTAATCTAATTTTGATACAGAAGAAATTCTTTCATTAAATTTTCTTTGTTTTGTCTCAGTATCTTTTAGCTTGGTCAAAGAATATATACAGAACATACAACTATACTCAACAACTGGACAAATACAAGTTCTATATAGATTAATCATACATTTTTTTTTATCTTTGGATAAAATTTTATTTTACCTGTCCCACTGCTTTGCATCTACATCAGCAGCATGCTTGTCAAAGGATGAACCTGCTGAAATCATTATTCCAAGATCTCTATTGTCATACATTGCACCCACTGTACTAGACTACAGGAAAATAGATTAATAAAGAGTTTTCCAAAATACACTATCATACACTTGTTTGTGCTAAATTGCAGCCCTGACTGTTCTGCTAAATTAAAAATTTCTGCTAAAGAAGAATTTATGTCAAAATCCTTGCTGTCCAAGATAATAAATCCCAATTTTACAGTCATCAGCAAATTTATTTAGCCAACAACTCGTATTTCTTATTTCTTGGAAATATTGCAAATAAGTTAAATAAGAGCAGACTGTGTACTGAACCCATGGCCACAGACAAGTAGTCTGAAAGCCTGTCTTTTATTTATTTATTTGCTCATATTTATTTACTGTGGTAGTGCACTGATCTCAATGGACCGTTTGCAGCCACAGCCTGAGTGAATAGGGTCAGATAAGCAATGAATGAAACATTTACAAATACAAGGATATGCAAAAAAAAAAAAAAAAATATATATATATATATATATATATATATATATATATATATATATATACACACAACCACACTTGCCGAAGCCAGAATATGCTACAACATTTAGTTCAAGAAGCAGTTAACAATGAGAAAACCTGGATGTAAAAAATGGAATTATGCTTAGCAGAGCATTCTGGATAAGATGTAGCCATGATGACAGAGATGGCTTATGCTACAAGGAGAGCAGCATGTCATTATAATGAGAGGTTTGAAGATATTCGAACAGGCAAGTGAGAACAGTTGCAAGAAAGGATACCAGAGAGAGAAGGCAGAGCTTGGCTAAATGCAAACATATGATTTCTGTTGTCATTTCTGTATCCATAGCCATTTAGAGACTAGGTCATAAAACTCGACCAGGCTGGTAAGGGCTGAACTTCTCTTACATAAGTCATGTTGATTTAAATGTTGTAAGGGCACTTTTTGAATTTCATTAGTCATCAGTTCCAGTAAACCTTTCTTAAAACACAACAGAATCTGCATTAAGCTATCTGGTCTGTAATTTTTAGCTTCATTTATATTGCCTTTTTGAAAATACTGGTGTCAACTGACTGATTTCTCCAGTATTTCAAAGCTATTCTACCTCATAGTAGATTATCAAAACCTTGTATTAGAACTGGAATCAATTCATTCTACACATTATACAGCAGTCTAGCAGGAATGTTGTCAAGACCTTTGGAGGTATTTTTATTGATTTGATTTATAGCCTTACTTAGACTTTCTATATTTATTAATGGACAATTTTATCATTCAGAAATTATATAATATGATCTCAGAATGGTCCCTCACGTTTCAATTCCTCCATCTTTTGAAAATAGGTATTAATTTCAAAGGCTATGATTTTTGGATCACTGACTACCACCTTATCAATCACTGAGTTAAACTGATAATGAGACTTGGTAACACTGATGATATATTTATAAGCATTCATTTGTGTTGGTTGTATGCAAAGCAAGTTTCTATTTATAATTAGCTTTTACTGTCTTGATCTTAACTTTCAAATACTTGTTTATTTTGTTTAATGTCTTTTTGTTTTTATTATTAGGACATTTTTATGCACTCTAAAAGTTAATTTTTTTTCTTCTGGTGTAAGGATATCAGCTTTGAATTCCACCAAAAATGTTTCTTACTCTTTTTTTTACTAAAGACTCAACACTGTCAACTAAGAGCTTTTCCACACTTTTATAATTAAGAGCAAACTGGTTGTTAGTTTCAATACCAAAGTTTAACAGGTCTTGTTTTAACACAGAGTAATTGATTAAAGTGTAGTTAATGCAACATGGAAAAAAAACAAACATTAAGATGCAGACAAGCAATAGCTGTTGGGATATACACAAGAAAGAGTTCTTACTGTCAGCTTGAGAATTTTTTACACAGTTGGTTACCAAATATGACACGATACATCCAAATATGACATGAAATATTCAGGCAGCTAGTTAAACCAGTAGGTCAAATATAAAGTAACATGCACCAGCAAAAAGTTCTTTCTCATAAATGAACAAAATATGCACATATACAAGTCCTAAACCAATGTCAGCCTTTCCAGAAAAATAAAATTACTGCAATCACATTTTTTCACGATGTACTAAACTAAAGTAAATACTTTCTGTTGATGGCATGTCATACACACAGCATGTGAATAGGAAAACATACCCTGAATTGCTTTATTCTTTTGTTCAAATAGAATTATCAGCCTGTTTCACCTACAGTGTTTTATGCTGCTAGGAAAACAACAGCTCTCCTTTTCGAGAAAACCCTAGATTAGGGATCTGAATCTTTTTCATTTTAATTCCCTTAATTTTGATTTAGTTCCTCAAAAGAATCCTTACAGTGGAGGCACAGGAAGCATTTTCAGATGCTCAGGTAATATGTTAAACTGCATAACTTGACTCGCATTGCAGGAGCTGTCACTGCAAAGCTCTGAATGACTCTGGTAAACTGCAATGGTTGCTTTGCTTTGGTTCATCACTGCTCTGATTTCTGATTGCACTGCATGTCTAAATCAATCAATTTCTAGAACATGTCACTGACCACACAAGGAATTCATAATCCCCATTTGGACCTGCAGTACTACATATGGGATGCTCACTGTGTTGCTTAAATTATCAGATACAAAATAAACAATTAATGTAAGAAGAGATGTAAAAATGAAAGAGGTGGGATTTAACACAAGTTACAATTGAGCATACCAAAACTGTATTTTATTATTAATATAAAATGTAAACTTCTTTTACTTGAGAGCAGCTACTACCAGGTAGGAGGACCTTTTCACAGTTATGGCACATACCCTAACTGATACAGATCTCTTAGAAACAGTGAAATACTACTGTAAAATTACCAAACACTGTCTCACATACATTTTGAGCCAAAATGCAGTTTTCTGTCATTGCAGCTATCCAGATTTCCCTACTAAGCCTCTGCTCTTCAGTGCTTCTTATACTTGAGTGTAAGTAATGCTGACCCATTCATAACATCTTGGGTATCAGACTGTTTGTGTTTGCATTACATGCATTGTTTCTTCTTCAGTTATATGTTATGACAAACTACTGCTTTTGTGCAAGTTGTACAACAGCACATGAAAGTGAGGTCCTAAGGAACTCACCATTACCCACAGATGCCCCAAAATTTTCTGATTATGACTGACTCATTTCTGGAAGTGCTTACATAAAAAACTCATGAATCTAGTTGCTACACCTCTCAGCTGTCCAGATTTTAGCAGAATGTCAAGATTTATGCCTCATATTTTTGGTCTGTTCCTCATGACGTGTGGTTTTCTGGAAAATCATTGAGGACTGAATTCACTAAAAAATAACAGACATTTCAGTTTCAGATTTCACAACCTACAGAAAATGCATGCTAATGAAAGACTTGTTATTTTAGCAACTTTCTAAGTTTATAAGAGCAATATTTAGAATGTGTTCCTATTTTTTGTGCCTTTGTCCAGATTTTTTGCGCAGAGAATTTGAGGAGTTTGCAAGGTGCTAGAAATCATTTCAATAGATTAGTTAGGCAAAACAGGGCATTTTAAACTCATTTTGGTAAAATATATGTTTCTATCCTCCTTACTTACACTCACAGATGTTCATGCTGCTACTGGAAAAGAAGCTAAGAGGCTAAAAGGGTGCTACTCAGATGACAATGTCTTAATAACAAACGTGAGGACAGTCTGCTACTTCTAGGCAACATAAATCAAGTGAGAGATTCAGGTTTAATGCAAGCAAATTTCAATCACTGTGTATGCACCACCCAAAAATCAGTTATGTATTGTTTCATCCATAAGGATATCTTTGGTGACAGTACAAGCAAGCACTTTTTTCAATACTGTAAGAAAGCAAAATATCAGATCTGATTATTCATATAGTTTACATATTATAAAATTGGTTTCCTTTCAATACATTGTGATTCACTAGAGCTGCAAGGAAATACTAGCTTTATGAAAGATACAAAGCCTGCAACAAAGAAGGGAGAGAGTCAGAAGCAGACCAGAAGAGGGGCTGCATTGTTGCATAACTGAACTAAAATTAGCTGAGAATGATATATTCTGCCAACTCCTTCAGTCAGTGATCACAAATGAATACTAGCAGGAAAGATGCCCACAATGGATCTAAGACGTTAATCATCAATATAAATGGCAATAATGGATTTTTGAAATTTGTAATAGTCTGGTAGGTAACCTTACAGCTGCAGGTAGGCAATCTGCAAAACAACCAATAAGAATTAAAGGAGTGGTTGGGAGTAGATTGACTGTTGAGAGGCAATTCATTCAACAGTAGTTTGGCTGAGACCTACTGTATAAATTTAATGTGTAAATGGTGCACTGAATAACAATTTGTTTTCGGTGAAAATTCAACTGAAATGCCATTTCATTACATGTCACAGCTACACCGCTTGTACAAGTCAGTTACTTTAGGCTAGAAGATGGGGATTTGGTTAGTACTGAGATTCTAGTTGTGGTTAATGTTACTAACAGGTTTTGGTTATAGTTAGAGTTAAGTTTAAAGCTAAGGTGTTGCAGTCTGTGAAGTATTGTGCCATGTACCGAGGTGGATTTGTCTTTCAGAAGAAATATTATTAATAATTACATGCATTGCTCTGTTTTGTTCATTTTCTAGGAATGTGTTTAGATGACAGGGTTTTATTTTTTTTTTATTTTGCTTTTGATGAGTTTATTAGAACCTAACTCATCATCTGCTTTTTCTAGCATCCTGAAGGAGAACTGCAACCCTGGCAAGACCCTGGGGATCACATGTGATCTAGGAAAAAAGCCTAAATAGCTAATTTTCTTATACAAAAATTAAACTTTTTCTGAGAGAAAAGAGGGGTATTTTTCTGTCTGGTATTGGTGAAGTACTAACCAACTGTTGATCATTCAAAGGTTGCAGGGACAGCACACTTCATCTGCAAGTTCTGAAGCTAAACATTGACTTAATACTCATTTCCTTGAGTTGTTCAGTGGTTTGGGCATGTAAAACATGCCATAAATCTTTGCATGATAACTATTTGTGATATACTTTTCAGGATATAACCCCATAAAGCTTAGGCTACTGCACAAGTGATCTAGTGATGATCACCGCTTCATTCCATAACCCTCAATTTTACCCAACAACATAAACATAGGCGCTGGAACCATAGAGCGAGGGGAGGGAGCGCCCGTCCACTTTTACAGTAGCAAGACCTGTTAGGACCCATGTATGCGTCACATGAATTTTAAACACAAATATGCATGGAATCGTTGCTGCCAGAGAGTCACCCACAGTAAGGAAACTTGCTTCCAGAGTCACACTGTAAGCATAGATGCTGGAACCATAGCATGAGGTGGAGGGAGCGCTCCCCCCACACTTTTACAGCTGTAAGACCTACATGCAGACCCATGCATGCAACACAAATTCAAAAACAAAAGTCCGCAGAACCTGATGCATTTCTGATCGTATCAAGGCTGTGCTCCGTTTATGCTGTTAAGCAGGCTGAGTGGGAAGGAAGCTCCGTTTATGCTATTATGCAGGTCCGAGCTGGAAGGAAGCTCTGTTGAGCAGGTCCGTTTATGTCTTTCATGCCGAGGAAGCTCCGTTTATGCTGTTATGCAAGTCCGAGCTGGAAGGAAGCTCTGTTGAGCAGGTCCATTTATGTTTTTCATGCTGAGCAAGGTCCATTTATGTTTTTCATGGTGAGCAGGGTCCGTTTAGGTTTTTCATGCTGAGCAGGGTCCGTTTATGTTACAACTCACTTTCTTACAGATTTATGAATAATGATCCATATAAAACAATTTCGACTTGCCTTAGGTCTGCAAGCTAGGCAGAACACCGTGTCCAAACATACACCAAGTAATCTAAAGAATATCTGTTTTGCTCAAGGAGTAGTTATCTGAAATTTAGTTACAGGCAAATATGGAGATATTGTTTTAAAGCCTGTGATTTCAGATGTACTGAGGAAGATACGTGATAGTGAAGAGTATGTACTGTACAGACACTTTACCATATTATTCTCACAAAAGAAGTATAACATTTGAGACTCTTGAGTTTAAATCAAGCTTGCTAAATATATTCTATAAATCATTATGAGTTCAGACTGCAGCGATGGTTTCCATTTACCTGGATCATGTTTCTTTAACATAGTTTTCTTGTTAAAATTAATAGCTTCCTATAGTGACTCCATGATTTAAATAATTACTACAGCACATGAGAATGAAGGTCACATGTACTGTGTCCAGCAGGCAACATTTTACTTGTTTTGTTCCTTGGTAGCTTATTAAGCTTGTTTACCAGGTAGAATATTTAATTTCTGTGCATTAATTCTTTAGGCTTTAAGATTCAGTGCTTTTCACAACAAAAAGTTTATGTATTATTTTGAGTATTCTCAGTGACTGGTGACAGGATTTGTAGACAACCTGTGCAGCATGGAGGCAGAGCAAATTGCTTTCCACACTGTGTAAGGCTGTCCCAATTCATAGTGACCCTCACTGATCCATGGCCAGGGTTTCAGAGCCTCGTGTAAATGTGGTAGTCTGAGAGCTAGGCCTATCTTACTGAGGCCCCATTACCAGCCCAGTGCACTGTTCAGGTAGGAAACTTGCATAGTATAGAAGTCGTACAAGTTTGTCCTATGCAAGTCACCCACTAGAGCAGTTCAGAAAATGTGCAAATGCTCACCAGTATTTAGCACTAAATAGCAATACATTTTGGTGGAAGCTAATCTGTACACTGCTCAGACTGTCAAACCAAGTAAGTGATGCTGTATGAGTGTATGGATAGCATATCTATCTAAACCAATAGACAGAGATATTTCTCTCTATATATAGATAGTAGATATATCTGCGCATGTGTCTGCATATGTGCATTGTGTGCAGGGCTCTCTGAGAGTCTATGCATTCATGTATGTCTGTTCAGAGTATCTGCTTGTTCATCGTTGTGCATATATATATATATATATATATATATATATATATATATATATATATATATATGTATACATACACGTGTGTGATTTATGTATGCACGATTTTGAGAGTGTCTGTTTAGAGTATATGCATATATATATATATATATATATATATATATATATATATATATATATATATATCTGTGTGTGGTCTCTGCTAATGGACAGGAGGCTGGGTAAAGCAGGGCCATGATCTATAGTATGGGTCTGCTGTTCCTATCCTTTCCTTTGTGCATGCATATAGGTTTGTTGAAAGCAGCCAAGCAGCAATGGAGGACAGTCCTGATCTACTAGATCACTGAATGTATTTTCCTCTGCCACACAATCTACATTTTAGGAGAAGAATGGCAACTGGATTTGGAGAACAGTCTGCTGATATAAGACCTGTACGTGATAGACCATATGACTAATAGAACTGCATGTACCATAGTAAAGGACACTGTTCTGTATTACCAGTGTTTTAGCTATGCACTGAATGCCAGGCTAGCCATTGCAGTGAGGCTAGTAGGGGGAGACTTATGACTCCATCTATCTCCATGCCGGTTATTTCTTTTGTTACACCGTGTGTGTGTGTGTGTGTGTGTGTGTGTGTGTGTGTATGTATGTGTGTGTGTGTGTGTGTGTGTGTGTGTGTGTGTGTGTGTGTGTGTGTGTGTGTAAAATTCCCCTGGTGGTTAGAATTACTTGGGCTCAAATCCTGTACATTAGGTACAGGGGCCTGCATTCTCTACCCACACCACCACTTGTGATCCAGGGAGTTTAGTCTGTTCCTCTTAAAATTTGTGTTTTTTTCTGGCAAATCAGTGAGAATGGAATTCACTAAATAATGACAACCCTTTACGTTTCAGTCTTCCTTTCTTTTTTGGAAACACATGGTAACACAAGACACTATTTTAGCAACGTTCTAAGATTATACAAGCAATATTTAAAATGTGTCCCTGGTTTTGGGCCTTTGACCCTCCCACCCCCAAATCAATTTTGGCTTTTCCCAGATTTCTTCTGCTGTGAAACTGAGATTTAGTTGTGTCACATGGATGGTGCAGTGGTAATGTTGTCGCCTCACAATAAGAGGTTTTTGGCTTGATTCTTGGCTGGGGTGCCTTCTGTGTGGAGTCTGTATGTCCTCACTGTGTTTGTGTGGGTTACCTCTGGGGGCTCTGATTTCCTCCCATGTTTCAAAGACATGCGTCTGGAGCATTTCTCCCTGGGCCTGTGTTGAAAATTGACTTTGTTCCAAGTTGGACAATCCTGGTAAACAAATGTTAAATAAATAAAAAAAATCAGGGGAAGCAAAGTTTAGTGCTGCTTATTCAGAGTCTGTTTGGATTGTTAGTAGCACAAGAGGTAGTAGCCTTACTTTTGATGCAAAAGGCTGTGGGTTCTACTGCCACAGTATGCAGATGGATTGCTGATACTGTACTGTGTTGTACTTTAAAGGGAATGGATGTTGCAGTCCTGTGAATGTCCTCCTTTGGAGGAATTACCTAGTAACTATGAACCTGTTATCAGTTTGCCATCCATTCCCTATTGCAATATTACTAGCTTATCATTTTTTAATATAACAGGCAATTTATTCTTCAAGGGCAACAGACATTTTATTTGTAGATGAAACAATGAAATATAAAGTTGTTTCCTAGCAGCAACCTCTTCATTAGTTACAGATCCCTTTAATGTGGAATTATTTAGATGACTTACTCCTGCAGAAATTTTGCATATTTACTGATATTGGTGGATTGTAATGACAAAAGTTTGAGTGGCCTTTTATGGTTGAAAATTTCTGAAATGGGTAGCTTTGTCATTAGTTCATACATATTGTTTCATTGCTTACTAGAAGACTGTTCAAAACTACAAATTTAAAACACACCCTAACAACTGGTACTGCATTATACAAGGAATACAATTTAATACAATCACGAAGGTGAATCAAAGAATGAATACATGTATGCATGACCCTAAAAATGTGTTTGAAAACAGCCCAGAGGAAAGTGTAAAGGGCTCAAAATCATGGGCAAATATTAAGCTTTACTCTTGTTACCAAAGCAATGGATGAAGGTAAAACAGTTCACACCACACTACCTTGACCTGGCCAAGCCTTCTGACACAATCCCCTACTCAGGTGTAGTACAAAAGATGAATAATGTAGGAGGAGCAAACACTTGTATCACTAGTTGGATTGCCAACTTGCTCACAGGATGCAGGAGATCAAAACAGGAGAAGAGACCAGTCACCAATGGAGTCCCCAGGGTTTGGTACTGAGGCTTTTTCTGTTTGGCATATACATCTCAAAAGTAACAGGAAATACCAAAGGGCTTTGGCTGTCTAAGTTTGAGATGACTGCAAGCTAGGAGCAGTTATTGAATCCCCAAATGACTTAACCATCATGCAGGAAGGTTGGTCTCAAACATCTGGTGTCAAAATCATGACACTGCCCTCTGAGAACTGACCCAATTGTTTGGCATTTGGGAACTTGTGTGTACAGTGACCTAATGTTTGACCAACATGTGCCCAGAGTCATAAGAAAACCATTCTATATTGCACAGCTTATAAACAAATTGATTGTGACTAGATCTAGTGATGTTGTTGTCCCCCTTTACAAAGCTCTCATTAGGTCATTTTGTATAATGCCCACTTTGGCACGTATCTGTCCAGCCCCAAGCAACAATTGGAATACCTTTAGAGATACCTTACTTAAAAGGATACAAGTCCTAAACAATTGATCTTGCATGGACCACTTCAAAGATTTATTACTATACTCAATATCCTACAGAGTGCTTAGAGGTGACATGTGTCTGGCATACAAGGCATCCTCCGACCTAATACAGATGGACCTGCTGAACATCAGCAAGTCAAATGGCATCAGAAATACTCAGTCCAGGTATCTAAACTGAATGTTGTGGAGAGATGGATATATACCACAGAGGCTACCACTGTTCCAGAACAGACTATCCATAAAAATAAAACAAAGTGCTTCCGTCCATATTCAAATGCAACTTGGATCTAAGGATGGGTAATAGAAAATATAGGCAATCATTATCTGATGAAGTTCTTAATAAAAGGACGAAAGTGCTTATGCTACATCATCTCTTGATTTGTTGCTTATTTTGTGGGAATATATTAATTTGTGACTTTTTGGGTGGTTGCCTTTCCCTGGTTTGTTCTTTTTTGTTTGCCTATGTTGGTAACTTTCGTCTTTTTGGCTAATATAAAATGTACTCCAGGATTGCTCGTCATGCCACAAATGGATAGAGGCAGTTCCTAAATGCTGCATCCATTATATGGGTCCCCTCAAATTATCTATGGAATGATCACAGTTATTCTCACTAGGGCTAATATACAATTATCAGCCATGGGATAGGTAAGACCAATCAGAAAATGTTAATTCAAGAACCAAGCACCAAAAGGGAAATGGCTAAGCTTAAAAAGTCCTCCAAGTGAACCTATGTTGTGGTAGTAAATAGTTATAAATGATTGCCCTTTTTAAATCACTAAGTGCCCTTCCCACCCTCTGCCCCCCAAGTCTTCAACTGCTTCTGGTGCCTATGAACATAAAGAGTACTTCTTGTAGGGATAGGTTCATTACCAAGGATTCCCTATATAGGGAACAAACATTCTTTGCATATTAAATGGTGCAAAACCTTAGCCTCATTCAAATTAAGTCTTTATGACTGAGCGGGTTCAAAAAACAAATAATTACCTCAGGGAATATTATATGATCCTAATCAAGAAGGGTGGTAAACCTACGAACAATGCTTTCTAGGTTCCATGGCTAGGCTATATGACTGTTAAAGCTGCATGCAGAGCACTAACTTATGAAAATATACAAATAAGACCATAGCAATCAGAACACTATAGTCACAGTTGATGCACTGTGGCCATAGCAATCAGAACATAATAGTCACAGTGCATCAACTAGTTTACCTTCCTTACCAGTAAAGTGGATTCAAAAGTTTACTTGTCAGAGACATCAGCACTCAAACAATCACTACAATCACTTTCTACCATATGCCCTTCAGACCTGTGACTTGTGGGTATAAATACTTTGGCAGGTAGATGTAGAAAATACTCCCCTGTGAACTTTCTGAAGGCTAATTAACTAAAAATTAATGAGGAAGGGAGTGCTGTTAAGCACCATTACCCATTTTGTTAACAAATAGGGATTAGGAAATCTGCTGTTTACCTTTTCTTAGATCAAGACCAGAAATATCACTACTATAATGGCAATGTATAGTGCTTCTCAGGTAAAGATTAAAAGAACAACCCAAGACAGATGTGTAAATGACCTTTAAATACATAATAACAATAAGATCTGCACTACAAATAATTTCCGTTACAGAAGAGTTATAAGCACTTATGATCCAGAACATATATGTACAGTGACAGAACAAGATAAAAGTTCACCAGAAAAATGAAAGCATAGTTGTGTAAGTAAACTTACCATAACAGCAGATGACCAAATGATCACTGCTGCAGTATACTTAGCTACATGGATTGTATTCTCCCAAGGATACAACAGCCAGCCAGCTTCCGAAGCTTCAGGGCACCTTTCCATGAACCTAAACTGCCTTGCCAGATGATTAAAGGACAAGTTTGGGTGCAAAGCCCTTCAGGGCTTTCCCGCCCTGAAAGGACAAGGCTACAATGGGCAAAAATTAAACACACCCTGGCATAAGCAACACAGTTAAAAAAAGAGGGATGGGAGGAAGGAGTGGCCACTGCAGTAGTGATCATTTGGACATCTACTGTTATGGCCAGTTTACTTACACAACTGTACCATTGCCACCACATTGCTCACTGCTACAGTAGTCTTAGCTATATGGGTAGATTACAAATAACCAAAATATAAACCAACTGAAAAAAGAAGAAAAGCTTAAGGCTGCTAAAAACCCTTGTGCTTTATCTTATTTTACTTAGTTACAATTGCTAGCTGAATAAAAGTTGATTAGCGCTTTCGTCTCTTTTAGATAAAAATACTGAGACTTCTTCAGATAATTTTAAAATAATGTGACTGATACTTTTATTCTAAAAGATAATCAGCTGACCATGTTCAAATCTATTGGGAGCCAAAACTTTTAAAGGGCCAGTACCATTCAGGCACTCGTCATCTATTATATGACCTTAACTTCAGTATACTATTAATGGAGATATACTCATTTTTCCCTGCTAGCATAGATGCATCCAATAATAGTTGCCACCATAATTCTCTAGTTTCTAACAATATAGTCTGTGTGAAATGCCCCACTTATAAAATAGGTAAAACTGAGTGAAAATTAAGGCATTGAATATATGAACATGTATATGACATTACTAGGAAAAAGACCACCAATGCATTACATGATCATATTGAAAGATGCAATGACCATCATTTGCATTTTGCTGGGCTTGAAAAAGTAAATATTGATCCAATAGATGGCCCATGGACTATATTGTCAGAAACTAGAGAATTATGGTGAGAGGACACAGGAAACACACTCAATCTGGGGTCTGGGTTTCCCTCTTTCTCTCTCTCCAGGCCTCCAATAGGACTCCACACTGGCAAAGTTATAGAGTTAAGTCTTCAGCCGAGTGTCCCAAGTCAAGTCCTCCCCCACTCTCTGTGAAACCAGTGCTCTGTGTCCCTGCTCCAAGTAGCTGACAAACACACACCTGGGAAAGGCTGGCAGAGATTTATTAGCTGTGCCCCTCTGTCTAGACTATAAGGTAGTAACTGCCACCAGGATATTCCAAAGCCAGGTTCTCCAAGGCCCTCACAAGGGTACCCAATTATAATGAGTAAAATTTATATTAATGCAATTTGTAATGTTGACCAAACAGCAAGGCTTTCAGGAGTGTCCACAGTGTCACCGAATAAATATAAGTTGTCTCAAAGGTTAGAATATTCTCTAAAACAGCAGACACAATGAAAAATGTAAATATCTTTAATAATAAATAATAAAAATAACTCGAAAATATTAAATATCTATTTACAATAAACACCAGAGTTTCAGTCACAGGAAATATTAAAACTAGCACAGATGAATAGATTCAAACAGCTACAGAAAAAAACAGTATTTGACTAAACTCACTATATTTTCCTGATTGATCTGAAGAATTACTATTTCCTGGTTACTTTGAAGTAGGTGAGGGGACCTTCCTTGTCAGGTTTTAAAAAAACAGACTAATCTGATACTTACGCCTCAACTAGTATTAAAACATCATTTCAGTGTCGGCTTACAGAATGACATCACATACATCTGGTCATCTAACTTCTGGTTCTAAAACTATCCCCCTTTACTAGAAAATGAGCCAGAATCTCACACATATGTGTTACCATATACACAGACAGAGCTTTGCTAATATGTGTTATAGCATCTGGAAGCCATAAATCCATTTCAACACCCTTCATGGGTAGCAATTAATTCACTGCTAAAGACAATACAGCAGGATTCCTAGTCCTTGTTTTTACAGACATTTTGTCTCGGGTTGCAATTAGAACTGTAAGATGCAATCTTTATGGGCTACACCAGGTAATTTCATTTTAGGATATTTTTCTAAACATTAGCTGGGCTGAGCTTAACCTCTTCTCTTCCAGTATCCTCTTTTACAATATATGCAGTCTGACATACAAGTATATTTCTTTTCTGTCCAGCAGGACACACTGATGCTACATTTTTAACACAAGAAGTTTTACAAATATATTTTTCAACAAAAGATCTGCACAAATCAGTTTGATATACAAATGACATATAATTATTTACAAAACTCCAGCTAGCTATGCTAGCATATGTTACACATCCACTGCCTAACTTCTCCTGGCATAGCTGGCAATACCCCATATTGTCACATCGCACCCCCTTTGAAGACTCACGCTAATTTCTCAAGTGACCCTGGAGAAACACTACTTGAGAGAAATGAGCCTGTCTGGGACTACATTAACTCATACCCTGTCTTGAAAACCATCTTCATTGGCATTGCTGACCCCACTATGGTGCTGCACTGTCATATCATATGCCTGCAACCCTAGGCTCTGCCTTAATAACTTGGAATTTTGCTGGCTGGGTCAATGTAGCCATGTTAAGGGATTGTGGTCTGTAACTACAGCGAATTTCCTTCCATACAGATAGGGTTGAAGTTTCTACAGTGCCCATACTATGGCTAGACATTTTTTTCTACAGCTGCATAACATTCTTCCCTGGGTTGGAGTCTATGGCTGAGATATACAACTGGGTACCCTTCTCCCTCTGAGGACCCCTGGCTGAGTACAGCCCCCACCCCATGGTTCGAAGCATCCACCTGCACAACAAATTCTTTGCTATAATCTGGACTGGCTAACACAGGGGGTCCTCCCAAAGCCCTTTTAAGCTTTTGGAATGTCTGCTCACAGGCTGGGGTCCAAGCTACCTTATCTGGCCTGTTTTTCCTCATCAGATTTGCGAGCGAAGCCGCTATTGTACTATAATTGGGAACAAACTTTATATAGTACCCCGCTATTCTCAAGAATGCCCTCACCTGCTTTTTGGTAACACTGGCAGGACACACCTGAATAGCTTCCACTTTGTCAGGTTCTGGCCTGATCTTACCACTCCACACTCTATGTCCCAGGTAGGAGACCACTGCCATAGTCACCTGACACTTACTGGGCTTAACAGTCAACCTTGTCCTTTGCAGACTGCCCAGGACCTCCCTGACATGATGAAGCTACTCGTGCCAGGAATGGCTATAAATGGCAATATCATCCAGGTAAGCCAGGGCATTATCTCCTGCTCCTGCTAGGATACAATCTACCAGCCTCTGGAAGGTTACTGGGCCATATTTCATACCAAAGGGCATCTCTGTGAACTTGTACAATCTGAAAGGAGTCATAAATGCTGACCTCTCTCTAGAAGTGTGAGTCAAGGGTACCTGCCAGTAGCCCATGGTCAGACCAATAGTGGTCAGATACTTAGCCTCAGCCAGCTGCTCTAAGGCTTAATTTGTCCTAGGCATGGGGTAAGCATTTAACTCTGTGTGACTATTAAGTTTTCTGTAGTCTACACAGAACCTGGTGCTGACATTTTATTTGGCACCAGCACCACTGGGGGGCCAGGGACTGCTGGACTCTTCGATTACCACCAGTTCCAATATTTTCTGTATCTCCTCCCTCTAATCTCTTGTCTACATCCCTCTAGTCTGTCTGACTTAAGCACCCTGTAAGGGGCCTGCTTGATAGGCCTTTATGGCCCCATATCCACATGGTGTTGCACCAGGTGGGTGCACCCAGGTTTCCCAATGAACATGCATAAAACTCCTGTAACACTGCTCATATTTCTTGAACCTGTGTAGGGGATAGCTGCTGGGACACTGCTACCCCTTTCACTGAGATGTCAGTCCAAGCCTCACTGAGGAGATCAGTCACCGGATCCCCCTTAGACTCCTCCTGCCATCCACTGCAAATACTCAACATAAGGGCCTCCCTATCATGGTAAGGTTTCATCATGTTAACATTGTACAATCTGTGCCCCTGCCTCCTGCCTAGCAGTTCTACCATACAGTTAACATCACTGACCTTCTTTACCACTCTAAAGGGTCCCTCCCAAGCTGCCTGCAGGTTATCATGTCTGGCAGGAATGAGAACCATAACCTGTTGTCCCACAGCATACTCTCAGTCTCGAGCATTCTTGTCTTACTAGACCTTTTTCTGCTGCTAGGCTCCTGCCAGGGTCTCCTGGGCCAAGCCCATGAGCTCCCTAAGCCTTGCACTGAGGTTTAGGACATATGCCACAGCAGACTCCTTGTGGGATTCATACTCACCCTCCCACTCATCACAAATCAAATCTAAAGGTGCCCTCTATGCCCATACAGCAACTCAAAGGGTGAAAAACCTGTGGATTCCTGGGGTACCTCTCTGTAAGCAAACAATAGATGGAGCAAATATTTGTCCCGCTCTCTCTCAAACTAGTCTGCAAATGCCCGTAGCATGGTCTTTAGTGTAGAGTTTAACCTCTCCACAAGACCATTAGTCTGGCGGTGGTAGGGGTGGCCTTTAAGTGCTTCACCCCCACAATGCTCCCACAGACAAGCCAGCAGATCTGACATGAAGTTGGCACCACTGTCAGTATTTCTTTTGGGAAAGCTACCCTGCTGAAAATCTTTAACAAAGCATTTGCAACCTTCTCTGCCTCGATGGAAGACAGAACCACTGCCTCAGGGTATCTAGTAGCAAAATCTACTACTACCAGGATATACATCTTCCTGTGGAACTTGGGGTATTCAAGAAGCCCCACAATATCCATACCTACCCTCTGAAATGGCTCCTCAATCACAGGCAAAGGCATCAAAGCAGCCTTGACCTTGTCTACTGTTTGGCACTGCTCACAGGTCCTGCAGTACCCTGTTACATCTCTTGGAATCCATGCCAATAAACATTCTCCATAATATGTCTCTTGGAATGTTTTGTGCTCATATGACCTGCAAAAGGAATATCATGGGATATGGCTAGAAGTGCCAGATGGTAGGCTCTAGCCACTACCAACTGCTGTATTATCTTAGGTTCATAGGTAGGTACTAGGCTATCTGCCCGAAGGCATTTATAAGCCTAGCCAGAATGTGTTGGCTTTTGCCACCCCCTTAGATTAGCTCCCTGTGCCTCTGTCCAGCAGAACCATTGAAGTGATCCCCGGGGTAAACTTTCTGTTTCCCATCCACTCGTCAAGGTTTCTCTTGAAGAGGGTTAGCGAGGAGATCTGCCTAATGTAGACTGGAATCTTGTTCCAGAGCATGGGAAGTATCTGCGACAGGAATCTATCCATCCAGCATGTCCTATTTATTGTTGTGGTGAGGTTTAGATCTCTAGAGCGTGTGGCTGGAGGGTATATGGTTTTCTTTAGGTAGAGCATGTCCATCAATTCTGGGTTGGACATGGCCTTGTATGTCAGGCAGAGATCATCTCTGAGTAGACAGTATGCAACCGAGTACAGCTGGTGTTTCTTCAGTCGAGCTGCATAGGGCATCTGTTTGAGGCCAGTGATCCTCTTGGTGAGGTACTTCTGTGGTCTTTCCAGCTGCTGCAGGTGTCTTCTAAGGTACATCCCAAATGGGGCATTGTACTCTATGATGGGACTGATGAGTGATGCGTAGAGGGACACAATGACCTCCTTTGATCTGGATGCAAACCCTTTTCTGATTAGGTGGGCCACATAGACGGATTTTCTAACCACTATGACAATGTGATTATCAAAGGAGAGGTTACTGTCTACTTAGGTCCCCAGCTCCCTTATTACGTCTTCCATATTTAGGGGGCTGCCGCCTATGTGGTAGTTTGTGGGTACTTTGTTTTTTCCAAAGGGGATGACTAAGCACTCTGGCATTTAGCTTGAGGCCATGGTTTTGACACCAGGTATCTGTCTCAGTGAGACCCTTTTGGAGGATGTCTATGTCAGCTGGAGAATCAATTATAGCCCCTAGTTTGCATTTGTCAGCCATAGTCCTCCTGTGCTTGCCTGTACCGCTGAGAAGTATATGCCAAACAGGAGGGTTCTTAGGACTGAGCCCTGGGGAACACCAGTTGTAACCGGTTTAGACACAGACCTAGCACTCGCTACTCTTACCATGTGGGTTCTGTACATGAGCCAGTTGACAACCCATCACTTGACGTAGGGGTTTATGTTCAGGCTAGTGAGCTTGTCTATAATACCTGAATGGGGGATGGTGTTGAAGGCCTTTGCAAGGTCTAGGTAGGCTGTGTGGATCACCTTTCCTTCGTCTATAGCCTTGGTAACTGTTTCAAGAAATACACCAGGTTTAGGAGGCATGATCTACCCTTAACAAAGCCGAACTGGGTAGGATCCAGTGTTTGGAGGTTCCCAATGTCTCTGTTAATGAGATCCATGATGATGCGCTCCATAGCCTTGCAGACAAGCTAGTCAGGCTTATAGGGCTATAGTTCCCGGGGTCTGTTGTGGCTCCATCTTTGTGGAGCAGAATAACAGTTGTAGTGCACCACTCTATGGGCATATAGCCTGTGGAGAGGTTGAGTTTGAACAGTATTTTTAGGTGAGGTGTTAGTTCATCTTGGAGTCCATGTAAGACACAGGCTGGGACACCGTCCGGTCAAACTGATGCTGTGTTTTTGGCTTTGGAGAGGGCTGTTTTAACCTGAGTGTCTGTGATTTCAGGGGCACTACATTCTTCTGGTATGATTATGGGCCCTTTTGGGGGTAAGATGGGGGTGAGGTTTGCACTGAAACGGTCTGCCAGGATGTTGGCAATGTTGGTCGGTTCAGTGTATTTTGTGCCATTCTGTGCTAACTCTGAACAGATCTGAGAATTGCCACTTAGATTCTTGACATAGCTAAAGAATGCCTTGTGGTTATCTTTGGAGTCCTTGGCAATTTTTCTTTCGAAGATAGCCTTGGATGATTTTATGAGGGATTGTAGTTTCTTGCTGATACTGATCAGGGATGTTTTCCCTTCTTGGGATTTTACTCTTTTCTGTACTAGTTTCCTCCTTCTGTTGTATAGCTTGTTTATGGCAGGGGTCCGCCAGACTGGTTTCCTTTTCTTGGAGGAGTGAGTCTTGGTTTTGCTTGGGATAGTACAATCCATGCATTCTTGTAGGTGCCCGTAGAGTGCATTAGTAAAGGATTTTGCAGCTTGGACATCATTATCCTTTAGTATGGGGGCTTTGAACCTTTCCATCTCGGTCTTAAGTAAGTTAGTTTGTGATCAGATCTAACCAGCGAGGGGTTGACCTCCGGTGTGGAACACCGGTCGCCCATGTTGGTGATGACCTGGTCCAATATGTTGTCACCTCTGGTGGGGGTGTTAACCAGTTGATTCAGGGCGTTTGAATTTATAAATTCTAGTAAATGTTAGGCAAGGGAGTATGTACTTGAGTAGTTCTCCCAGTTAATGTTTGGGTAATTGAAATCATCCAATATCAGAGTGTTTGGTAGGGCTTTTATGCTTCCCAGTGATTCCAGAAATGCAGAATGGGGGTCCTGGGACATGGTTTGTGATCTGTAGCAAGCTACAATTTGAACTGCAGTTTTGCCCATTGTTAGTTGCATGTGGATGATCTCTGAAGCATCGTGTTGTGCCACTAACCTGGAGGTGCGGGTATCCTTGATGAATATGGATACGCCCCCGCCTTTTGTATTTCGGTCCGGGTTTTGTGGCCTAAATGTATGGTATGAATTGTAGCCTGGTAGTGCTGGGGTGCTCTCTAGAGCCTTAAACCAGGTTTCTGTTACTGCACATATATCGATTTTCTCCATACTGAGGAGTGCCTCGAGTGCATGCATTTTGAGGTTTAGACTTCTGGCATTGAGTAGCATTACTCTCACTTTTTTATTCCTTATGCTATTTACAGCGGTGGGTTTGTCTTTTGAGCCTTGCTTAAAAAAGGCACTATGGGGGTGAAAAGAGCCTTGGCCAGTATTCAAAAGTCCAGGGGTGACAGGTGCAAGCCATCTCTAGCGAAGCCGCGTGGCTTGTCGAGCATGTCATCCCAGGCTGGCAGACACTGTATCCCCTTTGAATGACACCAGAAGCTTAGCCAATTGTTGAAATTGATAATTTTTTTCTTTATACCATGGTATCATTCTTGGAGATGGTAGGATGCTACTCAGGGTCAGGGTCATACCGGCCTGGGCTATGTGATCAGAGAGCTCCTTCATGTCTCTTTTCTTGTAGTCCAGGGAGGTATGTCTCAGGTCATTCACACCAACATGGACAATGATGGAGTTGTATTTGTACTTGTTCTGGAGTGACCCAAGTGCTTGTGTTATGTGGCAGATCCTGGTACCCGACAGGCAGCTAACAGTAACCTTCTCCTTGTTCAGCCTAGTGAAAGGGATTTCAGAATGCCTGACTATAGAGTCACCTATTACTAGTGTGTTGGGTATGTTATTTTGCCTTAAGGGCTATGACTGCATGGCAAACTGGTTTTGTGAAGTATGTGTTTCATGGTTTGTGTCGGGGGTTGCTTGGAAGATTGCTTTGGAGGTCTCAGTTGCTTTTGCGGATTTTTATTTAGAGCCTCTGAGTATGTTTTCATGTATTTATGTGTGTTTTTTGCCGGTGCAGGTTTCAAGGTCTATGTGAGACTGGTGGTGTGATGCAAGTAATTCCCTTCTCCTCTTGACTGTCTAGTCCAGTCTTGGATTGAGAGAACTTACCCTCCAGTTTGGCTGTATAATTGCATCTCTCGCATGTATTAGTGTTTGGTGGTAGGAGGAGAGGGTTGTCTGTGTACATGAGGTAGTTGGAGCATTGCCTTAAAATGCCCAGATTCACCAGTTGGACCAGAGAGTACACCTGAAACTGCCCTTTGGACATGCCTAAATAGGTACAGTGAACTGTTTTACTGATTGGCTGATAAGGTCGAATAGAGAGCCTTGTCCTTCTCTACAGTATAGGGGGGAACTAGTGTTAAGGTTTACTAGTGCTTGCTATGAGTTTTAACCCAGCCACTGGGGATGCACAAGCCAGTGCATTTTTTTTGTGCCAGTCTCAAGCCCGGATAAATGGGGAGGGTTGCGTCAGGAAGGGCAACCGGCCTAAAATGTTGCCAAATCATACATGCGGACAACAGTACAGATATCCATACTGGATCAGTCGAGGCCCGGGTTAACAACGATCACCACCAGTACTGTTGGCCAACAGGGTGCTGGCAGAAATTGGGCTACTGTTGGCCGAAGGAGGAGAAGAGGGGGGAAGAGCATGCCCAAAGGCAGGTAAAGGCTAGGAATGTGATAGTGAGCATTGGAACTTTGAATGTTGGCAGTATGTCTGGTATTGGGAGAGAGGTAGCTGATATGATGGACAGAAGGAAGGTTGGTATATTGTTTGTGCAGGAGACCAGGTGGAAGGGGAGCAATATCGGTGGTGGGTTCAAATTGTTTTATCATGGTGTGGATGGGAGAAGAAATGGCGTAGGGGTTATCCTGAAGGAGCAGTATGCTAAGAGTGTTTTGAAGGTGAAAAGAGTGTCGGATAGAGTGATGTTTATGAAGCTGGAAATTGATGGTGTAATGATGAATGTTGTTAGTGCATATGCTCCACAAGTTGGGTTTGTGATGGATGAGAAAGAAAAATTTTTGCAGTGAGTTGGATGAAGTGGTGATGACTGTACCCAAGGGTAAGAGACTGGTGATTGGAGCAGATTTCAATGGGCGTGTTGGTGAAGGGAACAGAGGGGATGAGGAAGTGATGGGTAGGTATGGTGTTAAGCAAAGGAATGCAGAAGGTCAGATGGTAGTGGATTTTGCGAAAAGGATGGACATGGCTGTGGTGAATACATATTTTAAAAAGAGGGAGGAGCATAGGGTGACATACAAGAGTGGAGGAAGATGCACTCAGGTGGATTATATCTTACGTAGAAGGGCCAGTCTGAAGGAGATTAGAGACTGTAAAGTGGCTGCAGGGGAAAGTGTAGTTAGGCACCATAGGATGGTGGTTTGTAGGATGACATTGGTGATCAAGAAGAGGAGGAGGAGTGTGAGGGCAGTACCAAGGATCAAATGGTGGAAATTGAAAAAGGGTAATTGTGAGGTGAAGTTCAGGGAAGAGTTAAGACAGGCACTGGGTGGCAGTGAAGACTTACCGATTAGCTGGGTAACTACAGCAGAGCTAGTAAGGGAGATGGCTAGAAAGGTGCTTCATGTGACATCTGGAAAGAGGAAGGAGGACAAGGAGACCTGGTGGTGGAATGAAGAAGTACAGGAGAGTATAGAGAGAAAGAGGTTGGTGAAGGCTAAGGATAAGGCGTATGAAGAGTTGTATGAAAGTTTGGACATTAAGGAGAGAAAAAAGAACCTGTACCCATTGGCTAGACAGAGGGACTGAGCTAGTAAAGATGTGCAGCAGGTAAGGGTGATAAAGGATAATGAGGGAAACATACTCACAAGCGAGGAGAATGTGTTGAGCAGATGGAAAGAGTACTTTGAGGGGCTGATGAATGAAGAGAATGAGAGGGAGAGAAGGTTGGATGATGTGCGGATAATGAATCATGAAGTGTAGTGGATTAGCAAGGAGGAAGTAAGGATAGCTATGAAGAGGATGAAGAATGGAAAGGTTGTTGGTCCAGATGACATACCTGTGGAAGCATGGAGGTGTTTAGGTGAAATGGCAGTAGAGTTTTTAACTAGATTGTTTAATGAAATCTTGGAAAGTGAGAGGATGGCTGAGGAATGGAGAAAAAGTGTTTTGGTACCGATTTTTAAGAATAAGGGTGATGTGAAGAGCTGTAGTAACTACAGAGGGATTAAATTGATCAGTCACAGCATGAAGTTATGGGAAAGAGTAGTGGAAGCTAGGTTAAGAAGGGAGGTGATGATTAGTGATCAGCAGTATGGTTTCATGCCAGGAAAGAGCACTACAGATGCAATGTTTGCTCTGAGACTGTTGATGGAGAAGTGCAGAGAAGGTCAGAAGGAGTTGCATTGTGTCTATGTGGACTTAGAAAAAGCATATAACAGGGTACCTAGAGAGAAGTTGTGGTATTGTATGAGGAAGTCGGGAGTGTCAGAGAAGTATGTACGAGGGTAGTGTGACAGTGGTGAGGTCTGCCATGGGAGTGATGGATGCACTTAAGGTGGAGGTGGGATTACATCAAGGATCAGCTCTGAGCCCTTTCTTATTTGCAATGGTGATGGACAGGTTGACAGATGAGATCAGACAGGAGTCCCCGTGGACTATGATGTTTGCAGATGACATTGTGATCTGTAGTGAGAGTAGGGAACAGGTGGAGGAGGCCCTGGAGAGGTGGAGATATGGTCTAGAGAGAAGAGGAATGAAGGTCAGCAGGACTTAGACAGAATATGTGTGTGTGAATGAGAGGGAGGATAGAGGAATGGTGAGGATGTAGGGAGTAGAGGTGGCGAAGGTGGATGAGTTTAAATACTTGGGATCAACAGTTCAGAGTAATGGTGAGTGTGGAAGAGAGGTGAAGAAGAGAGTACAGGCAGGATGGAGTGAGTGGAGAAGAGCATCAGGAGTGATTTGTGACAGACGAGTACCAGTAAGAGTGAAAGGGAAGGTCTACAAGCGGGTAGTGAGACCAGCTATGTTATATGGGTTGGAGACAGTGGCAATGACAAAAAGGCAGGAGTCAGAGCTGGACATGGCAGAGTTAAAGATGTTAAGATTTGCACTGGGTTTGACGGGGGTGGACAGGATTAGGAATAAGTATATTAGAGGGTTGTAAGGTTTGGAGACAAAGCCAGAGAGGCAAGATTATGTTGGTTTGGACATGTGCTGAGGAGGGATGCAGAGTATATTGGGGAAAAGATGCTAAGGATGAAGCTGCTAGGTAACAGGAAAAGTGGAAGGCCTAAGATAAGGTTTATGGATGTGGTGAGAGAGGACATGCAGGTGGTTGGTGTGACAGAGCAAGATGCAGAGGACAGGAAGAAATGGAAACTGATTATCTGCTGTGGCAACCCCTACCGGGAGCAGCCGAAAGAAGAAGAAGTGCTTGCTATCAGTTTTGCACAAGTGCCGGACTGAGAAGTGAATGGTTTGAGTGCTTAAGCTGAAAGTTTGTCTAGTTCCAAAGGAAAACTTGAAGAGTAGACTTTGTGGAGCCTGGAATAGTTATACCCTAGCTAACTGGCACTGCCCAGCTTGCTGAACCATGCAAATGTGGGTTTTATAGCAGGGAAATGAAAGAGATAGAAATTAGCTAATAAACAACTTATTTCTGGGCTGAAACCACTCCTCCAGATACAGATAGGCTGCTCAAAGCTCCCCTCTCTCACAGGTGAACAGAGAAAATTCCTTCTATCCAAGTAAGGTATGGGCAAACACAGAAACTTGTAACACAGCCCTGAATTCAGCACTAGCCTGAAAACTGGACTATACTAGCTTAGAAAGGTGGGAAAACAAGTATATATATATTTTTTTCAGAAAATAAAGCAGATACAATAAAAAAAAAACACCTGAAATGCACAGAAATGGCTATCACACTTGAGTGTGTAGACTACAACAGTTAAACAGGTAATTTAAACAGAAAAACAAATTTGTTAAAGTGCAGGCAGTAAAGTAAGTACAATATGTAGCTGAAACAAGCTTTTTAAATCACAGAAACTCTAAAAAATTGGCGTTTTAGGTGGAATTAGCTAAGGCAGCAAGAAAATGCAGAAAAATGATACTTAATCACTCTAAAGTCTCTCTTTTGTCTCTCTGCTGCTGTAGAACTCTACAGGGCACAAGGCAGGAGCTTGCTGAGCTGTATACAAGTGCAAAAACCTTGCAAATGTGGGTTTTATAGCAGGGAAATGAAAGAGATAGAAATTAGCCCAAAATTGCCAATAAATTACTTATTTCTGGGCTGAAACCACTCCTCCAGGGACAGACAGGCTGCTCAAAGCTCCCCTCTCTCACAGGTGAACAGAGAAACTTCCTTCTATCCAAGAAAGGTATGGGCAAACACAGAAAATTATAACAGCCCTGAATTCAGCACTAACCCGAAAACTGGACTATAGTATCTTAGAAAGGTGGGAAAACAAGTATATTTTTTTTTTTTTTTTTCAGAAAATAAAGCAGATACCATCAAAAACATTTTAAATGCACAGAAATGGCTATCACACTTGAGTGTGTAGCCTACAACAGTTAAACAGGTAATTTAAACACAAAAACAACTTTGTTAAAGTGCAGGCAGTAAAATAGGTACAATATGTAGCTGAAACAAGCCCTCCCTCAGGGGTCCACTTTTTATACAGCAACCCTTTGTTTCAGTATACAGACTCCCTTTTTCCTTTAGAATCAGGTACCTCCTTAGCTACCTTCCTCAAGCCTCATAATGTAGGGCCCGAGAGTTGAGTCTGTCTCAACTCTAATTTTTACGACCCTTCCCAGGTCCCTTTCCACAGGAAGCCTGATATTCTCTAACAGCAGTGCCGCACTGTTAGCCTGGGTACTACAACTCACCTCTGCCCTTGCTCTTATTCTGTCCAACGGAACATCAGTACTTACCAGCAGCTGTGGCTCACCTTCAGGCTCACTGCTATAGGGTATCTCCCTCCATGAAATAGCCAACTCACCAGCACTGGCTTCAGGTGGGGGGGGGTCTATCTTGGTTTCTCCCAGGCTACCAAACCCATATGCGTGTTTCCAAGCCTGAGTGCTTGTAACTGCATGCACATAAGGTGCTGCATTATCAAAATCATTCCCTATCAAGAAATCTGCAGGGATATCCTCAAAGACAACTAACTGGTTGGCTTCTTTGCCCACTCTCCCTGTCAAGGTGAACACTAGCCAAAGGCATTTGGAATGGGGTCCCTCCTAAAGCTCTGACTGGAGTGGACTGCCTAAGCAAGTAATGCTCCTCTTTAACCACTGCAGGTTTCACAATGGTTATATCAGAGGCTGAGTCTCTCTTAGCAGTGGCCTGTTTTCCATCCAATAAGATAGGATACAAACACTGGTAATAGTTTGGTACCCTTGTTGTCTCTATGTAACGTGCCATTGGCATACTGTTATTCCCACTTGCTGGCTCCCCCACCTTTTGTTCCCCACCTTGCTTCCATGCACATCTATATGATACATGGCCCCACTGGTTACATTTAAAACATCTAACTCTTGATCTTGGCTGTGTACCTGAACTAATGGCTTCCCCCGTTACTAGTGGACTCTGTTGGGGTGGTTTAGGCTGACCACAATTGGTTCCCTTATATCCATGTGGAGCACTGGGTATACCCTTTTTCCCCAGCTCATCTGCAGAGTTACACTCCTGGTCTCACAACCAGATTGTCATGTCCTCAGGCAAAGCTAAGGGCTTGTTCCCTCACCAAGGGTCTGTCAGAACTTTAAAGGTGGTGACCTGACACTCACTCACCCACCTATGAAAATAAGTACTTAACAACAGTATAATCACATACAGTTTCATCTGCCTTGCTTCTATGTTCACAAAACTTTTTTTTCTGTAAGCTTCAGATGTTAACTTAAAGCATTCTAATAAACATTGCTTTACTTTGTCATAGTTTAAAGATTGTTTTATTTTGTCATAGTTTAAACAATCAATATCAGACAATTTAGAAACAGCAGTTACAGCTTTACCATGGAGTAAGGGGGTCAGGAACCATACCCAGAGCCCTTGGTCAAAATTATACTGATCACATTCTCTTTCATATATATATTCTCTTTCATATATATGAATAAAACTATCACAATTATCACCCTCTATAAATCTGTTCAAGAAATATACTGATCTTTATTGCTTCTGGGGTTCAGTTATTCCCCTCCGAATTACCTCCATTTTCCTGTCAGAGTCAGCATCTCCCTCTCATGTTGATGCTGCTTCTTATTTTCTTCAGTCTCCAAATACCAGTCCTTCTGTTGATTCTAATTCCAAACATTTGGTCTCCAGTGTATGTCTTTTTAACTCCAGACAGATATTTAAATCCTCTGAGGAAAATGAACTGTCCTGTTTCTGAGGGCTGCAAATTCCTATCACCAGAGTGGTTATCCTCTTGGCTGCTGGTCTGAGCTGCGACTAAGTCTGAAATCATTTCCTCTTTAGTCAGGCTGGCATGCACTAGGCTTTGGCTTCACATACCTTGGCTAGCTGGAACTGATTCTTCATCAGCTTGCCATAATCCTCTGCTGATATATTTGCCTGCTTTCCCTGACTAAACTAAACAACAAAAAAATAAATAAAACTGTTGTGAAAATGAAACTCTATATTTACCTTTTGACTGCTGAGAGTACACATACCTTTAGTAACAACTGCCTATAGGCTACAGAAGTTCCATTAATATCCACACCACTGCTCACCAATATGTGATGTCCCTCCTATAGGCCATTAATCAAAGAGCCTGAATCCTCACCACTGACACTGGTGAGGGGAGTTCACTTGGAACAAAAATAAATACACACAGTATTCCCAGATGCAGCTCTCTGCACCAAGGACAATTTTCCTTAAGAGCAAAGAGGGAACACAGTCTGTGGTCTGTGTTTCCCTCTCTCTCTCTCTCGTACCTGACACATACACTTTGTGAGATTTGATTTTCACACACACATGGGAAAGGATGGCACAGATTTACTAGCTATGCTCCTCTGCCCAGACTATAAGGTAGTTATTACCACCAGGACACCTCAAAGGCAGATACTCTAAGCCTCTTATAAGGGTACCAAATTATACTAAGTAAAATTAATATTAATATAAATGGTTATGTTGACCAAACAGCCAGAATTTCGGGAGTGACCACAGTGTCAGCAAATAAATGTAAGTACTATCAAAGGTTAGAATAGTTAATAAAAGACCAGCCACAATGAAAAGTTTAAATATTTTAATAATAAATAATAAAAAGAACATGAAAATACTAAATATCTCTTCCAGTATCCTCTGCTGCAATATATATAGTCTGATATACATGTATATTTATTTTCTTTCCAGCAGGGCACACTGTTGGCAAATGTTTAACACACGCAGCTTTATAAGTACATTTTTCAACAGAAGCATCTGCTCAAATCAGTTTGATATACAAATGACATATAATTCTTTAAAAATCTCCAGCTAGCTATGCTGGCATACATTACTCATCTACTGTCCAACGTCTCCTGGCATAGCTGGCAATACCTCATATCGTCACTGATATGTGATGGCAGGGCGGGGCTGCACTTGCCAAAGAAGAAGTAAGAAAGAAGCAAGAATCCATCCTGGATTTGGTGTCTTCAGAATTATAAAGGAATAGTTGTGAGTGTAGCAGAGACCATTTTTAATGCATTTCTTTTCCAGCATGGGCACACTGTGATGACAACAGGAACAAGATTAAGAAGTACTGAATACAAGAAGTGCAGTGGTGCTGGGAGGAAGATGAGCAGCCAGACGAGTGGTAAGTAAACAAGTACAGCAATTTGCAAATGAGCAAACACTATCACCAGTGCAATGCATCATACAGATAAATTCAAGAATATCTTTGTTGTATCAGCAACAGCTTGGTGACCTTGGTTTGCCTAGTCTGTAACATTTTTAGAGAGATCCCACATTATGTTTAGTTCTCAAGCAGTATGGATTGCACTGATTTGTTTAATGCTGTAGCAGTAAAAGTCTGTTAAAGCTCAGCTCAGATATTGGCTTAAATATTAATTATGCCATGGTTTGAGAAGCTGTTGTTTGACTAAGTTCTTTTTGACACATTTAGCAAAGAAGCTGACACTGTGTATAGGTTATTTTGATGATGCAAGTGATATTTTATATTCTATATGCATCTGGTAATAAGGTCAGTGAACTTACTCCTTTCTCCCTTTTTTAGTCAGGACCTAGACCAAAGGCACAAAAATATACAGTAGGAAAAGTTTAATATGACTTTTCCAGTATAATGTTCAAATAATCAGTATTACAGGACAGTGCTAGATATGTATTCGCAATATAAAGGGACTAATGTGGAGCTTTTCTCCCTGGGCCTCTAATGAAAATGGACCTTTTCCAGCTGGATTTTCCCGGTAAACAAATGTAAAATAAATAAATAAAAAATAAATAATGCATCTTCAAAAGCAGAAAAGTAACAAATATTTTAAAGTCACTACTATAAACAGTAACACATTACATATTTACAAGTAGAAGTAATTGTTTACATGTGTGTTGCAAGGAGAGGAAAAAATAAAGAAAATCTTGTACGCAATGAGAAGCAGGCATAAATGTCATATACTGACCAGAGGCATTCAAGATGTTAAGCTAAAAAGGTAAGGAAATGCCTGAAGCAAAAGAGAGAGCTAGAGAAATATGAGCCAGTGCAGAATGTATTCAAGAGAGCGTGCTACAGGGGTAGAGGGTAAGGTTAGGCAGCCACTGAGTACTGTGTAGTAACAGTAGTAGTAGCAGTAGTAATAGTACATTACTATTCACAGACAGGATTCAGGAAATCAAACCAGCAGAAGTTACCTCCTCAAGGAGACTGGTCACCAGTGGAATCCCCCAGGGTTCTGTGTTGAGATCCCTCTTATTTGGCATCTACTTTTCTGAAGTAAAAGCCAGTACCAAAGCACTGTTGCTGATTAAGTTTACAGATGATTGCAAGCTAGGAGAAGTCATCAATATGAACAGAGACATGACTTGAGCTCTCTGAATATGTGTCCAAGGCAGTTATTCCCCTAGCCTTGAGCAGCATTCTACCCTCATCTAGGATGATGCCACAATATTTACAAGCAATGATTGACCAACAATTGGCTTAGTTTCTGGTGTCTGTCAGTTTGGGATGACATGGTTGACAGACCACGCGGCTTCGCCAAAGATGGTCTTGACCTGTCACCTCTAGCCTTTCGGTTACTGGCTAAGGTACTTGCTTCCCCCATACAGCCTTTTTAGGTAAGGTCTCAAGAACAAAATTTCTGACATGAAAATATAATTCACAAATAAAGGGTTATGCTGCTAAATTCTAGAAGTTTAAATCAGAAACTGCACTGTCTGGAAGCACTCCTCTCCCAGTAGGATGCTGATGTCTGTGCAGTCACACAACTTGGTTCAGGGCTGCAGAGTACCCCAGCCTTTCAAGGCTACAATACCTTCCACACTTTCAGACCACAAAATGATCGTGTGAGAACCAAAGGAGGAGGAGTATCTATCTTATCAAAGATAAATACACCTCTAGACTGGTTAGACAGGAAAACTACATGGAGTTACTCCAAGTTCAACTAATTTTGGGTAAGACCCCCCCCTTTCAAGTCATTAAATATAGCCCTCCTTCAATGAGCCAAGATACTCACACAGCTTATTTGGACCTACTTCAGTGAATCAAATTACAACCAAACACTCTAGTCATGGATGATTTTAACTATCCCTCCACTGACTGGGAAACTTACATGAGTATCAACATGCTCACTCAAAAGTTTCTGGACTTTGTTAACACTAATGCCCTGGAACAAATAGTATGCATCTCCACAAGGGGCTCAAATATTCTTGATGTGGTCCTCACCAACATGGTTGCATCACCACAAACATAGAACCCTCACTGGTTAAATCCGATCACAAATCAGTCACATTTGAAGTAGCTATAACACCTGAACCTCTCTTAGGTAAAATCAAGCTAAAAAAGTTCACCAAAGCTAATTATACCCTCCTAAGGGATGGGATAAATAACTTCAAAGCTCCTTTTCCCAAAGATGGCATTGACAACTATACTAAGGTATACACAAATGCTCTGTACAAACACTTATACAAATGTATTGACATAGCTGTATCTGATAGGATTAAAACAAGATCCTTAAGAAAAAAATAAGCAGTGACATCTAGCATTAAAAAGGTAAACAACAAGAGGAAGAAGTTGCTGTCTAAGAATAAAAAAGAGAGGTCCCAGTACTGGAAGAACATCCTCCTCTGCTTGAACAACAAATAAAACAACTTCCAAAATTTAACAACCATAGCTAATAATAATCATAAGGCATTCTTCAGCTATATCTGTAGCCTAAAAGGTACGACCCAGACGTGTGCCAAACTAGCTGTGGATGGCATCACACACACCAGTCCTGTGAAAATAGTTAACCTATTAGCTGACAGATTTGGCGAAAAATTTCACATCCCCATCCGTTCCCTCCTCACAGTCCACAAAGCATTCCATCTACACCCCCTCACTTTGCATCTTCAAAGAGCAAGTCATTAATGCTCTCTCTCTAAAGCCAAAAACACAGCCTCTATGGGACCAGATGGCATCCCAGATTAACCCAGATTAAGTTTTAAATGATCTAAAGCATGAGTTAGCAACTCCATTAGGTAATCTCTTCAACCACAATCTGAGTACTGGTTTTGCCCCTGCCGAATGGAAAACAGCAACTGTCATCCCCCTTCATAAAGGAGGTACAGCAACAAACCCTAGGAACTACAGACCCATAAACGTAACCAGCCTTATCTGTAAGATCATGGAAGGAATCATTATGGATCTTATAAATAAGAATATAAGTGATCTCCAAACCCTTGATCTGACACAGTTTGGTTTTGTCAAATGCAGGTCATGCCTGTTAAACCTAGTGCGCTTCTTTGAAAATGTCACCAGAGCCACAGATGAAGGTAAATCTGTGCATACAGCCTTCCTTGACTTAGCCAAGGCCTTCAACACAATCCCACATTTGGGCATCATTGATAAACTCTCCCAGTTGAATATCAACCCTTATATTGTCAGGTGGGTTGATAACTGGCTCACCGACAGATCACACTCAGTCAAAGTTGGGGACTTTATCTCAACCAGCAGACTTGTCAGCAATGGAGTGCCACAGGGATCAGTGCTGGGCCTCCTATTGTTTGGAGTGCACTTCACAGATGTTCAGACCAAAAGAGAGGATTTATGCTGGCTAAGTTTGCTGATGACTGCAAATTAGGTGCAATCACTGAATCCCCAAACAAGGTCAATATACTTCAAGAGGGACTTGCACAAACCAATGATTGGTGCCAAAGCCATGGACTCAAACTCAATGCTAAAAAATGCATTATCATCTCCTTCGGTAAAAACAATATCACTGCAGTCTATCATATAAACAATAATACCCTAAGTAACAACTCAGTAGTGAGAGACTTGGGAACGCAAGTTGACTGTAGCCTAAACTTTGACCACCATGTATCTACTGTGTTAAGGAAGGCAGTCTATGTTGCACACCTCATTAGCAAAGGCAGTGCCTCAAGAGTAAAAGAGGTCATATAACTCCCCTGTAATCGCCCCTCATCATGACAATAATTGAATACAATGCTCCCTTTGGTATGTACCTTGCCAGGCACCTGCCGCAGCTTGAGAGACCTTAGAGATTTGTAACCAAGAAAATTCATGGTCTTTAGCACGTCATACATTGACAGACTTAAGCCACTGTCACTGTACTTAGTAGCATACAGACTACTTAGAAAAGATTTGTGCCTGGCCTAGAAAGCAATCTCAGATCCAAACCTAATGGAAATGCTGCACATCCGCAAATCAAATGGGACAAGGGTCACCCACTCCAGGGACCTTAACCATGCTCTGTGATATAAATAGGACCTGCTGGAGAGACAGATATGTTGGCTGCCACTCCTCTGGAATAAGGCTACCAATTCACATCAAACAGAGCCCCTCTATGACCCTGTTTAAGCATAGCCTGGATGACTGGATGGGAACCCATAAATTCTTACTGGGGATTTCACATATAACCCTCCTAGATATGGGCAGTCATAGGTTGGTTGGTACTAGGCTATCAGCCCTAGGGCCTATACAAGCCTAGCCATAACAATTCCTGGCTATTTCTTCCCACAATATTTACTTCCCTGGACCCCTGTCTAGCAGGGCAACTGACAAGATCCCCGGGGTGAATTTCCTATCTCCCATCCAATCGTCAAGGTTCCTTTTGAAGAGGGCCAAAGAGGCGCTCTGCCTGACATGTATGGGTAGTCTATTCCAGCCTGGGGAGTCTCTGGGTCAGGAAACTATCCCGCCAGCATGTTTTGTTCATTGTGATGACAAGGTTTAGATCCCTGGCGCGTGTGGCTCTGAGGGATTGGGATTTCTTTAAGTGCAGCACGTCAAACAGCTCTGGGTTTGACATGGCATTGTAAGTTAAGCAGAGCTCACCTCTGAGTAGATGATATGCAACAGATCAGTATAGCTGGGGTTTTTTTAGATGGTCAGCATAGGGCATCTGTTTTAGGCCTGTGATTCTTTTAGTGAGATATTTCTGTGGCCTTTCCAGTGGTTGTAGATGTCTTGAGAGGTACATACCAAATGGGGCATTGTATTCTATAATGGGTCTAATAAGGGATGAGTACAGTGGGACAATGACCTCCTTTTTTCTGGATGAAAAGCCCTTAGTGATGAGGTGTGCCACATAGAAGGATTTCCTGATTGTTGTTGCGATGTGGTTATTGAAGGTGAGACCACTGCCCACCTGTGCCCCTAAGTCTCTTATCACACTTTCGGTGTTTAGTGTACTGCCACCTATGTGGTAATTCACGGGTACATGTTTTTTCCCAAAGGGGATAACTATACATTTCTTGGCATTGATCTTGAGCCCATGGCTCTGGCACCAATCATCTGTTTCTGTAAGGCCCTTTTGTAGAGTATCCACATCATTTGTGGATTCAGTAATGGCTCCCAGTTTGCAGTCATCTGTGAACTTTGTAAGCCAGAGTCCCTTAGTGTTGGCCTGTACTTCAAGAGAAGTAGATGCCAAACAAGAGAGGTCCCAGGACTGAACCCTGAGGTACACCACTTGTCTGGAACTCGATTTGGAGTCAGCTACTTTTACAGTGTGGGTTCTGTCAGTATGCCAGTTGGCAACCCATCAAGTGACTTAGGGATTAATGCCCAGCTTAGTAAGTTTATCTATGATTCCAGAGTGGGGTATGGTGTCAAAGGCATTGGCAAGGTCCAGATAGGCTGTGTGGACTGCCTTACCCTCATCCACAGCTCTGGAGACTGATTCAAAGAAGCCAATCAGGTTCAGGAGACAAGATCGGCCCTTCAGGAACCCAAACTGGTTGGAGTCCAGTGTTTGAAGGTTGCCAATGTCTTCGTTTATAAGTTCCATGATAATACGTTCCATGGCCTTGCAGATCAGGCTGATAGGGCAGTAGTTCCCAGGATCCAAGGTGGATCCCCCCCTTGTGGAGTGGGATAACTGTAGCTGTGCACCACTCAGTTGGCATGAAGCCTGAGGTGAGGCTATGATTAAACATGACACTTAGGTGAGGTGCCAGTTTATTTTGTAGTTCATGTAGTACACAGTCATTACCAACTAAAAGCTTGAGTTTAGACAAGATACTTTATATTGGGTTTCTCTAGTATTCTATTGGGTACACATGACTAGGTCAATAACCTGTAACCACCTATGAATCTAAATCCTCAAATAACTTAGCCATCCTGCAGGAAGGTTTGTCCCAAATAAATAACTGGTGCCAAAATCAAATGTATCCTTTAGAAAGTCATCTACCCCAGGGAAGTACCACATTGACAATATGCCCATAAGAGTTAACACAGATTTTAGAGATTTGGGAACTTATGTGGACAGTAGCCTAACTTTCAAACAACATGTCTACTGTTGTAAGAAAGTTCTTCTATACTGTATTGCTTATAAACAAAGACACTCTGTACAGATCTACACATATCATTGTCCCACTGCCCTCATTAAACCAACCATTGAATATAGTGCCCCCTTTGGCATGTATCTGTCCAGACACATACAACAACTTGAATGTCCGCAGAGATACTTTCGATATCCCAGACGGCAAAGAGATGACCTATGTCTGGCATACAAGGTATCATCTGACCCAATACTGATGGACTTACTGCACATCAGCATGTTCAATGGCATCAGAAATATTTAGTCTAGGGATCTAATTCTCTTCTGCAACATTAACAGAATGGTTTGGAGGGACAGGTATATCTTGCAGAGGATATGGCTGCTCTAAACAGACTCCTTATCCAAATTAAACAAAGTTCATCCCTGTTCATATTCAAGTACAACTTGGATCTATGGATAGGAAACAGAAACTTTACCCTGTGACTACCCCCTGTACTACCAATGGACAGAGGCAGCTCCTATCTCATACAAGGGTCTCCTCAAATTAACTATGAAATGATCCCAGTTATTCTCATTAGGGGTAATATATAATTATTAACCGTGGGATGGGTAAGACCAATCTATAACCAAATTGGATAGGTTAATTCAAACACAAAAAGGGAAAATGGCTAGGCTTAAAATGGCCCATGCTGGCAGCTAGCCAAGTACTTACCTATAAACAGTATGTAAAAACTCTGAAATAGTAATATTATATTTTGAGTAAGGTTATGGAGAAAACAGTAAGCAGGCCTAGGCTTTAAAACTTATGATCTAGCAACAGAAGGTATAGGGTGGGAAGTTATGGCAGCCAGAAGTAAAAGAGTTTGCCAGTTAAACAAGACAAAAAGGGAAGGGTACAGATAAAAAGACTGATCCACTCTCATAGAACAGCACAGTATTAAAAGTCATCATCTGAAATAGTAATAAATGGAGTGATATAGTCTGATTACAGAGGGAACAGAAGAAATACAGAGGGAAAAATTATCTGTAAAACAAACATTGAAAAGAACTTAGAAAATAAAAAAAATTCAGGAAATAGGGTCAAAAGGGTCAGGCATTTTCATATTTTAAGGTGGAGTGTATTTCAGTTATGAAAGCTTCATTAAGGGCTAAAAGGACAAGGGAAAGGAAAAAAGAGTAGGTGCGTGTTCATCCCAACAACTTAGTCTATAGGTGTGAGGGCATTTACAAAGCATAGATGAGAGGAGACAGGTCATGAGTTCCTGAAAAGGAAGATCTGTTATGAAGGTGCCCATACTTGTCAAGAGCAGGACTAAAGTTAAAGGTCTTCATTCGTCATGGTATATGAAACTTGCCTAGATTATCAACTACTCCTCTTCATCCATAATGCTATACAAGCTGGCTATTGAGAATGGAAGGAGTTACACTTTTAGTATGCTGATTTTATACAAACCAGCTGTCCAGAAATGTGGCCAGTTGTACCTACATTTCAAGACCTGTTGTGAAGATTTTCAACGTATGCAGGTTAAGAGGTATGATAGGTAGTACATTGGACAATAACACAACAACAGGGACACTTCCAAGATGGCTGCACATTGAGTAACATCTTTATTCTAGTTCTCCCTGTGTGAAAACAGAAACTTAGCAGATAAAGGCAGTGGACCTGGATTTCTGAGTAAATTTCATTAACTGTTTAGTAAATGCACTGCCTGTATTTGATTTTATGTTACATTTGGTAATGAGGACAGTCTGACTGGACACAAGTCCTTTTTCAACAGAGGCCCGGGGAGAAAAGCTCAACAGAACAAAATATATACAGAAGACAAATAAATCAACAGTAATACAATTGATTAAGGTACATATAGAATGTATACAGATAAATCAAATATTAGAGAACATAAAATATGCAAATACAGAGAAATCAACAGAATACATTTAGTTAAAAAACTATTCTGAAACATCATGTGTCAGAGAATCAAATATAGACTGCTTATAATACATGTTAATTCGGACAAGGGATAATAGAGTACTGAGGGTGAAAACTAGCCAGAGCTGTTACAGGAACATTATCCAAGTATTAGCTAGGTGAGTTTTTACTGATTTTTGAAATGTACTAAGGGAGAATTGGATGATATAAAGGTGGGCAGTGTATTCCATGTTTTAGGCATGAAGTTAGAGAACAGGGATTACCCAGCTGTATTATTGGCTTTTGTTATGTCTAGAAGGAATTTATTACTGGAGCAAAGGATTCTATTATTGGAGTAAGGATGTAGTAGATTTTGAAGTGCAGGGGTTTTCTCTGGCTGGTTCAGAATCTTATGGGCTAAAGTAAGTTGGTTGTAGAGTAAAAGCAGAGGAAGTTTCAACCAGTTGAGCTGCTTTAGGGCTGTACAATGATGTGACCTATAAGAAGAGTCCGAGCAAACCTGGCTATTTTGCTGTAGCATGAGTTGAGTTTAGCTAAATGTCTTTTTAAGGTTAGTTAGAATTGGGGAAGCATACAGAAGTGATGAGATGAGTGCGTGCAATAGTGGACTTTGTATTTTGTAAAAAAAAAAAAAAAATTGCTTATTTCTGTATACAGCACCCAGTTTTTTTGTGCACTTTCTTTATGGTCTGGGAGATGTAAATATCAAATCACATATTACTGTCAATCTCTACTCCTAGAAGTTTGGTGTGAGCCACAGGAGAGATAATGGTTTTATCACTGGGCATAATGTTAAAAGGGGGACCAGGTACAGTGGATCTTGTAGGTTGCAAGAGCAGAAGTTTCGTTTTACTAGGATTCAGAATTAGTTGGGAATTGGTAAGCCATGCCTCAACAGAAAGAAAGGAATCTTGTATTAGTGAGTGGAGTTCTTGTAAGGAAGAAGCAGCACATGTTAGTGTAGAATCATCTGCATATTGGATGACAGAAGCATGTAAAGTAGAAGTGTGGAGGTTGTTAGTATAGAGAGAGAGAGAGAGAACAGCAGGGGTCCTAGGATGGAACCTTGGGTAACTCCAAGAGTAACTGGAAGAAGAAGGGAGAGGTCCTGCTGCCATTTAACTGCCTGCTGACGTCTTGATAAACAACTTTGGAACCAGGCAATAGAGGACTGACTGAGATATAGATCAGAACGAACATTGATAAGTTTACTCTGTGTGACCATATCAAAGGCCTTAGAAAGGACAAGAAAGATAGCAGATGCAAATTTCCCATTCTTTCTCTGGTGGTTTACTGTATTGGTGAAAGACATTAGAGCAGTGGTAGTGCTATGAAACAGCGAAAGCCATGTTGAGTGTTTGAAAAAAGTTTATGAGTATGTACGTAGTCCATAATTTGTGTATGTATACATCTCTCTAGGATTTTGGATAGAGCAGGTAGTATAGCAATTGGGAAGTAGTAAGTTCTCTAGAATTACCCTCTTTGTGTAGTGGAATAATATGGGAAATTTTCCAAATTTCAGGGATGAGATTTTCAGACATAGATCTGTTAATAAGAACAGCTACTGGGTACGTGATTGCATCTGCAGCACTTCACAGAAAGTTGGCTGGTAGCTTGTCTGCTGCCAGTGTTGTGGGCTTCAGCTTTTTAAACCATTTTCTTATCATATCTTAAAGATAGGTTGAAAGTTGAAGGTGGTATTGTTATTGCATGACTTGGAAGATTTTGCATAAGGGGGAAGTTTTGGTGGTTAGATAAGGCTAGAATAGTCTCCGTGAAGTATTTATTGAATTAAGCAGATATACTGTCTGAAGTGTTTGAAGTTGTTGGGGAGGGGGTATTAGATTTACCTGGAAGGAGTATGTTATTAATAGCTTCCCAGAATTTTTGAGGGTTGTTTTGATGCTTAATTTGTATGTTGAGATAGTAATTAATTTTGTCAAATTTAACTAGTTTCTTCGCTTTATTTCTGACGTCTAGGTATGCTTGTTTTGAAACTAGGGTCCTAATTTTGTGCATTCATCCCAGGCTTTTTCTCCAGCTTTAAGCAGTGATCTGGTTTCTTTATTTAGACAAAGAGCAAAATTAGATTTGATTCTGATGGTTCTGGTAGGGGCATGTAGGTTTAAGATATCAAGAAAGGTGTAGCCAAAGTTTTTAATCGTTTTCTCAAGGTCAAGTAGCTTGAGTAGAGCCTAATTACAATTTTAAGAGCAGATAGGATTAAAGTTTATTTTTTTTCCTATCAGTTGGTAGGCAGTACCTTTGGTATGACATATACACTGCCTTAGTAGAAAGGTTGGTAGATGGTCACTGAGGCCATCTGGGATGCAGCCAGAAAGGATGGAGATTGTCTATTTAGTAATATCCAGTCAATAATTGATTGCCTCTTGGATGATTTGTCAATTCTTGTAGGAGTTTCAAAGACTTGTATAAATCCATGGAGGTTTATATAATTAGTGGGGTTATGAGAGCTACAGGTAAGCCAATGAATGTTAAAATAATGCATGGTGATAGTTTCCTTTCGGAGTGCATTGCAGCACAAATGCAGTAGGTTCTCAAGAGTGCATATATTGTTTCCAGGTGGGATGTAGCATCCAATCATGTTTATCAGCTTTTTGGAGTTATTTTTTAATTTGGTAAAACTTCCTTTAGCATTGTCAAAGTTGGGGATAGTTAGGTTCAATGTCTCAATTTTATGGTGACTTTTAAATAAAATTGCTATGCTGTCTCCCCTTTTGCCTATTCTGTTCTTCTGTAGGATATTATATCCTGGAGCAAGGATATAATATCCTGTGGATGCCAGGAGAAAAGAAATACAGCAGACCTGAAGGAAAATCAGCTACGAAAGGTGACAAAAAATACTGAATGGAAAATGTACTGTAGCTGTTCATCAAAAAGGAGAAAGCAGTGCAAGCACCAGACATGACTTCCAGTAACCTTGAGAAAAGTATGAAGCAACTGCATACAGACCTGACTAAAATAAATCAAACACTGATGGCGTATATCAACTCAAACAATAAAAGACTGGAAAAAATGGAAGAAGCTTTAAATAGATACTTACATAAGGTGATAAAAATGCAAAATCCAGAGGTTGAAATGAGGAAAAGACTGGCTGAATATAAGACTACACAAGAAGAGATATTACAAAAAAATAACTGAATTAGAGGACAGAGCACATATGGAAAACCTGAGATTTTCTGCTGTACTTGAGAAGCTGGAAGGAACAGTACGTATTAATTTTATGAAAGCACAAATAAGCAACTTAAATGGTATTCCACAACAGGAATTGTTACTTGAAAGGCACATTGTGTGTATGCTCCAAACCCAGCTATGAGAAAACAACCTAAACCTTAAATAGTAAAGATACAATCTTCCCAGCAGGAGTTGACAAAACTATGGCAGAAAAAAAAGTAGTAAAAGTGGGAGACAGCAGAGTGTTTGTGGAAAATGACTTCTAAATGTATAACAGGCAGAAGAGGAATACAATTATTCCATTATTCAGGGAATATCAAGAAGCAGGAGTGAGATTCAAACTGGTGTACCCAGCTATCTTCAAAATAATTTTCCCTGGAGGAACAAAATCATTTTTTGATAAAGCGCATGTTAAGGAAGAAATACAAATGTCTGTCCAACAGAAAGTGATCTGTGAAACAGAAACACATTCTGCTTGTTGTTCTTCTGGTAATAAATACCACAGAGAAACTGTGCAAGTGAAACCTTTCCCAGTGTTTCAATGGAAAATGCTTGAGAGATGGAAGCAAGCAGAGGATTTGATTAAAAAAATCAAGAGTGCACTGGAGATGAAGTAGAGACTAAGTTTGGGAGACAGAGATGAACAAGAATAGAAGAAGAAAATCTGGAAATACTGGACTTTTTGAACTTTGTTAAATGTGTGAAGCCAGCCTTTGGATTGTGTTTTAGTCGACTTTTACTTCCTTTTAAACTTGCAGGGGACTCTAAAGCATATACCCTACTTCATGTCATTAATGTTCAGGAAAACACTCACGAGACAGGAAGAGGAGGGAGAAAATTAGCTAAGTAAAAGACTTTTATTTCTTAATACTACTATTTAAATGGTGCATGATTTTCTTTTCATGTTATAAAGTTTTTTTCAGTTATTTTCAAGTGCAATGGGGATACTAATGTAAATAGGTGCTCCTGTTTTTTTTCTTTTTTATTTCTCTCTCCTTCTCTCTTTCTCCTTTTTCAGATTTTAGCAATGTAGGCACTGCGATGTAAAAAAGATCTGGGTAAAAGAGCATGACAAAAGAAAAAATAGTGTGTTGTTTCTCATTCTTGCATAGAGGAATGACTGGGTTAAATCCATTAGCTTTATACAGTAACAAGTTTAAGAGAAAGCAAGTAAATGAAAAAGAATACTGAATATTATAAGGACTTTTTTCTAGTAAACAGTTTTGTATCTGGTTCTTGTGTCAATAGCAGACAATCTGACAAAGAGAAATGACTTAGAGAAAATGTTTTCTGAAAGCATTCAAGTTTCTTCCCGGTTAACAGAGCTATAAAGATAAGGAAAAACTAGACAGCACTTAATAGAATCACAGGCTATACCATGCATCTTAGCATGGATAATCTTTCTTTTAGTTTAGCTAGAGTCTGTGTTTGTGGCTGTCAGTTTGGAACATTTGTTCCTTTTAGGAAGGTAAAACTTCAATATTTGAATATGTACATACTGTAGTTTTGTATGTTATTACTAAGTTAATAGGCTTTAGGGGGTACTGGGTGTACGTGTGTATTTTTGTTTGAAGGTTTTCAATTAAACAAAAAGTTCTGCAAGACGTGACACAGGCTGAAATGAAGATGACAAGAAACAATTATATAAAAGATTAACCTGCCAAAGAGTGCATGCATGTAACACAAAAGCTGGAACTAGACATTTAACAAAAAGCTGTTATACATAAAAGGTGGGAATAATAATTCCTCAAGAATATGATTTTTTTTCTATAATGTCTTTAAACGTTAATGGTCTCACAGACAAATACAAAAAAGAAAGAGTAGTGAACTATATTAAAAAAATGTAGAGTGCAAATAGCTACATTACAGGAGACACACCTGGAAAGAACTGAACAAGTGAATTTGATAAAGAAAGGTTTTCTTGATGGTTATTCTGTGCAATACCTGGAGCAAAGGAAGAAAGGAGTACTTATATTAATTGCAAGAGGAGCTCAAATACTAAAAGATGATAAAAAAAGACAATAATGGTAGAGTTGTAGTACTAAGCAGCTACTGGTAAGAGAGAAGGATTACACTAGCATGCATTTATATTCTACAAAAACTGCTATAATGGACCTTAAGAAAATTCTGTGAGAAATAATCAGCTTTCACCAAGAAATATTACTTTTAGCTGGGGACTGGAATTTTATTTGCAACAGTGAAAATGCATCTGAGGGTTCCAGAAGAGAAAATATAACCAAGGAGGGTAGATTTTCAAAGAATTTTATGAAAATATTTGGCATGGAAGATGAAAATTTAGTCTTAGGAGTTCGGAGTACATTTGCATATTATTCCCCAAGATACAAAAACTGGGCTAGGCTACACAAAATTTACATTTCACAGTACTGTGCATTTAACTGAAGGTCTTGATATGCCCCCAATAACTATTTCAGATCATGCACCAATACTAAGTAAACTAAAAACACAGGCTAATGAAATGAAAAATGAGCTTTCCTACCTAATTGTTGAAAAGAGAGGAATTTAAGGAATGTGTAGCTGAAATTATTCAGGAGCTATTAGAGAAGATAGAAATTTCTTCTGGGGAGTGGGATAATATTAAAGAGGGATTTAAAAATAGGGTGGAAATAAAGGAAATTGAGATATGGTTAAGAAGTAACAATAATTATTTGGAGGGACTGAAAAATGTTAAAGTATTTTCAAAATAGGCAGAATCTCACAGAAAAAGAAGAGGAACAAATGCAGACTGCTAAACAGAAAATAAGGGATTATCTTGATAATGTGTATGAGTTTAGAAAGACTGCTGTTAAAAACTGCTTTTTAATAACTCTACAGCACAAAAGCTTTTAGCACAACAAATCAGGTAGCAGAAAGTAGAAACAGCTGTCACAAAGGAAGATAACAAGGGATCCTGTAAAAATATTAGAAATATTACATAAATTCTATGAAAGTCTGTATAAACCAGAGAAATATGGAAATCAAAAAAAAGGTACCAATTGTAATGTTTATGGAATAATTAAATATGCCAGGGCTAGAAGCAGAGGAGGTTCAGTTACTAACACTTAGGATAGGAGGAGATGAGATAAAAATGGTGATGTATAACCAATCTAGAGGAAAGTCCTCAGGAATAGATGGTATTCCTGTGGAAGTTTGGAATCTAGGAGGGAAAAAACTGATAAATATCTAGGTTTTGTTTAACAGTGTTTTAAGAGAAGTACCACCATCCCGGAAGAAAGTGGTGGTAGTAGTAATACCTAAAGAGGGTAAAAATCCATCAGATCCAGCTTTATACAGGCCCATTTCAATACTAAACCATGATTATAAAGTGTTTATGTATATACTGGCTAAAAGAATGGCAAAAGCGATGCCAAAATTGATAGATATGGCTCAGTGTGGTTTTATGGAGGGGAGGCAAACATTTGACAACATTAACAGAACACAGATAATCCAGAGGGAAGCAGAATGTAAGAAAATACCATTGTTGCTGGTGGGTCTTGATGCAGAGAAAGCATTTGACAGAGTAAGCGGGGACTTTATGAGCAGAACAATGGAAGCATTTGTATTCCCTGATAAAATTATAAGGTTGATTAGGAGGATATATGAGGAGTCAGAGGCAAAAATTAAAGTGGGTGGAGTCTTGTCTGATAATTTCTGCTTGAGCAGAGGACACAGCCTTGGGGTGTCCTCTCTTCCCTTTGTTATTTGCATTATATTTAAAACTACTGGCAATGCAAATAAGGGACACAGAAATTCAAGGATATAATTGGTATGGTAGTCAAGAAAAGTTAGCTCTATTTACAGATGACATTATATTATACCTGACAAAGCCAAAAAGGGGACATTATAGTGCTGTGGAACATACTGAGACAGTTTCAAACCTTTTCAGGATACACAATTAATGAAGCTAAAACAAAAGCAATAGCAGTAAATTATGTACCCATGTACAAATTGGTTCAGCAATATCCCTACTTATGGGGACAAGATAAAATGAAGTATTTAGGAGTACAGATGATAGCAGTGTGGCACCTAAGGATATGTGGGAAGTGACTACACAAAAGATAATACAAAAACTTCCCTCACTGCGCCCCTTGGAATGACAATCCCCTCATTAAAAGCAATACAAACTCGGTTCTATTATCTGTGGGCTTCCACTCTCTCCTGCCCAGGAAAGACATTAATATCCACCAAGGAATCTATAGACCCACAGAAACCACTGGAAAGAATATCATCTCCAGGGATCCGGTGAAGACTCCTACCCTCACTGCACCCCTTGGAACAACAATCCCCTCATTAAAAGCAATACAAACTCAGTGTACGTAACCTTATACTATGATGTTTGCATTTAGATAACTATTTCTGTTAAGAGCTTAGTACTACACCCTACTAGCGTGCGATAGCAGCCATCTGCAGACCGCTTGTACTCCCAGCCTAGCCACGCTCTTATAAATATTGTTCTCTTAATTACAAAGCTACTCTACCAATATTTTTCCTTGAAGGACTCTTCTCTGCTGTCATTTCCCCTGTCGCTACCAAGTGGCACCCTATACCTTTACCATAGCATACCTTACCTTTTTCACCTCTTTTATTCCAAACTCAGTTAAACCTCTATCCTTCAGCTATTTTACCCAGTTTTTTCACTACCCTTTGCCTGACAATCCTAAAATATTCCTTGCCCTGCCTAACTTACATTTCCTCTGTTTTTACTCTGCAAACCCTCTTTAGCAATTACCTACCTCCTAACTGTAGTCTCATACAGCCACAGATTGTTTTTCGCTGCTATGGCTTGCCCATCCTTTGGCTCTACCAGCTCCGTTCACCCTGCGGGCTCACTCCGCTCCTCTACCCTACCCCAAATCCCAGACACCTCCCAGAGCACCTGACCTTATACTTCTATAGCCACACCTCCAACCAATAGCCTATGTTATCTCATTAAACAATTAAATATTTTACCCCTGTTTTTTGCCTTCCTCTCCCTAATTCCCCTAGCAGCTCCACCCCATTCACTGGCCTACTCTACATCCCAATTGACCTGTTTTACCTATCCTATATGCCAATGACTAGCCCCAGCAGGCCAATACACTTTAAAGTACTCCTCTGGTCTGTATGTCTTACCTCTCTACTAATATCTTACAGCTTAAGCTACTATGAAGCCCTAAACTTTACTAAATTTCAACACCCTACAAGGCAAACAACCCCATTCTCTCTTACATCTTCTCACACCCATATTAACATAACATCCTACTATCTATTTTGGGTCCACTCCTCTTTAGTATTTTCATCATCCTACCTTCTTCCACAGTTTCACAGATTATCCCATACTAAATATTTCCACATCAAAAAGGAATACCCTATATTCTTTAAAGTCTTCAAACTTAAATATCATCTTCAACTAGGTCTACTTCAACACGGTGACATTCATCCAAACCCAGGGCCTTACATTACCACTACTGACTCCTCATCACCCAATATTTCCCCTTCTAACAACCCCACCAAAACCCTAAACTATCTCTTTATAGGCCACCTTAACATACGTAGCTTAAACAATAAAATTACACAACTGTATGCCCTATTAGACACCTATTCTTTTGACATCTTATGCCTAACTGAAACTTGGCTCAAACCCATAACTAAAGACAACACTATAATTCCACCAGGGTATAACATACTCCGACTTGACTGCCTAAATAAAAAGGGTGGTGGGGTGGCTTTACTGTTTAAATCTGTACTGAAGGTCACCTCAATACACATTCATCCACCATCACCTTCTAATCTCGAGATTTTAACCACTAAGCTCTAAATAAATGCCAGTAAATCCATATACATTATTTTCTCATATATCCCTCCAGGAAATACCATTAACACTCTTGAAAATACCCTCAGCTGGCTCTCAATGACCCTCCCACAAGAAACCATACTTCTTGGTAACTTTAATATTGACTGGAATGGTTGTACCTCTCCCAAACCTACTACTCATATAAACCTATTTGGCTTTCACCAAACCATTACATTCCCTACCAGGACCCACAAACCTAGCAAGAAACAAACTACCTTAGATTGGATACTAGTTAACGGCAACCCTCTCAATTACAAAACCGGCATTCTTCCCGAAGAAATTAGTGACCATTCCCTTACCTTCATAACTAGAAAAAAGACCACCATTCCCAATTAAACAATATTTAGAACCTGTAACAAAAAAAAATTTAAACCCAGTGAACTTCCAAGCAGAGCTCAAAACATGCAACTGGTCACCCCTAAAATGCCTGCCACTTGACAAAGCAGTCTCTTTCTTTAACAATAAACTTCTGCAAATCCTTGATAACCATGCTCCCTCATGTACTGTCAGAACTAAAAACAAACCTGTTCCCTGGCTCTCTAATGAACTAGGCACAGCATTAGACTAAGAAATAAAATCTGGTCCAAATGGAGGAAAACAAAAAACCCAATAGATCACCTAAACTTTAGACAGCTTTGAAATGCCACAAAAAGAGCTAGAGTCCTTGACAAAAAAACTACCTCAAACTCCAACAAACCCAACAGCAAAACCCACAAAGGTTCTGGTCAGGAATCAACAAACTGCTGCATCCAGGTCACTCCAAAACTCCTACCCCCTCTAACCTAACTCAAAGCCCTCACAACTAAATTGCTGACACATTTAATACATTTTTCTCTGAAACGGTCCAATCCCTAGCTAACACCTTACCACCTGTCACCACCACAGAATCTCCTCCGCTGACCAATCTACCCCAAACTTTTCATTTCATCTTCAGCCCGTTCCCACATCCCTCATTCACACTCTACTTCTTAAACTAAAACCATGTACACCATCAGTTGATATCTTCCCAACTAAATACCTGCAAATTGCAGCAGGAGTACTAGCCTATCCAATCTCCATCCTAACAAATAGAACCATTACTGAATCCTACATCCAATCTCTCTGGAAAATCTCACATATTACCCCCTTGCATAAGGGAGGCAACTCAAATGAACTCTCAAACTTCCACCCTATAGCCCTCCTCTCACCCCTAGCAAAAGTTATGGAGAGATGTATTCACCATCAACTACTGCATCACATCCTTGAAAATAACCTATTAGTGGACTGCCAACATGGTTTCAGGCCTTTCCACAGCACTACCATTGCACTCCTATCCTTTACTGACTGCATTAATAAAAATAGAAATAGTAACCTGCTCTCTTCAGCTCTCTTTATAGACCTCTCCAAGATCTTTGATATGGTGAACCACCAATTACTATCAAATATTCTCAAATCTCTTTCAATTGATATTCAAGCAGTTAAATGGTTTCATTCATACCTTGAAAATAGACAACAAGCAGTGCGCTGGGAGAACAGCTTATCCTCCCAGCTTCCGATTACTCTTGGAGTCCTACAAGGATCTATTTTGGGTCCACTCCTCTTTAGTATTTTCATTAATGATCTGAAAACCTCCCTTCCCCAAACCACCTGCATACAATATGCCGATGATTCAACTCTAATCTGTGCTGCTTCCTCTCCAACTGAACTCCAAAACAGGACACAAACTGTATTCACCTTAGTGGAAAAATGGTTCCACCAATGGTGTTGCCTCTTGAACCCAAAATAAAACAAAACTACTACTGTTTACACCCACACAGAAGACCCCTCCACTCAGTCTCTTACTTACCTCTAATAATGGTACTGTCATCACTCCCAACACTACCACTAAACTCCTAGGTGTAACAACAGATAATAATCTCAACTTTGACACACACATTAACCTAACTATTAAATCTGTAAATAGAAAACTTGGTTTCCTGTATAAACTCAAACCATTTCTCACAGCCTCAGCCAAGATTACTATTGCTCAAACTGATTTCGACCCTTCTCTATGCCTCCCCCATATACACAAACCTAACCAAAAGCAATTTAAATAAACTGGCAACTTCTTACAACAACATAGCCAGATTTGCCACGGGTACCCCACTTAGAACCCACCACTGCCAAAATCTAAAACTACTAGGATGGCTGGAAATATAAAATTAGCTAGTCTATCAGCAACTCAACTTTATCCACAAGATCTTACACCATCCCACAAATACACCTATACTCGGTAACCTCCTCAATTCTTATCATAACCTTCCAACCTTACGTTCTTCAACTAGGTTACAATTAGCCACCTTAAAATCTAAAAACAAATCAGGGGGCTGTCTGTTTTCTAACTCTGTTGGTAAAACGTGGAACAAACTCCCAACTGAACTAACTTCTACTACATCCACCCATCTTTTCAGGAACCAATTAAGAATTTTCTTAAAATCCCAATGGCTTTGCCCATGCACTAAGCCCGACTGATACTATCTTCCCTTGCCTTTAGCCTTTTTTGCATCAATTCTTTTACCTTTTCTTCTGCTCTCTCTTCTAAAAATATAACTAATTTGCTCTCTTCATACCCATCACTGTGCTGTGTCAATTTCCTCGACACAATATGTTAACTGACTAATGCTTATATTTGTCTATGCTAACTGTTGCTCCAAATGACTGAAACAAAAATCTTCATAGTGTTACCCCATCTGCTTACTGCTGCTGAAATAACACGTGTATATGAATGTATAGTTATCTAATATTTTTTGGCTGTATAGTTATCTATCTTCATAGTGTTACCCTATTTGCTTACTGCTGCTGAAATAACAACTGTAAATGAGTGTATAGTTATCTAATTGTTTTTGAATGTACAGTTATCTATTTGCATTTTGTATAAAATGTTTTCTTTTTCTCTGAGCTTTTCTCCTCGGGCCTCTACTGAAAATGGACATATATCCAGTTAGACTAGCCCGGTCAAGAAATGTAAAATAAAATAAATAAAATAAATAAAAAAATGAAAGCTCTGTTATATGGATATCAATAGTAAGATACAAGCAGTTAAAATGTTTTTAGTCCCTTTAGTCTTATACATAATTCAGGCATATTTTTATCAACTAGAGGAGAACTTATGGATACCAATTAATAATAAGCTGAAGGGATTTTATCCAGGAGGGGAAGATGGCAAGAGTCAAGTGGGCTAAGCTTATTCTTCCAATAGAACAGGGTAGACTGGGATTACCAGAGTTGAAGGAGTATTTCAAAGCAACACAGTTAAGACTCCTATACATAGCTCAAGCAGAAAACTATAATTCAAAGTAGAAAGAGGTGATGATGAAATGGGGTGGGGGGGGACTCAAGAAACAAGGATAAACTGGGATTCTAGATGCAAACCTTTAAGGAGAACAACAATAATCATACAGAACATTATATTCATAAAGCAGCAGAAAGTATTTAAGAACTAAGCCAACAAGGGAATGGAGAAAGATTCTGCCGACAGGGATGACTGCAATTAGCGATAGACAACAGGCAAGAGGGGACTGGAATATATTGTAGAAAACTGGCAAATGAACAAAGTATTGGGAGCAAATAACTAGAGAGGGAAGGGTAACAGAATGGGAAGACACCAAGAACTTATTTGGACTGCAGGTTAGAGATTCCTTCCCTATCAAGGATTGATATCAGAGTATAGGCAAAGAGAAAGAAATGGGGGGTCCTAAATAAAAGACCAGCATTGGTAGAGTTTTTAGTAGAATCTAGAACAGAAGTTGCCATTAAGAAAGAATAATTACTAGAGGATATACAATATTGCATGATGACTATAAAAATCAATCAGAGGAGTTTAGGAAAGATTGGGAAGAGAGATTGGATAAGCAAGTCACAAAGAAACAATGGGGAAATATATGTATGTCTCCCAAATATGCAACAAAATCTAGAAAATTTAGGATTTTTGGCTGAAAGTGTTTACATAGCTATTTTTATACCCCAAGTTGAGTCCAAAGAATTGTTCCTTGGGTAGACAGCAAATGTTGGAGATGTGATGGAGGAGAAAGAGGTAACTGGTAACATATTTTCTGGAAGTATAATGAGTTGCCAGACTTTAAAGATTCCCTACAGACTGCACTGTCAAAGATGCTTAGTGAGCAAGTTACAGTGATTAAGGAAATTATTTTTTGAGCTATGATACAGAATTGGAATTGGCTAGACATAGTAAGGCCTTGCTGAGTCTAATTATGTGCCTGACAAAAAAGCAATTACTAGAAAATGGAAATCAGGATCTAAACCAACTTTATTAGAAGTAGCAAAGATAGTAACACATACAAAACAACTGGAACTGGGATCTTTAGAAAAGGGTAGAAGCAAATTGCATAGGGAAATGTGGGATCAATACATGCAGAGGAGGAAGAGGTTAAGAAGAAGGCAGGATCTGAATAAGCTATGTAATTGCTGGCTGAGAATGACTGTATATATTAAAAGTGATGTATAATGTTTGCAGCTACAGTTGTGTCAGCACGGTTCGTAATGTATAATGTTTGCAACTGAGATTGTCCCCCTATGGTTTATTTTCATTTATATAAATGTAAGATTACGTCATACATGATCATTTTTAAAAATGTTTCTTGTAAAAGAAAACATACACGTACACACGCACACACACACACACACACACACACACACACACAAAACAACAGGAACAGCAAGTAACAGCATAAGGTATTTTTTTTAGATCCTGACAGAGAACCAGATATGAAAAGTGGACACACTTGCAGGGCACACTGACAGGGACTCCCTTTAGTCTTGCAAATGTGTTCTCTAACAACAGTCCATAACTTCACAATGTCCCTATCCCTCTTGGCCATCTGTGATTTAGAAGAGTATTCTTAGTATTGTTTCATATTGCTTTGCTGTGTTTCTCCTAAAACTGTTGATTTTTCTAGTAAATTGCCAAGGATTTAAATCAGTCAATAATTCCAGACATTATAGTTTCACACTTATTTTCATTCAGAGCCTGTTGTTCTGCTAAAATTTTAAAATAATTAAATTAATAATTAAAAATGACTATAATTTGAAACCTTTCTACTACTACCCCCCCCCCCATTTTTGTATTTGTGTCTGATTCTTAAAAAAGTAAGTTTAGATTCATAGATTAGTACTAAGCTAACTGCCCTTGTGAGCCATTTTAAGCCTAGCCAGTTATCCCTTGTGAGATTCAAACCCTGCACCTTCTGTTTGTAAGGCAAACACCTTAACCATTAGGCCACCCTCCCAAAGTTGAGAGGTTGTTTCTATTTTTGTTTTTTCCATTACTTTTGTGTTTTTTAGTAAGGCACAGAGTGTTGCAGTTGTTGTATAACAACATACATTTGAATTTCTGACCTCCTATCCTTCAAAAAATGAATGCTACCTAAACCTGTTAGTCTTTCAACTCTTCAAGTATGCAAGAGCAGTATTTGCAATCTGTTCCTGATCTGGAGTCTTTATCCCCCCATAATATTTTTGTCTTTGTCACAGATTCTTTTTCTGGCTGGTTGAGAGAGAGTTTATATATTTATTTATTTTATAAGAATCGGGTATGTGGGGTGTGCACAGACAAATTCCCTATAATTTGCTGGGGCTGTTTGTGAAGGAAAAGGCTTAACAGCTGTTCTTTATTCTGAATTTGTAGGATTTATGTGAAGTAAATTGGAACAGAGGTTTAAATTCATACACGGCCATCATTTGTTTGTCATAGTCAGACATCTGAAGTGCACATAAAAGTATCTGTAACGGCTGGTGAGGGTTGTAGATATCTGTGTGAAAATAGCTGACACTTCATTTTCTCAAGTTAAGAACAGTCACTAATCTGGCTTTACAAGACTAATGTGCATTTGAGGGAAGAAATACAGAATGCTTTATTACTGTGACTGCTATTTATCTGAGGTGTACACTGTAAAATGTATATATTTGATGGGTATGGAGGCTCTTAGTGGATAAAAGCAACTTACCGCTGCTGCTGTTTAATTTGCTACTGTACTCATGGTGTACTCACCATGACTAGGCATCTATGTTGTCCATTTTCATTCTTTCACAACCCATGGGTTCCAATCGGATCCTTGGAAACTACTCGGCCGCATACTACAGACTTCCAATCCAGTTCTTGAGCTCCTCCCTCTACCCATAATGCACCATTCATCCCCATTACCTCAAACCAAGTCTGTTGCCATAGAATCCTATTGCTAAAAAAGACAGGTATAGCTGACAGAGAAAAGAAAAGGGCTCAAATCTGGAACTCTAGGTTCCAAATATAATCCTATAAGTCTCTCCAGAAAAGATGGATGGGGATGGATGGGAGGGAAGATGAGGAAGAGTAAAAATGGACAACACAGATGCCTAGTTATGGTAAGTACATAACTTTAAAATCTGATGTCCTTTTCATTCTTCTTTAACCCATGGGACAGTCTCTCCCCTATGTTGATCTTGGGTCGCCCTCATGGAAGGATATTCCAGAGTACTGCTGAACCAAAGGTGGCTCAGTTTATACAAATTATCTCCAATTCGTAATGAGTAGCAAAGGCATGAGCACTGAACCATGTGGCTGCAGCTCATATATCATCAATGGATGCTTATGACCAAAAAGCAGATGAAGTAGCCATGGATCTGGCTGAATGAACTCTGGGAGGTTTGGGTGAAGTCGTGCCTTGTTGAGAGTAGATCCAAGAAATACAATCTATAACCCATTTATCTAGAGTGACTTTACAGAGTGGGTAACACAACCTTTTGAGTGAAAAGAGAGACAAAAAGCTAGTCTGATTTTCCAATTTGTTCAGTCCAGTCAAGATAAAAACAATTACTGAATGAAGCAACAATGAATCAAACTAAACAAACCACTTTCAGCTTTGAGAAATGGCTCCGTACACTCTGTATCAACCAAACAAATAACATCTCCAATGATAGCTCCAATAACTTTTAACAACTTAGAACTTTAATGACTGTAAAGTTAGAGCTTTCATTTAACATAATATTAAACTTCATCAGACATTGACAATTCATTACGTTCCCATTTAAATAGAAATGAAAGCTGCTGTTATTTAAAATTTTAACATGTTATAGGAGTTACTGGAGCTATCATTGGAGCCGTTATTTGTTTGGTTGATATGGAGCGTACGGAGACATTTCTCAAGGCCGAAAGTGGTTTGTATAAAAACATAATTATCTGTGTACATCAAGAAGATGAACCATGTATTCTCCTTTATTTGAAAATTTTGGAAAGAAGACTGGTAAATAAATGGACTGATTAATATTATTTTCAGAAACCACTATGAGTAAAAAAAGAAGGGTTTGTCTATAAAGTAACTCTATCTTTATGAAAAATGATCTAAGGGTTTTTAAAGAAAGAGCCTGGAGTTCAGATATTCTCTTTGCAGAAGTAATGGCTACTAAGAAGACTGTTTTCCATGAAAGGTATTTTAAATCAGCTTTAGCTGAAGGTTCATAAGATTTCTCAGTTAGACCTTGTAGCACTACTGTTAGATCCCAAGGAGGTCAGGGGTCCTTTATTGTAGGTCTTTGATGAAAAATACCCTTCAGAAAACTCTTGAATCATTTTGATGAAGCCAATAAATAACTTCTACTTCCTGTGTGAAAATTAGAAATGGCTGCCAGTTGAAATTTAATTGTAGAAAATCTTGCTCCTTCTTTAAAAAGAGTTCCTAAAAGTTGAAGAATTGCAGAAACTAGAGCAGAGAAATGGTCAAGCTCATTATTTAAAGCCCAAAGGGAAAATCTTTTCCACTTGCTCTTGTATACTTTTTTGGTAGATTCTTTTTGAGAAGCCAAAATAATGATACATACAGGGGAAGAATGCCTGGGCTGTCTAACCATTACTGGAAGTGGAGAAACTATGTGGTTAGTTTGAAGGACTGTATGTTGGGATGTTGGATCCCTCGATGGGTGAGAGAGGAGATCCAGAGTTGGCTCCGGTATCCATGGAGGATAACGAAGGTGATGAAGGGGAACTATATTAGCTGAGGTCAGAAAGGGACAATGAGGGCTATTGAGCTCTTCATCTGACTTGCTTTCTGCAGAAATTTGGGAATTAAGGGGCAAGGGGGATAAGCATAAAGAAGACCCAAGGGCCAAGCATGGACTAGGGCATCTGTTGGTGACTCCGTCTGAGGGGGGAATAACAGCAAAATACCTGCTGCATTTGTTGTTGTGGGGAGCTGTAAAGAGGTCACAGCAAGACTGGCCCCAACAATAGAAGATCATTTCCACCACAGACTGACCGAGAGACCACTCATGAAGCATCTAGATAGATATGCTTAATTTGTCCACTAGTACACTGATTTTCCCTGGAATGTGCACTGCAATTAGAAAGTGGTCTGATGAGATCACCCATTCCCACACTCTCATTGCCTCCGTACCGAGAGGATAATATTGAGTTCCTCCTTGTTTTCTGATATACCAGACTACGGACATGTTGGTGGTCTGAATTGGAGAACACCTTGAAATGCGTGCAACACAAGTAGGACTGCTCTCATCTCTCATACATTGATATGCAGATTGGTCTCTTGGGGGGACCACATGCCTTGGATCAACTTCCTCAGCAATGACCCCCACCCCAGTTGTGAAGTGTCTGTGGTCACTTTGGCCAAGGGAGTCTGCAAAACAAAGGGTCAGCCTAGATGAATGCCTGACTAAATCCACCAACAGATGTGTCATTTGCAAATTGGGGTTAGTTTGACTGGAAAATATAGGGGTTAATGTAGAAATGACCACTGTGCAGCTAGAGTCCACTGAAGGACATGCATAAGGAAATGTGCCAAAAAAAGTAGTACAATGGCTACTGTCACTGCCTTGAAGTACTGATCTTGCTGATGGAGATGGATGGGAGATTAGAAGGTGAACCTGCTTTTTGATGGTGAAAATGCGATGAAGTGGTAGTGTAGCAATTTGAGTGTTTGTATCCAGAAGTGTACCAATGAACTCCAGGCTCTGAACTGGTGTCAGCTTTGACTTGGCATAATTTATTGTTATTCCTAGTTATTGACAAATCTGGAGTAAAGATTGCCTGGTATGTAGGAGAAGATGCTTGAAGGGGGCAGTGAGGTGGAAGCCGTCTAGATATGGAAACGCTCAGAATCCTTTGATTCTCAGATGAGCAGTTACCACTGCCACACACTTGGTACACACCCAAGGGGCTGTGGTGAGTCCAAAGGGCAGGGCTCTGAACTGATAGTGACTGCCTCCCAGCCAAAAGCATAAATGACTTCTAGAGCACCTGTCTATTTTGATGTGATAGTATGCACCCTAAACATCTATCGAGGACATCCGATCATCCCTGTGAAGAAAGTCCAGGATGATTTCGGAATCAGAAGGATTTCAGATACGAGGGTCGGATCTTTGGATCTGACGATGACGGATCCAAAATTTTTCTTGTTTTGGTTGAAGCCTCCAAAGAAGACCTTGGGGAATTCAGAGGAGAGAGTTTCTTATGCTCCAACAGAGCTGATTTATTAGATTGTGGAGAGGAGGTTGAGCCCCAGATGCAGAGGAGGCTCGTGCTATAGGACTGCAGGACTGCAGCCCCCCACCTGTAAAATAAATTCCCTCCACTGTAGAACATAAAAAATAAAATTAAAAAAATTTCACGAGTAATCTTGGACTCCACGCATGTGTGCTTAATTCCTGAATTCTGTGTTAGACAGACCAGAACTCCACGCATGCATGCGTGCTTCATTCCTGAACTCCAGACTGCTCTGTTAGGCAGTCCGGATAGGGAAGGCAGGAAACTCTGCCCTTCCAGCCCAGAGGTCTGTGCGGTGATGACCGCACAGACCGGAAGGTCACCAGACTGCATCGCCCACAGGCTGGAGGCTCCACTCTACTCATGTCTTGCGGGAGACCCAACAGCATGCACACGCTGTTATGGAGGACAGAGACAGGTGATCAGGCTGCAAGATCACTACGGAGGACTTAGCTGGGCTGCTGCAGAGTACAGGATCGCTACGGGCAGAGGACAGAGACAGGATCTGCAGGTAGGGTGTGTGTGTACAGGCCATTATGGAGGACAGAGACAGGTTCTGCAGGTAGGGTGTGTGTGTGTGTGTGTGTGTGTGTGTGTGTGTGTGTGTGTGTGTATGGGCCATTATGGAGGACAGAGACAGGTAGGGTGTTTATGGAGGACAGAGATGGGGTGTGTGTGTGTGTGTGTGTGTGTGTGTGTGTGTGTGTGTGTGTGTGTGTGAAATGCCCCAGTTGCTACATGGTGGTGGGTAAAGAATAAGGCTTGAACCCTGTACCTTGGGCCCAAGTGACAAGAGCCTGAATTCCCTACCCATCACCATTTGTAAAACATTTGCAGATTTTTGCCTCATATTGTTCTGTTCCTCATAAATCTGTGTTTTCTGTATTTTTGTTACTTAACACAGCCAGTAGTGCAGTGGTGCAATGGTAGCATTGTTGCCTTATAGCTACAGGTTGTCTAGTTTGATTCTTGGCTAGGGTGCCTTCTGTGTGGAGTCTGCATGTCCTCCCTGTGTTTGTGTGGGTTTGCTCTGGTGTCCTCAAAGGATATTGGTCCCTATTTTTTGGACTGTATTCCCCCATTATTGGCTTCATCCAGGTTTTTTGTGCCAAGGTTGAGAGCTATGGTGATAGCTGAACTCACTGAATATGTTTGGGGGCTGTATTCCCCATTATTGGCTTTGTCCTGGCGTTTTGTGCTCAGATGTTGACAGCTATGGTGAGAACTCAATTCATTAAATGGTAGCCATTTAAGTTTCAGTCTTCCTTTCTTTCATAAAATAGATGATTTGGCATAGTGGTATGTTGCTCTGACTGTTTTGCACAGAGTCCTGGGTTCAATACTTGGCAGTGAAATGTATGGTGGTAACACAGCATTTTATTCTAGCAACTTTCCAACATTATACAAGCAATGTTTAAAATGTGTCCCTTGTTTTTGGGCTTTTGTCCCCCCCCCAAATAAATGTTGGCTTTTTCCAGATTTCTTGTGCTGCAAAGTTCAGAGATACAGCTGAGTGTCGAGTAGATTTTACAAGGAGCTGAGAGCTGCAGGGGAACAAAAGTTTAGTGCTGCTTATTCTGAGTCTGCTTACATTGTTAATTGCACAACAGGTAGTGTACTTGCTTTTGATGCAGAAGGTTGTGGGTTCTACTCCCACAGTAGGTAGATGCATTGCTGATACTGTACTCTGTTGTAAAGGGGATGGATGCTGCAGTCCTCTTTGGTGAATATACCTAGTAACTATGAACCTGTTATCAATTTGCCATCCATTCCCTATTGTGATATTACTAGCTTATCATTTTTTTAATGCAACATAGGCAATTTATTCCTCAAGGGTAGCAGGCACTTTATTTGTAGATGAAACAATGACATATAAAGTTGTTTGCTAGCAGTAACCTCTTCATTAGTTAACAGATTTCTTTAATGTGGAATTATTTAGATGACTTTTACTTCTTCAGAGATCGTGCATATTTACTGATACTGGTGGACTGTAGAAGTTTGAGTAGACTTTTATGATGGAAATGTTCTGAATTGGGCAGTTTTGTCATTTGTGCATTTTGTTTCATTGTTTACTGGAAAAACGTTCAAAACAATAAATTTAAAATGCCCTCTAATAACTGTACTGTATTGTACAAGGAATATAATTTAATACAGTCAGGAAGGTGTATCAAAGAGCATGTGTATGTTTCGTGTTCAAGGGGCCTATGATTTGAAAACAGCACAAAATTAATCTTAATCTGCCACTGGCAAAATCTGTTTTCTTTGAATGTGGGTTTCAATGCTGTTTCAATGAATGTGAGTTTCAAGGGCAGAGAAGTTTTAATGCAAAGTCTATTTTCATTGTGAGACTGCATTGCTTTGTTTAGCAGATATCTATTAGGGATTATGCTGTAAAATATAAAATAAAACTTTCAAATGAAATCAATATCATCGCAGAAGTAAAGCAGTATGCACATTACAGTGTTTATGGCAACTGGGGTGAAATAACCAAGGAATGGGACATTGGAATGGCTGCATGGGGGACACGCCATATGACCATGATTTTGTGAGGGGGGAAGGGCAGCAAACTATACCTCTCAACTGTCCAGAATTTTGCAGAATGAATAGATTTTTTCTTCTTATTTTTGGTTTGTTCCTCAAAAAATTGGTGGTTTTCTGCCAAATCATTTAGGAATGAAGTCACTAAATAATGACTGACATTGAGTTTCAGACATCATAACCTGCAGAAAAATTCATGCTGAAACAAGACCTGTTATTCTATCAACTGTCTTAAGTTTATACAGGAGCAATTTTTAGTACTGTTTGTATGTTCCCCAATATATTTGGCCTTGTCTAGATTTCCTGCATTAAGAGGTTGAGAGGTACGTGCAAATAAATCACTTTATAGAATTAGGAATATCCAAACCTCTTAAATGTCCCCAATTTTGGCTCAAAATGTTGCTCTCCCCTAATAATCCCTCTGCAAAATGGCAATTTTGGAAGAAAACGTGGAGGGTTTACAATTATAAATAACTGTAATGATCAGTTATAAATTACTTTTATTTCAGAAATGCATGTAGATGCTCTTATTTTGTCAGCTGCTCACGTTAACAGTACTAATTTTAAAAATATGTCCCTTCTTTGACAGGTTCCCAGCTGTATTGTGGGGCAATTTTATATTTTTGCATAACATTTTTGGTCTGTTTTTCATAAAATTGTTGTTTTCCTGGCAAATCATTAAAGATTGAAGTTAGAAAATAATGGCAGACATTTGAGTTTCAGATTTCATACCCTTCAAAAATTCATACTAATGCAAGACCTACTACTATTCTAGTATCTTTCTAAGTTTATAAGAGCAATATTTAAAAATTGTCTTTATTTTTGGGCCTGTGTCCCACTTCTATGTATGGCTTTGTCCAGATTTCTTGCTCTGAGGTTGAGAGGTATGACTGTCAGAGCCATCAGCATCAGCCAGAGACATTTCAAACTGTGACCTACATGTTGCCCCCCACTCCCCATTGTAGTGGCTCTGGATGTGTCCAAGCAGTTATGCAGTGTAAGTGTGCAGAGTATTCCCCCATCCAAGGTAGCCCACAAGTACAACCGTGGCTTTTCATCTGTCCTTGATTTTGCAGAATGTTCTGGTTTTCTGTCATATTTTTATACTGTTGATTTATGCTTCTTATTATTCAGAAAATGCATGCTGTTGCAGTGCCCTGTTGCTCTGTATTAAAGTAGCAATGCTTTAATGACCATCAGGTAAGCTTGTCGGAGATTGTAAGATGCAAGTAAGCTTTAATAAGCATACTGTTAAAGAATTACCAACATTGAAAGCCTATTAATTGTTGCTATGCAGAGAATATTTACATAACTAGATAACGTATAAGCCTTATGTATTGAAATGCATATGACAGTATTTGTAATAAAGGACAGGATTACAGTATTTTCAGAAGCTCATTACATTTGTTGGAGACTTGCAGTTATCTTTTCAGGCTTTACCCGTAAACTAAACAGAATGCCAATCTATCATGTGTGGTCCATAACTTGTGCAGTAATCCTTTAAGCAATTTATCTTGAGCTTGTTTCTTGTTTGCTGTTCATTTTTTACTTTGATCATGTGTTCCTCATGAAACAAATAAATAGTTGTTGTCAGGCAGCAGGTCTTTTTTGGATAAGAAACATTTTTACAAGTGGGGGTATCACAGAGATTGCTCCTTTCAGCATGTTACTTGGTCATTTTATAAAGCTGAATATAAATTATAATTAGAACTGCAGTGCAAGGAGAAGTGGTTTGAGCTGAGTGTTGCTTGTTTTTTTTTTATACTTGATTTTGACTGGCATTCCAGTAATGTATTTAAAAAGCAATTTATTTTTTCATGCCTTACAACCTTTGTCTTTCCATCTAGATATTAAGTAAGTTGTCATGTAGCCAATGCATTGAAATATTTTTTTTCTTCTACACTTCATTTTGTCTTGATTGGACTCTTGTAATGACAGTTTGGCACCCAGGGCAGTGTATTTAATTAAAGTTCCAGTTGTTGTGGTTTTGAGCATAGCCCCACCCCCTTCTAGTTGGTCACACCCCTTCCCATTGGCCCCACCCATTCAGCTGTCTCCTGCAGCCCCCCTTTAATTTGAAGTCACCAGCCGCCACTGCCCAGAAGAAGCAGTAGTAGCTAGTAGCAAACATTTTAAGGAAGTTTGTTATACCTACCTCCCAGGGCCCTTGGATTAAAAGCAGAGCACAAGAAATTAAGGCAAGGAAAGTTCTCTTTTTCTTTTTTTTTTGGAGGGGATAGAAAAAGATAATGGCAGAATGAAGAAAATACCCGATAAACTAAAAAGGGTAAATATCAAATAAAAGAAAATAGTAACAATCGTATGCAGAATACTATATAGAATAGTAAGGAAAACAAGGGAAAGTGAGAAACTCCTAATGACCTTTGTAAAACTAAGAGGGAGGGTGGCTAAAATTAGAGAAATATCTTTTAAGAAAAAAATTTTTCAGAAACTCACAAATAACCACAAGGAAATCTCAAGAAATGAACCTACATCTCTTCGTGATGGTGTCAAATGAGATCTGAGGTAATGGAGATGGCAAGGTTTATTAATGGTACAGGGATAAGCTCGAGAGCTGTATCTGAAGTCTATAGTATGTGGCCAAGTTGGATCTGCGGATCGGATCTGATCCCATGGGTTGAGTAAGGATGAAAAGGACAACATCAGATTCACTGTTAAACAGTAGTCAATGACTTGGAGTGGCAAGAGTAGTATCAAATAATGTATTTACTAAAATCAGTATAAAAATAGTATTGCTGTGTGTTGGGGGGGCTGCAGTGTACGTTAGTGTAACAAACCGGCCATAATTCCTCTGACTTTCCATTACAATCCTTAGCATTGCACATAATAAGTGGCTATCCTTTGTGGTCTGGCAGGAGCAGGATTTGTGTACAAGTAACTGATTATTGGCATAGTGGTGCTGTGAGTAGCATTACCATCGCCTAGTGTTGAGATCTGGTTGAGTTCTTGGGTATGGCTTCTGCTGTGTGGAGTATACATGAATTCTCTGCATCTGTGTGGGTTTATCCATGCATGCTGGTATCCTGCATCTGTACCTTGTGATAGATCTGGATTATTAGGGTCAGGGTCAGTATGCCTGTATTTGTGTGATCGACCTAATTTTCCAGGATAGAGTCATTGTGTGTGCTTGTGTATGTAACTAATATAATTGATTTTTTAACTGTGGATACAATATTGCTGGGCCCATACACAACTTTTTTTTTCTATGGCTACCCAAAAGAAAGTAATATCTTTCAAAAATAAGGCACAAAATGCACAACAGAACAAAAGAACAGCCAAACTCTCAGAGCTTCTGGGGACCTAGTGACTCCCACACCCCAGGCTGTATAGATGGAGTTTGACACAGGTTTAGCAGTAGCCTCTGCCCTAAGCCTCACCTACTTTAAAATTAGCCAGCCCCTTAGTAGCATCTTCTGCCTTAAGCCTCATCTATTTTAAAACCCACCAGCTACTACTACTTTAATTTTCCGTCACCTAAATCTCAGATGTGTGCACAGAATGTTATTATAGTTCACATGGGGGACTGTGGACAATGCGGTCATTATTTCTTTAACTTTTCTGACAAGTGCGCACAGAAGGTCATTATAGCTTCTCTAGCAGCAGTGAACCGTTTGGGACCAACACATTAGAATACATTACTATGACTGATAGTCGGGAAAGTGGAAAAATGACAAACATTAGAAGCATATGCAAGAGTTTATTTTGGGGATAAGAAGTCATGCTGTTACATACATTTGATAGCAATAGATTGAAATATCTTATTGTATCTTGTTTATTTTTTCAGATTTGTCCCAGTTTGACATAAGAGTGGTACACAGAAGTTGTCCATCTTTGGTGGCAAGGGTGAGGATGCATGCTGTCTATAAGTGTGACAACAGCTACACATGACTGTGGTCATTTGTGCCTTTCACAGCAAGAGGTTCTCTGGTTCAATTCTCAGACTGCTTTCTGTGCAGAAACTTTGTGCCCTTCCTGTGTTCATGTGGATTTACTCCAGGTGCTCTGGTTTCCTCCCTCATTCCAAAGACATGCATCTGGAGCGTTTCTTCCTGCGCCTCTGCTGAAAATGGGCTCTGTCCCAGTCAGCCTTTCCTGGTAAAGAAATGTTAAATAAATAAAAAATAAAAATAAATGGACCTTACAGCATCTATAAACTCATGGCTTCTGGGGGCCTGACTTCTTCCACAGTTATTACACTGAACTCTTAGCCAGTTAGGGTATGTGAAAATGATATAGAAAAAAAGGTTAGTTTTATAGTAAAACCAAATTTCTTCCCATAGCCATGCTTTTTGTTCAGTGGTATCACTGAATCAAAAAGTTGGAAAAACTCCACTCGGAACATCTAGAAAACATGTAGCTTTTGGGGAAAGCCTGATTGCTGACTGGACACATATCCTTTACAGCAGAGGTCCGAGGAGAAAAACTCCACATTGAACATACAGAAATACAATATATCAGTAGTATACACAGGACAAGAACTTAAATACTAGCTTAGACACAGTTTGGACAAGCAGTTATACATAAAGGCTAATTTATTGATTACTAAGTTTATATAGTACATAAGTTTTAACCAAATCAATAAGAATCAAAAGATTAAACAATAACTAGAGAGACATTACATCATTATACATACCTGTGTAAATAGAGAGAGACAATATGACATTACACATTTCTGAACATATTTTACAAGTAAATTGAGATGTGTAGTTCTAATATGTCATCAGCTCTACAGTAGTAAATACTGTGTAATGTTAGTATGCAAAGAGGCATAGGTAATAGAATAGACAGAGGGAGATGGTTTAGTAAGTAAGTGAAGCAAAGGTAGTACACAGTCAGAAGGAGAGGTTAGTCTGGAGCAGAGCAAGGACACAGCCATTTACTGAAAAAGTGAGTTTTTAGCATTGTTTTAAACTGGGCTATTGATGTAACAGTTGTAATGTTTTCCAGTACTGAATTCTATATCTTTCTGCATAATTTGCTTGATTTTTGGTTGTTTTGATTTTTATATTGTGTTTGTTAGTGGAGCGTAGGATTCTGTTAGTGGCATATGGCTGAAGTAATATTTGCTGGGCAGGTGTTTTCTCAGGTTCATAGAGGATTTTATGGGCCATGGTTAACTGGTAGTAATCAAGGAGGTGGGGGAGCTCTAGCCAGTTGAGTTGCTTAAGTGCTATACAATGGTGAGCTTTAGCTGGTAAGTTTGTAGCATATTTGGCAAATTTGTTATGACATGATTCAAGCTTTGCTAGCTCTGATTTTTTTAGATTTGTAAGTATGGGAACTGCATACAGCAGTGTGGAGATTAAGTGAGATTGAGTGAGACTGAGTAATGGTAACGTTAGTATTTTTAGTGAAGTAGTATTTGTTCCTATACAACGTTCCGAGTTTTTGTGTACTTTGTTTACTGTTTGGGAAATGTGAATATCAAATTTAAGTTCAATCAATTTCGACTCCTAAAAGTTTGGTGTGCGGAGATGGGGAGATGATGGTGTTATTTAATGATACAATGTTGAAAGTGTTGGTGGGTGAGGCTGATTTAGTAGATTGGAAAATCATAAGTTTTTTTGGGGGGGTTTAAAATTAGTTATGAGTTTGTAAGCCTGGTCTCAACTTCTAGAAAGGATTGTTGTGTTACTGTTGAATCATCTACATATTAGATGAGAGAGGCTTGTCGGGTTGAGGTGTGGAGGTCATTTGTAAATACTGAAAATAGTAGTGGGTCTATGATTGGACCTTGAGGGACACCTAGAGTCACTGGTAGAAGGGGTGATAAAGTTTGCTGGCAAGAAACTGCTTGCTGGCGTCCAGTAATCTAATCCTGGAACCAGGCAAGGGTAGATTGACAAAAGTTTAAATTGGAGAGAACGTTTAGAAGTTTACTATGAGAAACCATATCAAAGGCTTTTGACAGGTCAAGGAAGATAGAGGATACATAATTACTGTTGTTCCTGTGATAGTTGACAGCACTGGTGAATGACATTAGAGAGGTTGATGTACTATGAAATGGTAGAAAGCTGTGCTAGGTGTTGATTAGAAGTTTGTTAGTATGCAGGTAATCCGTAACGTGTGTGAATGACTCTTTCTAGTATTTTAGACAGTGGTAATAACATTGCGATTGGGCGGTAGTTAGAGAGATCTGCTGAAGAAGCCACCTTTATGTAGAGGTATAACGTGAGAGGTTTTCCTAGTGGGAGGTCCTTGTTCTGCTATGGATCTATCAATAAGAATTGATATAGGATAGGCTATTCTGTCTGTTGTTAGTTTTAGGAAATCAGCAGGTAAGCTGTCTGCAGCTAATGTGGTGGGTTTTAGCCTTTTAAGCAGTTTTTTGATCGTCTCTGTAGCTACAGGGAGAAGGCGGATTTAATATTGGAAGAGGCAGTGGTAGTTCTGATAGGTGAGGGGGTTTGATTGTTGGAGAGTGCTAAGACAGTTTCGTAAAGTATTTATTAAATTGAGTAGCAATATTGTCTGAATTATCATTAGTGTTAGGAGGGGGTGTACTGGCTTTGCCTGGTAGAATTATATTGTTTATAGCTGCCCAGAATTTTTGTGGGTTATTGCAGTGCTTTGATTGCATTCCTGAGTAGTAATTTATTTTGTCTCAGTCACTTCATTTCCATCACCTCTAACTTTCTCAACTGCACTGCCTTGGTTTCCTTGGCACACAGAAGTACTTTTCACACCACTGTTTTATACACCTTACTTTTCAGCTTCTTTGGCATTCTTCTGTCATGCATTACCCTGGACACTGTCATTTTGTTGCAGCACCTCTGATTTTAGGTTTGACCTCTTCATTTAAAACTCACTTCTCCTCTACCACCCCTCCCAGATACCTGAAGGTTTTAAGCTGTTCAACAGATTTAATTTCTATCAGAATTACTTATGCTTAATTCTTCCCTATCTCAGATCCTACAGTGCAAACATCATGTAAATTTGTATCTTCCTAGTTTCTAACACCCACCAGTATGCTTTTAACCCTGTGGGTTGTACAGCTATACACACAATTACACCAGTGCCTCTTCTTGCTATAAACTCTGAGCATGTTCCTAGTGGGTGCACTTGGCTACTCACCCCTAGAATTAGTCATCATAATATTGTGTTAAGTACTTCTGGTTCATGAGAGGTGGATGGTCACTATCCAGATGACTAAATAAGTTTTTCAGCCAAAAGATGGTGCCCAGTGTTGAAATGTAAATGGCTTTTCTCATCCCCGAGATGTGCAGCCAATTATATTAAGTAACGGATTCAGGGAATGCAGCCCTGTGCATGATGTATACTGGGGAGGTGGGTTTGCCCTTCAGGAAAAAGCCAATTTGTCCAGCTCATTTCTTCCAAAAATATTATTTCATTCTATGGATTTTAATCAGGCCTCCTAGAACCCTTGTACACTTTACTGGCAGAACGTTGTTGCCTAGCTATACATTTTCCCTGAGACATTAAAAAATTCACCACTAACTACATTCTCTGTGCATTTTCTGGAGTGTTATACAGCTAAATCCTCTGAGTCATGTATTTCTCAGTTTGTTGCTTAGCATATATCAATTAGAGTGTTACTATTTTAGACACCTTGTATTGATTTACTTATTTATTGTGCATTTGGGATGGAATAGGTTACTTCAGTGTTGTAGTGCTTCTGTTGTTGTTGCATCTTTCAGCTTTTCCCGGTTAGGGGTCACCACAGCGGAACTCCGGTCTGCTAATGATTGGCAGTAGATTTTTACGTGCCGAGTTGCCGGCCCTGATGCACAACCTTCAATGAAGGTACGCCCATTCACGCATGTCTCCACACAGACATAGCCGGCCTTAGGCATAGGCCAACTAGGCAGCTGCCTTGGGCGCCGCTGTAGCAGGGGCACTTTTTTAGTGTTTATTTGGTGTAAGTAGACCAGGATGGGAGCACCAAGTGGTGTGGTGGGGGGCGCCGTGGAGCCCTTTTGCTAGGGCACTAGTTGACCTAAGGCCGCTCCTGCACACAGAAGACACTCTAGCTGAGAATCGAACAGGACAACGTTTTACTGTGAGGCGACAACGCTACTGCAGCACCACCACCACAGTTGTAGTGCTTCTGTTAAACAGCATTAATCAGTTTTGGGATGATTTCTGCTTGCTACTATGTAACATTATGCTGTCAACCTGAAATGATTCTGTCTCTCTCATTATAGACAACTATGTTTGCCCACCCTCACATATGCCAGTACTTTACCCTTCCCTGATTCTTACCCCATCCCTACACATTAAGTTAGTAAAACCCTTTTCCCTATGTAGGTGATGCTTGATCCAGATTTTGTAGGTGAGGGTTAATAATATAGGTCTTATTTTAGTGGGAGAGAAATACAAATAAGTTATGTACTCATCATAATGTTCCATCTGTAGTGTCCATTTTCATTTTTGCTCAACATATGGGTTCAGATCTGATCCTTAGATCTGACTCTGCTGCTGTTTCACAGCTTGTGGATACTACAAGCTCTCGAGCTCCTCCCTTACCCACAATGCAGCAGTCCTCATTCCCCAGATCTTGTTTGCAGCTTCTGATTGCATGATGGAATAAATTTACAGCTTCAAGATGGAAAGTCACTATCTGGAGGTCAAATAAAAGGAACCTTGGTTCTGCTAATGTTCTCCCATTCTTCCAGAAGTCCTCAAGAGAAAAAGGGGTAGGGACTAGAGGGATGGGAGTTGAGGAAGAATGAAAATGGACAACACAGATGGCGCATTATGGTGAGTACATAACATTTTTATCTGAAGTTGTTGATTTTCATTCATTCATCAACATATGGGACAGAGTCCCCAGCTACCTGAATCTCAGGTGGACTCAAAGGAAGGATATTCCTGAGTACTGTAGAACAGAAGGCTGTTCCTCCCCTTGAAACCAGATCCAATTTGTAATGAGGAATAAAGGTAAGAGGATCTGCCCAAGTCGCATCCACACAAATGAAAGTCCTGGATAAAAAGGCTGATAAAGTTGCCATGGACCTGGCTGAATTGGCTCTTAAAGGTTTTGGCAAAGCCAGACCAAACTTTTGATAAACAAAAGAAATGCAATTTGTCACCCATTTTAATAAAGTTACTTTCTAAACTGGGTGAAAATGATACAAATAATTGATCTGACTCTAAATTTTTCCACTCTGTGAAAATAAAAACATAATTGTGAACATCTAATTAGTGCAAAATGTATTCACCTTTGTTTGAAAAATCTGGAAAGAATACAGGAAGGTTAATAGTTTGATTAATGTTAAATCCTGATAATACCTAAGGAAGGAAGGAAGGAAGGATTGGTTCTTAAAAAAACTAAATAGGGAGGCCTAGAAGATAAAGCTTGAAGTTTTGAAACTCTTCTTGCCGATGTTATGGCTATGAGAAATATAGTTTTCCAAATCAGGTATCACAATTCACATTTTGCAGCTGGTTCAAATGGACAGTGGTTTAGGGCTTGTAACATTAAATTCAGATCCCAAGATGGAGTATGGTCCTTGAAAGGTGGTTTGACTAGAAAGCCTCCTTTTATAAAGGCTTTACAGTAGAATTATCAACTCCAGTATGAAAACTGGAAATGGAAGCCAATTGAACCTTTACTACAGAGGGATTAGCCCCTTCATTAAAGATAGAAGCCAGGAATTCAAGAATCTTATTTAGACTGATACTGAAAAAGGGTTCATGTCTTGTTATATCCAAAGGATAAATCTTTTCCATTTGCTCCTGTAAATCTTCCTACTGGAAGGTTTGTGGGAAGATAGAATGTGGCATACTGGAGAAGAGAGCTTTAGTTGTCTATCAACGAAATTGGAGAAACCGTGTGGTTATGTGGTCATCTTTAGGCCCAAGATGTCTGGGTGCATCATGTCTTTTGGGTGAGGTAGGAGGTCTGGAGTTGGATCCAGAATTCAAGGTGGGTAAACTAGATGAGGCCAAAGGAAGGGAAACTAACTCTATCAAGGCTGGTAAGGAGCAATGAGGATGACTTTGCTCTTCAATCAAGACCCCCCCCCCCCAAAAGGAGACCCCCCTCCCCCCCAAAAGGAGAGATATCTATACCAAGCGATTGCAGCCCCCCAAACATCTCCAACGCCCAAGTGAGAACTGCTCTCTCCAAAGCAAAAAACACAGCATCCATGGGACCTGATGGTGTCCCCGGCTGTGTGCTCCATGAACTCAACGAGGAATTAAACCCACAGCTAGGACAGCTGTTTAATCATAGTCTTACCTCTGGATATTGCCCAGGGGTGGCGCACTGCAACTGTGGTCCCACTTCACAAAGGCGGTGCCTCCACCGACCCTGGAAATTACCGCCCATTAGCTTGACAAGCCTTATCTGCAAAGCCATGGAGAGGATCATAATGGACCTCATAAATAAAGACATAGGAATTTGCAGACTTTGGATCCATCCCAGTTTGGCTTTGTCAAAGGCAGATCATGCCTTCTAAACTTGGTTGACTTTTTGAAACAGTCACCAAAGCCATTGATGAGGAAAGGCAGTCCATACAGCCTACCTCGATCTGGCGAAGGCCTTTGATACAATACCCCACTCGGGTATCATTGAAAAACTCATCAGCTTAAATGTTAACCCATACATCACAAGATGGGTTGCAAACTGGCTGAGTGACAGAACCCACAGGGTCAGAGTTGCTGGCGCCATGTCAGACTCAAAGCCTGTCACAAGTGGTGTACCACAGGGCTCAGTCCTGGGCCCACTCTTGTTTGGCATCTACTTTTCAGTACAAGCAAACACAGGAGGGTTATGGCTGACAAAGTTTGCAGATGACTGCAAACTGGGCGCCATAGTAGAAAACACATCTGACACAGATATCCTTCAGAAGGGTCTCACAGAAACGGATAACTGGTGCCAGAGCAATGGCCTAAAGTTAAATGCCAAAAATGCATAGTCATACCCTTCGGGAAAAACAAGGTTACCCTAGCTACCAAATAGGTGGCAATCCACTGAGTACAGAAGAAGTTATCAGGGACCTGGGGACCCAGGTTGATAGTAGTCTGTCATTCGACACCCATGTAGCTAAAGTAGTTAGGAAGACCTTCCACATTGCCCACCTTATCATGAAGGGATTCTCATCTAGATCAAGGGAGGTCATAGTCTCCCTATACTCATCACTCATCAGACCAATGATTGAGTACAATGCCCCATTCGGAATGTATCTGACCCGACACTTGCAGCAGCTGGAGAGGCCACAAAAGTTCCTCACCAAAAGGATAAAGGGTCTCAAACATCTGTCCTATGCTGCCCGACTGAAAGAACTCCAGCTCTATTCAGTCGCTTACGCTTGCTCAGAGGTGACCTTTGCCTAACATACAAGGCCATGTCAAACCCAGATTTGATGAATATGCTTCACCTCAAAAAATCTAGATCCGTCAGAGCCACAAGGGCGGGAGACTTAAACCTCGACACGGCTATTAATAGGGCGTGCTGGAGGGATAGATTCATCACCCAAAGACTCCCTATGCTGTGGAATAAAATCCCGGTATATGTGAGGCAGAGCACCTCGCTGGCCTTGTTCAAGAGAAATCTTGACCAATGGATGGGAGATCGCAGATATACCCCAGGGATTACCTCAGTGTCACTGCTCAACAGAGGCACAGCAAAATAATGGGTATAGTTCCCCATACTAAAGGGGTGGCGTAAGCCACAAAACTATGGGCTAGGCTTGTAAATGCCCTCGGGCAGATAGCCTAGTATGAACCTATGAACCTATAAGCATTTTGTAGGTATTTAAGTTTAAGGGGGTTGGGGAATACAAATGGTTTGAACCCTCAGTAATGGGAGAGATGTTGTGTTGAAAATGGCCCCTATGAATTTTAATGTCTGAGACGGCTGAAGCTGAAATTTGTTATGGTTGATTGTAATGCCTAGGTTGGAACACATTTGGAGCACATAGTTCCAAGCTTTTATCAGAAGATGCTTGGTCATCTAGATACAGAAACACTTAGAATCCCTGCAGTCTGAAGTGAGCTGCTACTACTGCCATCCATTTGAACACCCTGAGGGCTGTAGTGAGACCAAAGGTCAGTACTCCGAACTGGTAATGACTGGTCCCCAGCTGGAAGTGTAGATATCTCCTGGACCATCTGTTCATCTTTATATGATAGTATGCGTCCTGAAGCTCTATTGAGCACATCCAGTCATCCTTGTGTAGGAAAAACAAAATAGACAAACGTGACTATCTGGAACCTGGTAAACTGAATTGACTTGTTCAGAATGGTGAGTTCCAAAACTGGTCACCAGTCCCCTGTTTTCTTTTGCACTAAAAAGAATCTTGAGTAAATTCTAGACCCCCTCTGGGCTGGTGGGACCTCCTGGATGACTCCTTTTTCTAAGAGCTTTTGAATTTCCAAAGCTGCTATTCTTCTCTGACTACGTGGAATGCCAAAAATGTTGTTCTGTAGCGGTGGCAGTAGGGAAAGGGGAATTATGTAGCCTCTGGAAATAATCCCCTGCAACCAAGTATATTTTGTTATATCTAGCCAGGCTCTCTGGTGCATGGATAAGTGACTCCTGACTGCCTCCAGAGGAAGGTAATCATGCCTCCATTACAGTATTCCTCACAGAGAAATTTGAGATAGACTGAAGGGTTATTAACTGTGAAGAAATAGAAAATTCTACCTTGGCAGTACTAGTCCCTGAGAGTGATTTTGAAAGTTCCTTGATCAAATCCTTCTGTGATCTGGTAAAATGCACCAAGTAGTTCAGGGACCTGAGAGCAAAGATCACTGATAAATATACATGCTTCCCAAACCTGTCCATTGCCCTAGCCTCCCTTGTTAGGGGGATTAACAGAAGAACTCTTTTCTGAAAGTTCCTTCTAGGTGGCTGTCACCATGACTATAGCATCCACTGGTACTCCTTTGTTCCAAGATTCCCTTCCCTTCAGTGGTGTCAGGATCTTATCTGGTCTCTTGGAGATTGGCACTAAAGAATCTGGTTCCTTCCATGCCCACTGAGAGATCAAATCAATGAGCTCATCAGCAGGCATAGTCACCCAGGAACTAGATGAGCCAGTACCAAATGCTTCCAGGAATACTGATTTCTCTTGAGAATGGTTGTTGGACCATCAACCCCACTGTTTCAGGCTCTCTAGAATGTCTCCAAATGAGACATCACCAGGTGGTGATTTGGGGGAACCTTCTCCCTCATCAAAATCAGTATCTTCTATGACTGGCTCCTGAGTAGAGTCCACTTGCCTCCTCTTGCACTTCCTCTTCCTTGTGACTTTTTCTGTGGGATGTTCCAGAGAAATATCAAAAGAGATAATTATGTCCTGTGGGGGCACCTGGAGACTTTGGGCTGGCTTTCCCTGCGGAGTACAATGCTGAGGCTCATGACACAAAGACATCTGAGAAACAGAAGGAAGACCTGAGGGGGGAGGAGCCATCTGTTATCTAGAAGAAAACACTCTCGCTACCAGCTTGAAGGTAGAATGTCCTGGGGAGAAGGAAACTGTTGGCACCAACAAGGCATGCCCATGGACCAGCTGTTCCCTATGACCCAAATACACTGCACCTGAGGTAGGATTTGGAGCTGAGCAATCAAATGCTGAGAGTCTGGGGGGTAGAGATGGCTCTGACAACTTCGTAGTTGACTCTAACCCCTTTGATCCAACAACAAACTTTTGGTCCAAGAGCCAGTCAGCTCTGAAACAGCTGGAGCTGGTGCGCTCAGAGAAGACACTGAATATGAAGAAAGAGGCAACTTTGGATCCAAAACAGATGGCTGCAGGAATCTCAGATGCAAGGGCTCCAAAACCAAAGGACAGATGGGAGAAGGAGCCAGAATTGGTGGGGTTGTCCATGCAGAGGTCTCTGGACCCATTGGGGTAAGAGCCTGGAGAACTCCCATCTAAATTTGTATTGAAAGAAACCTCCTCAACATTATGTCCACATCCGCTTTAGTGAGACTTCTGGATGAATGGGAAGAGGCAATGGAGGGAGACCTGCTTCTTTCCAGGAAGGGAGATGGGAGCCAAGAGGGAACTGGATTCTATGGAAGGAGCATATCTTGTTCTTGGTAGACATCTGGATTCTGAATGGGTCAGATCCGAAGAGATGGACGTGGTGTCTGAAGTCATCACCTCAGAGGGTTTTTGTGTCGGGTCTGAAGTTTTTTCAGCCTTCCTCCAAGGTTCCGGCACTGGATTTGAAGGAGATTGAGAAGAGCTAGGATGCTCTGAAGGCCTCTTTTTTGCCTCATTTTTCTTACACCTGGAGGACTAACCTACTGCAAGAAGGCCTTTGAGGATCAATTTATGCCTTCTTTCTATAAGAGCTTCTGGATTAAAGGCTTTGCATATGGAGCATGAAGCTTGTAAATGCTCTTGTCCCAAGCAATAAACACAAAGACTATGAGAGTCGGACAACAGAATCTTACGTCTGTACTTGCTGCATTTTTTTAGTTTATCTGCCATGATAATAGCCAAGTACAGCATTACACAAAAAAAGATATAATTAAGCAGAGAGAAGAAGCACTAATACTAATTGCAGACATTTTTAACTGTAATTCTTTTTTTGTAACAGAATCAGAAGAAAAATATAATAAAATTATCAGCAGTAGTATTTGGAATATACCAAAAAACATTAAGAGGAACAAGAGAAAGAGAAAGAATTACAAACTATGGCATTCAGAAATATTCATAACGAGTAAGAAAAACATCAAAAACTATCATAGAAGAGAAAGAGGTAAAACACAGATAAAAGGTAAGGAGAAAAATATTGTACAATTACCAGTGAAGGTAATTAAGAAACTACCAATGGTAAGTACAAAGGTAAAGGGAGGAAACTATTGAACAGAAAAAAGAAAATGAACAACTTACCATATTCTGACAATAAACATAGTCGAGAGCTGTAGACCACTTCCATGCACAATGGTGGCAAATGAGATCTGGGGAATGGGGGGGGGGGCTGCTGCATTGTGGGTAAGGGAGGAGCTCGAGACCTTGTAGTATTCATCAGCTGTGAAACAGCTGCCAAGTCAGATCAGAGGACTGGATCCAAGCACATATCTTGAGGAATGAATGAAAACTGACAACATCAGATTCAATGTTTTGTGATTCTCACTTAGTAGTATTTAATGTTTTATGCTTTCTCTCTTTTGTGTTCTGCAATTTGAAGTTCTTTCTCTTTTGTGTATTCTAGCTTTCATGATATACTCATTATAACAGATAATATAATTCCTGCTTTCTAACTGCAAACATGTTGATGATTCCATTCAAAACTCTTCCTGGAAAATCTTCCATAGGATCTGGATCTCATTCAAAGAAAAAAAATGATGTATATATACTGCAAAATATCTCTTTGGAACAGACTCAGTCTGGCACCTTCTATTAAAATTATTGACCATTATTATTATTATTATTTAAAAAATCTCCGTGTTTTGTTGGAATGTATTCTGGAAATTCTGGCAATCATCCTTTTTTTTCCTATACTCGCTATGTATAAATTCACAGATACACAAATAGTGTGAAATTTGACCACTGACAAATTCATTTGGTGGTAAGCATACACTAACTGTAACCCATATAACTTTACTAAAAGTTGCCTGCTGCAATATTCATTGCACACAGATTGCTGGTGTAGATAAATTCACCATATATTAACTGTGGCAATATGCAACGTGAAATTTGACCACTGACAAATTCATTTGGTGGTAAGCATACACTAACTGTAACCCATATAACTTTACTAAAAGTTGCCTGCTGCAATATTCATTGCACACAGATTGCTGGTGTAGATAAATTCACCATATATTAACTGTGGCAATATGCAACTGTTAAGAAGTCCTTTTAATAAATATGTTTTTCTGATACATATAAATTAATTTCATACAGCTTATTGCAGTACCTGACCATTTATAAGCTCCTTTGATAAACACATTGTTTTCTGATTAATAATTCTCTGTATATATACACAAATGCAATATGTGAGCATAAAGTTGCTTTGACAGTGTAGCATTGTAATTAATGCTTTGAACATGTTCATGAACATCCTCCTATAAAATTACAAGGTATGCGTTTTTAAATTCAGTCTTAAGTGTTCCAAAAATCACTCTTCCTTAAAGTAATTTCACAAAACAAATGGTTCCAAATGATTAATATGCAAATCACTTTTAGCCCACTTTTATTAGATGTTTTAATTGCACAACCACCATTTGCCATTCTGATAACAAGATTTCTTCTCACCTGCTGCAAAACAATGTCTTCTCCTTTTTCAGTTTCATTTTTACTGCTTTCACAAATGGAGAAGGCTCTTATACACATAAGCTAAACTTACTGCCACTTGTTTATTTGCCTTAAGTGTGCACAGTCACACAACACTAAATGCGCAGATCTCAGAGCTGTGCTTCAACATTGCTGTACTTACGATATACTCATAGACAATGGCAGGCCTAACTGGTATGCTTGTACAAATATTAATTTGATGCATATACATTAGCTTTGGGTTAAGACATCACTGATTTTCCTTCCTTTTCATTTAACAAATGAGCATTTTCTGCAGAATCAGAATTCCAGTTACTGCTTTACATGATGAAAGGTGACAAGTTCCTTTTCAGCTGCTGAAAAGTGAATCCCTTCCTACCTTCAGAGATGCAAAAGTTGATCAAGTGCCATGATAAAGAACTTTCAACTACTTTACTGATGGAAATGAACTGCATAAAATCAAATGACATTTATGCAACAGTAAAATCACAGACCCATTCAGATGTTATAAAACTAAGTAATTACTTGTACGGAAGTAGTATAATGTCCAGTAAATGACCAATTCAGGTGCCAAATAGACATGACAGCCACTTCACAATATGTCTTAATGTATTAATCAGTGTTGGAATGCCACATATGACAATCACAAAACAAACCTGATGACATAAAACCAACAATAACAATGGCTTCTCAGAGAAAGAGCAGCAACCAGAAGTATAAACACTGAAATAAGCTCTCTAATTTTGTGTTTTCATGCACCAGTGCCATCTAACACCAGTACTCCATCTTAATGGTTGCAACACATTTCTGGTTCAATGTAAGAAAGCCATTGTCACACAGTTACATTACTACACAGGACTTTTATTTCAGTGGCATGAAACTTGACTGTCAGAAATGGTGCTAGTCTATACACTTTTGAGTAGCTTCACTTTTAAAGCTAGTGCTCCAGTGTTAATAAAGACAACTGGAAATGATAAATTCTCTTTATTCCCTTTGAGAGAAAGATGGATGCCCTTCTATATCTGTGTTACAGTGTTCATCATAGAAGGGATGTTCTGCCCAGGGCAGCCTGATGCTCAGCCAGTATGAAAAATCCTAAAAAATATCTTCCCTCACACATTTTTTTATTTTTCAAATATAGTTGAATAAATTCCATAGTATTTGTATATAACATCTTAATAACTATGTACACTATTTACAACAGCCTGACACTATAACAGAGCTCAATATATACAGTTACTTTATAGGTATAACAATCCAGTTATCAGAGTGCATCTGTTCAGTTATTGTAAAGTGTGAATCAATTAAAGACTTTTTTCCATGGATTGTTAATAAATGGCTTATGATGAATCTTTAATTCTATAATTTTAATTTCCAACAATGCTGTGGTTTTCAGTAGGCTGTAGAAGTCTTCCAAAGTTGGTATTGTGTTTGTATTCCATCTTCTTGTTATACACTTCCTTGAGATTGCAAGTATTGTCCATATTAGATACATATTTGACTCATTCAATTAAGGACCTTCATACACATTTAATAATACTAGAGCTTTAGAGAAGTTAAACGATTCATTAAATGAAGTCTGTAAAAAGTTTTCAATACCATTCCAAAATGGCTTAATTTTAAAACAGTCGAAAAAAATGTGATTCCAATCTGGATTGTGTATTTGCTCACACCTCCAACATATTCCCTTTGTAGCAGAATTAATTTTAGTAATTCTATTTGGAGTTAAGAATGCTCTATGCAAGGATTTCCAGTTAAATATGTTTTATTGATAATAAAATATTTGATTTAATTTTTTTAGTTAGTTGTAATGAGTGTCTTTTTGTTATATAATTCCAGTATGAGGATTTGGGTATTGTTCTATAATTTATCAATATCTTGTACAATTTTGAAATACTATTTCCCATGTCATAATCATTATATATGATTTCATATAGGTATTTTGTAAGTTTAACAATTTCTTTAAATGAAGACTTACTAATTATTCTGCATAAATCTTGCGAATACGTCAGAATGCCTTGCATAGTCCGCCAATCTTGTTGTAGAATTTTGTATGTTGTTTCTATTGTTTGCATATCCAGAACTTTTAGTTCTTTGATACATTGAAACCAACAAACAAATCCATTCTGTTCCCAGGAATTAATTATTTATCTGTATATTTTATGTGGATAACTCTTTGTAACTATGCATGGTGTTAAAAGATCAAGCCAGATTTTTAAATCTATATTTGCATTAATAATTTTCCTAAATGAGTCAATGTAATAATTAATTATACAAGTTTTAGTGGGCTTAGTTATGTTATACTGCATACCAATAGATATGTGCCATGGCAAATTTTTATCTGTTATTTGAAATTTTTTTGTAAATCCAATTCATTTAATGATATTACAGTTAGTAATTCTTTCCAATTTGTAGAATAATTTGGACTTATCCAGTCTGAGCTTGTTTTAGATATTGATGCTTTTATATATATTTCTGTATCGGGACAGTTTAATCCCCTGTTTCCATGGTCTGATATGATGTATTAAAGCTATTCTATTTCTTTTGGGAACCCATAAAAATTTTATTAGGCATGAATTTATTTCTTTGAGTATATTCTTTTCTGGTAACAGTTGTATTGCCAAAGCTATATATATAATCTTGGGTAGTAAAGCCATTTTTAACTGTAGTCCATCTTCAAATGTTAATATTATTTTGTTCCACTTTTCCACAGAGATTTAATTGTACTGATGATATTATTGTAGTTTTATGAGACTAATTCACTATTATCCTTGCATAACTCAATTCCTAGACATTTTAAGGTAGATTCTTGTTTCCCTATAATGTGATTCCCCTTCATCTGCAATTCATTCTTTTTTATTTAAAAATAAAAATTTTGATTTTGATTTATTGAAATGAAGTCATGAATTCCTGTAAAATGTGTCAATTAAAATATCTAATTCTTCTAATGTCTCTTTTGTATTGGATAATGTTAATAATATGTCATCAGCAAAGAGCATTACTTTAGAATTGTATTGTTCATAAACATCTACTCCTTTGATTTTTGTATTGTTACGTACTGAATCTGCCAATATTTCAATAGCCAAAGCAAACAGAATCGGTGACATGGGACATCCTTGCTTAGTACCCTTTGTTATATGTATAGATTCAGAGGTGAAAGGACCTAGCTTAACATATGCTAAATTATTATATATATATTATATATAATTATATATAATATATATATTTATATATATTTCTTATATACATATAACTCTTTCTTCTGCCCCCACCCTCAGCTTCTTTAACATTTTTCTCCCTGTATAAACTCTATGTAAATACTCTTTATATCTTCACTTCCCTACTGCCTATAATGCCTCTTCTTGCAACTGTATCTTTGACCACAAACGTAAAATGAATCTTCATCTAATTGTTCTTTATTCCTCCTCCTGGCATTTCTTCTCCTTTATTTCTTTGCACCACCTCTTTCCAACACTTCTCTTTTGATTTACTTCTTTTGCATTTCAAATGTATGTGTATTTTATTTTTGCTTTTTTTCTGTGCTAACAATACAATTGTATAAAATTTTATTTTTTGCTCGTTTGTAAATTAAGTGTGCAATTTGTTTGTAATATGGAGCTTTCTCCCTGGGCTTCCAGTGAAAATGGGCTTTCGGGCCCAGTCGACATACCCGGTTATCAAACTGGAAATAAATAAATAATGAGGTGATGTGGGAGTGCAAGTAATTTCATCTAGCATATCCAGTCACTTTTGAAGATGTTTTCCCACCCTCTACTGTTATGGTTTGGCTTACTGAATCATTTCTGACTGTGGCCAGAGTTTTGACGTACATTTCTCCACTTGGAAGTTGAGAAGATGGCACAAACTTTTCTAGAAATTTACCATACTTGAGAAAAGCAAGTGCCACAGTCCAGACTTACGGGAAAATTGGACTATTTGAAAAGTAATAAGGTCAGGATTGTTACAGCTGCAAATTTTGATTCTTAATAGTGTATTTAATAACAGCAACTGGAAATTTAAATCTTTCTTTTCTCTTTTTCGGCACATTGTATATGAAGTTATACCCTTAATGAGTACATTTTAGAGTTTAACACAACTGGAGAAGGAAATCCACTCCATGTTTAAGTGTGGTGATAATATCAGTATGTTTGGTTAATATTTGCTGAGAGAGAGGGAGAGGAGTGGTTTTATTGGGTACTTTGACCAGTGCTTGGTATAGAAAACTACCTGTTTGACTTGCTGAATAGTGGGCATTGAGGTTGTTGATCAACACTAGGGAATAAAGTACAGTTGTCCAGGTAAACTTTCCATAACAACAGATGTTCAAATGATCACTAGTGTAGCCTTAGAAACATGGGTTATATCCTGCCAAGGATACAACAGTCAGCTAGCTTCCAAACCTTCAGAATACCTTCCATGTGCTGTCTAAAATCTCAGGTTTGAGCGCTAAGCCCTTCACAGCTTTTATGCCAACTGAGAGAGGAGGCTGAGTCCTATATGTACATAGCTATGAGTAAAAAATAATCATATACACACACCCTGGGAAAAAAACATCTACTGTTATGGTAAGTTTACTTACACAACTGTATTATGTTCTTCATATTTATCAGTACTGAATTAACCTTAGCTATAGGGGCATACTACCCTAACTTAGAGCGTTTGGGAAGTGGAAGGAAAAGGGCCCAGCAACCCCTGGAGAATGGTTCTAGCAAAGCCTGACCTAGACCTAGAGAAAGACTCAAGCTTGTAGTGCTTTGTAAAAGTATGTACAGAAGACCATGTTGTTGCTTCTAGAATCCAACACTTTCCAGAAAGCTACAGATGAAGCCAAGGTCCTGGTAGAGTGGGGCTTTGACCCTGCCTGGAATAATTTTGTTGTGGTGAGAATAACAAAAGGTAATAACTTGAGACAAAAATTTGGAAGCAGTGTTTTAACACAGGTTGCCCCTTTTTACCTTCACAAAAAATGAATAGCTAACCTCAGTTAAGATAATACTGAAGTTATCAATGGATATCCAAAGTGTGGAGTATCATTTCTCTCTCTCACTGTTAGGTTCAGAAAAGAAAATGGGGAGATGGATAGTTTGCCTTAAAATAAACTAGGATACCACTTTAGACATAAAAGAAGGATTAGTTCTCAAAGAAACACTGTCTCTGTGGAAAATTAAGAGAAGGTTGACTCACCATAAGAATGTACGAGTCAGATACTAGTAAGTATTAGCTTCTCTAACACAAACTTAAGATCCCAAGGAGGATCACCAGTTTTCTTGGAGGTCTGTTATGCCAAACCCCTTTCAAAAACATGGTGACATGAGAATGTATTTAGAGAGGAGGATCCATTGGCAGACATGCCTGAAATAGCCAATACATGAACCTTGATAAAGAGGTAAGAAAGGCCATAGGATAGTAACTCACACAAATACTGCAAAACCAAAGAAACACTAGCCCTGAATTGCTGTTGGTTATGTTGTTGACACCAACTAGAAAATCTTTACATTTGTTAACATATGATTTTCTAGTAGAAGGCTTTCTTGCCTCCATTAGTACCTACAGCATGTCCTCAGTAAATAGGTACCTCTAGGGAATTAAAACCCTATCATCCAGGCAGTCAGTCAAAGTGGGTTGTAGTTGGGTGTGTAGCAAACACCCCTGTTCTTGTGTAAGTAAATCTATTCTGTGTGGAAGCTTGTAATGGTCTCTGGCCATTTCCAAAAGAAAGGAGAACCACTGTTGCCCAGGCCTGAATGGAGTTATCACAATGATCTTGAGAGATTACTCTTGAATCTTCAGTAGTAGTCCCTTACCAGTGGAAAGGGTGGTAAAAAGCATACAGAAACATTCCTTCCCAAGAAAAAGAAAAGGCACCTTTCTTCCAGGCCTTTCTTGTATGGAGTCCTGCAGCAGAATTTTGGCAGCTGATTATACAGAAAAGATGCATAGAGGTCAACTTCAGGAAATTCTCACAGATGGATCAAATCTTGGAAGACCCCCCCTCGATCTAGTTTTCATTCATGAGGGTTTGCCTTTGTCCTGCTTATCTTGTCTGCCACATATTTTTTTTCTGATGGAATGCAGGATGCCTGTCAACTGAGATTGTGATGTGAAGCTATATCCCAAGTTAATATGGCTAGTCTGCAAAGAGGTTAAGACTTGGTTCCCCCTTGCTTGTTGATGTACCACATGACTGTGGTGTTGTCTATGACAACTTGAAGAGGTCCAGGGGACCAAAGATGATTCAGAGAGTTGAGTGCCTTGATCAGGAAAAGCATCTCTTTTATATCTGTGTGCTTGCATCTGTCTTTGGTGTCCCAAACACCTTTGCACTTTTATCCTTCCTAAAACTGCTCTACAAGCAAAGTCCAAGGTGTCTGTGATGACTACTTTGGAGCAGGAGGAGAGGAGAAGAGAACCTGGATTTAGGGAATATTTGCCATCACCAAAAAGTGATTTCTCTTCTGACGAACCCTAAAACTGGGATTTGAAAAGATAATGTGTGTTGGTGTTAGGAACAAAGAGACTTCACATACCATTGTATCTTTGTCATGTGGTGTCTTGACATGGGTATTATGAGAATCATAGATGGCATGAGACCTAAAATCCTGAGGTATTCCCTTGCAGTGATGAAAGTTTAAGTGGAGAACCCTTGAAAAAGATGTAGGTATACATCTATTTTTTTCCTGTAGGAGAAATGTTCATTGAACTGAGGTGTCTATCAGACACCCCAGGAACACAATCCTGTGTGAAGGAGTCAAAGCAGATTTCTGAATGCTCTCATGGAATCCCAGCTTGTGTAAGACATTTTTCACTCAAGTAACAGATTCTTAAAACTTTGAAAAAGACTCTGTTCCACATTTAGACTACTTGCTTATAGGTTCACAGGTTCATAGGAGTTTACCACAAGGGCCTTTTTAAGCCTAGCCATGCATCCCAAATCTCTGACAGTTTCTGGTACCCTTGATAAGTGTAAGCAGGGGGTTTGGAGGTGAAGCATTTACAAGCAGATGCCTGGAAGATGAACCATTTACAGGCTGCCTGTGTCCATTACAGACATAGGTGCTTAACCAGGGATGAACTTCCTGTTCCTCAGTCCAGTTGCTCAAGGTACACTTGAATTGGGTTAGGGAGGAACTCTGCTTCACATTGATGGGGAATCTGTTCCACAGAAGGGGTAGTCTGTGGGATAATCACAGGCAAGGTCATAGTCTTCAGAATGTGTAGTTATGGTGCTGTTTCTTTTGTGGATATGCAGGCGGTCCATCAGAGTGTGGTCTGACAATACCTTGTATGTCAGACACAAATGTCCTCTCAACAGCGTGTAGGAAACAGAATACAGGGATAGGGCCTTGAGGTGGTCTACAGAAGACATGCTACATACTTCCTGTATTCTTTTAGTGAGGAACCTCTGTGGATGTTCTAAATGTTGGAATATACCTGGTTAAGTACATACCAAAGGGGACAATGTACTCAATGACAGTTCTGATGAATGCTGAAAACAGTGGAACAATGACTTTCTTGGATCTAGATGTCATACTTTTGTTTACAAGTTGCATAACAAAGAATGATTTCATCACTGCTGAAAACACATGATAGTCAAAGACTAGATTACTGGATGTGTGATCCCCAAGTCCCTGACTTCTAGGTCAACACTTAGGGGTGTGTTGTCACTATGATATTTACCAGGGATGGATGACTTCCTGAAGGATACTATTATGCATTTCTTGGCACTTGGTTTTAGTCCATGGCTCTGACACCAGTTGTTTGGCTGTGTGAGCTCTACCTGGAGAACATTTGTGTCAGTGGGCAGTTCAATGACAGCTCCTAATTTGCAATCTGCAAATTTAGCAGCCAGAGGCCATTGACATCTGTCTTGACTTCACAGAAGTAAATGCCAAAAAGGAGCGGTCCAAGCTTTAATCCCTGAGGAACTCTGTTTGTGACTGGCCCTGTTGTAGAGGTGAACTACCCAATTCTAACTTACTGGGTCCTGTCTGTGAGCCAGCTGGCTATCCACTGGGTAAAATTATCTGCATATGGGATCCAAACCCTGCTTCATCTCTTTTTCATGTAGCTGACTGTGCTTATACCATGTGCCACACAGAAAGATATCTTTGCAATGTGGACACCCTGTAGCCTACAATCAGCTATAACTGGAGCTAGACACTTTGTAAACAATCTTGGTGCAGAGGATAGTCCAAAGAGTATGGCAGAGATCTGATAATGGGATCCAGAAACAGAGAACCTTAACAAACACCTAAAGTCTGGATGACTAGGGATGTGATGATAAGCATTTTTTATATCTAGTGTCACCAAGAAAATCAAATGAGGAAGAAGGGTAATAGGTTCTGAGGTGAAAGCATTTTGAACTTGGGCACTATCACAGACTGGTTTTGGAAAGAAATATCAGGAACTGGTCTCCAAGCATTTTCTTTCTTTGGCACCAAAACCATCCTTGAATAAAATACTTTTCCAAAAAAGGCAAGGAGGAACTGGGTCTATCACTCCTTGAGACAACACATGTTGAAGAACAGGGGAAATGGTGGATGAGGACTTATCCCCTGGAAAGGGGGAATTTCCTCCCACTGACATTTGTAACCTTGATGAATGACCTTCTAGACCCATTTGCTAGAAACTACTTGTTGCTAAAAAGAGAGAAGTGGAGATTCAAGACTTTCTGGAAGAAAAAAGTGACTGCCATGGGTGGAAGAAGGAAACAAAGTCCTTTGAATAGTAATTTTTGTTGAACTGTCCTTGCTTTTGGGGGTTCATAGGTTCATAGGTAGGTACTAGGCTATTGGCCCTCGGGCCCATACAAGCCTAGCCAAAAAATGTACCCTGGCTTTCGCCACCCAAGAAAATTATTTTCCTGTGCCCCTGTCGAGCAGAGCCACAGAAGTGATCCCCAGGGTGAATTTCCCATTTCCCATCCAATCATCAAGATTTTTCTTGAAGAGTGCTAATGAGGAGCTCTGTTTGACATAGATAGGTAGTCTGTTCCAGAGTATGGGAAGTCTCTGGGACAGGAATCTATCCCTCCAGCATATTCTGTTTATTGTGGTGACAAGGTTAAGGTCCCTAGAGCGTGTAGCTCGGAGGGATTGGGATTTCCTTAAGTGTAGCATGTCCAACAGCTCTGGGTTTGACATAGCTTTGTATGTTAGGCAGAGATCGCCCCTGAGTAGGCGATATGTGATGGAGTAAAGCTGTAGTTTTTTGAGACGGTCTGCATAAGGCATCTGTTTGAGGCCAGTAATCCTCTTTGTGAGGTATTTCTGTGGTCTTTCCAGTTGTTGTAGATGTCTTGTGAGATACATACCAAAAGGGGCGTTGTACTCTATAATGGGTCTAATGAGTGATGAGTAGAGGGGAACAATGACTTCTTTTTTTCTGGATGAGAATCCTTTTGTGATGAGATGAGCCACGTAGAAGGATTTCCTGACCACTGTGGCGATGTGATTATCAAAGGAGAGACTACTGTCCACCTGTGTCCCAAGGTCTCATCACATTTTCGGCAATAAGTAGACTACCAGCTATGTGGTAGTTCATGGGTACAGAGTTTTTACTAAAGGGGATGACAATACACTTTTTGGCATTGAGCTTCAGGCCATGGCTTTGACACCAGGTATCTGTCTCATTGAGGCCCTTTTGTAGTTTGTCCACATCATTAGGAGTTTCGATTATGGCTCCTAGTTTGCAGTCATCTGCAAACTTTGTTAGCCAAAGACCTTCTGTGTTGGCCTGCACTTCAGAGAAGTAGATACCAAACAGGAGAGGACCCAGGACTGAACCCTGTGGTACTCCACTTGTCACTGGTCTGATGTCGGATTTGGAATCCGCTACTTTCACAGTGTGGGTTCTGTCCGTGAGCCAGTTGGCAACCCATCTTGTGACATAGGGATTTATACCTAGTTTAGTGAGCTTATCTATAATTCCAGAGTGGGAGATGGTGTCGAAAGCCTTGGCGAGATCTAGATAAGCTGTGTGAACCATTTTACCCTGATCTATGGCTTTGGTGACTGCTTCAAAGAAGTCAATCAGGTTTAGGAGACATGATCTGCCTTTTACAAATCCAAACTGTGTAGGGTCCAGAGTTTGGAGATTACCAATGTCTTTGTTTATGAGTTCCATGATGATATGTTCCATGGCCTTGCAGACCAGGCTCGTCAGGCTAATGGGGCGGTAGTGCCCAGGGTCCGTCGTGGCTCCCCCTTTGTGGAGTGGAATAACTGTCACGGTGCGCCATTCAGTGGGTACAAAGCCTGAGGTGAGGCTATGATTGAACATGGTACTTAGGTAGGGTGCCAGTTCATTCTGTAGTTCATGTAGAATGCAGCCTGGGATATTGTCAGGTCCCATGCATGCTGTGTTCTTGGCTTTGGAGAGTGTGTTTTTTACCTGTGCAGCTGTGATTATAGGAACTTTGCATTCTTCAGGTATAGAGATGGGCCCTCTAGGGGGTGAGAGGGGGGTAAAGTTAGCACTGAACCTATCTGCTAGGATGTTGGTTCTGTATATTTAGTGCCATTATACTGTAACTCAGAGCAGATCTGAGTGTTCCCATTTAGATTCTTGACATAGCTATAGAATGCTTTGTGGTTGTCTTTAGAGTCAGTGGCAATTTTGTTTTCATAACTAGCTTTGGAGGATTTTATGAGGGATCTCAGCTTCTTACTGAGGTTGACCAGGGAGTTCCTCCAGTCATGGGATTTTACTCTTTTTTGCAACAGTTTCTTTCTTCTGTTGTAGAGTTTGTTTATGGCAGAGGTCCACCAGATTGGCTTCCTTTTCTTAGAGAATAACATCTTGGTTCTATTAGGGATAGCATGATCCATACACTCGTGTAAGTGCTTATAAAGTGCATTTGTGTAGGATTCGGCAGTCATATCTCTATTGTCCGTCTGCATGGGTGTCATGAAGTTTGCCACTTCTGTCTTAAGAAGTGTGAAGTTGGCTTTTGAGAAGTTTTTTACGATGGTTTTCCTAATTGGGGCTGGGGGTGGGATGTGGATGTCTAGGCTGATTAGCTTGTGGTCGGATCTGACCAATGAGGAATTGACCTCTGGTGTGGAACACTGGTTTCCCATGTTGGTAATGACCAGGTCTAGGATATTGCTGCCCCTGGTGGGGGTCTGAATAAGTTGATCCAAGGTGTTGGAATTTATGAATTCTAGAAAACGTTGAGCAAAAGAGTTGGTACATGAGTAGTTTTCCCAGTTAATGCTGGGGTAGTTGAAATCGCCCATTATTAGGGTGTTGGGTTGTACCCTAATACTTTCCAGTGTATCAAGAAATGAGGAGTGTGAATCCTGGGGCATGGTGGGGGGTCTGTAGCAAGCTACAATTTGGATTGTGGTCTTGACCAGAGTTAGTTACACTTGCATAATCTCGGATGCATTATGCTGTGCAACTAGCCTGGAGGTGTGAATATCCTTAATGAATATGGACACGCCTCCGCATTTAGTGCTTCTTTCTGGGTTAGGTGGCCGAAAGGTGTGGTATGAATTGAAGCCTGGCAATGCAGGGGTGCTCTCTGGAGCTTTGAACCAGGTCTCTGTCACTGCACAGATGTCAGTGTTCTCCATTTTAAGGAGTGCCTCGAGTGAGTGCATTTTGAGGTTTAGACTTCTAGCATTGAGTAGCATTACCCTCAGATTTTGCTTGCTTGTACCTGTTACGGTGGTGAATTTGTCATTTGAACTTTGCCTAAAAAAGGCACTATAGGGGTTGCAAGAGTCTTAGCCAGTATCCGGAATCCTAAGGGCGACAGGTGCAGGCCATCTCTGGCAAAGCATCGTGGACTGTCAATCATGTCGTCCCAGGCAGACAAATACTGGATCCCCTTAGAATGACACCAGAAGCTTAGCCAATTGTTGAAGTCAATCATTTTGTCCTTGTACTGTGATATCATTCTGGGTGATGGCAGGATGCTACTCAGGGTTAGGGTCATACCTGCCTGGGATACAAGATCGTAGAGCTCCTCCATGTCTCTTTTCATGTAGTCCAGGGAGGTATGTCTCAGGTCATTCACACCAACATGGACAATGACAGTGTCATATTTGTACTTATTGTGGAGTGACCTGAGTGCATGCGTTATGTGGTGGATCCTGGCACCTGACAGGCAGCTGACAGTATCTTTCTCCTTGTTTAGTCTAGTGAGTGGAACATCAGTGTGCCTGACTATAGAGTCACCTATGACTAGAGTGTTGGGTATGTTGTTATGCCTTATGGGCTGTGGTTGAGTGGCACACAGTTTGTGGGCTATGTGTCATTTGGGTTGTGTTGGGGGGGTGGAGTTTGCTTGCATTTATGCTTTGGATGTCCCTGATGCTTGGGCAGGTTTTTATTGAGAGCCTCCGCGAATGTAGGTGTGTGTTTTGTGTTTCTATGTGTGTGTTTTGGTGGTGTAGGTTTTGAGGGACTATGTGATGAGTGTGGTGCGGTGAAAGTGTTTACCTTCTCCTCTTGACTGTCTAGTCCAGTCTTGGGTGAAGAGAGCTTTGCTTCCAGTTTGGCTATATAAGTGCATCTCTCACAGGTTGTAGTGTTGGGTGGTAGGAGGAGAGGGTTGTCTGTGTACATGAGGCAATTGCTGCATTACCCCAAGATGCCCAGACTGATCAGGTAGACAGGAGAAATCACTGGGAGCTGACCCTTAGACATGCCTGGATAAGTGCTTATTTATTAAGTACTAAAAACTGCTTTCCACTAGACAAGTGAGAAAAGTTGAGTGCTGTAGTAATTTGCAGCTTATGTAGTGCTTACAATGAGTTCTGAACAAGTGCTGAGATCAAAGAAACAGATTTGAGTGCTGAAACTAGAAAACTGGCTAGTTATTAGAAAAAAAAACTAAGCTAGAAGGCTTCCCTCCAACACAGAAGGGCTTGGGGGCTCAGAAGCCTACAAATAGTCTTTACCACTTAACAGGAAAGGCAGGAAACAAGCTTAATTTTTTTTTCTGTTTCCCAGATGCTCTCTTTGTACACAGTACGAGTGCCTGAAATCAGAAAATGATCTCACTTCACTCAGTTGAGTGAGCAAATGAGATGGGCCCAGAGGGAGTATCCAAACACAAATTTACAAGAGGGGCAGGCAGTTTCAAGGCCACTAAGATTAACACCAAAACAAAAACAGGGAGGGTGGGTGGGACTAACTGAAGAGCAGAGTCAAAACTTCCAGTTCAGTTAATATTCCTGCAACACAGTTAAATCAATTTAAATACTGTATTTTTTGAAAAAAATTGCAGATAAAGGTACTTAAATTCTCTTATACGTCCAGTTGAATACAGCTAGTTCTTAGCCGGCCAAAGCTGAGGTTTTTAAGCAGGAAAATATTTCACAATGTACCACTTAAATAGGCAAGGACAGAAAATCAAAGAATGTGGCTACCCCCACACCTGTAATTACTAGCAAATAATAAAATTCAGAAAGCACTAACTTCCAGTTCAGTTAATATTCCTGCAACACAGTTAAATCAATTTAAATACTGTATTTTTAAAAAAAGTGCAGATAAAGGTACTTAAATTCTCTTATACGTCCAGTTGAATACAGCTAGTTCTTAGCTGGCCAAAGCTGAGGTTTTTAAGCAGAAAATATTTCACACTGTACCACTTAAATAGGCAAGGACAGGAAATCAAAGAATGTGGCTACCCCCACACCTGTAATTACTAGCAAATAATAAAATTCAGAAAGCACTGACTAACTTCCAGTTCAGTTAATATTCCTGCAACACAGTTAAATCAATTTAAATACTGTATTTTTTGAAAAAGTGCAGATAAAGGTACTTAAATTCTCTTATACGTCCAGTTGAATACAGCTAGTTCTTAGCCGGCCAAAGCTGAGGTTTTTAAGCAGAAAATATTTCACACTGTACCACTTAAATAGGCAAGGACAGGAAATCAAAGAATGTGGCTATCCCCACACCTGTAATTACTAGCAAATAATAAAATTCAGAAAGCACTGACTAACTTCCAGTTCAGTTAATATTCCTGCAACACAGTTAAATCAATTTAAATACTGTATTTTTTAAAAAAGTGCAGATAAAGGTACTTAAATTCTCTTATACATCCAGTTGAATACAGCTAGTTCTTAGCCGGCCAAAGCTGAGGATTTTAAGCAGAAAATATTTCACACTGTACCACTTAAATAGGCAAGGACAGGAAATCAAAGAATGTGGCTACCCCCACACCTGTAATTACTAGCAAATAATAAAATTCAGAAAGCACTGACTAACTGCCAGTTCAGTTAATATTCCTGCAACACAGTTAAATCAATTTAAATAATGTATTTTTTGAAAAAAAGTGCAGATAAAGGTACTTAAATTCTCTTATACGTCCAGTTGAATACAGCTAGTTCTTAGCCGGCCAAAGCTGAGGTTTTAAGCAGAAAATATTTCACACTGTACCACATAAATAGGCAAGGACAGGAAATCAAAGAATGTGGCTACCCCCACACCTGTAATTACTAGCAAATAATAAAATTCAGAAAGCACTGACTATCTTCCAGTTCAGTTAATATTCCTGCACCACAGTTAAATCAATTTAAATACTGTATTTTTGAAAAAAAGTGCAGATAAAGGTACTTAAATTCTCTTATACGTCCAGTTGAATACAGCTAGTTCTTAGCCGGCCAAAGCTGAGGTTTTTAAGCAGAAAATATTTCACACTGTACCACTTAAATAGGCAAGGACAGGAAATCAAAGAATGTGGCTACCCCCACACCTGTAATTACTAGCAAATAATAAAATTCATAAAGCACTGACTAACTTCCAGTTTAGTTAATATTCCTGCAACACAGTTAAATCAATTTAAATACTGTATTTTTTGAAAAAAAGTGCAGATAAAGGTACTTAAATTCTCTTATACGTCCAGCTGAATACAGCTAGTTCTTAGCCGGCCAAAGCTGAGGTTTTTAAACCGAAAATATTTCACACTGTACCACTTAAATAGGCAAGGACAGGAAATCAAAGAATGTGGCTACCCCCACACCTGTAATTACTAGCAAATAATAAAATTCAGAAAGTACTGACTAACTTCCAGTTCAGTTAATATTCCTGCAACACAGTTAAATCAATTTAAATAATGTATTTTTTAAAAAAATGCAGATATAGGTACTTAATTTCTCTTATACGTCCAGCTGAATACAGCTAGTTCTTAGCCGGCCAAAGCTGAGGTTTTTAAACCGAAAATATTTCACACTGTACCACTTAAATAGGCAAGGACAGGAAATCAAAGAATGTGGCTACCCCCACACCTGTAATTACTAGCAAATAATAAAATTCAGAAAGCACTGACTAACTTCCAGTTCAGTTAATATTCCTGCAACACAGTTAAATCAATTTAAATACTGTATTTTTTGAAATAAAGTGCAGATAAAGGTGCTTAAATTCTCTTATACGTCCAGTTGAATACAGCTAGTTCTTAGCCAGCCAAAGCTGAGGTTTTTAAGCAGAAAATATTTCACACTGTACCACTGAAATAGGCAAGGACAGGAAATCAAAGAATGTGGCTACCCCCACACCTGTAATTACTAGCAAATAATAAAATTCAGAAAGCACTGACTAACTTCCAGTTCAGTTAATATTCCCACAACACAGTTAAATCAATTTAAATACTGTATTTTTTGAAAAAAAGTGCAGATATAGGTACTTAAATTCTCTTATACGTCCAGTTGAATACAGCGAGTTCTTAGCCGGCCAAAGCTGGTATCTGTGTTCTTTTTGGAACCCCTTGCTATTTCTTCTTAAACGTCTGTTTGCCAATATTTTGCTGGGACTTTTTATTTTGGTTTTTTTTTTGTTTTTTTTTGCCAAAACTGGATGAGGGATTAGAGAATCCCTTAGAAATTTGGAAAAGCAGGGCTGAATAATTTTAAGAGATTCCCTGTATCGGTTTATTCTTCCCATCACACTTTCTGATTACCTCTGCAGCAGAAGGATCAAAAACTAAATGTTTATCCAGAGAAGAATTTAAAATCTCATTTTTTCAAATTATCTGGAAGGTTCTGAGAATCTAACTAGGCAAACTTCCTCAAAACAGTACAAGTGGCCACAGCTCTGGAAGATCTATCATCAGAATCATACTCACATATTTTTAACAATGCATTGTGACCTGTAAAGTGGAAGAAACAATTTTAAGCAGATATTTCCTCATAAGAAGAAACTGCAGACAAAACATTCATCATACTTAACAATTAGTTAGAATAAACTTTAACATGTAAGCCTGACAATTCAGTATTCTGAAAATCAAAGTTGCAGAAGCATATACTTTTTCACATCCCAATTATTTTCCCATCCTTGTCAGAAAGTGTAAGATTGAAATTAAATATTTAGCAGCAATAGGATTATCTAAAGCCATAGCTGATGGGTCAGGCTTGGGATGAGTGTATAACTTCATGCAATTTATTTGTCGTTTTATTGGCAGCAGGCTGACTGCCAGGAAAATTAAAGGCAGTGACACATACATCCTGCAAAGCTAACAACAGTTCTGGAAATTAGATCTGTAAAGGTTCATAGTATTTTCTGAGGGAATAAGAAACCTCAGTGTTTTCACAGTGAAAACACTGGCACATTCAGGAAATTGACTTAGAGAAAGAGACACCCTCCAACAAGGAGAATACAATCCTGTGCTCTCCCTTGAGTCTGATTCAGAAATCTGAGAACAACTTGTATCTGTCTCTTCATCTTCCTGTCCAGATTCAGAATACTGTATGTCTTCAGGAAAAGATGCATATCTATATATTCATCAAATTGATCATGGCTACCTTAGCTACATGGATTATATCCTGCCAAAGATACAGCAGCTGGATAGCTTCCAAAGCTTTAGGGCACCTTCCATGCAACCAAACTGTCTGGCAGCTCAAGCTGAGCTGATTAGGAGACAACTGGGGGCCAATACCTCCACAGCTTTATTTCTGCTGAACAGTACACTCCTCTGAGGCTTTTGAGAATTTTATAGATTGGAGTTTGTGTTTTAATGGACTATCATGAGACTGCACTGTACTTTAAGCAGAAGCACTCTTTTTTTCCTATCGGTTTAGATCGGCTTGTGCTGTTTTTTGGCAAGGCAGATTCCCTTTGGGGGGAAAAACTGTCTCACATCGTCTACTAAGAGGCAATCTCTGCTTGAGTTACAAAGCCATGTCTGACCCAGCTCTGTTAGAAATTCTACATCTAAAGAAATCCCAATCCCTCTGCACTACATGCTCCAGAGACCTCAACCTCATTACTACAATCAACAGAACATGCTGGAGGGACATGTTCATAACCCAGAAACTGCCCATGCTCTGGAATAGACTTCCTATACATGTCAAGCAGAGCACTTCACTGGCCTTCTTCATGAGAAATCTTGATGAGTGGATGGGAAATAGAAAGTTCACTCTGGGGATCACTCCAGTGCCCCTACTTGATAGATGCACTGGTAACTAACGACAGGTGGCACAATGCCAGGGCATTTCTATTGGCTAAGCTTGTAAAGGCTCCAGGGCTATTAGCCTAGTCCACACCTATGAACCTATGTCATATTTTTTTTATTTTCAATACTTTCCTCTTCAGGAAAGTTATTTTATAGATTGGAGTTTGTGTTTTAATGGACTATCATGAGACTGCACTGTACTTTAAACAGAAGCACTCTTTTTCCTATCAGTTTAAAAGTTGTCTAAAGTAAATGAAAACCATTTCTTCTGGGAGAAATTGTGTTTACTTTACTTTATGGTGTTGGCAAAGTATTTTAAAGTGATTTTTACTGTACCTGTCTGTGAAAAGTGACTTTTAAATACTTTTTATTTCTACAGGCATTTGCTACTTGTTTTCCTTTGGAAAAAGGCACCATTTTTGGCTTAATCGTGGGAAAAAATCTGGTGGTCCCACAGTCAGTCTTTATCCCAGCTACAAAAAGAAAACATTAAGCAAAAAGCCTTTTCCATCACAACAAGCTTGCAATTTGCCTCAGCTGAGGGTAAGTGGCTCTGCTGTTGCCATTAGCTGCTCTTCAGACCACTCATCTTTTACCCCGATCCCTCTAGTGTTGCACCTAGAGCCACTATGGACTGGGGATTAACGACATACTCTGCTGCTGTTGGGGTCCCCTCTGTGGGTAAGGGAGAGCCACTCGTATTGGTCTTATGGAGATAGAGCAGAGAAAGCTTCCCTGTTTTGTCAAAATGTTGTGCCCATCCCTGGGGAAGCTCCTGTTGCCATTAATATCACAGTTGGTCCAATTTTTCCTCCTTCATCCTGAGGTAGGTTTCCCCAGTGCCATCTTTAACCCTCTCAGAATACTCTCAGATCCCACCTGTCTGAAACAATCTGCTGCCAAAGGCAAAGACTGAGAACCATTTTCTGGGACAGATTAAAAAAAAATGTGGAGGGAGAAGAGAATGTTGGAATAGTCATTCTGAAGTAAAGGTCTGTCCTTTCTTCTGAAAGAATCCCAGATTTTTATTAGATCTTTCCTGCCACTTTTTCTTAGAGCATTGCTTGTCAGAAACTTGCTGAAGTCCAAAAAGAAAAATCTGTGGTATCCTTCGAACTCTCAGAAACCCCAGTATGCAACCTACACTGGATCAAAAGCAAACCAAGCAGAAACTTTGCAGTGTGGAGGGTGTGAATTTCACTCCTTGAAATATGTTAGACATGTAGTTCACTAATAAAAATTGAACTTTAAAATACGTACTACAAAATAATAAAATAGTACGCAGGCCACAGTTGAGTTAAAAATGGAATATTCGTATTGAGACCCACAAACAAGCAATCCTAGTTGAGTATAATGAAAAGCATTAAAGGCATTCATTATTTATATATAATCAGGTTATTTGGAGAAAGGGAATGGTTACAGAGGGTGGTTCTGTTAAGAGCAATAAAAGCATTAATCTCATTGTTTAACTAAGTCCCCCTTCCCCCTTAACACCATAGTATAAACTGAGATTGTGCTACCTTGGAATTGAAATTAAAAAGCTAGAGACAAATTAAAATATATAATACAAGGACACCTTATTAAAGCTAACCTAATAATCCAAATGTTAATTAAGAAAATTCATTAACAAAATGACTCACTACTATAATCCCCAAGACTCTAAAGGGCACAAGAGGAGTTTCAACAATCCCCAACCCCAGCCAGAGCCCCTCCAGAAGAATGGAGAATCAAGCAATGGACAGGAGTTAGGGAAATGAAATACTCGGGGGAGCCCAACTACACCACAGTACCCAGAACCAGACAGAGAAACCACCCACACTATTAACTTACAATGTTGTGTGGAGTCACTCCAAAAAAGAACTTACTGACATTGAGATTAGTCTGCTTTCAAAGGGATTAGCATTTGGTCCTCACTGCAGGTCTGACACAGCACAGGTACTGGTTGATTTAAAAATCCTATGTCAGAAAATTGAATCTGAAAGTTCTGTACCATAGCAAATCTGATACCACTGAGAAAAAAACTATTGAAGAAACAATACAATGACCCGGAATTACTGCCCTCCCTTACATCAAATTTTAGCAGACTTTGAGGTCAAATGTGAAATGGACATCAGGAAAGTACTGCAAAAACCAGCAAGGAGAAAGTTCTACAACCTTAACAAAGGTGAGAAGAAGGCATTGTTAGAGCTAGAAAGAGAGAAGTCTCGATGGGTTATGAAGGCTGACAAGGGAGGGGGTATTGCTGTTACTGATACCAGCAGCTATAACCAGAGAATAGAAGAAATGTTGAGTGCCACTAACTATTATGAATCTTTAACTTTAGAAGAGATTAAGGCATCATACAACAACTGGTACTCAGCTTTGACTGAACTTCATGATGATGGTTTGTTAACAGATAACTTGTTTGACTATCTACAGACACCTACCCCCCACTTGCCTAAATTCTTTGAAATCCCTAAACCACACAAAAATAGAGAAAACCCTCCTTACTGGCCACTGGTTGCAAGTGAAGGGTCCCTGACCGTAGCTGCTGCCATCTACCTGAATTTTTTGTTACAACCTCTGGATGAGAAGAACATTTCAAACATAAAAGACTCAAATGATATTTTAAGGAAAATAAAAAACATTACAATTAATGCTGATAGCATTTTATTAACAATAGATGTTGAATCATTGTATATTGTACTTCCACATAATTATTGTATTGAAACAGCAATTGATTTGTACAGGAAAAACAACAATGGCAGACCAGCACAAAATGAAAGAACAGGTAAACATTTAGATATGGTACTTAGCTACAATTATTTATATTTAATTGAAATTACTATAAAAAAGACTGGTATAGCCATGGGGGCAGCTATGGCCCCTAGCCTAGCCAACATAGCCCTAGGAAAGTGGGAGGAGGATCAACAACAGAGAATACATACAATATATCACAGTGTACCTGCACTTTATTGATGACATCTTTATTGTGTGGAAAGGAGACAGTACTAAATTAGAAGATTTTATCAACTATCTGAATCAAGCCACCAGCTTCCTGCATTTCACCTCTTCCCACAGCCTCACCTCAGCAGTCTTCTTAGATATGCAGAGTACTAAAGACTTGGACCAAGGTAAAATGGACAGAGGTCTTTCCAGAAAACTTACCAGAGTAAACCTGCTACATAATAAGAGTCTCCTTTCCACCAGGACAAAATATAATGTTGTTTAGTCCAGGGCTACAGGTTGGCCAGGATCACGACGAAAATGGAACCCTTCTTTAAGGACCTAAATGATCTTGAAAATGATTTTTTGGTGAGGGGATACAAAAGCAATATGTTAAAAAGCATTCTGGAACCTATAATTGAACTAAAATGTACAAATTCACCAGCTTTTAACAGTCCTTATAGAAGGGTTTTAAAGAAATCTATGGACAACAAATCTAAAGACAGTTGCATCTTGACTTTTACTGTTGACTATCACAACATCATTAATATTATTAGAGAGAATTGGGCCGTAATTAATGAAAGCTCGTATCTAATGGCCATGCTTGGAGAAGCTCCTTCCTTTGTGTATAGGAAAGCCAGAAATTTCAAGAGTTGGGTTGAAGGTAGGCCCAGATCATTGGATACATGCACCAATAAGTGTGGAGCCAACTGTGTTTTTTTGTCAGCACATACAGGAGGGAGATATGTTTTCTGCCCTTATTTAAAGAAACTGATTAAACCCAATGCAGGAGGTGACTGTAACTCAATGCAGGTGGTTTACAGGGCAAACTGCAATGACTGTAAAGCATTTTATGTGGGGAAAATGCTCAACAGACTTAAAAGAAGGATTTCTGGTCATCTTTCCGAAATTAGAGCTAAGTGCAAGAATAATGCACTGGCTTGGCACTCGCAGCTTAACAAATGACACACTGGCTTTAAATTTAAAATTACTGATTGTGTGTACCTTTTGGAACTGGAAGGAGACATCCTTAAGCTTTTAGAAAAATGTGAAATACAATGGCAGCTGAAACTGAACTCTTAGAAACTGGGGCTTAATTATTATTACTCCATAAAAAGCATACTAGAACTCAGAATACTGCCCCACTGTTTAAAAGACTATTAAAACTCTGATATGGGACCAATTAATGCTGACATTACATGCTACTATTATATATGCTAGTATTGTTATAAACAAATATCAAACACTGTAAATATATTACAATGAAAATAACTGACAATGGTGCTGTTTTTCTGATACTGTACTCATTTAAACTAAGTGTTTCTTAGTCAGATGCCAAACCTGAACAGATCCCCAGGGCTTAATGCTTTATTTTTAACAGTTTCCGCTCTATTTCCACCTTAGCAATTATAGCTATGGTTTTCGGCCTACTTAGGTGTTCACTTGTAAATTTATACACATGTTCATTAATATTATGATATATTTTGTAAACACAAACCTGATGAAGTATTTATTTGGTATGAAAGCGATCTTTGTTAAAAGTGTTTCAGTTTATAAGTTATTAATATTTACTCAGATAGATGCCTAGTCGTAGACCTTTTTGTTAGTTAATTAGTTAGTCATTTTGTTAGTGAGTTGGTTTCTTATAGGTTCATAGGTAGGTACTAGGCTATCTGCCCGAGGGCATTTTTAAGCCTAGCCAGAGTGTGTCAGCTTTCGCCGCCCCATTGATTAATTAACTGAGCCTCTGTCAAGCAGATCCAATGATGTGATCCCAGGGGTGTATTTTCTGTTACCCATCCACTTGTCAAGGCTTCTCTTGAAGAGTGTTAGTGAGAGGCTCTGCCTAATGTAGTTAGGAATTTTGTTCCAAAGCATGGGGAGTCTCTGTGACAGGAATCTATCCCTCCAGCATGTTCTATTTATTGTTGTGGCGAGGTTTAGCTCACTAGAGCACGTGGCTCACAGTGACTTGGATTTCTTTAGGTGGAGCATGTCCATCAATTCTGAGTTGAACATGGCTTTGTAAGTCAGGCAGAGATCACCTCTGAGTAAGCTATATGCCACTGAGTACAGCTGGAGTTTTTTTAGTTTAATTAACAAAATTTTGATTAGCAGGTTAGCCTTAATAAGCTGTTTTTATATTATATATTTTAATTTGTTTTTAGCTTTTGAGTTTCAGTTCTAAGGTAGCACAGTATCAGTTTACACTATGGTGTTAAGGGGGAAGTGGGACTTGGTAAAGGAATGAGTTTGATGCTTTTATTGCTCTTAAGAGAACCACCCTCTGTAACTACTCCCTTGCTCCAAATAACCTGATTATATATAAATAATGAATGTCTTTAATGCTTTTCATTATACTCAGTTAGGATCGCTTGTTTGTGTACTTCAATAAAGAATATTTCATTTTTAACTCAAGTGTGGACTACCTACTATTTTATTATTTTGTAGTCCGTATTTTAAAGTTCAGTTTTTATTAGTGAACTAGGCGCATAACGTATTTCAAGGAGTGAACTTCACACTCTCCACACTGCGAAGTTTAAGCTTGTTGAAATTACTTATGTTTGCTTTTTTGAAAAAGGAACTAAGGGTTTTAGTTTTACTAGATTTAGGAAAAGAGGGCTGAAAATTCTCAATATCCCCCTGAATCAATTTGCATCTTTTGCTAATTTGTTTTAGTACCTGAGAAGCAGAAAGGTATAAAAAAATCACCTTATCAAAAGGTGAATTCAAAATCTTAGATTTAAGATTTTCCAAAAACTTCAGATTAACTGTCCAGGCAAAATGTCTCAACATAGCTGCAGTAGCTGTAGTCCCTGACACAGAGTCAACGCAATCATACACACTCTGTAAAGAATTTTTAGACCATACTTCTCAACTGTCCAGAATTATATCTATTTTTTTTTGTTTCTGTTTTCTATGGACATCCTAGAACTACAGCACTCAATTTTCCTCACTTGTCTAGAGGAAAGCAGTTTTTAGTACTTAATAAATAAGCACCTATCCAGGCATGTCTAAGGGTCAGCTCCCAGTGATTTCTCCTGTCTACCTGATGAATCTGGGCATCTTGGGGCAATGCAGCATTTGCCTCATGTACACAGACAACCCTTTCCTCCTACCACCCAACACTACAACCTGTGAGAGATGCACTTATATAGCCAAACTGGAAGCAAAGCTCTCTTCACCCAAGACTGGAGTAGACAGTCAAGAGGAGAAGGTAAACACTTGCACCACACCACGCCACACTCATCACATAGTCCCTCAAAACCTACACCACCAAAACACACACATAGAAACACAAAACACACACCTACATTCGCGGAGGCTGTCAATAAAAACCTGCCCAAGCATCAGGGACATCCAAAGCATAAACAGTATAGCATAAGCAAAAAATGACAGCGTTTTCAATAGTGCCTCCAAGCGGTTGCTAAGATGGATACATAGATGGTAACTGTCTTTTAGGAGTGGGATTGAAGAGACATGCTGTATGATGTGTGACAGCAGCAACTTGAAATAAATGATTGAGGCCATTTATTCATTCACTTTAATCCCGATCTAACATCAGAGGGATATATGAAAGTACCCAGCTCAACCTATCCTGCTCCTGATTTAATCACAGCCTACCTGGTGTGCTTAGAACCTTATCCAAATCCTGTGGCCTCAACCTCCAGTTACCTGTCTTCTGCACCCTGTTTCAAGGAAAGAAATAAGTATGTTATGGACTAAATCTACCTGGTAATACAGACCCCGATCCACAAACTGTTTCAGGGCTCCAAAGTTCGCTGGGAGCCTGAGCAGCCAGCTGCCTTACCCACTTTCTGTAATACCTAACAGCCTACACGACTCTTCTACTTACCTTACCCCCTCTCACTTGCATTTCTTTTTCTCCACCCTCCTACACTACTTAGCTCCCTCATAAACTCTCCTACTATTCCAGAACTGCCCACGAGGGGGCACCCTTCTCCCTGCCATTCTATCTCTCCCTCTCTCCCTGTGCCATCTTGGTAAACTCAATCCATTTGCTAAGCTTTCTGCCTGTTCCTACTCTTGCATACATACTGCCTGTCAGTCGGTACTCCTCTAGCAGTCTCTTTCCCTAGACTCCCCTCTAGCTTAAACCTTTCCACTAATATCCTACCTTCCAACTGCAGCTACCTGCACTCCTGATTGTTTCCTGCTAACTTCTCTTGCTTTGTTTCTAACTAATCCTCACCTTTTTGTCTCTACTCTTTTGGATATCTACTGTTGTACTGCCTTCTACTTCCCCATCGGTCCAAATCTTTTCTTTCCATGCTTCTAATCTCCACTATTTTACTGTGACTGTTATTTACCAGCTAAGGTCTTGTATTAGCAATTACTTTCTGGCTCCACCCTCCTGCACTTTATTGCTCACCTCTCTCTATCCTTGCTTCCTCGTTGTCTCATGGGAAGTTACTTATACCTCATGAACAGTGAGGCGCCATCTCTTAGTTAGGCTCCCATAGATGGTCCCTGGCTGCTGTCTGCACTCCCTTAGCGTCTTTGCCCCTGGTAAGTGTTTTCAGCGGTCTTAATATCTGATTTCAGCAATTACATTGTTTTATTTATGGTCATCAACCAAGTGGAAATTATTTATATGGTGTGAATTGTTACTTTTATGTTCATTGTGTCAGCACTCCATGTTTGTTAATTTGCTTATAGACTAAGGCATACTTTCCTTACTCAGTGCTGCTGTCGACCTCATACCTGCCTAGATCCTTGCTGCAACCTCTTCGTTGCATTTTGGAAATTTTTGTTCTGTTTACAGCCCTCTTGCTATGTATTCTAACAGACGACCTTACTGCGCCACCCACGTGGTGTGAGACCGATAACCTGGTCTGGAGCATTTGTAGTTTTTCAAACACACGTAGTTCATGCAATATCCAAACGGGCTTGTCTATTTCTGAGTGTTAACGTTTCTTTCTGGTTAAACGGCTGCTTTGAAGTATGCCACTCACGTGGAGCACTATCCGAGCATTTAGCTAGGCTGTCGCCAGATTTCCCTGCATCTCCCTTCAGTTAATTTCACTGTTGACTGCATCATAACAGTTTACCTAGTAGTAGCATTATTTATATTACTACCGGCCATAAAAGAGAACTCCTTCAATAGCATTTGTTAACTTAAACTGTGTAGTCTTGTGATTTATACTTTATGGCCGACATGGCCATCTCCAATCGCGCCAACTGTTCTGAACTAATTTGAATGACTCGGATAACTGTACTAATTCCTCAAATCCGAGTTATACTTTTCTTAATTTGCAGATGTTATCTTTTAAATACACTGTAGTGCATTTTTTCTTTTGTCTTGTTGGAGCTCACTAGTTGTAAGAACAAGTATACATGCAGCTACTGCCTGAATGAAGTGATCTCCAATTTTTCCCCTTAAACTTGTTTATTTCACCAAACCATAGTCAGCCCTGCTCCCCCTATATCTGTGAAGGTCCCTTGACCGCATATGCGGTAAACCTGCTGCAAATTAGCAGCTTCCTGTCTGTGCTGCCCTCTGAAAGTTTTCTCATGATGTAATTGCCTCACATAGTCTTCCTAGAAGGTCTGAACCTCTATTTTTTATTGAATCTCATAACATGAACCTATTGATTTTGTTTTCGGATATCCCTCTCCTGCTGATCTAATGTACTTGTATTCTTGTACCAGTGTATTATGACATTGTAGTTGATACTGTTTGACTGCTGTTGGCTAGGTGTGCTTATGAATTTCTTCATCTGGCTAAATGAAGGCATCATTGTATTGTTATATTAGTTGTTGATACTGTTTGAATGCTGTTGCCTAGGTGTGCTAATGAATTCCTTTGTCTGGCTGATGAATGCACCTTACCTCAGTCACTATTTTGCAATGTGAAAAGTGTTACTGCTAAGTATTATTGCCTACTTGAATACCTCTTGAACGCTGCTGCATAGAAATGACTAGGAATTGTTAGACTGGCTAAATATATGCATCAGTCCTCAATCACTATTTTTGCAATATTATAAATGTTACTGCCAGATAATTACTGCCTATTTGACTATAAATGCTGGATTGCTAACTCTCTTTCTCTCTTCCACTTTTTATCTCCATTTTTCCCCTTAGTACCCAGCTCAACCTATCCTGCTCCTGATTTAATCACAGCCTACCTGGTGTGCTTAGAACCTTATCCAAATCCTGTGGCCTCAACCTCCAGTTACCTGTCTTCTGCACCCTGTTTCAAGGAAAGAAATAAGTATGTTATGGACTAAATCTACCTGGTAATACAGACCCCGATCCACAAACTGTTTCAGGGCTCCAAAGTTCGCTGGGAGCCTGAGCAGCCAGCTGCCTTACCCACTTTCTGTAATACCTAACAGCCTACATGACTCTTCTACTTACCTTACCCCCTCTCACTTGCATTTCTTTTTCTCCACCCTCCTACACTACTTAGCTCCCTCACAAACTCTCCTACAATTCCAGAACTGCCCACTAGGGGGCACCCTTCTCCCTGCCATTCTATCTCTCCCTCTCTCCCTGTGCCATCTTGGTAAAATCAATCCATTCGCTAAGCTTTCTGCCTGTTCCTACTCTTGCATACATACTGCCTGTCAGTCGGTACTCCTCTAGCAGTCTCTTTCCCTAGACTCCCCTCTAGCTTAAACCTTTCCACTAATATCCTACCTTCCAACTGCAGCTACCTGCACTCCTGATTGTTTCCTGCTAACTTCTCTTGCTTTGTTTCAACCCACTCCGTTCGCCCTGCGGGTTCACTCCGCTCCCCTACCCTACCCCCATTTCCCACCCACCCCCAGCATCATTGCATTTCTACCTAACTAACCACACCCCCTCTCCTTCTACTCCAATCACAACCTCTCCACCATTTAACCAATCTTCTTTTTTCCCTCCATATTTCATTTCTAACCACTCCCTCTCACTACCACCTATACCTTTCCCTTACAATAACACACCACCTGCACTTAATTTATAACTTGAACCTACTATCCACCATTACAATGCATAAACTCCCCTCCCTAGTTCTCATATATACCTTACTTATGCTCTCACTTCTTTCATCTTTAATATTAGCATACATTACAACCTCCTATGAACACCCTCTACTATCACACCTACCCAACCCAAGTAAACATCCTACCTCTTCAATTCCAACCAACCATAATCATCACATCAACATCACTTCCACACCTAGCTATCTTTTACCTAAATACCATAGGATAACCCACATAAAGTATTTTCACCTGAGCACTAGAAGGTTACCCCCTCCTCAAAGTAAATATACAAACACTATATATTTAACCCTACTACACTCACTCCACAGTGGAGATATTCACCCTAACCCAGGCCCTATTACCTCCTCTGTAAATCAGACCATTTATCAAAACCCCACACCTAACTTCTTACTTAAAAAACCTAACAACTCACTCTCAATAGCTAACCTCAACATACGTAGCATTAATAATAAAACAATGCAACTACATGCTCTCTTAGAACTCTACTCCTTTGATATTATTTGTCTAACAGAAACCTGGTTAAAACCTTCAACAAAAGACACAGAAGTCATCCCTCCTGGCTATAAAATCTTGCGTCTTGACAGACTATCTAAAAAAGGTGGTGGAATAGCTATCTTATATAAATCAAGCCTTGAAATAACCACATTCCACCAAAAACCTCCTCAAGACTCTAATGCCGAAATTCTTATTACCAAACTTAAACTAAACTCAGTCAAATCTATCTTTATCATCTGCATCTATGTCCCCCCAGGTAATAATATTTCGACCATTGAAAACATCCTATGTTGGCTATTACTAAACTTACCCCAAGAAACAATAATCCTTGGTGACTTAAACACTGATTGGCAATCTTGCAATAACAAGCACCCTACTAACCATATTAACCTTTACGGGTTCTCTCAGAACATCACCTGCCCCACTAGAATAAATAAAACTAACAAAAAAGAAAGTACCTTAGACTGGATACTCACCAACAGTCAACTCCATACTTATGAAACTGGAATCCTTCCTGATAATATAAGTAATCACATATTAACTTACATAATCAGGCTCAAAACCAACCCCCCTACCCAAAACATAACTAGAACAATCAGAACCAAAAAAAAATTCAACCTTGAACTATTTCAAGGAGAACTGAAAGCATGCAACTGGTCACCTTTAAAAGACCTTCCACTTGATGAAGCTGTTGACTTCTTTAATGCTAAGTTTCTGGCCATACTCAACTACCATGCCCCCTCTCGCTCTATTAGAATAAAAAGTAAATCTGCCCCCTGGCTGTCAACAGAAACTAAACAAAAAATCAAGCTGAGAAATAAAATCTGGAAAAAATCTCACTTAACTAAAAACACTACTGATTACTAACATTTCAAACAATTGAGAAATGAGGCCAAAAAAACAATAATGACCGATAAAAAAAACTATTACCTGAAACCACAGCAATCTCGCCAAAATAACCCACAAAAGTTCTGGGCAAACATAAAACAGTTACTACAGCCAAGTAAACCTGTCACACCCAACCCACAAGGCTCAGACAAAGAATCCTAACCACATTGCTAATGACTTTAATTACTTTTTCACCGAAACAATTCAAACTCTAGCCAGTCAACTCTCCAGCAAAAACACAAACATACCTTACAGCCACTTAAACCCACCTCCCCCATTTCTTTTCCAACCTGTTCCAACATCTTACATTCTTTCTCTTATCAAAAAACTTAAACCATGTACTCCCTCTGCTGACCTACTACCTCCAGAATACCTGCAATTAGCAGCCAAATCTATAGCCTACCCAGTCTCCATACTGATCAACAGAACCATCACTGAGGGATACGTCCCTAAACTTTGGAAAATCTCCCACATTATTCCTCTTCATAAGGGTGGAAATTCAACTGATATTTCCAACTACCACCCTATTGCTCTACTCTCTCCCTTATCTAAGATTATGGAAAGATGTATACACAAGCAACTGCTTGACCATCTTCTTCAAAATAACTTACTCTCTAATACCCAACACGGGTTTAGACCTTCCCATAGTACCACCACTGCCCTCCTCTCCTTTACAGACACTATCAACAAAAATCGTAACCAAAACACCCTTTCCTCAGCACTTTTCTTAGACCTGTCCAAGGCTTTTGACATGGTCAACCACCAAATACTCACACACATTCTTCAATCTTTGTCACTTGAAATTCAAACTATTAACTGGTTTAAATCCTACTTAAATAATAGACATCAAGCAGTACTCTGGAACTCCACTCTATCTTCCCAGCAACCAGTTAACATTGGTGTCCCCCAAGGGTCCATTCTGGGCCCCCTTCTATTCTCTTTATTTATCAATGACCTCCAACAAGTAGTCCCTCAAGCTACATGCATACAATACGCAGATGATTCTACACTAATTTGCTCAGCAAAATCCGTCTCTGAACTTCACTCCCTTACTCAACACATTTTTAATTGTGTAGAAGAATGGTTTTCTCAATGCTGTCTCCTACTAAACCCAAAAAAAACCAAACTCCTCCTCTTCACACCTTCCAGTAAATCTCCCCACATAGACTTTACAATAACAGCAAAAAATGCCACACCTATATCACAAGATTATACTACAAAACTACTAGGCGTTACCATTGACAACAACCTTAACTTCGATACCCACATAAGCAACACTTTGAAAAATATTAATAAAAAAATAGGCTCTCTTTACAAAATCAAACCTTTCCTCACTCCAGATTCTAGAATAACTATTGCCCACTCACATCTTATCTCACCCCTTCTCCATGCTTCACCCACTTATACTAACTTATCAAAAAAGAATCTGTTTAAGCTAGAAAACTCCTACCACAGCATAGCCAGATTTGCCACAGGCAACCCTTTTAGAACCCACCACTGTACTAATCTAAAACAACTAGGTTGGCTTGAATTTCGGCAACAACTAAAAATTAATCAACTAAGCATAACCCATCAACTTCTATATCAACCTAACAAAACATCTATACTATCTACTCTTATTCACCCCTACCACAACCTAAACTCCCTAAGATCAGCACACAAACTTCTTGTAAATATTGACAAAGCAAACAACAAAGCTGGAGACTCCCTCTTTTCTAACACTGTTGGAAAACACTGGAACTGCCTCCCATATGAACTTTCTTCTATTCCCTCAAAATCTCTCTTTAAAAAGAAACTTAAACTCTACCTTAAATCACAATGGCTGTGCCCCTGTACTAATCCTGACTAACTTTAGCCCGACACCTGACTACATTCTACATCTCTTAGACCACTGTAACTACCTCTTATTTACATCCATGATTCTATATCTCCTTCTCACTATCTACATATGGGGATTTATGTGTTTGTGTGTGTGTGTGTGTGTGTGTGTGTGTGTGTGTGTGTGTGTGTATGTATGTGTATATGTGTGTATGTGTGTATGTATGTATATGTATTTTGTTAGTATGTATGTGTATATGTGTGTGTATATGTATGTATATATATATATATATATATATATATATATATATGTATGGATATATGTGTATATATATTTATACATATATAGTTATTTCTATATATATGTATTCTTTCCACTTCTTATACCACATGATATACTAACATATCTGCCAGATTTCTTCATACTATCCTGTATCCTCTATTACTATACATTATGTTAGTATTCACCACAAATACCACTTTAAGCAATATTTTGTAATAATATTCTTATCTAAATGTTCTACTTTTTGAAATTTGTACTTAATAACTTTGTCACCAGTTAAAATGTTATCTTTATTTGCCTATGTTTCATGTACTGCTGTAAAGTTTTTTTGTCATATTTTATTTTTTTTTTTAATGTATTCACATGTTTTTTTAATGTAATCTCATTTTGAATGTTGGAGCTTATCTCCCCGGGCCTCTACTGAAAATGGACACATATCCAGCTAGACTAGCCCGGTCAACAAATGTAAAATAAAATAAATAAATAAAATAAAATAATAAACGCAAGCAAACTCCACACCCCAACACAACCTAAATAACACATAGCCCACAAACTCAGTGTGCCACTCAACCACAGCCCATAAGGCATAACAACGTACCCAACACTCTAGTCATAGGTGACTCTATAGTCAGGTACTCTGATGTTCCACTCACTAGACTAAACAAGGAGAAAGTTACTGCCAACTGCATGTCAGGTGTCAGGATCCACCACATAACGCATGCACTCAGGTCACTCCACATTAAGTACAAATATGACACTGTCATTGTCCATGTTGGTGTGAATGACCTGAGATGTACCTCCCTGGACTACATGAAAAGAGACATGGAGGAGCTCTCTGATCTTGTAACCCAGGCAGGTATGACCCTAACCATGAGTAGCATCCTGCCATCACCCAGAATGATACCACAGTACAAGGACAAAATGATTGACTTCAACAATTGGCTAAGCTTCTGGTGTCATTCTAAGGGGATCCAGTATTTGTCTGCCTGGGACGACATGATTGACAGTCCACGATGCTTTGCCAGAGATGGCCTGCACCTGTCGCCTTTAGGATTCCGGATACTGGCTAAGGCTCTTGCCATCCCTATAGTGCCTTTCTTAGGCAAGGCTCAAATGACAAAGTCACCACCGTAACGGGTACAAGCAAGCAAAATCTGAGGGTAATGCTACTCAATGCTAGAAGTCTAAACCTCAAAATGCACTCACTCGAGGCACTCCTTAAAATGGAGAACATTGACATCTGTGCAGTGACAGAGACCTGGTTCAAAGCTCCAGAGAGCACCCCTGCATTACCAGGCTACAATTCATACCACACCTTTTGGCCACCTAACCCAGAACGAAGCACTAAAGGCAGAGGTGTGCCCATATTCATTAAGGATATCCACACCTCCAGGCTAGTTGCACAGCATAATGCATCTGAGATTATCCAAGTGCAACTAACTCTGGGCAAGACCATAATTCAAATTGTAGCTTGCTACAGACCCCCCACCATGCCCCAGGATTCCCACTCCTCATTTCTTGATACACTGGAAAGTATTAGGGTACAACCCAACACCCTAATAATGGGCGATTTCAACTACCCCACCATCAACTGGGAAAACTACTCATGTACCAACTCTTTTGCTCAACGTTTTCTAGAATTCATAAATTCCAATGCCTTGGATCAACTTATTCACACCCCCACCAGGGGCAGCAATATCCTAGACCTGGTCATTACCAACATGGGAAACCGGTGTTCAATACCAGAGGTCAATTCCTCATTGGTCAGATCCGACCACAAGCTAATCAGCCTAGACATCCACATCCCACCCCCACTCCCAATTAGGGAAACCATCATAAAAAAACTTCTCCAAAGCCAACTTCACACTTCTTAAGACAGAAGTGGCAAACTTCACGACACCCATGCAGATGGACAATAGAGGTATGACTGCTGAATCCTACACAAATGCACTTTATAAGCAGTTACACGAGTGCATGGATCATGCTATCCCTAATAGAACCAAGATGTTATCCTCCAAAAAAAGGAAGCCAATCTGGTGGTCCTCTGCCATAAACAAACTTTACAACAGAAGAAAGAAACTGTTGCAAAAAAGAGTAAAATCCTATGACTGGAGGAACTCCCTGGTCAACCTCAGTAAGAAGCTGAGATCCTTCATAAAATCCTCCAAAGCTAGTTACGAAAACAAAATTTCCACTGACTCTAAAGACAACCCCAAAGCATTCTATAGCTATGTCAAGAATCTCAATGGGAACACTCAGATCTGCTCTGAGTTACAGCACAATGGCACTAAATATACAGAACCAACTGATATTGCCAACATCCTAGCAGATAGGTTCAGTGTTAACTTTACCCCCCTCTCACCCCCTAGAGGGCCCATTTCTATACCGGAAGAATGCAAAGTTCCTATAGTCACGGCTGCACAGGTAAAAAACACACTCTCCAAAGCCAAGAACACAGCATGCATGGGACCTGACAATATCCCAAGCTGCGTTCTACATGAACTATAGAATGAACTGGCACCCTACCTAAGTACCATGTTTAATCATAGCCTCCCCTCAGGCTTTATACCCACTGAATGGCGCACCGCGACTGTTATCCAATTCCACAAAGGGGGAGCCATGACGGACCCCGGGAACGACTGCCCCATTAGCCTGACGAGCCTGGTCTGCAAGGCCATGGAACGTATCATTGTGGAACTCATAAACAAAGACATTGGTAATCTCCAAACTCTGGACCCTACCCAGTTTGGATTTGTAAAAGGCAGATCATGTCTCTTAAACCTGATTGACTTCTTTGAAGCAGTCACCAAAGCCATAGATGAGGGTAACATTTTTCACACAGCTTATCTAGATCTCACCAAGGCTTTTGACACCATCCCCCACTCTGGAATTATAGATAAGCTCACTAAACTAGGTATAACTCTCTATGTCACAAGATGGGTTGCCAACTGGCTCATGGACAGAACCCACACTGTGAAAGTAGTGGATTCCAAATCCAACTTCAGACCAGTGACAAGTGGAGTACCACAGGGTTCAGTCCTGGGCCCTCTCCTGTTTGGTATCTACTTCTCTGAAGTGCAGGCTAACACAGAAGGTCTTTGGCTAACAAAGTTTGCAGATGACTGTAAACTAGGAGCCATAATCAAAACTCCTAACGATGTGGACAAACTACAAAAGGGCCTCATTGAGACAGATACCTGTTGTCAACGCCATGGCCTGAAGCTTAATGCCAAAAAGTGTATTGTCATCCCCTTTGGTCAAAACTCTGTACCCATGAACTACCACATAGCTGGTAGTCTACTTAATGCCGAAAATGTGATAAGAGACCTTGGGACACAGGTGGACAGTAGTCTCTCCTTTGACAATCACATTATCACAGTGGTCAGGAAATCCTTCTATGTGGCTCATCTCATCAGAAAAGGATTCTCATCCAGAAAAAAAAGAGGTCATTGTTCCCCTCTACGCATCACTCATTAAACCCATTATAGAATACAATGCCCTTTTGTCCAAAATAATAAATTACTTTGCCTTGGTAAGAGCTGAAAGAAGAAATCAGAAGGTAAGTTGCCACTGTACATAAGCACTAAACACACTTACTTTTCTTTACAAACGCCCAAGTCCTTTGACTAAGAAAAAACAAAAAACCCACAAAAAGAAAAACAAGCATCATATTTTTATCACAAAAAAGTACCCAATAGAGACAGTTAGCCCCAGCTAAAAATATCATGTGTAATGAGATGTTTCCAGTAAAAAGTAAACATGTAAATGCCAGTTTATTTAAAGAGACCCAGTACAATTTTTAGTCAAAAACAGGAAAAAATTAAAATCTTGTGTGGAAGGGTTCCCCAATGGGGACTTATTTGCCAGCAATGGAAGATCAGAGCCAACATCAGCTCCTGTGATGCCCAGAAGTAGTGCTCTTGAAGGCAGTACTGACAAATGTTGGTGCCCAGGCTGCTATTTTCTCCCAGTGGAGCTCAGTGCAGCCTGGGTACATGCGTGGAGGGGTGGCAGAGGCTTTTGGACACTGGCATTCCCTGGGCAGGATATAACCCATATAGCTTTAGGCTACTAATTTAAAGCAGTGATACTGATGAACATCACGTCTTTACAACATCAGTCTTTCTGCTGGTATACCAAGGGTTTGATTTTATGCACATCATAGAGTAAGCAGGTAGAGAAAAAAGTTAATTTTCTGTTCTACAGTTTTTTTCAATAGAAGCTTTACAATGTAAAGTATTCTTTTAATCATCTCAGCTGCTTATTAGTTTTATGTGCTTTTGGCCACATGAATGAAATCCCTTAGTGAGGCAAATACTACTTGCAAAGTCTTTGAAGCATTGACTGGTAAATTGAATTATTTCCAAAAAATTATGACTTTGTGAGCATCTGTGAAGTGAGGAGTTTTTTGGCAGACACTTAACTATATGGGAGGTCACACAATGGATGGACCTATCTAAAACAGGCTTTAATATGAGTGTATTCACACTAGATATAACAATGGACATCATATGTGAAACCATTTTACAATCATCCAAAGCAATCTGGGGTAGGCTGGACCAAACCACGACCCTACAAGCCCTGCATTTTTTCATTTCCTGGCCCAGATGGTACTTACGGAGAATTATGAAACCTGCGCTTTTGGGCCTTTCACTGTGATGCCATGTTCTATTAGAAGCTCTTCTCTATATGGGAACTACTAGTATATATTGTTTATATTGTTTGATGTTCATTCAGTCTTAAAGATATGATGCATTTGACCTTCATGACCTCAGAGTTAACTGCATTGTTGCTGAACTGTTCAGCAGTCTTTCTGGGAGCATGAGACAGGGTGTTGGAAAGGTACATGCATTGCTTCAAAGTTGCATTCATTCATCAGTTTTACTGGTGCTGCACATATGGACTTGAGGAGGGTGACCAATAGATGATAATCAGTAAAAAACATGGACTGATTTCCCATAGTTGGAGTCACCAAATTAGAAAGAGGTGAACTAAATAGTACATACAAGACCAAAACAAGCAGCATTTTCCCAGGCTCAGCAATTATTATGGCATACACACACAAGCACACACATTATATAGCTGCTGCAGCATTAAGTAGTGTGACACTGCCCAAGTACTTTTGTTTTAATCTCCTTCTCCAATAAATTGGGAGGTGGTATTATACATACACAGCTTACATGCCTGCCAGCATATGTGTAGCTGGGACATAGTCCTAGAGGCAGTAAACAGCTGAGACTTTGCTCTTGTCTTATCTTTATTCAATACTAAAAGAGCATACGTTCGGCTTAGGTTGGATAAAAAACATCAGAATCACTGTAATTATTTTTTCCTAATGCACAGATGTAGTTTTTCAGCTCTACTGTACAACAGAATGATGGCATTTAGAATTCATAATCCTGGGCTACTTAGCAAGGATGTCTTGTCTAACTGGTTTGCAATGCCTCAAAACATCACCCAGAACTTTGGAATTCCCATGTGTAATGCTTAGATTTTATTCTAGTTTGTGAGTGAATTCTAGAAGAATTCAGTCTGAAGATGAGGGACTGCAATTGGCCAAATGATTTTAAGGATCACTGACTGATACTAGAGTTGCATTAGAAGATCTTGTCGAAACAAACTGGTAAGGATTAATTACTAAACACACATTTCTTCTCATTATTTGGGAAGCATTTCTAAATGAAAGTCATACAAAAGTTATCACCAGTTCTTGTTTTATGCGGCTTTCCTATTCGGAGATATATAAAAGAAATCAAAAATTCAGTAGCAAGCAGGCATAATAACTACCCAGGAATTAAGTTGCATTAAACATCTGTACATCCATTTCCCTGTCATAACAGTATTGAATGAGCAGAGATTTTATATCTTGTAATTTTGCTAATCTTGCAAATACTTATCTAATTTGCACAGATAAGTATCACAGCAAATAGCTAACTTGAAAACAAGATATGTTGATCTAGAAATACCCCACTTTCATCAAGTCCAGTTTTGAGTTTTAATGTTTGAGTTTCCATCCTGTCAAGTGGGACAGAACATCATACTGTTTTAATGAAGAATTTATGTTATTTTTTTGGAGGGGATATATGTATTATGCTGCGAAGCTTAGGGTCTATATTTAAACTGAATTCTCATGAATTCTTGTATATCAAATAACATACTAATCACTGTAGCTGACTGATTAGCATTAAAGCAATACACCCCTTATCCTATATCAGTTATATACCTTCTTTCTGTCATATCATTTTGCAATGCAATCCTATCTCACAAACCCATTACTAACTTAAATACCCATATCACAGTCCCCATTATTCCTCATTTTCAGTAGGAAAAAAGGTGCTCCCTTATCTCTCTCTCTCCCCTCACATATAAAGAAGTTGTCTTATCATAACATTCCATCTGTGTTGTTGATCTTTGTTCATTCATTACTGATGGATTATCGGTTCTGTCCTCGGAACCGAGCTGGCCTTACATCAAGCTCGTGTCAGCCAAAAACTCTTGAGCCAAAATCGTACCCAGAATGCCTTGCTCCCTGTTACCTCAGATTGAGTTTGCAAGTTGAAAGATAAAAGTAGAGGCTACCTCTGGTCATAACAGACTTACAGTAAAGGAGTATATGATATCAACCAGGAACCTGCGAAGGGGGACGGAGGGTGGGGAGTAATGACTGAATGAAGATCAACAACACAGATGGAACATTATGGTAAGACATAACTTCTTTATCTGATGTTGTTAATCTTCTTCATTCCTTACTGATGGGACAGAGTCCCCAGTTACCTAAATCCCTGGGTGGCCCTCATGGAAGAACATTCCTGAGTACCATGGAGCCAAAAGAAGCTCTACCTCTGGAGGCCAAATCCAATTTGTAATGAAGGATAAAAGTATGAGGTTTGGCCCAAGTTGCAGCTGAGCAAATATCACTGAGGGAAGCCCTAGCATGGAAAGCTGCTGAAGCTGCCATAGACCTTGTAGAATGTGCTTTCACTCTGAAGCAAGGTGATATTGTTCTTGTTGTAGATAAAGGTAATGCAATTTCTCAACCATGATGCCAATGTAACTTTTGAGACAGGATGACCTAGTCTTGGTCCAGAAAAGGTCAGAAATAGTTGGTCTGATTTACGGGTAGATTTTGTTCTGTCCAGATAGAATCGTATTTGCCTATGAACATCCAGGGAGTGCAGGCAATACTCTCCCTTGTTAGAATGATTAGGAAAAAATACTGGAAGGTCAATAGACTGGTTGATAGACCACTCTGACACCACTTTCAGTAAAAAGGAAGAATTAGTTCTCAGTGATACTCTATCCTTATGGAAGATAAGGTAGGGGCGTTTGATGCATAAGGTTTGAAGTTCTGACAAATGTCTGGCCGATGTAATTTCAACCAGAAACAAAGTTTTCCAAGAGAGGTACTTTAAATCACATGAAGACTCAGGTTCAAAGGGGGGAGCTCTTAGGGCTTGTAGAACCAAGGCCAAATCCCAAGGTTGTACGGGTTCTCTAAAGGGAGGTTTTAGGTGAAGAACCCCCTTCCAGAAAGTTTTACAGAGTATATGTGACATGAGTGAAGAATCCTGAAAACTAATGTGGAAATTTGAAATGGCAGCTAAATTAACATGAATAGTAGAGGCAGACACCCCAGAGTGGAAAATATGTGATAAGTAATCCAGAACCACCAAAACTGAGGCTGACAAGGGGTCTAATTGTTTATTCGCTGCCCATAAAGAAAACCTTTTCCATTTACTGAGATAGATTACTCTGGTGGACAATTTATGAGATGCGATAATAATATTGAGCACCGGGGATGAGAGGTCATTTTGCCTGGCAATCATTGGAAGTGGAGAAACCAAGCTGTCGGCTTCAGGGTTGTTAGATTGGGGTGAGTCAGACCATGCAGATGAGAGATCAATGTTGGGTATGGATTGAGGATCCACGGTCGATCTATCAGGTGAGGCAAGAGGAAGGGGAACCAGACTTGTTGAGGCCAATATGGAGCAATGAGGATCACTTTGCTTTTCAACTGATGTGCTTTCTTCAAACATTGGGAGATAAGGGGGAGAAGAGGATAAGCATAAAGTAGACCTGAGGGCTAAGTGTGGACTAGAGCATCTCTCAGTGACTGTCCCCGAGGGGGGATCAGGGCAAAATAGTTCCTGCACTTGTAGTTGGTTGGGGAGGCGAATAGGTCGCAGCAAAGCTGGCCCCAGTGGTTGAAAATGTTTTCTGCTATCACAGGGTTGAGGGACCACTCATGATGTTGTAGAATGTACCTGCTTAACTTGTCCGCTATCACATTGGAGCTCCCGGGAATGTGCATTGCAATTAGAAAGCGGTTGGAAGCTATCGCCCATTGCCATATTCTCAAGGCCTCTCAGCATAATGGATAAGATCTGGTGCCCCCTAGCTTGTTGATGTACCAGACCACTGACATGTTATCTGACTGGAACGCAATAGTCCCTGACGGAAGGATGGAATGGAATGCTTGCAACACTAGTAGCACCACCCTCAGTTCCAGGACACTGATATGCAAAATGGCCTCTGTCTCCGACCAGGTGCCTTGGATCGAGTTTCCCTGACATGCCCCCCCCCCCCATCAGAGAGGCATCCGTGGTCACCATGGCTTTCGGTTGATGGGGGCTGAAGGGGAAAGACCATTGTTGGGAGTTTCGAGATGTCCAGAGCAAATCTTGCTTGCACCTCTGAGTTACACTTATCTGAAAAGACAAAGGGTGTTGTAGCAAGTACCACTGAGTGAGGAGCACCCACTGGAGAAGATTCATGTGGAATCTGGCCAGAGGAACAATGGTGATTGAGGCTGCCATTGACCCCAAGAGTTGGAGTATGGCTCGAGTGGAAGACTTGTGGTGACAGGGCAGTGGCTGAACCTGTTGTCTTATTCTTTGAAGTTTGTGATCCAGAAGAGATGCTGTGCAATTCCTTGTGTCCAACAGTACCCCGATGAATTCTAAAGACTGTGTTGGTGTTGTGTTGGACTTCTCCCAGTTTATAGTGATTCCCAGGCATTGTGCTATGAGGAGAGTGTAGTCTAGGGCTTCTTCCAGTAGGCACTTGGTGAGGGTGGTGAGGAGCCAGTCATCTAGATATGGAAATGCCTGGAATCCTTGAAGTTGCAGGTGAGTGATGACCACTGCCATGTATTTGGTGAATACTCTGGGGGCTGTAGAGAGACTGAAGGGCAGTGCTCAAAACTGGTAGTGACTGGCTTCTATGCGGAAGTGGAGGTATCTTCTTGAGCGGGTGTCAATTTTTATATGGAAATGCACATCTTGAAGATCTACAGAGCACATCCAATCATCTTCTTCCAAAAGAGGAAAGATAGACTGAACCGTGACCATCCAGAATTTTTGTTTTTACAAATTTGTTCAGTGTGCTGAGATCCAAAATTGGTCTCCCGTCCCATGTCTTTTTTTGGCACCAAAAAGAATCTTGAATAAAAAATGGATCCTATCTGGTCTGGGGGGACCGTTTGGATAACTCTTTTTTGTAGCAGCGTTTGGATTTTGTGTGCTGCTGCTTCCCTTTGATTGGGTAGAACGTCGGGCAAGTCTCTGGATGAGGTTGGACAGAGATGAAAGGGGATCCAATAGCCTCTGGATATTATCCATTATACCCAGGAGTCAGTGGTTATGTTTTGCCAGGCAGTGGGGTACAAGGAAATATGACCCCTGACTGCTTTCAGAGGTGAGCAGTCGGGCAATGCTTCAGGAGCGTTGATAGGGTTGGCCAGAGAAAGAATCTCTGGAACCCCAGTTTTGCGGACCTCCTCTGCCCTGAAAGGGGCATCTAACATTGGAGCTCCCCCCTCTGCCTCTAGGGGAGAAAGCAACCAACACTACTTTTCTTGTCTGACATAATGATGTGGAGAAGAACAGTAGTACCAAAGAGTTAAGAAGGCTACCCAGAAGGGTAAGCAGAGAGAAAGGAAGGATTACCAATGATGGTAATAAAGAATTATCTCAAAGGTAAGAAAAAGGTTAATAAGGGGAAGAAACTATAGGGAGAGAGTCTTAAAGATACGATATGGTAGGAGTATAGTAATAGTAACTGATTGAAAACTTTTAAAGTACTAACAATATAGAAATTTTCAAAAATGTATTCACTTAGCTGAGAGAGAGTGGCTTGACACGGCTGTACAGCAACGCATCAAATGAGATCTGAGGTAACAGGGAGCAGAGCATTCTGGGTAAGATCTTGGCTCAAGAGTTTTTGGCTGATGCGAGCTTGATATAAGGCCGGCACGATTCCGAGGACGGAACTGATAACCCATCAGTAAGGAATGAAAGAAGATTAACAACATCAGATCACACCTTCTATTCTGCTCATTATCCTAATAACCTTTTTCTGGATCTGTACCCTAACACTGCAACCTCATCTTTCTAAATAAGGCCTCAAGAAAATACAGTTGTCCAAGATAATCACCACAACAGTAAATCTTTTGAAAAGAGGTGACGGTTGCAGTTAATAAAAATATTTGGTTTTGCTTACAAGTGGAAATGCAATGATCTGGACATTTTTTGCCTATATCTACATTGCTTCCACATGATAGCTAACACTACAGTAGGTACTAGCATGTTGTGGCAAGATGCTGCCATTTTAGTAGCAGTGGCATGTACTGTATCAGTTCTTCAAGGCAGCACACCTCTGCATAAAAATGTGCTTGTGATAGACATACACAGATAAAGACACACACACATGTATGTACATGTGTGTGTATGTATATACACACATATATTTATATATATATATATATATATATATATATATATATATATATGTACACAGACACACACACACACACACACACACACACACACACACACACACACACTCATAATCTTGACAGTTTGAAGTGCAATATTAGGATACTGACCATTTAGTTTGCAGACACAAGTAAGTGAGTTGGTGTTAAGGGTGGCAGTGTGTTTGAGGGTTAGGGATAGAGTGAGAGTTAGGTAAGGGGATAGCTTTAGTGTTGTGCATGTGTGCATGTATGTGTGTGTGTGTGTGTGTGTGTGTGTGTGTGTGTGTGTGTGTGTGTGTGTGTGTGTGTGTCTCTCTCTCTCTCTCTCTCTCTCTCAGGCTGTCTTGTGTAGTGTTACAGAAAGGGTTTTTCTAAGTTAAAGTGCAGGGTTTGGGTTAAGGACAGGGCAGGGTTAGTATCAGTGTGTGTTAGTGATGTGCTGCAGGGGATCTTGAAGGGTGAATGAATGTATGTTTGTTCATCTGGGTAAAAGTATGTGTGTTTTTCTGAATGTTCTATTTATCGAATCTTCATTTGTTTGAATCACTTTTTTTATAATCAAGTAACTGGGTTAATATGAGGGCGTGTATGTGTTTACAGGTTAGGGAAAGGGTTAGGTAGATACTTTCAGTCTGAGTGTGTGCATGTGCAGATACATGCACATGATTTAGGTAAATGGTTAGCTTTAGTGTGTGCATGTGTGCATGTGTTGATGCAGGTTACAGTTCGGATTTAGTTTGTAGATAAATCTTGTGTGCTGAGCCTGTGTTGGTGCAAATTAGTGTGTTGAGCCTGTGTTGTGTATTGGAAGTGTTACAGGAAGGGTTTTTCTAAGGCAAGGTGTAGGGAATATGGTTACAGCAGGAGCAGGTTAGGGTTAGTATGCATTACTAAGGTGCTGGGATGAGGCTGAATCTGCAACTGCATTTTAAGCAGGATCTGTCATTACACTGCTCCATAGGTATGCAGACTTAAGAGACTTTGCACTTTTTGAAATATGTACATGGCAAATATATTCACATGCTGTTTTTGTTTTGGCCACCATATATTATGAATAGCACTTATGAACATCATTGTTTATATATGTGTTACATTTTTTTATTTATTATGAAATATGTAAGCTTCATAATTCTAAATCATTTTGTATCTTATAAGTTTGCTGCAAAACATACTGTACAGTAAAATCAGTTTGGTGGACATCAAAGTTTTTGTTTAATGTATCTGTGAGTATTTACTTTTGCCAATTACCTTCCATTTACTTTCTGATTGTTCTTATCACTGTCAATTAAATCTTTGTTTACCTGCTTGCCTGTTGAGTACCACATAATCTTAAGGCGGTACACATTCTTGTTTGAGGACAGACCTTGTGAACAGACTCATTACATTACAGATTAAAGAATACCAGACTATACTGGTCAGTCTGCAATTAATTAAATGTTGAGTAAAATGTAACATTCTTTTACAGAATATTGCTATCATGCGTGAATGGGCGTACCTTCGTTGAAGGTTGTGCGTCAGGGCTGGTAACTCGGCATGTAAAAATCAACTACCAATCATTAGCGGACTGGAGTTCCGCTGTGGCGACCCCTAACTGGGAAAAGCTGAAAGACACAACACAACAACTATGGAGAAACACAAAGGTGAGGAGAACAGCAAAATTGTTGCAACAATATATTTTTGAGTATTTTCTAAATTGTGGAAGCAAACTGATTTGAATTAAGCAAAAGTGTTATGGTACTCACTAAACAATGTATGCCACTTACTAGTAATAGCTGACCATACAAAGACCAGATCTAAGATATTCTACACTTCCTCCACTAAATAAGTTTGTGTTTTTTTTTTTTGAGGGGGGGGGGGTGACTGGAAAGTGTTTGTAATAGCAGCAAATCAATTCACCACTGAAACAGTGAACACTGCAATAAAGCTACAATGAAGAAAACAGTAGTTCAGGTCTATATTACGATGTCAAACTAAAACAAGTTTGAACGTTGTAATATCGAACCCTAAAGTCCGAAAGTTGAAAATAGCGAAGCCACGGGCACACTGACTTTTTTTCCCAGGGAAAAAAAACAGTGGGCCATTTTCAGGGCATTGCTATTTCCTCCACTGTGATGTGATCTCGGAGCTGATATATGACACGATATAGGAAGGTGTGTGGGGGTGAAACCCCCCACTTTAGTTTAAGGTTAATTTTTTTTTTCCCTGGGAAAAAAAATCGCTGTTCTGTGTTTTCAGTTTTGTTGAGTTTCGGACTTTAGGGTTCTACATTACAACGATTGAACTTTTGTTATTTTGACGTTGTGATATAGACCCCAGTATTTCAATTTATAAGTAGTAGTTAAGCCTGTTGGATAGGAATGAAAGCATGCACCAATTTTCTTCTGTTCCACAGCAAAAAAATAGAGATAGAGGTATAGAAAAGAAGGGTTACTAGCACACACACATGCAACACAATGAAAGCATGGATCTAAAAAACTGGAGGTCATTTTTCCCAGGGCACATTGAGGAAAGATCTATTTCATGGTTATTTTTTTTCTGCAGTTAGCCTGAAGTATTTCTAATAATGGTGTGTGTATATGTGTGTGTGGTTGGGGGAAGAAGAATCAGTATTTTCAGGTGTCAGCAATGAAGTAGTGCTGGAAAACAGTTAACACTCAAAATGTGCAGAACAGCCTAAATACTATTAACAATGAGTTTGAGTTGCACATTGTTCACAGTCAATGAATAGGTTACATGACATTCTGTCTATACCAATCCCTGTTACATGAATGTATTCGCCATTTTCCAAACATACAAGAATGTATTAAAGTCAGTACCAAAGGAATGCTTGTTTGAAACTGCGCATTTCAGTTTTGAGATTACAAGATAACTAAACATTAAAACAATGAAGACTATAACTTTATAAGGAAGTTAGTCATGCCTTTTATGGCTGTAGAAGTACTATATTAGGTATTCCTAGGTCAAAAGAAAAGCAGACAAGGTTAATCTCCCTGGCACAGTGTGAGCACAACTAAAAATATCACTGTCCATAAGAAGCTTTCTCACTTCCTAAAGACTACTGTTGCATAATATGCTGTTTAACAAAATGTACTTTTTTAATAAGCATTTTGCAATACATGACAGAACAGAAAAAAGCTATATGTTTATAAACAGCATGTCTAACTAAAACAAATAGTGCCATTATTTATTTTAAAGATGGAAACAAATAAAGGCCTACTTTCCTGGACTCCTACACCCATGACTGGGTGATACATGAAACAATGTAACAACTATTTCAAACCATATTTAAAAATAGTGTTACTGTAAATGATTCTATGCACTGTAACACTGAGTGATATACTATGTATATGCCTTACGTGCTGCGGACTTGCATCACACTATGACAATACCAGACTCATAGTATACAGGTCAGCCCAAAACATAATACTGTCCTATTTACTTTCATTTTTAAATGACTCATCAATTTAGCCATTGCTTTATGTATCAAAGATGTACCGCAGTGTAGTCATATATATTTTTTGTTTATATTTAATTTTTTAACCTTCCACCAGTTTCCAGAATTTTGCCTCCTCCGGCAAATGAAGCTTCCTTCCCTCCCCCCTCTGCTATAAGTGGCATACATTACCTGGCATTTAGTTACTATGTGCCACTCTGACAAACTTAAACATGCTGCCAAAATGTTTTGATTTTATGCTGCTAACTCCTTACAAACCTGCCTCATATTTCGTGATATATACAAACTAAAATTATAAAATGACAGATGAAGTATATGCCTTCATCCTTTAAACATTTATTGGACAGATAAAAGTTCTATACTTACTGCAAAGACAGATCAGGAAGAGAAGATTCACCCTTCTTAAACACGAGACTAAGATTGCCAAAAATTAGGATAGCTTAGCACGTAATACTTCCCTTATCACACAATGCATCATGATCATCAACCTTTCCAGATCCGGGGTTAGATGTGCTAATGGGTTCGTAAAAGGAAAGACTAGAATCAAGAGCTGGGGAAGGTGGAGATATATTATGGAGAATGAAGTTTTACTGTTACTGTAAGCATATAACTTTTGTATCTGGCAACAGGAGTCCCAAGAAAACATTCATAAGTGTCCCGGCTCCCATGGTGACTCCAAACAAAGACCTAGGTTTAGACCATGTCCAGAATACAGTGTCTTGCAAATATGTTGAGAAGAGATTCAGAAGTCGAGCAGACATATCATCAATAGCGGCACGCTTAAAACGTCTGTGGAAGTAGCTGCAGTTCTAATAGAATGAGCGCTAAAATAGTTAAGGAAGAGGCTTATTGTATTTTAAGCAAAAAACTGAATACTGATGGAGAATCATCTTGCTTAATTTAACTTTGGAAAACTTTTATCTAAGCTTCCTGCTGGAGGAAGGAACAAACAATTGGCCATCACTGAGGGCAGACGTTTCTTGCAAAGTAAAATCTCAACTGCTGATACACATACATACAGTATAGAAGATACTTTGGATATAAAACTAGAAGACAGATATAGTGATTGAGCTTCCTTTTGCAAAAATGAAGGATTAATGTAGACAGTAACCCTGTCTCTGTGAAAAACTGATTATGGAAGTTCAATCACTAAATCATGCATTTCAGAAATTCTTATGATAGATGTAACAACCACCATAAAGAGTCTTCTAAGATAGGTTATTTCATATCTGCAGAGCTTGTGGGGTTCAAAGGATGACAGATTTGTTTTTCCAGCATGAAGTACAGGTCCCAAGGGGGCAGCAGATCCCACAAAACTATATGATAAAAAGAATTGCAAACTTTCAGTAAAGCCAAACTTGATGACTGGAGGCCTTGACAGAAACTGTTATCAAAGGAAAGTGTACCTTGCTTGAGAACCAATTCAGATTTATGTAAAAAATCTGGGCATGACAGCTGAGAACAAAAGAAACAGAAGCTGAGATGTTGTCTAGTTCCTTGCCTGTAGCCCAGATGGAAAATGTGTCAATTTTATCCTGGCTGTTTATAACAGTTTAGGGGTTTGGGAGGAAATACATGATCTGTTCCACTCAGGAAAAGAAGGAAGGGTTTTCAGAAGCTATGTGTTTATCCTGAGTACCACTATGTCGGAATGAGACCTGATTACTTGGTGGGTCAGTAACATCCTCTAGAAGTACAACATAAATGGCTTTTGCAAAAAGGATTAAAGAAAAGTTGGAATAATACCTGCCATTGCCAATGAGGGATGATGAGAATGACTCTGGTTTTGGTAGCTTGGCTTTCTCAGTAGAAGAAATGGGAAAAAAGCATAGATGAATCCATGGGACCATTCTTCTCAAAAGAGTGAAAAACAGCCATTGCATATGGAGTGGCTGCAGATGCAAACAGGTCACAGCAACACACACCCCACTTCCAGAACAGCTTCAGTGCTACGGAAGGAGGTAAGAGACCACTTGGGTGGCATTAATAAGCCTTGACTGTGCTTCATTTCAAGTAAACTGGCTTCCCATGGAGTGTTGATGGCTTCCAGAAAGTGATCAGTCTAAACAGCCCATTCTCAACATTCTCATAGCCTCTCAACTCAAATGGGCAGAAGTGACTCCTTTCTTGCTTGTTAATATACCAAACCATTTCCAGGTTGTCCATTTGTATGGCAAATGTACTTTTGTGATATGATTCTTGTAATTCTTCAACAGTTAGAAGGATATCAACTTCCAGAAGGAATACGAGCATCTTAGCCCTGGAAAATATCCAGACACCATGAACCATATGCCCTCCGAAATGCAACCCTCTCCCCTGTAATGACATTCCCGTGGTGACTATGGAAGAGAAAATGGTGGGGAGAAGGGATTGCCTGCCTCCACACTTCCCATCTCCGGGTTTCAGATGTTGTACTAGAAAGTAGATAAGCATGTGACCAATATGGACTGTCACTTCTTTCCCCTGGGATGGATGAGCTGGTGAAAGAAACACACTCCTATCCCCCCCTCCTTCGCCTGAGTCTTAGTACATCCCAGAGGCTATATGAACTTGGGTCACCTGGGGCTTTATCCCTATAAACTACAGAGTCAGGAATATTGAGAGAAGTTTTGACTGTATGGTGTGAATCCTTTCTGATGGAAGATCAGCCCAACAAATCAAAGTGTCCACATTCTAACCAATGAATGTGAAAAGTTGTGAATAAGTTCAACTGGAAATTTACAATGTTCACAATTATGTCCACAGAAGAAAAGAGTAAGTCTAAGAATGCCCTTCCTGTAACCAGAGGCCTGAACCAAGAATTGGATACAGTCTCCTAAAAATGGGAGTTCCTTAGCTCCCTAAAAGCTTTACCTACAAGAACATGCAGAAGGATATGACTGATCTTGCCATACATGTGTCTGACGCAGAAAGGATATTGGTCTAGGGTGGTACTTGCAAACACCCAGAATGATGCAGAGATTCAAAGATGAGATAATTGGGTTTAATAATGGGCTAAGTAGCTGGTTTCATTTCCACACCACTCATTATACTTTCTATGGGAAAAGTCCTATCAGCCCTCTCAAAAAATACCACCACCCAGGATGTACCAGCTTAGGACTGGAGGGCTGGCAGCTTAATTGCTTTTGCAAAGGATGGTCTGCACTTCCCTTACCATGGCTTTTGAATTCTAGCTAAAGCCTTTGCTAACCTCACAGTGCCTTTTTATGCAAAATCTATCTGCTGAACATTCCAACCTGCTTAGGTCTTATTCAGAATACATTGGCTCTTCTCAATGCCAGGAGTTTTCATATAAATATAACAAACTCGAGATACTTCTGTAACTTGAAAACATTCATATATGTGCAGTTACAGAGACATGGTTTCAAAGCAATTCAAGAATTCTCCGTATTCCAAGATTTAGTGCTTTCATGTCTTTAGATATATATTGTGTAAAGGATATCATCACCTCACAAATTATTCTCAGGACCTCAACTGAGCTCTAAGATATCTAAAACACTATGAAAAAGATTAATTGTCACTTCATATCTAGCTATAGAACATCCTCTATGCCCCCTTCTAACCACTGTCTTAACACTTTAGCCTAAATCCTCATTTGTCACAACACATTTCTATTGTGGGACTTCAACTACCTGTCAATAAACTGGCTGACCTACACTGCCAATGGTCAGGATTTCTATCACTTACCTTGACATTATAAATGCTAGTTCTGTTAATTTCCTTGTACAAATAAATAACCATCTTACAAAGGGTCCAAATAACCTTGGCTGTTTCTCCCTTCTTGCACATCTTCATAGCTTCCTTCATTAAATCATATCATAAATCAATAGCCTTTTTCTGTAAATATGGTGTTACTTCCCTTGTAAACAACTCTGTACTTAAGAGCTTCTCAAAAACAAACCTTCAATTTATTGATGACCTAAACAAATTTCACTGTAAACCTCTTTCGACAGACCCCATTGATAAAGCCACCACCTATGCCACTGACTTTGACTCCCACTTAAACAGTTGCACTGATAAGACAGTCCCTATCTGCACCAAATATAAGAATTTTAAAAACAACCCCCTGTAGTGGGATACCCACCTACATAAATTATGCAACAACAGAAATATATATGAAGGTCTCATTTCACCCACCTTAAGAGTACAATTAAGCAAACTAGTAAAGAGTTTAAGGATACCATTAGAAAATCAAAGCTGAATAAGGACTTAAAACAGTCACTGCAATCAAAAATAACAATTTTTTTCTTTAACTATGATAGGAATTTAAGTGTTAACACCCACTAATGGTCAGAGCCTATATGACAGTAATACTGTACTCTCATAGGTTCATAGGTTGGTACTAGTCTATTGGCCCTAGGGATACAAGCCTAGCCATAACAATTCCCTGGCTATTTCTTCCCACACTATTTACTTCCCTGGACCCCTGTCTAGCAGGGCGACTGACGTGATCCTCGGGGTGAATTTCCTTTCTCCCATCCAATCATCAAGGTTCCTTTTGAAGAGGGACAAAGAGGTGCTCTGCTTGACATGTATGGGCAATCTATTCCAGAGTCTGGGGAGTCCCTGGGTCAGGAACCTATCCCTCCAGCATGTTTTGTTTAATGTGATGACAAGGTTTAGATCCCTGTAGTGTGTGGCTCTGAGGGATTGGGATTTCTTTAAGTGTAGCATGTCCAACAGCTCTGGGTTTGACATGGCCTTGTATATTAAGCAGAGATTGCCTCAGAGTAGACAATATGCAACAGAGTATAGCTGGAGGTTTTTAAGGCGGTCAGCATAGGGCATCTGCTTTAGGCCTGTGATTCTTTTAGTGATGTATTTCTGCAGCCTTTCCAGTTGTTGCAGATGTCTTGAGAGGTACATACCAAATGGGGCATTGTATTCTATAATGGGTCTAATAAGGGATGAGTACAGTGGGACAATGACCTCCTTTTTTCTGGATGAAAAGCCCTTAGTGATGAGGTGTGCCACATAGAAGGATTTCCTGATTGTTGTGGCGATGTGGTTATTGAAGGTGAGACCACTGCCCACCTGTGCCCCTAAGTCTCTTATCACACTTTTGGTGTTTAGTTTACTGCCACCTATGTGGTAATTCACGGGTACATGTTTTTTCCCAAAGGGGATAACTATACATTTCTTGGCATTGATCTTGAGCCCATGGCTCTGGCACCAAGCATCTGTTTCTGTAAGGCCCTTTTGTAGAGTATCCACATCATTTGTGGATTCAGTAATGGCTCCCAGTTTGCAGTCATCTGTGAACTTTGTAAGCCAGAGTCCTTTAGTGTTGGCCTGTACTTCAAGAGAAGTAGATGCCAAACAAGAGAGGTCCCAGGACTGAACCCTGAGGTACTCCACTTGTCACTTGTCTGGAGCTGAATTTGGAGTCAACTACTTTTACAGTGTGGGTTCTGTCAGTAAGCCAGTTGGCAACCCATCGAGTGATGTAGGGATTAATGCCCAGCTTAGTAAGTTTATCTATGATTCCAGAGTGGGGGATGGTGTCAAAGGCCTTGGCGATGTCCAGATAGGCTGTGTGGACTGCCTTACCCTCGTCCACGGCTCTGGAGCCTGATTCGAAGAAGTCAATCAGGTTCAGGAGACAAGATTGTCCCTTCACGAACCCAAACTGGGTGGGGTCCAGTGTTTGAAGGTTGCCAATATCTTTGTTTATAAGTTCCATGATAATACGTTCCATGGCCTTGCAGATCAGGCTCGTCAGACTGATGGGGGCAGTAGTTCCCGGGATCCAAGGTGGATCCTCCCTTGTGGAGTGGGATAACTGTAGCTGTGCGCCACTCAGTGGGCATGAAGCCTGAGGTGAGGGTATGATTAAACATGACACTTAGGTGAGGTGCCAGTTCATTTTGTAGTTCATGTAGTACATAGCCAGGATGTCATCTGGTCCCATGGATGCTGTATTCTTAGGTTTGGAGAGTGCGTTTTTTACCTGTGTGGCCGTTATTTCTGGAATTTGGCAATCTTCCGGTATTGAGATGGGCCATTTAGGGGGTGAGAGGGGGGGTGAAGTTAGCACTGAATCGATCTGTCAGGATATTGGCAATATCCGTGGGAGCAGTATATTTAATGCCATTCTGTTGAAGCTCAGAGCAGATCTGAGCATTGCAATTTAGATTCTTGACATAGTTATAGAATGCCTTGTGGTTGTCTTTGGAATCTTTGGCAATTTTATTTTTGTAACTAGCTTTGGAGGATTTTATGAGGGATCTCAGCTTCTTACTGAGGCTGGTAAGGGAGTTTTTTGCATCCTGGGATTTTCCCCTTTTCTGCAACAGTTTCTTTGTTTTGTTGTAAAGTTTGTTTATAGCAGGTGACCACCAGATTGGCTTCCTTTTTTTGAGGACAGCCTCTTGATTCTATTTGGGATGGCACGATTCATGCATGAGTGGATGTGCTCGTACAGTGCCTTAGTGTAGGACTCAGCAGTCGAACTTCCAGTTCCTGTCTGCATGGGTGCATGACGTTTGTAACTTCTGACTTGAGTAGCATGAAGTTGGCTTTGGAGAAGTTTTTATGGAGGTTTCCTTACTGGGGGGGGTGTGTGAGTGGGATGTGGATGTTAAGGGTGATTAGCTTATGGTCTGACCTGACCAATGAGGGGGTAACCATAGGTGTGGAGTATCAATTTCCCATGTTGGTAATGACCAGGTCTAGGATACTGGGGCCCCTGGTGGGACTATGGATTAGTTGATCCAGGGCACTGGAATTTATGAATTCCAAGAACCGTTGGGCAAAGGTGTTAGTACACGAGTAGTTTTCCCAGTTAATGGCAGGGCAGTTGAAATCACCCAGTATTAGGGTGTTTGGTTGTATATTAATATTTTCCAGTATGTTTAGAAAGGTGTAGTGACAATCTTGGGGCATGGTGGGGGATCTGTAGCAAGCTACAATTTGGATTGAAGTCTTACCTAGTGTTAGTTGCACCTGGAGAATTTCAGACACATTGTGTTGGGCAACTAACCTGGTGGTGTGAATATCCTTGTTGAATATGGACACTCCTCCACCTTTAGTGTTTCGATCCTGGTTTGGTGGCCGAAAAGTGTGATAAGAGTTGTAGCCTGGTATTGCAAGGGTGCTCTCTGGAGCCTTGAACCAGGTCTCAGTTACTGCACAGATATCAGTGTTCTCCATTTTTAGGAGTGCCTCGAGAGAGTGCATTCTCTGACCCAGTAGAAATAGATACTATCCTAGCAGGCAAATTTATTGTAAATTTTACTTCTTCCAGAGTTATAACTATTCCACAGATTCCACAGTACTCACCACCCTTTATGCTTTTTATGGAAAAAGTATTTTCAGCCCTGACAAAAACAAACAACACCTTACCAATGGGGTCTGGCACCACACCAGGTTGCTTGATTATCAGTACCAAAAGTGATCTATCTGAAACTCCTACTTAATCTGTCCAATCTAAGCAAGTCTGCTGGTTTAATTCACAAAGCCTGAAAAACAATCACTGTAATGATGCTACACAAGGGCTGTCTAACCACATGTCCTGGAAACAATACACCTGTTAGTCTCACTAGTCTCACGTAAAGCTATGGTACATATTAGCTCAAACCTCATTATACTGAGCAATGAATATTTCTCAGCTCTGGATTTTTATCAAGCCAGTTTTGTCAAAGGCAGGTCCTGCTTTTTTGACATTATTAATTCCTTTGAAAAAGTCACCAAGGAGTTAGACAATACATACAGCATATCTTGACCCGACCAAAGCTTTTGACACTATTCCTCATGCAGGTGCTAGTGACATCCTTGTAAATCTGAATATAAATCCATATTTTGGGCAGAGTATAGCTAACTGATTGTCTGACTGTACCTATGTAGTCAGCCACAAGGGCCATGTCTGAAAGCATTTGCAAGTGGTGTACCACAGGGCTCAGTCATCTGTCATCTTCAAGCTAACACTTCTGGCCTATGGTTATCTAAGATTACACTGTAAATTGGGCATTGTTATTCATTTGTTTAGTGAATCAATTGTTTCAACACAGGTTAGACTATTAAATGATGAAAGGGCAATGGTCTCAAATGAAACAAGGAAAAATGTACTATAGTTCTCACTTTGGTAAACAAAACCTTTCCACATAATGCCATATAGGCAAAATGTCCCCTCCAATCAGACACTGTTGTAACGGATCTAAGCATTCTTGTTGATAATTCCTTACCTTTAGACAATCTACTCTGTAAGCACTGTTGTTGATAATTCCTTACCTTTAGACAATCTACTCTGTAGTAGTTCAGAAAACCTTCAATCTTGTACATGTAATTTCCATAGGCATCTCTTCTAGATCCAGTGAAATCTTAATTCTCATTTATTCACTTCTAGTCAGAGCCAGCACTGAATGAATATAATGGACCATTTGGCAAGTGTCTAAATATATCACTTAACTTTAGAGAACTCGGAGATTCTTAACTAAAAGGATCAATGGCCTCAAACCCAGACAGAATGTCAGTCTTCTCTCTGCAGTCAGTCTCTTATAGACTCCTCCATGATTTATACCTAGCTTTTTGAGCTGTAAAGGATTCAGTCATCCTTGTCCTCTATTCCTTCACAGAACAAATCCAGTTAAAGGACGTAAACCTTCATCAACAGATAAATATGACACACTGATGTCATACCTCTCAATGTCTTAGAGCAAGAAATCTGGACAAAGCCACGAATAAAACTGGGACAAAGGCCCAAAAATAGGGACACTTTTTAAATATTGCTCTTACAAACTTAGAAAGTTGATAGAGAAACAGATTTTACATTACCATGCATTTTGTGATTGGTTTGAAGTCCGAAACTCATATGTCTGTCATTATTTTTTAACTTCAGTCTTTAATATTTGCCAAAAATTTGCCAGAAAACTACAATTTTATGAAAAATGGACCAAAAATATGAGGCAAAAATCTGTACAGTTGAAAGGTATGACTGACGTGACAGATTCGTACCATAATGTGCTCCCATCTTTCGGACAAGCTTCCTCTATGTCACAAACAGAATTGCACCCTTGCCACCTTCAAGGTAAACTTAGATAATCAGAAGTGCAGCCTCAAATTCTCCCTTGTTCTATACTGTGTTGCTCTCCTTCCTGGAGGGGACTTCTGAATACTGTTTATTGGCTAAGATTATAATGGTCTGTAAACTGACTGCCTAATACTAGTTTCTTTGCCTGATACTGTCTAGGGGAAGCTAAGTACATTGATGATTCTGAAGAAGAAGGGTTCATGTTCTAGCATGTATGTTTTAATGTGATCTTATCTACTTTCAAAGGTAGACCCTGAAAATGGCTTGCACAAAGCAAATATCTATGTACTGTATTCATCTCCTAAGCAGTACATGCACAAGGTATGCTTGGCATGATGTCTAAAATAGAGGCCAGCACCAAGAATGATAACTCGGTTTATTCTGAATGTAAAAAAAAAATCTGACCGGTTTCAGCAAATTTGCCTTCATCAGTGATTACCATCCAACTAGGAAAGTCATCCATTTATATATCCAGCATTAATTATTAATCAATCAATAAAGCATTTAAAGGCACAGTAAAGAAATAATAATATGCATCCCTATACATCATGAAAAAAATCATGAAAAACTTTTTGGGAAATGCATTTTAAAATGTTACAAATGGTCATTAAGACCATGGGAAAATAAAGCCCCAACTTAACTATCCACATTTTTTCTTTTTCATTTAATAAACTATGCCAACCCAATTTTTGAGATGTATTACCCCATATTTTATTAATGATACAAAAGTGGAATACCGCTGATTTGTGAGTACATACATGTCTGTAAAGTGCATTGGTCATGCGTTTATTCCTGATGTTGCCTAAATGCTCCAACATCCTAATTCTAAATGGCCTGGAAGTCTGCCCAACATAAAATGAAGAGCAGGAACAGGTAGCTAAATAGACCACCCAGTCCTGCTGCAGTTTGCAAAATATTTGATCCTGTACACGAATTTGGTGTTTTTACTGGTAAACTCCTTAGATTTTAACATGTATTTACAAAAAGAGCAGTGCCCACAGGAGAATGATCCAATCCGTTTCTCTCCTGTGATAGTTAGTTGATCCTGCATAGGGTCCCATTCTGTCCTGGATTTGTAATGGTTAAGGTAAGATCTTAATGTTATACCTCTACGATACGAGAACTTACATTCATCTGGAAGGAGATTAGATAGTTCCTCATTTGCCATGAGAATATTCCAGTTTTTGTTAACTGCATTTTTAATAGCATGAATATTCCTACCATATATAGTTGTAAATCTGAGAATATTTTCTGATGGTGATGTTTTTTCAGGATATTTCAATAATTCTGTCCTATCCTGCCCCGTGGCCCAGTTGCTGGCTGTTATAATATATCCAGGTTTGTAGCTTCTCACCTTAAACCTGTGTATTAAATCATTTTTGTGGTGCTCATAGTCATTCTGGGAGGAGCAAATCCTTTTGATACGAAGGAATTGGGACTTGGGAATATTCCTAATGATGTGATCAGGATGTAAGCTCGTAGCTTCAAGAAGACTATTATATTGTGGATATTTTCGGAATACCTGGGTCGACAGTGTATTATCTATATTTCTACAAATCTCAACATCTAGAAAATGAATTAGTTGATGGTGCATATTGAATGTAAATTCAATACCCCACTTGTTATCGTTGAGGTATTGAACAAACTCCAAAAGATGTACTGTATCCGCCCGCCAATCTAACCAACAGTCGTCCAGGTATCGCCGCCAAATATCCATCTCACCCAAAAAAATGTAATGTAACTCATCATATATAAGGAATTCCTCCAAGTATCCCATAAAGAGATCCACATAAATGGGGGCAAAGGATGCCCCCATAGCCGTACCTCGCACCTGCCAATAACATTCCTTTTGGAAACAGATGATGTTTTTTGTAAGGACATGTTCTGTCATACAGACTAAAAATGTACTGAAACCAGGAAGATAAAGGTTTACTTTCTGAAGCCAATATTCAAGAGCTTCAAGCCCGGCCCAATGTGGAATGTTTGTATATAGGCCCGTAACATCCAATGTACACATTATCCATCCTGGTTCCAAATGTGTATCACTTAGAATTCTAAGAAATTCAGTCGTGTCTTTGATCCTAGACCTAACCATTTTCAGAAGTGGCTGTATGTACTTGGTAAGAAATTCTGATAAGGGGTCCGTAAGTCAGCCAAACCTGGACATGCCAATGCCTCTGGATCCAACTTACCATTTTACGAAGGAAATTGATTCCTTCTTGGAATTGGCTGTGGAGGAAGGGATTATCAGTGTATCAGTTTCACAATATCTCAAAGTGGAAGACAGATACTTTATTTGCTACCAAAAATTCATAAAAACTTGCAGAAACCACCTGGTAGGCCAATAGTATCTGGTATGGACTCACGTATGGAACCCTTATCAGAATTTCTTACCAAGTACTTACAGCCACTTCTGAAAATGGTTAGGTCTAGGATCAAAGACACGACTGAATTCCTTAGAATTCTAAGTGATACGCAATTGGAACCAGGATGGATAATGTGTACATTGAATGTTACAGCCCTATATACAAACATTCCTCATCAGGCTGGGCTTAAAGCTCTTGAATATTGGCTTCAGAAAGCAAACCTTTATCCTCCTGGTTTCAATACATTGTTAGTCTGTAAGGCAGAACATGTCCTTACAAAAAACCTCTTCTATTTTCAGAAGGAATGTTATAGGCAGGTGCGAGGTATGGCTATGGGGGCATCCTTTGCCCCCATTTATGCGGATCTCTTTATGGGATACTTAGAGGAATTCCTTATATATGATGAGATACATAACATTTTTTGGGAGAGATGGATATTTGGTGGCAATACCTGGATGACTGTTGGTTAGTTTGGTGGGCGGGTACAGTATATCTTTTGGAGTTTGTTCAATACCTCAACGATAACAAATGGGGTACTGAATTTACATTCAATATGCACCATCAACAAATTCATTTTCTAGATGTTGAGATTTGTAGAAATATAGATAATACACTGTCGACCCAGGTATTCCAAAAATATCCACAATATAATAGTCTTCTTGAAGCTACGAGCTACGATCACATCATTAGGAATATTCCCAAGTCCCAATTCCTTCGTATCAAAAGGATTTGCTCCTCCCAGAATGACTATGAACACCACAAAAATGATTTAATACACAGGTTTAAGACGAGAGGCTACAAACCTGGACATATTATAACAGCCAGCAACTGGGCCACGGGGCAGGATAGGACAGAATTATTGAAATATCATGAAAAAACATCACCATCAGAAAATATTCTCAGATTTACAACTACATATGGTAGGAACATTCACGCCATTAGAAATGCAGTTAACAAAAATTGGAATATTCTCATGGCAAATGAGAAACTATCTAATCTCCTTCCAGATGAATCTAAGTTCTCATATCGTATTGGTAGAATATTAGGATCTTACCTTAACCATTACAAATCCAGGACAGAATGGGAACTTATGCAGGATCAACTATCACAGGAGAGAAATTGATTGGATCACTCTCCTGTGGGCACTGCTCTTTTTGTAAATACATGTTAAAATCTATGGAGTTTACCAGTAAAAACACTAAATTCGTATGCAGGATCAAATATTTTTCAAACTGCAGCACGGACTGGGTGGTCTATTTAGCTACCTGTTCCTGCTCTTCATTTTATGTTGGGCAGATTTCCAGGGTGTTTAGATTCAGGATGTCAGAGCATTTAGGCGGCATCAGGAATAAGTGCAGGACCAATGCACTTTACAGACATGTATGTACTCACAAATCAGCGGTATTCTACTTTTGTATAATTGATAAAATATAGGGTGATAGAGCTCAAAAATTGGGTTGGCACAGTTTATTAAATGAAAAAGAAAAAATCTGGATAGTTAAGTTGGGGGCTTTATTTTCCCTGGGTCTTAATGACTATTTGTAACATTTTAAAATACATTTCCCAAAAATGTTTTCATGATTTTTTTTTCATGATGTATAGGTATGCATATTATTATTTCTTTACTGTTCCTTTAAATGCTTTATTGATTGGTTAATAATTAATGCTGGATATATAAATGGATGACTTTCCTAGTGGGATGGTAATCACTGATGAAGGTAAATGTGCTGAAACTGGTCTGATTTTTTTACATTCAGAATAAACCGAGTTATCATTCTTAGTGCTGGCCTCTATTTTTGACTTTGTGCTAACTTTTTTGGCCTTTTGCACCTGCCCTATGTGCAAAACCTTTCTTTGGATTGATGCTTGGCATGATAGCATACCTTTAAACCTCTTTGGGCAGGAATTCTGAATTCTGGCCAAAGGCAAAAATAATGGGTAGATATTCAAAAAAATGGGGTTGGGATGTGGCAAAGGCCCCAAATCACAGATTTTAAATATTGCTCTTATAAACTTAGAAAGTTGCTAGACTAACAGTACTGGCATTAGCATGCATTTTCTGAAGGATGTGAAGTCAAAAAACTCAAATGTGTATCATTATTTAGTGTGTGCAATTCTCAATGACTTGCCAGAAAAAACACAAATTTTATAAGGGAAATACTAAGAATATGATGCAAAAAATCTAGACGTTCTCTTGAAGTTCTGTACTATTGAGAGGTATGCTTGGCTGGAATTTTTTCTCCACAAGCTCACATGTACAAGGACTTGTCTGTTCAGACCTATTAAGGGTTAAGTTCAAAAAAATGAAAGATAAAATGGAAGGAAAGGTCCCTGCAAAGGGAGTTTTTTAAAGGAAAGGTGGAAATACTAAAGGTGAGTAGGTGAGAGAGATAGGACCTAGATTCTAGGCCTAGAAAAGGGAATTTCTGAAGTAAAAATGTTTGATGCTCAATTCAAATGCCCAGAAATGTATTCTGGAGAGAAGGTACCAAGTAGCAAAAGAAGAAGTATTCATGAAATTGTGAGAAACTTAAAATGCCATCCTAAAGCTATCTTCTCCATCAATGCAAAAGTGGGCCAATGACGATCTGGAGAGGAGGATGACTGTGGTACATTATGGGATAGAAGGAAGAAGTCCTGACTTTATCAATGGCCATGATGCTACAATACAAAGAAAAGAAGGGAACACTTGTGCTCAGAAAGCATTTGGCAGAGGTGGCCAGTATTTTGTGGCTAAAATGTGATCTGTTATAAATAAGCAAATACTAAAAATAACAGAAACCATCATTTACATTTTGAGTTATATCAAACTTTTTACAATGGTGTCAGCTGCATGAGCGTAGTTTCAGAAAATGAAGTGCAGGATTAACAGAAGATTATCATTGTTAAACCAGAAACTACATGGATCTCAATACATAATTACAAGCAAAAAAAAAATGAAATATAGAAAAGCAGTGAATGAAACTTTATATCATTAATTGCTATAGAAGGGCAACACAGGACATCAGTTAAAATATTAGGCCATAATCAACAATGACTAATTTCAGCACAGCATGTAAAATATACATTGTTGAGAGTATGTTTGGGAGGGAAAAGAACAAGTACTCTTCCAAGAAAATATTTTATTGGAAGGGGATTGTCACTTAATGTAGCATGACCAGCCAATACAGCGCAGGTGATCCCACACAATTCAGATATGGCAGCAATTGATGGTGATAAATACCCGGGTAAGGTGCAATGCACTTGATCTACCTGCTTCAGTCATGCACTGATACATATAACTATGTATAATTTAGCAACAAATACCCTCTAAAATGTGTACACAATGCCTGCTGTTCAGAAGATATACAAATGACCCGTTAATTTTCACCATCCCATTGAATGATAGGCTGTGACAAGGAAAATATTGCTAGGATGACAGGCAGAACTCTACAGGAAAGAGTAGAGGCCAGAAAAAATACAAGCTAATAAAGAAAATACTTCAAAGATTGAGATGCAAAGCACAAACACAGAAGCTTAATTAAAACAAAACTTCTGTGTAGAATGGAACCAATTTTACAGTCAAAGTCTGTCTATTGACAGTCAGAGCCCTTATTTGCTTAATCAGGATTTTGTCCCACAGTTTACTGACAGACACAGATCTTAGTTGCTTAAACAGAATTTAAATTAAGCAGCAGTCATTAACACCCACATATAATTTATCTCTGATTCTGTTCTTGTGTATTTCATACTCCACATCATAGCAACAGTTGCTACTAGTAACTTGCAATAATGCCTACATAGTCTGTTATATCTCAAAATATATTCTAATGATACTGACAGTTACTTCAGCTGCATCATATGTGTGGGTCAAACTTAATGAATGAGAAACAAATCCCAGCTTCAGGTCCTCCCGAGTGGACGACACCATCCCAGAGCAAAACATACATTTCTTGGCACAGATTCAGGCATCTGTTGCGTCACTGTCAACTTCTCAGTCACACAGCAAACCTGGTGTTAATCCCTCCACATGCCGTTGTGTTGCATTCCAGCCTTTAAGTTGCCTACTGTGTATGTCTTCCCTGGTAACTGCTAAACTTGTTATCACACCTTACAAATGGACAAGGAAAAGTGGGGGTTTTCAGAATCTGTTTACATCAGTTGTAAGAGAGGTTGCAACATTAATAAAATAACTTGGGTCCATCAAAGAATTCCTGCAACAAGGTAGTTCTATGGAGTCTGCTAAAACGAATGACAAATATGTAACTGCCTAATTGGAACTGTTATTTTATTTATAAATACACTGCATTTACATATGCATAGCCAATAAATACAAACAGCAAAACACATATGACAGACTGAAGGTCCGGTTGTCTTACAATTTAGTATATTTTTTTAAATGTTTTCGGTCCAGCTACTCTCACAGCCATTTGGCCTTAGTCTTTTACTGTCCACTCCTTCCTCCCAGTGCCTGGCACTGGAAGATGGCAAGGGGGTAGCCAGCAACTGTGGCTGTCACACTGTGAATGATACCAAATGTTTATATATATTCTTCCTACTGACAGATAGCAAGCAAGATGCAATACTTACTATAAAGTCCATAACAATTGTATGCTTCCCCATAGCCAAAATACTAAGCTGGAATGAGAACACACTATTCATTGGGCTCATAGCCTCATGTTCCTATGTGATGCAGAATAACAGTCACCTTCTCCCAGATGACACTCCTGCTTTGGGATGTTACCGACTTTATCCAACCAAGAAAGGTGAACCAGTCACACACACTCACCCTTCCCTAGATAAATTCTCCAGTGGCTGGGCCAATTGTGAATTCCAGGTCATCTGGCATATTGTCAGGACCAAAATCTCTATGGAGCAGAACCGGCTTTTCCTCATTCTTTTAATATTACATTTTTTTCTGGGTAGGCAACATTCAGGATAACATGTACCTGATAAGAGAAAAGTACACTTCAACAAAGCAAGCGATGCTCAGAGCCTATATTTATCAGCTTGTAATGTGGTTCACCAACCAGAACATTCATTATTTTACTTATATATTTATGTATTTAATTACTCGTGTCCTACTAAGCTTTTCTACTATCCTCAGTGGTGACCCAAGGCTGTATTTATACAGACAGGGAAAACCTGGCCAAGATAACAGGGAAATTCTTCAGCTTTACTTTCAGTTATGTGTCCCAGGGTCTTTAACATCTAAGTTACCATCATCTCAGGCAGACACAACATAAGTTTATCATCTCATTCAAAGGGCACTACACTTAGGAGAGCAGCACCCACTTGTGGTGTAGAACAATAATTGGTGCATCTGTAACAGCAGACAAGGCACTTGCCAGGCAGCAGTATTCTGCAGTGTCTTAGATGATGCAGAGGATGGGGAACTTTGTGGCTAACGTACACTCTGCTGATGAATTTTCCATTGTCAATCTTTTTATAAACAACAATAATTATAATCTATGGCTTGTTTAACTACAATTTCTTGCATTGTCAAAGCTGGCAAGTGCATTTTAGGTGGATTTTTCATTTTTTTTTTCACTGTAGTGTGACCCAGGAGGTGGTATATATTACTTGCAGGGAGGGGAGGGTTAATGCTTTTTTTTTTTGCATTACACTTTCTGAAATTGACTTTTTGGAAAAGTGTAACTTGATTAATGTGGTAAACTCTGTGGAATGTAAGTAAACTGAAATTTGTGTACCGGCCTGGTCCTCAGAACAGGTTCTTACTTAACAGTTGACCTCACCTCCAGGAGGAATGACTGAGATGAAAGGGCTTTTGCACTAGCTTGAGAATTAATGAATCAACTGTATAGCTTCTGTCTGATCCAGAGAACCAATGGATCTATTGCCTGGTTCAAAAGGGGAATGAATAACCTAGCAGGTGCAAGTAGCTTATCACAAGATTAGTGTGGACAAAAAACAGTGAGCTTCATCCCCTTCCCCATACTGATCCCCTCTTGCTCTACAATATCAATAATGGAATACAGACAAAACCAGCAAACAGTTTTCTAATCTTCCAGGAAAGCTGGTCATGCAACCTGTTGGGCCACAGACCCTTTGTGCCACTGAGACATAAATATCTGACTGCACTGGGAATACCACAGTCAGTAATGTTTGCCAATTTCAGTTTCCTTCATTTTTGTTACTGCTCATATTTAAAGATGCACTGAATAAACCTGATGGAACCTGAATGGTTTGGATTAAGAATACCTACACTTAGCTATAAGGAGTAGTTATCATTAACCACACGGTACTGCATCTGGCAGCAAATACGAACAAATAGGAAGCAAGTGCAAACAGCTTGTGATTTAGTGTAAGTTGTCTGTATATAATGTCCTACCCTGGCTACAAGAATAAATTAGAAAAAAAAAGGAAAACGGCCCTGACCCACAGAGCTGGTTACACTGTAGCTCAGTATTGCTTGCTGAGATTACTAGCATATCTCTGCACTTTTGGGCTTCTGCTGTACACTGCACCACTGCATTTTGACGTTTGGATAATGTAGTTGTTCTGTACATCTCTTTTATTCTCAACCTAGAAAAGCCATTTCTGAAGGATGTGTAGAGCTGTACATTATGGTGCTTCAGCCTGGTTGCTAGGCGTGATTACATGCTGAGTCTGTATTAAATCACTTTGTGGCTTAGCATAGTCTGCCACACAAACAGATTAATTATTCATGAGAACTCTGTTTTACAGCCCTCTTCATAAACCATAAAAACTAGTTAAGCAGAGGCTGGGCAGCTTAATACAGGCTGACACCAAGTTGCTTGGTAGATCATGTGAATATCACCCATTACATTTTTCTTGCACCTTCTGTGCTTGGACCATCATTACAAATGCCACTTGCGGATAGACAGTAATAGCAATGTATTGTTTTTCCAATAGTAAAATTATGGGCACTCACATTAACCCGTTAACATCTGCTACCATTCCCAACACACTTTCCAGCCCAGACTCATTCTTAAATCCAGGGTAGAGAGGGCCCATGAGCATAATATGAAGTTGGGCATTTACCATGCTAATTCCCCTCCCCAACAGGCCTGCTCATTTTTTTTCTTTGTTCACTGAAGATGCACAGAATTTGTTTATGTCAGCAAAATCAGTGCAGTTTTGGTGAACACAGCTTGCCACTGGGCCTTAACAACTTTTTTCCTTCTGCGTGTTCTTTACACAGAATTGACAAACTACCCATAGAGTAAGTATGTTGTGTACTCATGTACAAATGCAACCCAGCAACAAAGATTGTTTGCATCAGTATTACAACAACATCTGTACTAAGGCATAAATATCATTATACAATGACCCCCCATTAATATTCAAAAACGTGCACGCTGATTGGTTAGCGTGCACGTTGTAAATCTGAGTTATAGTAATGGAAAAAGGTCCGGTTGCCCAGACTTTTTCTATTACTATAACTCTTACAGCAACACTGTCTCTCTATGTTAAACGAGTTTAACATAGCGAGACAGCTTTAAAAAAAGCAACGGAGATTCTCTGTTTCTTTTTTAAAGCTGTCTCGCTATGTTAAACCCATTTAACATAGCAAAACAGTTTGTAAAAAGCAACGGATATCTTGCTTTCTCCGTTGCTTTTTTTCAAAACGGTCTCTCTATGTTAAATGGGTTTAACATAGCGAGACAGCTTTAAAATAAGCAACGGAGATTTCCGTTGCTTATTTTAAAGCTGTCTCGCTATGTTAAACCCATTTAACATAGCAAAACACTTTGTAAAAACAACGGAGATCTTGCTTTCTCCATTGCTTTTTTCAAAACTGTCTCGCTATGTTAAATGGGTTTAACATAGCGAGACACCTTTAAAATAAGCAACGGAGATTTCCGTTGCTTATTTTAAAGCTGTCTCGCTATGTTAAACCCATTTAACATAGCGAAACAGTTTATAAAAAGCAACAGAGATCTTGCTTTCTCCATTGCTTTTGCCCACAGCTCTGATGTACTGCGTAGGTGTACGCGTGCGCAGTACATCAGGACTGCCACAGAATACCAGACAGCTGTGGAAGGACAGCAAGCAGCAAGGAGGCATTATACAATGCCATTATTTAAGAAAAGTAATTATTTTTTTCTTAAATAATGTCATTGTATAATAGCAATTACCCACTTCTGGGTGTGGGTAATGCTGGATTTACCCAAGGTTGGCTTTGTTTGGCCACTCAGGCTTCGCCCTCATGACCAAACCACACCAACCGTGGGTAAATCCAGCATTACCCACACCCAGGCGTGGGTTATTGCTATATTATTCTTTATACAACATTGCGAGGAATAGGTCCAACCAGGAAACTGTTAAATAGATAAAAAAGGAAGCAGTCACTGCTAGTAACAACAATATTTAGCAAAGCTGTGAAAATAAAAAGGAAAATGGTCACAGGCACATCAAACTACTGTGTGTGCGTATGTGTGTGTGCGTGCACGCATGCGCACACGTGTGCAAGCATAGAGGGTAAAGCTGTCAACTGCCCCTAATATTTCCGCATATTTTTGGTCTGTGCTTCATAAAATCTGTGTTTTTCTGACAAATTGTTTCACACTACAGACAGTCACAAAAAAATTACAAGCATGTGAGTTTCAGACTTCTTATCATTCAGAAAAATACTTGCTAATGTCAAGCTTGTCACCCTAGTAACTTTTTAAGTATACATGAACAATAGCTAAAATCAGCTCCTGATTTAGTGTCTTTGCATCTGATTCTTGAGCTAAGAAGTTGATAGGGTAGAGGGAGGTTGAAATTAGTTACACTGGATGGTTTTGACAGCAGTGAGAAAAGATGCATTTCTGACTGGGTCATTATGTATGTATTAATGTATTTGATATCAAGAAGATATCCGAAATGTACACATACAAGTGGCTGTAATTGATGGACCAATAGGCCATGGAGGAGATGGGGCTTGGGGAAGGAGAGGAGTGTGTCATAGGGTGGGGCTGGGTGATTGGGGAGCCCCCAACAAAAATATCCCAAACTGAGCCCCAAAATTGTGAAGTCAAGTCCTACATGGGTGCAGTGAGCTTCTTTTCAATTTTTCTACAAGCCACAAGGGCTAAGATATCACAAACAAAAAAATGAAAATGCACTTGAAACCTTACAAGACACAGCTCAGAAAGCTCAACAGAAGGCTACTCAAGCTGAGAAAAATGTCCTTATTTGGCAAGCAGGACTTGTTACACAGCTCTACAACAAAGCAAAGCATATACCTTTGACATACTTTTCCCATTAAGTCATAACTGAGCAACTCAAAATCATGTTAAGATACAGGTCTGCAAACTATATTCCTGCCTATATTCCTGTCTTGGGTTATTGTATAACACTTGATTTCCACATACGAACTTCACAATATGGCTCTTTCTACTTCTCTAAGACAGAGCACATTATTTTGCTTGGAAGAAAAAGATGTCCTATTCACTATGATTCATTTTATATAATCTGTTAGCCAATCTGCAAACATGAACTCTACAAGACTTGTAGTCTGCCATAATCATCAGTATTCCTGCATGAGAATTGTATTACTCCATTAATCTTATTTTGCCACAGTATTTAGCACATTTATGGGCAACCAATACGAAAAATAATACAATTAGCTTAATCTGTGGCATGCCCATTATAAATGATACTGCAGTCTTCATGCAGCCTGAAGAGGGAAGACAGAATAATGCTGCCTTGAAATAATGTGTTGTCGCCTCCTACTCTCAGCCACTATCTTCCTTCATAGAGCAGAGCCTGTGGTCACTACATCTCTGACCTCTATATTGCAGGAGCTCTGCCACAAGGCCCTATATCTACAAGTTTACTGAGAATTTTGTCATAACAATGTAGGCATATTTATCGTGAAGAACCTTTCTGCATACTAACTTTAATCAGTTACGTACATGCCTTTTCTGTGCTTGAAGGTCTCTGCAAAATAGTTTGTGCACTCTAAGACCCACTTACTAAGTTGGCCACAGCCCCCTTTAGTTTGACAAGTAGACTATACTGCATATGCCAGTTATTTAGTCTCAGGAAGTGACGGACAACCTGTTTTACTTGCATCTTTTTGTTAACTGCTTTGTTCATAGGTTCTGAGTTTTGGGTATAAACTGATGCTCTCAGTTATAAATTGACCTGAGGGTAAGGAGGTTCACTCGGCTTCGCTTCACTCCCCTACCCCGAATTCCCATCCCTCTCTTACTCTAATAATATATTTCCTACATACACCTTTCACTTGTGACTCTTATTCTAATACTCTCCCCAAATCACCTTACTACGTCTACGCATACACTTCTGTTTCTTGTTTCCTATCCCTATTTAATTTTTAGCCCCATTCCCAACTATCTTTCTTCCTTCTGTCCTGCTTTGGACTATATCCATTTATAATCACAATCCTCCCTAATAGTACCTATCTATTCCCCATTGTATCTTTTTCTTTTCCCAAATAAACTGGCATTTCTTCTTATTTTGATTACATCACTATACTCTTAACTTTAATACCTTTCTATTCCTTACATTCCAGAGAAGATAAAAGGACAACCAACCTCTCTTCTTTAACAGAAAATACTCTCTCCTTAACTATCCTTTTCCACATTTCAGAATCTACCATTACTGGTTCTCCTACTGTCCTGCAACTTCTTGTTTCCTTCTTCATTGCTACTTCTCCACTACCTGACATATATAAAATACTGATTCCTATACTTAATTATACTACTCTTCAGCTTATCCGCTATTCTTCTCCTCCTCTTACTGTGTCTTCTTTCATCCTACCATGACTCAGTAATATATCACTACATCCCTCCAACTGTGTCCCAACCACCTATCCATACTTCCTCTTTACACACTCCACACATTGCACCAAACCTATTTAACATTGCCCCTCAACTTTATTCCAAATATAGGTTGATAAATTGCACTTCAACTCAAAACAAAATTAAGTGCATAAATCCTCCAAAAAAAAAAAAAGCCAGGTATGCATAATTCCCAATATACTAAAATCCTTTCAGGAGAAAGTATACACCCTAATCCTGGCCCCACCTACTGCAACAAACATAAAGATAATTCTCTCCCACACACTTCTACTTCTCTAACTCAACAACAGCCAAACTCTAACCCCAGTGATCTTATTTTTACTTCAATAAATGTTAGAAGTATAAGAAATAAAACTGCTGAACTACATGCTTGAATTACCTAACGTAAGTCTGATGTTCTTGTTGTAACTGAAACTTGGCTTAAACAACTCAGAAGTTATACCTCCTGGCTATAATATCATCTGTAACGTCTGTATAAAGAGGAAAGGTGGCGGTATTGTTTAATATTTCCCAATACCTACCACTTTTCCTCTTACAGCAAACCCACACTACAATTCATTTCAGCAGAGCTGCTTATTGCTTTTCACAAAATAAACAATTACAAACAAATATGTACTACTTCTTTACATCTCTCCTGGTGACAATATAGCTATACTGGAAGATATCCTACATCGGAAATCCATACCATTTCCACAAGAAAAAACTATAAATTGGTGATGTGAATATCAATAGACAAATTCTAACTCCCCTACATCTAGTATGAACTTGTATGGTTTCACACAACTAATTAATAGCACCACACATTATAGCAAGACATCAAATTCTCTATTAGACTGGATCCTAGTATCAGACCCTAGCAAATATTCTACCACATGTACAATGTCAAACTCTCTCAGTAATCATCTCCTAATATATATGATTAGACATCTCACACATCCAGTTGACCAGCATATTTATAAAACAACACGTAACCTTTCCAAGTGTAACCCAAAAATGTTCATTACTACATTATTCCTCAACATCTAATCCCAACCCTGCCCAACAGCCACGTATCACCACATCTACTTTCACCTTCAAACCTGTGTACACATCCTATATAAAACTACTCTTAAACAAATAACCCAAAACACAGCATGGGAAATGTGTAATGAAATAAACAACTTGAAAATGCAAAATGACACACGTTGAGGTGCAGTAACCAAAAGGCAAAAACCTTATAGATATATGTTCCAAATGTTTATTGACACATAAAATATAACTGGTCAAGCACTTTCGTCCCTAAAATCTCTGGGACTTCTTCAGAACCAGTATGTAAAGTTACCAATTCCATTTAAATATTAAAAGGTCATGTGGTACTCAATATTTAATTAGAACCAATGTTCAAATAAAAGCCTTTCAAAAATGATTCCCTGAAGAAAACTGCATGCAACATAAATCTAATTCCAATGAGAAATGAAAAATAAGCATATTATTATGTAAAAACAATATATTGAATAAATACAATAAAAAATAATGTTAAAACCAAGTTCTATATTAAAACCTTGTGTGTGTGACAGAAGGGCGCTCAGGTGTAAAAGGTCTAAAGCTTTTAACTTTAAAACAGGAAGAAGGGAAGTGTTATAATTCCAACCTGGTGGTGTTGTAGCATTCAGCTTGAGCTGCCAATGGTTGACATGAACAGTACCCAATCTCGCTAGTCTATTCTCCCACCAAACCCCTTGATCATCTCTCCTCACTGTATCTACTATCCCAAACACAAACTTACTAAAATCTGGACACTGTAAAATGTTTAAAAAGGGCATTATTAGTGTTACCTTTTTCGACAGCATAACGTGTTCATAAATTAGTTTACAGACTCCTCTCCATTTTACCAATGTAAGAACCACGACATCCCACACAGAGTGCTTTGTAAACCAACCCAATACTTGCACAGTTACCTGTCAATAAATTAACACTTTGTGCTGGTTACCAACTAACACTTGTCTGTCCTGTAAGATTTATTTACATTGTTGGCATTTTCCATACTTTGTGGTCCCCCTATAAGAAACATTGATATTAAGGGGGACAGAAGGATGCTTCAACAAATATTTAAGGTTACATCCAGTTTTTAAAAACAAAACAAGGTTTCCATAATCTTCAATATTTCTAGACTAGACTAGAACAGTACCCAATTCTTTGTCAAAATATTTTATGTCCTTATTCAAATCACCAAAGTGTACAACCACAGAATTAGTAAAAGAAGTAAATGTTGCGTTGGATCTTTTATTCATTGCACCTACTGAAGTACCTAGTAATGGGTAGTATTTGGTAGCCCATCCATTTAACACTTGTTCTCCAATATCTATAAGGATGGCCTGTGGGTAACCCTGTGTTTGAACATTTGTATGATATAGGACAGTTCTTCCCCGATACGTTTGAGCGCTGGTACATCTCAAGGGGATCAACTTACGGCACTTATTGGGCAACTGAGTCAGTTAGTTGCACTGCTTACTCCCGTTTGCAACATGCTGGTTAGTCAGACAAGTAATGCGACACCTCCGGGTAACCAGAACGCTCTACGTACACATGGAGAGAGCAATGGAGGGATAACAAGCAATGGGACTAACCGGGACAGCGTGGAATTTGCAAACACTGGTCCTAGTGGAGCTAACAATTTTCCTAACATCGTGAATCGAGACAGCAGTCCTGTTTTAGAACAAAACAACTATGGTAACGTTCGCAGGCTGCCTGGAAATCAAGGTGACTGTTCTATTAATAACAATGCTACTCTTAGTGGCTGGCTTAAACGGAAAATAGCGTTTAAAGACATTTCCTGTATTGACAATGATAATACTAGTACTTATGCTGATCATTTGCATCAACTTAATGATTTACTATTTAAGTATAGGATTTTGAACATAGATAATGTGTACTTAAAAGAGTGCCTGAAGGAAAAAATAGTTCCAAAGGGTTTACGTATATACAAATACCCTAACAATGTAAAAGAAGGCACTAAGTTCTACGATAAGTTGCTTAATATGTTTGATGGATGGGGCTTTGAGCTCCTGAGAAATATTATCAAGAATAATGAAGATGATATTGAATGTCTAATGAAGCAAATTGATGTTGTAAATGGAAAAATCACAAATGACCTTTTATTTACTGTTGATTTAGAGAGAAAGAAATATTTATATTTGAGAAAAGATATAGATGTGAAATGTGAGAGAATTTTAGAAAAGAAAAAAAGAAACGTTTGAATATGAGAAGGGTATCCAATACCCAAAACCAAACATTTTTTTTAATTATAAAAATGAGAGATTTTTACACAACGACACATACATGCATGACACTATTGAGGATTATGAAGAGGGACAGGCTGACTTTGGACATGATGTGTTTGACCCTTTAGAATATCCCCCCCCTCCGAAGGTCAGAAAGGATAAGAAATCAAAGAGAAGAAAACTATCAGAAGAAAGGATGGAGGGGAGGGGGGAGAGGCAGAGGGAGGAGATACTAGTCATTGTCCCTGTAGAAACATCTACTAATGAGAGCATTTTGAGTTTTGATACCAACAACATTGACACCAATATTCAACACACTGGTGACACCTCAGTTATTTGTACATGTGCTAAATACAATAATTTTAACATTTTTAACTACACAGAACTTGAGATTGATGATTTATATTTTGAGTTGTTTTCCAAGGGACTCAGTTTTGTACCAAAAACTAAATGTGACATCACTAGAATGATTATTGACATGAAAATGTTTTTTGAGAAAAATGAACCTTGAGTTAATTTGTGGGGGCACTTCAGGAGAAGTAGATTATTCTGATGAATTAAAGAAAAACAGTATATGGAACCCCCTATACACCCACAACTAAGAAATTTTGAAAAAAAATTATAGAGAATATAGAGAATGAATTAAGAAAAGCAATTAAAATTAATCATTTTGCTCCAAACCTTACAGCTGAAGAGTTTTCATTGCTCAAGAGTTTAAAAGAAAACACTAACTTGAGAATTATGAAACCTGATAAAGGGGGTGGATTGGTCCTTATGAGCTCTATTATGTATGAAGGCAAAATGTTCAATCTTTTACTGGATGAGTCTAAATATGACAATATTTCTATCAATGAGATTAACATTGGGTATAAAAGGATTTACACAACATTATATGACTTATTTTTGGAGGGACTTATTGACTACAATATGTTCGAATTTTTATACAACAGCAAACCTAAAATCCCTTCAATCTTTGGGATTCCCAAAGTACATAAAAATTGTAGTGACCCCTCTCTCTATGTCCTATAGTGGCTGCAGAAAGTTCAGTTATTTCTCCTTTGGCTAAATATATAGATACTAAGTTAAAGGACACAATGGTTAGGGGTATTTCATATTTAAAGGACTCATGGAATTTTTTGGCAAAGTGAAGAATATCACTACTATGAAGGATATTATTTTTGTGACCATAGACGTTATTGATTTGTTTGGCTCAATACCTCACAATACAGGAATGGATTGGTTTGAAGAAGCTATTAGGTCTTTCAAATCATTAACAGATGATGAAATTCTTGTATGTGTCAACCTTATGGAACTAGTTTTGAAACATAACTATTTATTTTTTCAAGGGGAATATTTTCACCAAAAAAGTGGTGTGGCCATGGGAGCAAGGTGTGCTCCAATATACGCCAATATGGTTTTAAATACATGGGAAGATAAATATATTTATAATGGGAGTTATAAAGATTGCTTGGTTCTATATAAACGTTTCTTAGATGATATTATTATATTTTGGAAGGATAGTTTTGACAGGCTCAACGATTTTATCCAGTATATCAACCAGACTACTGCTTTTTTAAAATTTACCCATGACATCAATGTAAATAGTATAAATTATTTGGACATCACATTAGAAAAAGAAGGAGACCATTTGAAGTCAAGGGTGTATAGGAAAAAAACTTTTTCCAACTCCTACTTACACTATAAAAGTGCACACCCTTTACATCAGAAGAAGAGTATTGTAAAAGGCCAAATGGTGAGGATTTCAAGAATGACTTCTAATAATCAAGATTTTAGTGATGAAATTGATTTTTTGGTTAATATGTTTTTGGACAGAGGTTACCCCTTAGATTTGTGTAATTGTATTAAAGTAGAAGTCACAGAAGGGAGAAAAGATAGATTTGCACCTATATTGAGCTACTACCATCCTCCCATTGTTGCTAATGTCCAAGTATTAGGTTAATTAGAAAATAAGAAAAAAGATAAAATGTATACTCATTCATTTGTCACCCAATATAGTGGTGACACAGGTATTGTAAAACAGGTGTTTTTTTTAAGGAATGGGACAAATTCCTTAACATTACAGACCTGAATTTTAACAAGTCGATTGATTCTTTCAATATTATTTTTAGAAAAGGACGCAACATTAAAGATTGGTTGATAGTCCAACATAGGGAAAATAAGAAAAGTAATAAAATTAAGGGTACCTATTCCTGTGGAATATGTTCACAATGTTCATTTATGACTAATACACAAAAAATTTTTGTTCAAGTAAGAGAAAAAGACATTGTTGGCAAAACATACAGCAATTGTAATTCTTTTGGAGTTGTATATATTGCTTTATGTGATATCTGCTCGGCCTTCTATGTTGGTAAGACCAAGAGAAAGATTAAAAGAAGGATTTATGAACATTTGAACGACATCAAAAAGAAGAATGAACACAATGCACTACATAAACACTTGACAATTTGCCCTTTGGCAAAATATAAATTTTTCATTTTAGATAAGGTAGCAAAAGATGAAAGAGGGGGCCTTTGCTTTGGGAGACCCAGAGAGAATATAGGGAATTATTTTGGCAAATTATTTTGGAGGCAAATAAATTCCCTGGGTTAAATGACAATATTTCCCTTGCTCCAGTTTTAAAATTAAGGGCAGCTAAACTGTAATACTTTTCACTTTTTACTTTTTATTTTCATTTTCATGTCATACAAAATCATTTTTATATATACACATTTCATATATATATATTTATATTTATATTCATATTTTTATATTATATACATTTGATACATATATTTACATTCATATTTACATTCATATTTATATTTATATATATTTATATTTATATATACATTTTCTGGAAATTTTTGATAGTTCATTTTGCATCTATTCATTTTTTACAAGCTTTTTTAGATGAATTTTTAGATTACACAACATGTTTTTTACACATATAGAATACAGGGGTACTTTTTTATACATTTGCTCTACTTCATAACAATAGTTACATTGATGTCAAGTTATTTATTTATTTATTTAGTATTATCACATGTTTCATGCCTATACACATATATATACAATATATGATTTTATTTTACATTATTATTATATTTATATCATCAATTTATGGTTTGTCATTGATTTATGTTTTGTGATTATCCATTTATATATATATTTTTACATTTGTGTATATATCTAACATATTTACAATAACATTCATTCATATATTTATTTAGAATATGCATATTATATATAATCAGTATTTATTCCATATATATATATATATATATATATATATATATATACATATATTTTTTATATTTCATAGATTTCTATATATATTCATCAATTATTCAGATACTATGTAAAAACAGTTACTATTTATTAATGGAGCACAAAATTCAGGATGGAAATTCAGTGTACATCCAATCTTGACCACTAGATGGGAGCACTGTTGGTGATTTTTTTAATACAAATTAGTCTCTATTATTAAACTAGTATAGCTACGAAGTTTTACATATACATAAAAAATTGGTTTTATGACATTATTTGTTATTGTACAAGTGGTATATATATTATATATATATATTTTATATTTTACATCTGTGAATCACAGCATTTTATTTCGACCTGTTCAATGTTACATATATTTATATTTGTATTCAGTACATACGTACATTCATTCATATTTATGAGCATTGCTAGATTCTTATTGGTTATTTTAAACAAAAGGTCAGCATATATAAATGGTTGTTTGTCATGTTTGTTCTTGTCTGATGAAGTCTAATCCAAGTGACGAAATACGTGTTATTTGGCTACTGTTTAATGTATAACGTACAATTAAGCTGCTTGTGGAAGCAAAGTTGTCCGGTGCAGTCCGTCCTCTTCACAGTGCATTTTTCATTTACTAGTTTGTTTTTGCACTGCGCTTCATATCTTGGTTAACATTTGTATGACGTGACTCAATTATATTTTAAAACTGGTGATATCAGAACACATCCTTGCTGCCCTTACCATTTGCCCTTTAATGATATTCTTCTTAGCCCATCTTGGATGACAGCTTTGAATGTCCAAATAACTATTTGAAATAGTTGGCTTTCTATACAATCTAGAACCAAATCTCTGATTTTTCACATCTTTAAAAATTATAACATCTAAATAATTAATAGAATCATCTGTGTGAGTACAAGTAAATTTAAAAAAAAAACACTAATGTTGTTAGTAAATGTTCCAAATTCTATCCTAGGACTGTCTCTATCCTCCCAAAGGATAAAGATGTCATCCAGGTACCTCAAACAACATGTCCACTGGTGTCTAAAACCAGAAGTAAAAATATTGTTTTTCTGCCAAGAGTAAAGGACTAAATTAGCAAATATGGGTGCACAACTGGCACCCATTGCAACTCCTTTTAACTGCCTATAGAACTCTCCTTCAAAGGTCATAAAATTATTCAAAAGCACAAATTCTATAACAACCATAACAAAATTCACCAAAGAATTGTCCAATGAAGTTAATTCATAAATGGCTTCCCGAAAAAATTCTAACCCCTCTTTATGTGGAACTGAAGTGAACCATTCAATAGTGTCTATTGATGAAAAAGTAGTAGTGTAAAATTCCTGCTTAATTTTTGACAAAAATTCCCAAGAACCTTTTAATATATAATTTGTCTGTAAGGAATCTTTCAATAATCTGTCCAACCCCCCCCCCCAGTGGATAGATAGGGCAGTTATGAGCTGATAAAAATCAACATATATGAGGGGGTGGTTGAACATATTTTTATGAGCTTTTTGGATGCCAAACACTGTGGGAATTAGGGGGTGGTTGTTCCTCAAGAAGTTAATAATCTCCTCATGAATAACTCCTTGCATTAATGAATCCTCTAGAAAAGGTTGTATCTTTTTATAAGCAATAGTTACTTAATTTCTAGATACAACCTCATATTTATCTGTGTCATTTAATGTAGAAGATATCTGACAATTATAGTCATTCTTATCAACTATACCTATCCCACTCTCTTTATCTTGTCTCATAACTCAAAGTAAATTGTTAGCTCTTAAATATTTTAATAAAATAGCCTCTTCTCTACTCATATTGTAAAACTTCCTTGTCTGTGCTGCTCGTGCACTAAACATTTCCTGAGAACAAAGTTTTTCAAAGCAGGCAAGTGTAGGATGTAATGGAGGGATTAAATGTGCTCTTATGTCTAAAAGGTCATGCAGAAAGAGCCATCCAGGTGACTGATCCATGGACATAACCTGCAAATTGAATTTTCTGTTGAAAAGTTTAAGTTCTATAAGAACTGTTTTGTAGGTTGGCACAAATTTAATACCTTTTTTGGAAAAGCAAAAAATGAGTTTTGGTAATATTTAGATCAGTACAGTTAAAAATATTAAAATATATGAAACTCAACATTTTCCTTTTGAAGCCTGAAATAATATCAACCCCTTTACTTAGTAGTTGCTCCTGCTATTCTTCCAACAAAATAATTTTTTGTTATTGTTTCTGAATCCCTTTGGAGTTTGGGGATGTTCTAAAAAAGTATTGTGTATATTTCTGTTAAAAATCCTCTCTGACCTTAACTGTGATAATTCATTGTCAAAATTAACATTATCCCATCTGTTGTGGTGTGTTAAAGTGGGACTGTGGTTTAAACATGAGGAATTTTCTTTCTGCCTAACACTTATGTTAAAACCAACTGCAGCTTCCATCGTAGCCCCTCTATCTCTAAAAATTCCATCTTTATCCTGTTTTTTCAAAGCAGGCTTTAGGCAAAGGATATATGTTCTGCGCATACTCACACTCATCATGAAATAACTTATAGGTTCATAGGTTAGTACTTGGCTAACTGCCCTTGCGAGCCATTTTAAGCCTAGCCAGTTATCCCCTGTGAGATTCAAACCCTGTACCTTGTGTTTGTAAGGCAAACACCGTAACCATTCGGCCACCCTCCCAACCTTATTTCTGTTTTCTAGTTAAATTAAACTTCATTTTCTGTTCAACTCTATCAAACAAACTATTATGTCTTACTTTAAAAATGTCAAAAGTATTATCATTGACAATGTCATTATTCAATTTGCTAACTTCAACTAATTGAGTATGACATGACTTTTTAATTCAGTAGACTCCCTCTTATCTGGCCTCCTCTTTAACCAGCCATCAATTTTTTGCTGCAGCCCAGCAAAAGGCAACAGAGAAGAACAACACCTCTGCCTCCTTTGGGCTAAATAATGACAGATATTTGAGTTTTAGACTTCATATTCATTAGAAAAATGCATACCAACACATGTCCTGTTGTTATAGTTGATAAAGTTGTTATAGTTGATAAATAACCCATAAATGCTATTTTGCATGCATTGTGTTCCTTAGGAATTTTGGTTTTTTTTTTGTATTACTAAACGTATATTCTTTTTGTACTGAATTTATTTTATAATTTGTCTCCTTGTAATTTAGTATCTGTGGAGCTTTTCTCCCCGGGCCTCTACTGAAAATGGACATATATCCAGCTAGACTAGCCCGGTTAACAAATGTAAAATAAAATAAATAAATAAATAAATAAATAAAATTTTCTGATTAACCAGCCATTAATTTATCCAGCCTAAGGTCTGGTCACAGCGAGACCAGATAAGTGGGGTGTCTTAATGTATTTATGGAATTCGTAACATTACATACTGGTTCTGAAGACGTCCCAGAGATTTTAGGGATGAAAGTGCTAGACCAGTTGTATTTTGTGTGTCAATAAACATTTGGAACATATAAATTTTGTGCCTCCTTGTTACTGCACCTCAACGTGTGTCATTTTATACTCTTAAACAAACCTAAACCATGCTCTTCTTCAGCTGATGACCTTCCAAGTGAGTACCTAAAAATAGCAGGCAATAGCATTGTCTATCCTGTCTCAATCCTTATAAATAGGTCAATCCAGGAATCTCACATTATCACTCGCTAGAAATAGTTACACATTTTCCCACTGCACAAAGTAGGAAATTTAACAGACATTGAAAACTTTAGACCTATAGCATTCTTATCTCCCGTCGCCAAAATACTTGAAAAATGTATACAAAAACAATTGCTAGACTATCTCCTGCATGAGGAACTCCTGTCCCCTACACAACATGGCTTTCATCCTTCCCACAGTACCAGCACTGCCCTTCTAACCTATATAGACATAATGGCAAACTAGTCTCTTCATTATTTCTAGACTTGTCTAAAGCCTTCATCACAGTTTGTCACATCAAACTTCTACTTCAAATGTCTTCACTAGGTTTCTCTCAGCCCACCTTTCTGTTGTTCAAAAGCTACCTCTCCAATAGGTTATCAGTCAGTAAACTGGCACTCCATGCTCTCTCCTTACCTCCCAGTAATCACTGGTGTACCACAAGGCTCTATCTTTGGTCCCATCCTCTTTAACATTTTCGCCAATACCCTTTACACTTCCAAACAACAGGCCACCCTAATACAACATGCAGATGATTCAATTCTCATTTGCTCATGCTACACCTCAAAAAAATTAATCAGGAAACTTTAGCAGCCACTGAAACATGGCTTCGTAACTCACAGCTCATGCTCAACTCAAAAAAAAAACAAACTATTTTTTTCTTCAAATCCCTCTCTCATGAAAAAAACAAAATAAGTCCTCTCTCTTTATAATACAACCACTGAAGTCACTTCTCATAGTAAACTTTCATCCACTATCACCCCTAATAATCTTACATTCAACCTGCACATACAAAATTACATAAAAAAACTCATTAAAAATTAGGGATGCATTACAAAACCAAAAACTTTCTCACCAATGCAACTAAAACTACACTTGCCACTACTTATTTCCTTCTAACTCTTACTTATGGTACTCCCATCCTTAATAACCTCTAAGCTTCACAAAAATTAAGACTTCAACAATGCTATAACAAAGTTGCTAAATTTGCAGCACATACCCCTTTCAGAACCAACCACTCTATTGCAACGAAAAGTCCAAATTGGTTAGAACTGCCATATCAACTAACAGAAGACATAACTTTGTACCACCTATAGTTACCCAGCTTCCATCTGCATGTACAGCACTAAGAAACATTCTACACAACTATATTCCCAGTTGGTCATTGTGATCCAGTGACAAAAAATGATTGTCTACAAACCTAGCAAACCTGCTGGGTATTGTCTGTACTCGTACAAGGATTCCTAAGGCCTGGAAATGCTTACCTGTATCCATCAGGTCTATACCCTCCCTCCCATCTGTCGAAACTACTCTGAAAGACTTCCTATCTAAAATCGGACTTTGTTCTTGCTCAGAGCTAAAATAAACTATACCCCTAAATGTGAACAAGTACCTTTGCATTCCTTATACATTCTTACTCATGCTTCTTCGCTTTACTTCTTTACTGCTATCTAATTCTCTTCCCTGACTTTCTCTCCAAATATACCATAAGCCTGTTCTTCCCTCACTTCAGATTGCAATTCCTCTTTGTTCATATGTAGGTACTAGGCTATCTGCCCAAAAGCATTTATAAGCCTAGCCAGAATGTGTTGGCTTTCACCACCCCCTTAGATTAGTTCCCTGTGCCTCTGTCCAGCACACCCATTGAATTGATCTCAGGGGTAAACTTTCTGTTTCCCATCCACTCGTCAAGGTTGCTCTTGAAGAGGGTTAGCAAGGAGCTCTGCCTAATATAGACTGGAATCTTGTTCCAGAGCATGGGAAGTATCTGGGACAGGAATCTATCCCTCCAGCACATCTTATTTATTGTTGTGGTGAGGTTTAGATCCCTGGAGTGTATGACTTGAGGGGATATGGTTTTCTTTAGGTGGAGCATGTCCATCAATTCTGGGTTGGACATGGCCTTGTATGTCAGGCAGAGATCACCTCTGAGTAGGTGGTATGAAACTGAGTACAGCTGGAGTTTCTTCAGTCGAGCTGCATAGGGCATCTGCTTGAGGCCAGTGATCCTCTTGGTGAGGTACTTCTGTGGTCTTTCCAGTTGTTGCAGGTGTCTTGTAAGGTACATCCCAAATGGGGCATTGTACTCTATGATGGGTCTGCTGAGTGATGCATAGAGGGGCCCAATGACCTCTTTCGATCTGGATGCAAACTCTTTTGTGATTAGGTGGGCCACATAGAAGGATTTTCTAACCGCTTTGGCAATGTGATTATCAAAGGAGATGTTACTATCTACTTGGGTCCCCAGATCCCTTATTACGTCTTCTGTATTTAGGGGGCTACCACCAATGTGGTAGTTTGTGGGTACTTTGTTTTTTCCAAAGGGGGTGACTATGCATTTTTTGGCATTTAGCTTGAGGCCATGGTTTTGACACCAGGTATCTGTCTCAGTGAGACCCTTTTGGAGGATGTTTGTGTCAGCCGGAGAGTCAATTACAGCCCCTAGTTTGTAGTCGTCTGCAAACTTGGTCAGCCATAGTCCTCCTTTGCTTGCCTGTACCTCTGAGAAGTATATGCCGAACAGGAGGGGTCCTAGGACTGAGCCCTGGGGAATGCCACTTGTAACCGTTTTAGAGTCAGACCTAGCTCCCTCAACTCTTACCATGTGGGTTCTCTCCGTGAGCCAGTTGGAAACCCATCTCATGACATAGGGGTTTATGTTCAGGCTGGTGAGCTTGTCTATAATACCTGAGTGGGGAATGGTGTCGAAGGCCTTTGCAAGGTCCAGGTAGGCTGTGTGGACCACCTTTTCCTCGTCTATAGCCTTGGTAACTGTCTCAAAGAAGTCCACCAGGTTTAGCAGGCATGATTGGCCCTTAACAAAGCTGAACTGGGTAGGGTCCAGTGTTTGCAGGTTTCCAATGTCTCTGTTAATGAGATCCATGAAGATGTGCTCCATAGCTTTGCAGACCAAGCTAGTCAGGCTTATAGGGCAATAGTTCCCAGGGACCATTGTGGCTCTACCTTTGAGGAGTGGAATAACCATTGCTGTGCACCACTCTGTGGGCACATAGCCTGTGGAGAGAATGAGTTTACAGTGTGTTTAGGTGAGGGGTTAGTTCATCTTTGAGCTCATGTAGGATGCAGCCTGGGACACCATCCAGTTCCATTGCTGCTGTGTTTTTGGCTTTGGAGAGGGCTGATTTAACCTGAGTGTCTGTGATTTCAGGGGCACTACATTCTTCTGGTATAGTTATGGGCCCTTTTGGGGGTGAGAGGGGGCTGAAGTTTGCACTGAACCGGTCTGCCAGGATGTTGGCTATATCGGTCGATTCAGTGTATTTTGTGCCATTCTCCACTAACTCCGAGCAGATCTGAGAATTGCCACTTAGATTCGTGACATAGCTAAAGAATGCCTTGTGGTTATCTTGGAGTCCATGGCAATTTTTCTTTCGAAGCTAGCCTTGTATGATTTTATGAGGGAACGTAGCTTCTTGCTGATACTGATCAGGGATGTCTTCCCTTCTTGGGATTTTACTCTTTTCTGTACTAGTTTCCTCCTTCTATTGTATAGCTTGTTTATGGCAGGGGTCCACCAGACTGGTTTCCTTTTCTTGGAGGACTGAGTCTTGGTTTTGTTTGGGATAGCACGATCCATGCACTCTTGTAGGTGCCTGTAGAGTGCATTAGTAAAGAATTTTGCAGCTTGGACAGCATTATCCTTTAGCATGGGGGTTTGAAACTTCCCACCTCGGTCTTAAATAACGTGAAGTTTGCTTTTGAAAAGTTTTTCACGGTGGTTCATTTGACCAGGGGTGGTGGCGGAATGTGGATATCCAGAGTGATTAGTTTATGGTCAGATCTAACCAGCAAGGGGTTGACCTCTGGTATGGAACACCGGTCGCCCATGTTGGTGATGACCAGATCCAATATGTTGTCACCTCTGGTGGGGGTGTTGACCAGTTGATCCAGGGCGTTTGAGTTTATAAATTCTAGGAAATGTTGGGTAAGGGAGTTTGTACTTGAGTAGTTCTCCCAGTTAATGTTTGGGTAATTGAAATCAGGCAATATTATTAGACTAATGTGCCTTTCTTTTCAAACTATCTAAATTTTTTAAAATATTAAATGATTGTCTTATACCTTTTATCGATTCTTAACCAATGTTTTTATAGTATGTCTAATTTGTTATAATTATTTAAAGGTGCAGATGTTTTTGTTTTAGTTTTAAAGATTGTAAAATTATCGTTCTTAAAATGTTTTGTAATAATTTGGAGCTTTTATTCCTGGGCTTCCGCTGAAAATGGGCTTCTACCCAGTTGGACTTTCCCGGTAATCAAATGTCAATAAATCAATAAATAAGGTGTTATACATCTTGGGAGCCAATGATTTACATTAAATAAAGGACAATTCATATTGTCAAACAGCGGTGCTAGCCATGTGCATGGTGTGTTAATTGACAGCAATGATTTGCTCTTCTACTAACCTGTATTATACATACTGGCAATATATAGGCTACAACAGACTTAATGCCTTACTTGTGACCCCACAAATATATCCTGTAGTTCTATGCTTGTCAAAGCAGACATGAGGGTAGTGGCAACATTGTAAATGTATGCTACTTTATTTTAAGAGGAAACGTTGATGAATTACTGTATTGAAGCAATGTTGGGTTAACAGAAGATAATGGTTAATAAGACAATTTATGGTCTTTTTTTGTTGCATAACAAATCCTTGGAATGCACTATACAAGTTTAATACACAGCATTTCAAAATTTGTTTTCAAAAAATTGCAGAACATCTTACTTTGTGTAACAGCATTACATTTCATAAACAAATACCTAATTATAAAACATTCTACATTCCTCCCATAGAAGTATACTCAATGTTGTATAACATGGCAGTAAAATGTTTCTGGAAAAATAAGGGAAACTAAATAACAAAATGCTATTTTGAAGCATTAAATGATCCCTGTAAGTCTCTTATAATGTCCAAAACCTTATGCCAATTACGCTACTGGGAGTAATATCCTTTACTTGTCTTCTAACCAGATGTCACACTATCTGTATATTCTTCATACCACAACCTTCATTATATGCACTTTTTACCAGTTGCTTGCACAACAGTACAATTTTGCATAAACTCCTAACTCTATTCCACTTTTTCTGAACTGTCCTCTAAAATCACAGCAGGCAAAAAAAAAAAAAATCACACTGACCCATCACAGAGGTCTTCCGTATGGTAACACAAAAGTGTCTGCTACAAACACTTATACAGGATACTGCACAGAAGTAAAACCTCCAGTGATCTTCTGTTGTAATGCTTAATTTAGAGCAGAAGGATGCAATATTTATGCATATAGAGTCATCAAACCATACTTAACCAAACTGGAATTAGTGAAGAACATACATCAAATACACGTCTTGTATCTACATATGCCTAAACACACTTAAAATGCAAGAAAAAAGGCAACTTAAGAATCTTGGATTTTTGCACCAGAAACTATTCCCTGTATCCCAGTTTAAATACTTCAACTCCAAATCAGTAAGGTAGCAATTCTCTTATAAAGACAAATATTTGTTTCACTTTATTATTCTACAAAACTTAAAAAGTGGGATTATGAGAGTGCAGTTGGCATGCCACCCTGGCAAGAATATGCTTTTCAGAGTTCTGAGACTCTTTTAGCAGAGGTAATGGCCACTAAAAAGACAGTCTTCAGGGTTAAACATTTTAGTTCACATTTGGCTGATGGTTCAATGGGGGATTGGTTCAAAGATTGTAAAACCAAATCCCATGGGGGAGTGAGATATTTAAAAGGGAGTTTAAGAAGAAAAGTCTCCCTTATAAAGGCCTTACAAAGTTTGAAGAAACTATGCAGGAATTATACACTCCAATGTGAAAAGTAGAAATGGCAGAAAGTTGTAATTTAATAGTTGAACAACTAGCACCTTCATTAAAAATTGTAGCTAAAAACGTGAGAACTTTAGGAACTGGTGCTGAAAAGGGAACAATGTCATTTTGCTGCACTCAAACAACAAATCTTTTTTGGAGCGTGGCCAAGGATGAACACAGGGTAGCAGCAGATTACTTCAGCTCCACCAACATAACTACATTAACAGGACATTATTACTTCAAAACTCAACTAATGGAATAATTTTCTTTCTAAAAACGTTTGGACTATCATTACTTATAATAATATTCAAAAAAGAAAGAAAATTTAACTGACTTTCCTGTCAGAAATCCTTTTGGAAAATTCTCTCTCATCACTTCTGTTCAGAATGAGTTCCAGCAAGGCTAACAGTCAGGATTCCAGCATTAAGAAAGAGCTTCAGACATTATTATCAACTATACAGCAACTAACAACTAAAATGGATAAACTGAATGTTAAAATTGACAACTTTATAGAGAAAACCACAAAACAAATGGATATGCTACACCAAGATTTACAACATCAGAAAGCCCAGATAACAGGTATAGAAGAGGCACTTAATGTTATGGACAACAGAATTAAGGAAGAAGAAATGAACACTGAATTTGTATTGAAACAAAACACCCACCTTCAATCCAAACTAGATTACTTGGAAAACAGATCCAGACATAACAATATAAGGATTTTTGGGCTGCAAGAAAATATAGAAGGTAACAATATTACATCTTTTTTAAACACTTGGCTTCCCAAAACTTTAGATCTGTCAGAAGCATTTTCTTTTGGTATTGAAAGAGCCCACAGATCTTTATCCATTTCTAATACAAATAAAAATTATCCTAGATCAGTTATTGTAAGATTTTTATCATCTTATGACAAGGAGATGGTATTAAAATCTGCATGGGCTAAATCACCTATAAAAATTAATGAAGCAACTGTGCGCTTTGACAATGACTATTCCTCTTTGGTAATATCAAAAAGAAAGGTCTTTTTACCATTAATAAGAGAGCTTAAGAGAGCTTAAGAAAGCACAGTTCAAAACTCATCTTTTATTTCCTTCCAAACTGAAAATCTTTTTACCTGATGGCCCTAAAATTTTTGAAGACCTGGACTCTGCTTTGGTATATATTAAAAAAAATAAAATACTAGACAAAATAGAGGATATGGAATGGGCAAGTCCTTCGTTAAAAAGAATGGCAACAGGAACATCTTGGAAGACATCAGAGAAACAAAAGAGACTAAAAAACAAATGACATGTTTTATATTTCTTTGAACTTTTTAATTACAATTTCTGCATCTACAAGAAAACCATAAATATCTTAATGATTTGTACAAAGTTATACTAATGTGCAAGAACTGAAGTTTGTTTTATGGATAATCAAACTTACATGAGGAACAAATTACCTGATATAAATCAACTTGTTTCTCTTCTGTAACTAAGAGATCTAAGGTTAGTAATATGTTTTATCTTTTTTTTTTCTTTTTTTATTTTAAATAATAGCACTCTATTTAAACTAAACATATATGGAAGGGGGAGGGAGGGCAGAGAGGGGGGAAAGATGAAAAGAAGGAAAAAGGGGGAACAATAAAATATTATCTCTTTAAAATTATTTATGCTGTTTAAATAAAACTGCTTTATATTATACTATATTTAAAATTGCTTAAACACATAATATCAAATAATAAGTTATGATATAACTGTAGCTGACTAGAACTAAAGCAGTTGTGAGTAATGTGTCTCAGGTGTTACTTTACTAAAAGAAACAGCAAGTAAATCTATATCTAGATATGTTTTTTTTTTTTTTTTTTTAAAGAATTAACAAGGTTCTAATAATACTGATGTGTGTCTGTAACATACTTTGAATGAGAAAATGAAATGGGACACATAAATTTAAGAAATTTTTATGTTAGATAATTTAAGGCTTGGTTTCACTCCCATAGAGACTGCAATGACTTGTGGAGTGCTTCGAGAAGGTTTTACACTGTATAAATCCTTTTACATTCAAAATGAATGTTTATCACTTACTTTTACTAAAATTCCCACCAGAATGTTATAAGAGACAATTTTAGTTATAGGTATCCTCGTGAATAGTGTCCTCGAGCCGATTTAAAAGCTTCAACATTCAGCAAATGCACAGAGAAGCTGAAAGCAGCCATTTTGAACTTTGACCCCTGATTTTACACAGACACGTCGCAAATTCAAGAAGTAAACCAGTTTCAGGAAGTAGAACTGCTGTAAATGTGGTATTGTGATGAAAAATGAACTTTATGACAACAAAATATTGTTAGAATGCTTTTATGATAATACACACATTATATAGAATAGATATACATAACATTGTTAAGATGACTATAAAAGTTTTAATATGATAATACAAGGGTATTCTCAAGAATAATGTTGGTAATGTTTCTATTTCTCAAAGATGATTTATAATGAGTCATTTATTGTATAAGTTTTAAAGTAAACAAATATTAGATATACATAATACATGTTAGTGATATTGATTATAAGATCTATTTTAGTTTCTTACATATCATAGAGATTAGTTAGTGTAAATGTTATAATAACTTATTTCTTAACTTTCATATCTAATTATTACATTAATTACATAATTGTTCTTCTTTTATTTATTATACTGTAAAATAAGAAGCTGTTTTATTAATTGTTTAAGTCCTGCTATAATAGATAATCAAAATAATGAGCTTAACCTTAGTTAATAAAAAGTTAGTATTTATTTAATTTTGGTGGCAGCTGGGGTACTGCTGCTTAGGATAGGGAGATAACTTGAGTGGTATTTGCTACTCGAAGTTGGAGTTTTCAACTCCAGGCTGGATGCAATGTTTAATCTAAACAATATTTTCATATGATTTTTGTCATGTGTACATAGTTTTGACATCCACATCACATTTTATAAATTCACTGTCACTACAAATAAAAGTTAAAACTTCACTAAATTTCATAAGATTTTCACTAATTGCAGCTATAATTAATATAATACCTAAAGGAGGAGACATAATAATACTTACTTTAGTAAATGCTATTCTGATTATATGTTTTATATGTTTATAAAAGTTAAGTGGTAACTTTAAAAGGAATTTCTCTAAACATTAATGGATTGAATAACCCACGTAAAAGGGGAAGTTTAATGAGATATATTAATCTGCATAGAGCTAACTTAATATTCCTTCAGGAAACACATCTCCTGAAAAAAGATATAGATAAATTAGCCACTAATAAATATACAATCTTGGTTAGCTCAGAACACACACAGAAAAAAAGAGGCGTGGCTATTTTATGGAACAAAAATATGCCCACACCTAAAATTATTAAGTCTTATAAAGATGATAAAGGAATGTTTTGCCTGGTTAAAATACAGATTAATGGGAAAATCTATACATTGATTAATGTATACTGGATACCAGGAATTGGCACTAATACAGTGAAATATCATCTCAATAAGATTATATCATTTTCTAAAGGAGATATTATTTTAGCAGGAGATTTTAACTGTATCCTACATGAAAAAGATACTACTATTATAGGAAAAAGGAAAATCACATCTAGTGCAAAACATTTAAAGGATTTCATTAATCTATATCATTTGAATGATATTAATAATCAGACAGATTCTAAATCATTACCATATACCTTTTTTTCTAACAGACATAGAACTTATTCAAGAATAGAGTCTTTATTTCTAACCAACTGGTAACTGACTTAACTAATTCTAAGATCATTTCATGCCCTATATCGGATCATAATTCAATTGTCTTTGAATTTATGGTAAATATTACTCATAATGTTCAGATCAAAAGAATACCTGCATACCTAACCCAACTAAAAGATTATAAAGATTATATACTTACAGAGGTACAACATTTTTTGGACTTAAATACTACACCTGATGTCTCCATTATTTACATTTGGGATGCTCTAAAATCTTATTTATATGGACAAAGTATCAGATGGTATAATAACAAAAGGAAAACCTGGGACATGGAATTAATAGACATACAAAACAAATTAGACTCATATAAACATAATAATAAGGAAAATATTATGGACAAAAAAGTAATTGAGGAAATAAACAAATTAAATGAGAAATACAAAGAAATTTTAAATCACAAAGTCAAAAATAGCATTAGAGAAATACAAATTTTTGTCTTACTCAATAAGTCCCAAATACTTACATAGACTTAAAAATAAAATGAAAAGGCTTAATAAACAAAATCACATCAAAGAAAGTTTCTCTTCAAGGAAAAAGAAGAATGTTTCTAGTTTACCAGAAATATTAGATGAATTTAGAAATCATTTTCATAACATTAACCATAATAACATTAATATGGAATCTAAAGACAGAATAAAGAACTTTATAATTACAAACATGAACAAAAAACTTAATAAACAACAAGCTGGATTAATAGATAGAAATATTTCACATACAGAGGTTATCACACAAATAAATAAACTTAATTTAAACAAAGCACCAGTAATGATGGTACTATTCCTGAGATTTATAAAATCCTTCCTAAGAGTACCTATTCATTAATTCATAAGGTTTTTATTTCAGCTCAAAATGAATTGATAATACCCCCATCCTGGCAATACACATTTATTTGACCAATCTTGAAACCCAATAAAGATCCAACTAGTTGCACTTCATACAGGCCCATTTCACTACTTAATGTTGACTACAAAATGTTCATGAATATATTTGCTGACAGATTAAAGACAATCATTCCAAGTATAATAGATATAGATCAGACAGGCTTTATTACAAATAGCAATCTTCTTCTTCTTCTTCTTTCGGCTTTTCCCGGTTAGGGGTCGCCACAGCGGATCACCTTGTCCGCACATTGAATGGCAGTGGAGTTTTACGGTGTCGAGTTGCCAGCCCGGTGCCCAACCTTCCACAGAAGGCACACTCACACGCACACCTAGGGCCAATTTAGAGTGTCCAATCCACCTGCAGCATGTCTTTGGGATGTGGGAGGAAACCGGAGCACCCGGAGGAAGCCCACGCGACCACAGGGAGGACATGCAGACTCCGCACAGAAGGCACCCCAGCCGAGGATCAAACCGGAGAACCTCTTGCTATGAGGCAGCAATGCTAACCACTGCACCACCGTGGCCGCCCTTTATTACAAATAGCAATACTTTTGATAATATAAGGAGAACTTTAACTCTGATTGATTATGCAAACAGAAAAAAGAAAGATTTGACAATCATAAGCCTTGATATTAGTTCAGCATTTGACTCAGTAAGTTGGGACTATCTGTTTATCTTATTGAAGTGTACAAATTTTTCTAATACATTTGTGAATTTAATTGAACATTTATATAAAGGAACGTTGGCATACATTACAATTGGAACATATGTCTCACAAAAGATACCCATATTAAAAAGCACAAAACAAGGGTGTCTACTTTCACCATTATTTACTTTAATAATGGAGCCTTGGGCTAATTTGATTAGGAACAGCAATGATATAGATGGATTTGGTATAGACGAAAATACAATATCTAAAATTCAACTTTTTGCAGATGATGTTTTAATTACATCAGCAGGGACAAATTCTTCTATGCAGTCATTATTTGATAAGATGACAGATTTCAAGAATATTTCAGAATTGATATTTAATGAAGAAAAAACTAAAATATTACCAATATACACAGGGGAAAAACATTCTCACTAGTGATTTTCTTAAATACATACCCAATTCAGGTCAAATAACTTATTTAGGCGTAATATTAACTAAAGATATTAAATCCATTATACATCATAATTATAGTAAATGTCTTCATAATATACAAACTCATTTCAATAGCTGGAATAATATGTTTTTTACCATGGAAGAAAGACTCACAATTATTAAAATGATAATATTCCCGAAGATATTATACATAATACAATCAATAATACTCCCACCTACAAAAATAATTATTAAGAAATTAAATTCACAAATGTTAAATTTCTTATGGGCACCTAATAGACCTAGGATTGCATTAAAGAAACATACTAATAGTTGGTCCCAAGGGGGTATAGCATTTCCAGACTTTGATTTATACACTATCTCTTCTATTATAAAAGTTATAACATTACTAATAGATCATTCGTATGTTGCAAAATGGAAGGAATATTGGGAATTAATTAGCATGCACTTCACAAAAATATCATTAACACACAAAAATACTATTATAAACAATCCTATGTTATGGTTACTTAAAGAGTTTTGTACCTTATCTATTACACCAAAATATATAACTAGTTACCCATTAAATATTATTATTAGATATTGTAATTTTATATATACGCATCCTAAGTATAAGGAATGGAATTTTATCTTATTTCCCATAATATATACACAAGGTATTCTTTTATCATCCACCTCTGAAAGAACACTTCTAGCCACAAAGAATAATTTAAAGTATTGGTATCAGTTGCTGTCAGACAATAAAGTAAAAAATTTAGACTTCTTAAAGCAAGAATATGACTTGAGAGAAACATGTTAGTTAGAGATTCAGACTTTTAGACATCATCTTGCTAACAAACTTGACTTAATGTCTTTAACAGTTAAAGAATCTGTTCCAATATTGATTGACTACTTGATACTAAATTTACAACAAAGGGTTTCTGATAAAGGTAAGCTCTCACATATACATAAAATTATTAGAGATGAAACCTATTATAGTTCAGATAATTACTGGAATTATTTCAATTCCATTAATGGTGAATTACCAAAACAACAAGATAAACAATATATATTGAAATCTGCTTATAAAACTACTTCTTCTATTAATTGGAGACTTTATACCTGGAAATTTTTACATAGATCTTTTTATACACCCCTAATGATGAAAAAATTAACAAAAAAGATAACATATGTAAGAGATGTACTGTAGAAATAAATGCTGATTGGGCACATATGTTTTACGATTGTATAAAACTGAAGGAATATTGGATGTTAATCAATGATTTTTTGCAGGCTCTTTTTACAGATAATTTCATAGTCTCTAAGGCACTTATATTATTTAACACCCCTGTTCCTAAATGTGTTAAAGTTAAACTTCCTTTACTATGGTCAATTCTAGCAGTGGCTAGAACAATAATAACTAGAAACTGGATTTCAGATACTCCTCCTTCATTTAATGAATTTAAAAATGTTATGATTGAAGTATGTCATATGGAACTAATGACAATAAAGTCAAGAACCATTAGGAAAACATCTTACTATAATATATGGGTTACCTTACAAAACTTGTTAAAACAGTCTTAGTTTTATTAGTAAGATGTTACAGTTTAATTAATTGATTTAATCTAGAGTGGATGTCTTTGTAAATACTTTAGTTGTTTTATTAGATGTTATAATTGTTTATATGTTAACTACTTGCATAAGATTGTCATAATATTTATTTTGTATGTTAAAATTAATAAACTTGTTTTAAAAAAAAAAAAAACAACAAATCTTTTCAATTTGCTTCTGTAAATTTTTTTAGTCGAAGCTTTATGGGAAAAAGAATGTGGCGGATAGGGGAAGAGAACCTGAGCTGCCTAGCTATCAATGGAAATGGGAAAGCCATGCGGTCAGTACTAAAATGTCTGGGTGTATCATATCTGTCAGGTGATACAAGAGGTCTGGAACTGGATTCAGAATCCATGGCAGGCAAAGCAGATGAGGCCAAAGAAAGGGAAACCAAATTTGATGAGACTGATAAGGGGCTATGAGGATGCCTGGGCTCTTCAATCAACATGCTTTCTGAAGAAATTTCGGGATTAGAGGTACTGGGGGAAAGGTGTAGAAGAGACTGCAGGAGCCAGTCATAGAGAAGACCGTCTCTTGGCAACTCCATAGTGGGGGGATCAGGGCAAAGAACCTGCTGCACTTGTTGTTGAAAAGAGATGCAAAGATGTTGCACCAAGGGTGGTGTCCAATGACGTAAAATCTTTTTTGCCACTTTCATGTTGAGTGACCACCTGTGAGCCATTAGAATGGTTCATAAGGTCATAGGTAGGTACTAGGCTAACTGCCCGAGGGCATTTATAAGCCTAGCCAGAGTGTGTCGGCTTTTGCCACCCCATTGATTAATTAACTGATCCTCTGTCAAGCAGAGCCAATGAAGTGATCCCAGGGGTGTATTTTCTGTTACAAATCCACTTGTCATGTTCGATTTATTGTTGTGGCGAGGTTTAGCTCACTAGAGCGCATGGCTCACAGTGACTTGGATTTCTTTAGGTGGAGCATGTCCATCAATTCTGAGTTGGACATGGCTTTGTAAGTCAGGCAGAGATCACCTCTGAGTGAGCAATATGCCACTAAGTACAGCCGGAGTTTTTTCAGTCGGGCTGCATAGGACACATGTTTGAGGCCAGTAATCCTCTTGGTGAGGTACATTTGTAGTCTTTCTAGCTGTTGAAAGTGTCTTGTGAGGTACATACAAAATGGGGCATTGTACTCTATGATGGGTCTGATGAGTAACGAGTAGAGGGACACTATAACCTCTATTTCTAGATGCAAACCCTTTAGTAATTAGATGGGCCACATAGAAGGATTTCCTAACTACTTTGGCAATATGATTGTCAAAGGAGAGATTACTATTTATCTGGGTCCCCAGATCTCTTATTACCTCTTATGTATTAAGGGGGCTGCCACCTATGTGGTAATTTGTCAGTGTTTTTTTTTTTCCCAAACGGGATGACTATGCCTTTTTTTGGCATTTAGCTTGAGGCCATGACTTTGACACCAGGTGTTCGTTTCAGTAAGGCCCTTTTGGAGGATGTCTGTGTCAGCCGGAGAGTCAATTATGGCTCCCAGTTTGCAGTCATCAGCGAACTTGGTTAGCCATAGTCCTCCTGTGTTTGCCTGTACTTCTGAGAAGTATATGCCAAACAGTAGGGATCCCAGGACTGAGCCTTGCGGGACACCACTTGTGACTGGTTTAGAGTCGGACCTGGAGCCTGCTGCTCTTACAGTGTGAGTTCTGTATGTAAGCCGGTTGGCAACCCATCTCGTGATGTAGGGGTTTATGTTCAGGCTGGTGAGTTTTTCTGTAATACCCAAGTGAGGAATGGTGTCGAAGGCCTTGACAAGGTCAAGGTAGGCTGTGTGAACAACCTTTCCCTCCTCTATGGCATTGGTGACTGTCTCGAAGAAGTCAACCAGGTTTAGCAGGCATGATCTGCCCTTAACAAAGCCGAACTGAGTCGGGTCAAGTGTTTCAAGGTTCCCAATGTCTTTGGTAATGAGTTCCATGATGATGCGCTCCACAGCCTTGCAGACCAGACTAGTCAGGCTTATGGGGCAATAGTTATCAGGGTCAGCTGTGGCCCCTCCTTTGTGGAGAGCAATAACCGTTGCTGTGTGCCATTCTATGGGCATGTAGCCTGTGGCGAGGCTGAGGTTGAACAGTGTGTTTAGGTGGGGGGTTAGTTCGTTCTGTAGTTCGTGCAAGACACAGCCTGGAACACCATCTGGCTCCATTGATGCTGTGTTTTTAGCTTTTGAAAGGGCTGTTTTCATCTGCATGTCTGTGATTTCTGGGACACTACACTTTTCTGGTATTGTTGTGGGCCCTTTTGGGGGTGAGGGGGGGTGAAGTTTGCACTGAATTTATCTGCCAGGATGTTGGCAATATCAGTAGGTTCAGTATATTTTGTGCTACTTTGCACTAGTTCAGTGCATATATGCGAGTTGCCACTTAGATTCTTAACATAGCTAAAGAAGGCTTTGTGGTTATCTTTTGAATCCTTGGCTATTTTTCTTTCAACGTTAGCCTTGGATGATTTTGGATAGTTTCTTAGTGATACTGATCAGGGATGTCTTTCCTTCTTGGGATTTGTTTTTTTTTTCTGAACTAGTTTCCTCCTCCTATTGTATAGCCTGTTTATGGCAGGGGTCCACCAGACTGGTTTCCTTCTCTTAGAGGAGTGAGTCTTGTTTTTTCTAGGGATGGCATAATCCATGCATCCTTGTAGGTGCTCAGAGTGCATTTGTAAAGGTTTCTGCATCTTGAGGAGCGTTATCCTTTTGCGTGGGGGCTGTGAAACTTACCACCTCTGTCTTAAGTAAGGTGAAGTTTGCTTTAGAAAAGATTTTACTGTGGTTTCCTTAGTTGGGGGTGGTGGTGGGGTGTGGACATCCAGAGTAATTAGTTTATGGTCTGCTCTAACCAATGATGAGTTGACCTCCGGTGTGGAACACCTGTCGCCCATGTTTGTGATGACCAGGTCCAATATGTTTTCACCTCTGGTAGGGGAGTTTACCAGCTGATCCAGGGCATTTGAGTTGATGAATTCCAGGAAGCGCTGGGCCTGGGAGTTTGTGCTCAAGTAGTTTTCCCAGTTAATGGTAGGGTAAATGAAATCACCCAATATCAGGGTGTTCGGTAGGACCTTCATGTTTTCCAGTGTCTCCAGAAAGGTGGAGTGGTGGTCCTGGGTTATGGAGGGTGATCTGTAGCAGGCCACAGTTTGCATTGCATTGCCCAGTGTTAGTTGCACATGGATGATCTCGGAGGTATCGTGCTGCTCCACTAACCTGGAGGTGTAGGTATCCTAGATGAATATGGCTACATCCCCTCCTTTTGGTGTTTCGGTCCATGCTCTGTGGCCAAAACGCGTGGCATGACTTGTAGCCCAGTAATGCTGGGGTGCTCTCTGGAGTGTTGAACCAGGTTTCAGTTACTGCACAGATGTCAACATTCTCCATACTGAGGAGTGCTTCGAGCTGCCACCTATGGAGATTTAAACTCCTGGCATTGAGTAGCATAACCCTCAGTTTTTTGTTGATTGTGCTGTTTACAGAGGTGGGTTTGACTTTTGAGCCTTGCCTAAAAAAGGCACTATGGGGGCTGCAAGAGCCTTGGCCAGTATTCCAAAGCCTAGGGGTGACAGGTGGAAGCCGTCTCTTGCGAAGCAACATGGCTTGTCGAGCATGTCGTCCCAGGCTGACAGATACTGTATCCTTTCTGAGTGACACCAGAAGCTCAGCCAATTGTTGAAATTGATAATTTTTTCTTTATACTGAGGTATCATTCTTGGTGAGGGCAGGATGCTACTCAGGGTCAGGGTCATACCAGCCTGGGCTACATGATCAGAGAGCTCTTCCATGTCTCTTTTCATGTAGTCCAGGGAGGTACGTCTCAGGTCATTTACACCAACATGAACAATGACAGAGTCATATTTGTACTTGTTCTGGAGTAACCTGAGTGCTTGTGTTATGTGGCGGATTCTGGCTCCCGACAGGCAGCTAACAGTAACCTTCTGCTTGCCCAACCTAGTGAGTGGGACATCAGTGTGCATGATTATAGAGTCACCTATTACTAGTGTGTTAGGCATGTTATTTCACCTTAAGGGCTGTGATTGTGTGGCACACTGATTTTGTGTTTTGTGTGTTGTTTGGTTTGTGACGGGAGGTGCAGGTTGTTTGGGTGTCTGCTTTGGAGGTCTCTGATGATTTGGCAGGTTTTTATTTAGAGCCTCCGAGTATGATTTTGTGTATTTATGTGTATTTTTTGCCAGTGCTGGTTTAGTAGGTCTGTGTGTGTCTGGAGGTGTGGTGCAAGTGTTAATCTTCTCCTCTCGACAGTCTGTTCCAGTCTTGGGTGAAGACAGCTTAGCCTCCAGTTTGGCTGTATAACTGCATCTGTCACATATGTTAGTGTTTTGTGGTAGGATGAGAGGGTTGGAGTACACCTGAAATTGCCCTTTGGTCATACCTGAATAGTGGGGCGAGCTGCTTAGTCGCTTGGTTGGTGATGGGTGAATAAAGAGCCTTGCCCTGCTGGGAAATCAAGTATCAGGGTATATTAGTGCTTGATATTAGGTATGAGCAAGTGCTGGGCTATAGGATGCTTTTTGAGTGCTTAGGTTGAGAGTTAGACTAGTTTCAAGGGAAAAACTGAACAGGAGACTTAGTGGAGCCTGGAATAATTTAACCCTAGCTAACTGGCGCTGCCTGGGCCGCAAAACCGTGCAAATGCGGTTTTTATAGCAGGGAAATGAAACAGATAGAAATTAGCCCAAAATGGCCAATAAACTATCAACTTCTGGGCTGGAACCACTCCTCCAGGGACTGATAGGCTGCTCAAAGCTCCCCTCTCTCACAGGTGAACAGAGAAACTTCCTTCTATCCAAGTAAGGTATGGGCAACTCAGAAACTTGTAACATAGCCCAGAATTCAGCACTAGCCTGAAAACTGGACTATACTAGCTTAGAAAGGTGGGAAACAAGGAATTATTTTTTTGGTTTTTTTTTGAAAAGATAAGGTAAAAACAGTAAAAAATACACTTAAAACAGCTTTAAATGACTATAAATGATCAGAAAAGGCTATCGCACTTTAGTGGGAAGCCTACAACAGTTAAATTATTTAAGCAAAAAACGACTTTTTAAAAGTGCAGGCAGTCAGATAAGTACAATATATGACAAAAACAAGCTTTTAAATTGCAATAAACACTGGAAAATCGGCATTTAGGTGGAAAACAGTTAAGTACAGCAAGAAAGTACAGAAAACTGATACTTAATCACTCCAAAGTCTCTCTTCTAAGCTAGAAGGCTTGTATCAGTTTAAGGCTTTCTAGTGCTTCCCAGTAGGTTAGTTACACGAAAGATGGAAAACAAGTACAGATGTGGTGTTTTAAACCAGAAAGTTGAAAGAGATGGACAAACTGTTCAAATGGTCAATAAACTACAATTTCTGGGCCAAGAACCACTCCTCTTGTGGTAGACAGGCTACCTAGTGCTTACCACTCCCACTGATAAGCTAGAAGGCTTTCCTCCAACACAGAAAGGCTTCTGGGGCTCAGAAGCTTACCAACAGTCCTGGATGCAGCAACTCTGTATCTGGACTAGGCTAGTTACAGGAAAGGTGGGAAACAAGTGCATGTGTGGCTTTTAAACCAGAAAGTTGAAAGAGATGGAAAAAAACTGCCCAAACGGCCGTTCTGCTTAACATGTCTGCTATCACACTGCATTTCCCCAGAATGTGCATTGCATTGCTAACAGAAATCGATTGAATGAGCTCACCCACTGCCACACTCTCAAAACTTATTGGCACAGGGGGTAAGATTTGGTTCCTCCTTGTTTATTGGCGTACCAGACCACTGACATATTGTCCATCTGAATCACAATAGTCCCGGAAGGGAGAGTGTCTTAGAAGGCCTGCAATGCTAGGAGGACAGCTCTCATTTCTAGAACACTGATATGCAAATTAGTCTCTTTGAGCAACCATATGCCTTGGACTGTCTTTCCGAAGAAGTGCCCTCACCCAATTTGGGAAGCATCCATGGTAACTATGGCCTTGGGCTGAGGGAGAGTGAAGGGGTGACCTTGCATTATTTGATTGGAGTAAATCCACCAAAGGAGGTTATTTTTGCAAGCCAGACTTATTTTGCTTTGGGTGGACAAACATTGGTGAAGAATAGATCACAAAGTCGCTGAGGTCTACTGAAGAATTCTCTTGTGGTATCTTGCTAACGGAACCAACACTATCATAGCAGACATTGACTTCAGTGCTTGAAGAATCAACTGAGCTGAGAGAAGAATTTTGGATAATTTTTTGACTTGTAATCGTATGGTTTTCACCCTTCGTAAAGGAAGGGATGCTGTCAAGGAGACTATTGTTGAACAATGCTCCAGTGAACTCCAATATTTGAGTTGGTTCTAGTTGAGATTTGTTGTGATTGACAGTAATTCCCAAGTGAGAGCATAACTGGAGTACGTAATCTCATGCTTTTATCAGAAGATTCCCGGTCAGAGCAGTTATGAGCCAGTCATCTAAGTAAGGTGGCACCCAGAATCCTAGCCTTCTCAAGTGAGCTGCCACTACTGCCATGCATTTGGTGAACAACCTGGAGGATGTAGTGAGACCAAAGTGCACAGCTCTGAATTGGTAGTGACTGGCTCCCAGCCAGAAATGTAGGAATCTTCTGGATCATCTGTTCATTTTTATATGATAGTATTCATCCTGAAGATCTATTGAGCACATCCAGTTATCCATGTACAGAAAGGCAGAATGGACTGAATCATGACCATTTGGAACTTGGTGTACTGAACTGACTTGTTCAGATTGCTGAGATCCAAAATTGGTCTCCATTGCCCTGTTTTCTTTGGCACTAAAAAGAATATTGAGTATGTCCCGGACTCTTTCTGGTCTGGGAGGACCTCTCGGATGACTTTTTTCTAGCAGCTTTCTAATTTCTAGTGCTTCTGTTTTCCTCTGACTGGCTGGAACATCAGGAATTTTGTTTACTGTTAAGGGGAGGTAAGGAAAAGGGTATTATATAACCTCTGGAAATAATCATCTGCACCCATGAATCTTTTATAATATCTAGCCAGGCTCTCTGGTGCAGGGATAAATGACCCCCCGACTGCCTCCAGAGGTGGACAATTGGGCCTCCTTTCAGGAGCACTGGTAGGATCTGAAAGAGAAAGTGTCTCTAGACCCTTGATTTTACAGGCTTCCTCTGCCATGTGGGTAGCGTCTTCCATTAAGAGTCCCCCCTCTGCCCTTGAGGGAACTGTCTCCATGTGGATCTTGGAAGAAACCCTGGGACTTTCTGAACCACATTTTTTACCACCTCATTTATTCCTAGAAAAGGTCCTTTGAGGAGTCAAAAAACATACACCCAGAGCAGACAGGGTTTTACCATCCTGTTCACACCTGGATAATGTGTCTTTAACCTTGGGGCCAAATAAAGAACTTCCGCCCAAGGGAGCACTGACGAAGGAAGACTTGAAGGGCTCCATGAAATCACACAGTGCATCCAGGCATGTCTCTTAATGGAAATGCCTGAACCTGCCACCCTTGCGGTACCTTAAGTTGCATGTGAGATGAGACTCATGGATGAAGCTGAAATAGACTGTAGAGTAATCACCTGTGAGGCAATCAAACTCTCTGCCTCAGTATTAATGGTCTCAGAGAGGAATTTGGTGAATTCTTTAATCAAATGCCTCTGGAATCTGGTAAAGTGTGCCACATAATTCAGCAACCAAAGTGCAAAGTTACTGAAGCACACACATGCTTCCTGAATCTGCCCATTGCCTTGTGACTCCCTGTTAGGGGATGACCAGAGAGACTGCAAATTTCTTTTTTGTGGCTGCCACTATGACCATGGCATCAACTGGTACTCCTTTGCTCCAAAATTCCTTATCCTTGTGTGGTGCCAGTATCCTGTCTGGTCTCTTGGGGAATATCAAAACAGAATCAGGTTACTTTCACACCCATCAAGAGATCAAACCAATTATCTCATTGGTGGGTGAATTCACCCAGAAGATAGATGGGCCAGCCCCAAAGGCTTCTATAAATTCTGATTCCTCTTGGGGGGGTTGTCAGTAGACCGACCACCCCTATGCTTGAGAATCTCTAGTATGTCGCCAAAACATATGTCATTAAGTGGTGATCTTGGGGACACTTGCACCTCATTGAAATCAGTATCCTCTGTGACAGTCTCTTGAGGAGAGTCTAAGTGCCTCCTTTTGCACTTTTTCTTCCTAGGAACTTCTTCGGGGTGGGATGTTCCGGAGAAGTATCGGAAGATATCAATATGTCTTGCAGGTATCCTGGAGACTTTGGGCTGGCTATCATTGTGATACAGGAAGTTGCGGCTCAAGACACAAAGACAACTGGGTCTGGGAGGTAGGAGCCAAGAAGAGTAGATAAGTCCTTTCTCTCAGAGTAGAGAAAACTCTCTCCATTACTTCGAATGCAAAATGCTATAGACAAAAAGAGACCGATAGATCCAACAAGACATGCTTCTGGACTGTCAGCTCCTTCTGACCCAAAGGTAAACCACTCAAAGCAGAGGTCGGAGTTGAGGTCTCCACCACTGAGGCTCTGAGGGGCAGAGATGACTCCGACAACCTTGGAGTCGACTCCAACACTTCAGATCCAGTGCCGATTCTATGGTTCCAAGAGTCATCTGTCTCTGACATGCTCAGAGCCAGTCCAATCAAGAGATGGCATTGGCATAGAAGATGCAATGATCTTTGGATCCAAAATGGACGGACCTGGCATTCTCTGATCCAGCTGCTCTGAAACCAAAGGTTAGATCAGAGAAAGAGACAAAACAGGTAGTGCAGTACCCTCGAAGGTCACCGCACCCCATGGGGTAGGAGCTGGGAGAACCCTCATTTGAATTTGCATCAAAAGAAATTTCCTCATCATCCTAGAAACATCTGCTTCAGTCAGACTTCTGGAGGAACAAGAAGAAGAAGCTATTGACGAAGCCCTCCCTTTTCCAGAAAAGAATATGAGAGGTGGGAAGATACTGGATCCAGGCTCAGGGGAGATCAGATCCAAGGTGACTTACCCTTGTGTTTCTTCGGATCCATGAGGGGTCAAGATCAGAAGTTCTCTTTGTAGTTTTTGGATCTGAAGTAGTCAGACTGGGGAATTTCATCTTCAGATCTGAAGGTTCTGAGATTTTTAGAGGCATTTCTGAATTCATAGTAGAAGAACTTGAAGGTTCCGGGGAACACTTTTTAGCCTTCTTTTTATCATATTTCTTAGGGTTCGAGCCCCAGATGCTGTATCTGAGGATTCTGAAGGGAGTAATCCTCTCAGAATTAGTTTCTTTCTGTGATCAATAAGGGTCATAGGGTTAAAGGCCTTACAAATATCCCAGGCAAAATCAGAATGGCCTGGGCCTAAACAATAAACACACATATCGTGGGCATCCAATAATGTGATTTTATGGCCACAGGCCTTACATTTTTTAAACCCGGAGTCATATCTATAGAAAAAGACTAAATTTAAAGAGATAAATAAAATGTATATATTAAATATTTAAATAGCTAGAGATAGTAAAGAGCAAATATTGCCAACAACAGTAATCCATGGAACTACCTCAAAGATATGAGGGAGAAAAAAAGGGGAAAAGAAAAATACCAACTATGGTATTTCAGAAATAACACTAAAAAGTGTAGGAAGGACAAGAGAGGATACCTAGAAATACTTTCACTAAGAGAAAAAGTTAAAGATATAGATTTAGATATAGATCTAGAAATCTGGATTTAGATACTTATGTCTTTGGTAAACATATCTTAACCTAGCAAATTATCTAACCTAGATTCCTGCTAAGCCTCACATTGAACTCAAATTCTTAGTTAGCCTGAAAGAAGCCTAAGATAATTGTTTTTTTAATGGTATAACTTTGTATATTTTTAAGTAGTAGTTAGTGGAGTTTTTCTCCTCGGGCCTCCACTGAAAATGGACATGTATCCAGTTGGACTAGCCCGGTTAACAAATGTAAAATAAAATAAAATAAAATAAAATAAAAATAAAATAAAGAAAGAAATTTCTGTTTTTACTCACAAAAATGTAGCTACTGTTTAAGAGCTTACAGTGACCACATCCATATGCGAAAATGGCAAATGAGATCTAAGGCATAGTATGGGGCCTAGTGCATTAAACATGGACAAGGGAGGAGCTTGAGAGTTTCAGTGTTCCACGAGCTGGAAAAAGCGTCTGAGTCAGATCCAAGGGTCAGATCCAAACCCATCTGCAGAGAAATGAATGAAAATGACCTCATCAGATCTAAGGTTACTAAAAAAGTCAAATGAGGAAGAAAGGATAAGACGTGAAGGGAAAACATTTTGAACTTGGGCACGATCACAAACTGGTTTAGGATAGAAACATCCAGAACTGGTCTCCAGGCATTTTTTTTCTTTCTTTGATACTAAAACCATTCTTGAAAAAAATCCTTTTTACCAGCTGGAAAGAAAGAACTGTTTCTATAACCCCCACCACCCACCCTGAGGAAGCATGTGATGTAGGCATGCAGAAACAAAAGGGTTTGGTCTTGTGGATGTGGAGGAATTCTTTGAAACGGAGAAAATTGTTCGCCCTGTAATTTGTATCCTTGCTGGATCAGTATGAGAACTCAGTTCACAATATGTTACTAAAGAGAGAAATGGAGATTCAGACTTTCTTGAAGGGGTAAGGAACTGCCAAGGTAGGGGGGTGCAAGGTCCCTTATATAGCCATTCTGCCTTATTTGACTGTCATTTGTTCTGGGGGCTTGTGCTTTCTTTTTGGAAACTCCCTGCCATTGCATGCATATCAGTATTCTGCCGAGACTGTTTATTTTGTTTTTTACCAAAACAGGATAAGGGAGCAGAACATCCAATGGAAAACTTTGAGAAAGAGGGCTAAAAAATCTGTGAGGTTCCCTAAATCAATGCACATCTTTGGGCACATTTGCTGATAACCTCAGTAGCAGATGGTCCAAAAACTAAATCTTTATCCAAAAGGAAATTCAAAATCTCATTTTTTTTTTACGTCTTCTAGGTGGCTTTGAGAACACAGCCAGGCAAACCTCCTCAGCACAGTACCAGTGGCAACAGCCCTGGATGCAGTATCTACAAAGTCAAAGTCAGTTTAAACAATGAGTAGTGACCTGATAAATGGAAGAAATTGAACTACATAAAGCAGATAAAACATTCCTCATACATTCACAGTTAGAAAAAAAAAATAAACTAAGAGCCTGACAATTTAAACTTCTAAAGATCAAAATTGCAGAAGCATACACTTGTATTTCAACCTTATCAATAGCTTTACCAAGCCTTGTATGATGCAGAAGGATTAGAACTAACAAAATGTTTGGCTGCAGCTTGATTAATTAACGCTACAGCTATCAGGTCTGGTCTGGGATGAGCTACATAAACTTGAAAGACTGAAACTTTGTACATTCCATCAGTTTTCTTAGGTGCAGTAGGTTGGCTGTCAAGGAAATCACAAGCTGTGACAAACATCCTCCAAAGCTGACAGCACAGGGGGGATGGGTGAAAGTTCTAGAAATTCGAGTTAACAGCTAATAGTATTTTCAGAGGGACTGAGAAACCTCAGCATTATCTCACTGAAAACACTGCCACATTCTGGAAATAGTCTCAGGGAAAGAGAATTCCTCATAGGGAAATTCAAGTACAATGCTGTCCTCAGAAATCTGAGGAGAAAAACATGCATCTGTCCCATCATATTCATCTACAGATTCAACATTTTTAACCTCTTCTGGAAAAGAAAAAGTCTTTTTTTTTTTCCAGAAACTACCATATAAGAAGGGTCAATTGTCTGTACAAGACCCTGAGCCTATCCTAACAAACTACTATCCAGAGAAACTGGCACAGGTGACAATAAATGTTTAGTTTTCTGCTTTCCTTTGATAGGAATGCTGAGGCAAAAAAGTTTATTAATGGCAACAGTAACTTCCTCAGGAGTGGGCACAACATTCTAGCTAAGTACAGGTAAATTTCCTGCCCCCTTATCCCAAGACTGACAAGAGTAGCTCTCCCTTGCACACTGAGGGAGACCGCAACAGCTGCAGAGGACATGGCTAGGCTCTAGTTCACAGTGGCTGTATGGGCAACATTCCAGGAACCAGCTTTAGACACAGCAGAGTCCTCTACCTGAGTCTGAGCAAATTAATAGCCTGCTGTGGTGGCAAACACTGCTTAGTTAACGTTTTCTTTTTGTGGCTGGAAAAAGGTTTGATCGAGGGACCAGTGGTTTGTTCCATGGCCAATCTGAAAATGGGCTTTTTCCCCTGGGAAGCTGAGTAGCACAAGTCAGTAAAAAGCATTTTAATACACTTTTCCAGCCCCAAAAAGTAAATTAAACAGTGTCCCCACAGAAAATGTAGTTTGAAACACTTCTAAACAACTTTTAAACTGTCAAATAAAAAAGTACATTCCCAGTTAAAAGTACACAAGTCAAGAGACCATCAAAAAACATATTTTCCCTAGCTTAGAAGTACTTTCCTAGTAACATTAAACAAAAAAGTAAATGTAGAAGGTTCTTCCTCAAAGAGAACGTATCTGCCCAGCAATGGAACAGCATTATTCGACCAGAAATCCAAAAAAGGAGCTCTTTCTTTGGCGACAAGAAAGCTGTGAAGGGCTTTGCACCCAAACCTGTCTTTTAGTCAGCTCAACTTGAGCTGCCTGGTTTTCATGCACAGAAGGTCCCCTGAAGCACTGGAAGCTGGCCGGCTATTATATCCTATGCAGGATATTGCCCATATAGTTTGGGCTACTGTTGCAGTGATCACTATGATGAACATCTCAGGAACATCTTCAGGTTTTGATTGTATTTAGGTCTGTTGGGACATATTGCTGCATATGTCCAGGTGGCAATAGCTAGAACTGCACTTAACTAATATTCCAAAGCTAGAATCTGAAAGTGCAACAGCTTAGGTGAGTCTCATGTGATGGAGGAGTTCATTACATACCATCTGCACTGTGTTCTAAACGCTTTATCACTGACACATGCTTTCATGGCAACAGACCTGAATCATGGTCAAATGGGGCCTTAGGCAGGGTAATAGACCAGCCCAACCTCCATTCTAGTGGGCCATTCCAGTGTCCCATGATGTAGCTCTTTCCCTCACCTACCATAAGCACTACTTAAAACTGTGTGTGTGGACACTATTTTCTTCTTTACTTTTGAAATGATTATACAGAGATGTGGATTTAATTTAAAACTTATAATTTATCTTTGTTGATCAGGTTAGTCCCACTAGGCTAGTAGCCTTCTTTCAGGGGAAACCACAGGTGATATTTATTTTACTACAGTGAAATTTGGCCAGGACATCGGGGAGCTTTACATACACTTCTCATTGTGAGGGGGAATGTTTTTCCTGCTGCACTTCCTGATTCTGTTCCTGGCACAGAGGGAGCTAGGAGAATCTATGCAGTAATGGAGGAAGAAGAGAGTTATTCTTTTGGTGATACCAGAATGGTTCTGTCAATCAGATAGAAAAGTGTTGACAAGAGAGTGAATAGTACAGTCAGCATTCAGCTGACTTTAAACTTCAGGATTTTGTAACTGAAATTGCTTCTGGAAGTTTGCCAGATGAAAAACTGATTGGTTTATTGAACAAATATGATCCTGGAGAAGAGTCTGAGATTTCGTGGTCAGGTTTGGCGGAAAGGATTTTTGGAATGAAGAGTGAGTTGGGCAGAAAGGAAAAGAGTCATGAGCTGGATAGACATAAGGTTACATACATGTAGACTGCAATCTGAAAATTCATATGTAGATTCAGCTGGAAGAACAAAAGGTACTGTAAACTTCATCAAAAAGAAAAAAAATGTATTGTTCAAATTATAAAGAAGAAATAGACAAGATATTTTGAGTGGGATCATTTAGTGTTACCTTTAGATTTGAAGCAAAAGACATTAAATCCTTGATTCATTTCAGGAAAGAGACATTTTGCTATTTCACATTTGAAACTGGTGACTTAATGGACAGATTTTTGTTTAATTGTGAAAATAGAAAGATTGTTACATATGGAATGAGCTTATATTTTCAGGTCAAGGGACGTGATTAAAAAAGTGTTTGTTCAATTTCATACTGATGAAACTGAGTTAAAAGATGCTAAATGTATTTTTCATTTATGTGTTATTCAGTTTCTGATATTGTGAAAGTTAAAGATGAGAGGGGTAGCATTTACCAAGTGTTAAATGCATAAATGGTAATATAGGAACAATTAGGTATATGAGACTGAGAAACGTTGTGCATTAAATCTGTTTTCTTACATGCAGTAGGTTGGCTGTCAATGAAACCACAGACTGTAACAAACTGCCAAAAAACTTTTTTTTTTGTGGGATTTCAATCACCTGATAAATGAGTGTACAAAAATAAGATGGAATCAATGCAGGGTAAAAGGTCATATAAGTGTAAAATGGAATGTAGAATGTGTAAAAGGAAAGGGCATTTTGGTTTGACTGTAAAATAATAAGCCATATAATGCTTGAACAGGCTAATGAAGAAAGTATTGTAATGTCTGAAAGTAATGAGGAAATAGAGGGGAAAAGAGAGAGGGGAAGGTGTTAATGAAAAAGAGGATAGCATAATAAAACATGACTTGGATAAAAATTTCATATTTCAGTAGGATGAAGGTATCTGTATTGAGTATGTTGAAAATGAAGAAGAAACTGAAAGGTATAAATCAGATGTTTGTGAAGGAAGTGTAAAATATTCTAGGAAAAGAAATTCAATAGGTGTTAGGGTAACGGTGAGGAAAAGAGGATGGAAAATATATAACCGATGACTAAAAAGAAAGCTAAGGAGTGGTTTTATGTGTTTCAATTAATACTGAATCTAATTCTGAGGATGAAGCAATACTTGTATATAAACTCAGAAAAATATTCAGATGGGAAAAGAATGAAGCATAAGAAAATGAAAATTTAAAATACTTCCCTTAAACTTAAAAAGAAGGAAAAGTAATAATTTTAGAATGCATTCAGTAAATGTGAATAGTATTATCAATATTGTAAAAAAGATGAAGAAACTGGAATGGTGTGCTAAAGATTCCTGACAAGTGAAGAAGGACTAAAATGTGATGTGTGGAAAAATATGGAATTCAGGAACTGAATGTTGTTCTCTAGTGCCTGTATTGTGTAGAAACAGTATAAATACTAGATGTAACACTGGTAAGGATGGGAAGGTTAACTGTTGTAGATATGAGGTTGAGAGAATATGTTTATAGAATACTAGCAATACATGCACATATAAATGTCAATGAAAGAGGGAGTCTGTTTCATCATATATTATATTATGTGGTGGTTAACATGAAGATTATTATTGCCGGGGTCTTTAATTGTGATTTAAGGGGAAATGTAAAAAGAAAGGAAAAGATAAAAATACAAGAAGTGATAAAATGTGTAAGCTAGTTGTGTGGGATAAAAGTCAATGGACTTCTAGAAGAGGGGCAATTGGATCTAAAATTTATTATTTTTACTAATTGGAAGGTGTAGGGGTAGGTGCTGGTGATACAGTACAGGCAGTTTTTTGGACCATTTAGCAATATAGATGGAGGTAATGGAAGAAAGGGAATATATTAAATAGGAAAGGGAATAAAAAGAATAAATGATAAATTACAGGAATAATTCGGAGAGTGGGAAGCACTGCAGTTATGGAGGGATCATATAATCAAAAAAGTATTTCATAAAAAATGGTTTGATTGATGGATTGAATTTAAAAAGTATAAAAAAACTATTTTCCCAATGACAGGATGATATAAGAAAGAAACAAAAAGTGAGGTATGGCACGATGTATAGAACTGCATTAGAGAATTTAGAGATGAATACAAGACAGTATTATGATATGGAAAAGGAATTATATAAAAGAAATCATGGAAAAAAAGCATTACTGTTTAAGAAGAGATATTTACAAGGGAGAAGTGAAGAGGTGTCTGCATATTTGGGTAAAATAGTAAAAGAGGATATAAGTGCAATGAGGGAAATGAAAATGGTAAAAGACGTAAAAAGAACACAAGAACAAATTATGAGTATTATAGTAAGGTATGCAGAAAATATGTTTAAAAGTAAAAAGAAAGAAAATGAGAGAATGAAATCAAAACAAAAACCAACAACAAGTTAAGGAAGAATTTGAAAAAAAAAAATACTATTAGTGAATTGGAAGAAATACTTAGAAAAGTAAATGTTGATCTAGTATCATGTCCAGATGGTATAAGGTAGGAAATATACAAGAAAAGAAGGGAATGGCATAGAGAATGCTTTGAATGAATGTTAAAATGAGGGTTTGTTTATGAAGAATTATGTAGTGGGATATTAAAATGTATATGGAAGAAAGATGAAAAAAATTAAATAAAAAATGGAGACCTATCTATTAAATAATACAGATTATAATTTTTTATGAGAATAATACAGAGTAGAATGGAAGGAAGGATGAAGCACATTATGGAAGCAAGTATATATTGTATAACAGGGATGGTATACCACAAATAAACTGTGGATAATATTATAAGTAAAAGGGAAGATGTGAAATGTATGGTAGAGGATACTCGTAAGGCATATGATACAGTAGTACATGATGTTTTCTGGGATGTTTTGGAAAAGCACAGACTAGGTAATAGAAGTAAGAGTGTGTGTATGTCACCATATCAAAGTAATAGAGTGAGAGAATTACTAAAAAATATGCATGAATTGTGGTACAAGACCAGGGTTCAGCTCTGGGCCCACTGCTATTCATACGGGTGATGGACCACATTAGCAAACTGGCTGGAGGGGACAGATCAACAAAGTTACTGTATGAAGATGATGTGGCATTACAGGTAGATTCTGAGCAAGAACTTCAGTAAAGGATAGGGGGAATGGAATGCAAAACTGAAGACACATGGAATGAAACTAAGCACAGATAAGACAGTGGTAATGGCAGCACATTGGGGAAATCAGAAGAAGCTGAGAATTGAGATAGAAGGGAAGATAGTGGGACAGTTAAATAGCTTCAAGTATCTGGGAGGGGTGACTGAGGAGAAGGGAAGTCTGAATGAAGAGGTCAAAGCTAGAATCAAAGGGGCTGCAGCCAACTGGCATAGAGTCTCAGGTGTAGTGTATGACAGAGGAATGCCAAAGTAGCTGAAAAGTAAGGTGTACAAGACAGGGGTGTGGCCAGTACTACTGCATGGTACAGAAACCTGGGCAGTAAAGGCAGAGCAGATGAAGAAGCTAGAGGTGATGGAAATGAAGTGCCTGAGAACGGTGGTAGAATGCACACTGTGGGCCAGATGAAAAAATGAAAACATAAGAGCAGAAACCAGAGAAGCTCCAATTGCAGAAAAGATCAAAGAGAACAGATTATAGTGGTTTGGACACATGCAGAAAAGCAAAAGACAATCTGGTGAAGAATAGCAGAGCACCTCACAGGCCCTCTTCAAGAGAAATCTTGATGAGTGGATGGGAAATAGAAAATTCACCCCAGGGATCACTCCTCTGTTGAGCAAAATATGAGCATAATAATGGTGATGGTATATACGAATATGTAGCTATGTACCTGTAAATATGTACATTTTGAAAATATGTAAATAACTTTTTTGTTTATGTTTTGTTAAAGGACCCCTAAACTTTTCAATAAATGTTGTGGTATATTTTACATCCACTCGTGCCACCACAAAGTCATGCAGATGGAGCCCTGGTTTACGGTCTCACTCAAAGAATGACACACTCAGGAGTGCAGCTACCACCCTTCCAATATGCTGCACTGCAGTGTCAGCAATCCATTTTCCTGGTTTTGGAGCAGAACCCACATCCTTCTGCACCCAAAGGAGAGTGTACTACCTGTTATGTCACTAACACCACTTTTAAATTTTATTGAGCAATCACTTATGGTTATTTGTTAAACAAAACAAAACAAATACATATTGAAAACAGGCTTAACATGAGCAACAATAAACTTTTCTTCCATTGAAACTTCCATTCAATGAAATGCAGTAAAACTCACTGTGACGATTGGGGAGAAATGGGCGAATGCTGCCAGCCTAGTCAAACAGAATTTGATATACAATTCTGGAATTTGTAAATAAATGTAAAATACAGGCATGTTTTCTTGATAATAAATGTAAAATCCAGGCATGTTTCTTGACTGTAAAGAATACTGTGAAATGTGGAACTGCAAAATATGTGACAATATTGCACTATACTGGCCCAGTGAAGCATGTTGTGACCCTTTCATTTTAGAATTCGGCTCCAGTGTGGCTGGATGAAGGTTTCATGCCCATTGTTTTAAGGCTAAGGTTTATGACCAGAATTTAGATGTGGAATGTGCTTTGCTCTGGTTTCTGTTAGCATATACATGTGAGATGCCTTGTATTGTAAAATTCTGAGCAGGTGTTAGATTTGTAAATAATGCAGTTTGTGGCCTGAGAACTCAGACCAGGTGTTAAGATGATGCCATATGAATACTGGGAAAACCTAAGTGTCAAAAATGATATAATTTGGGAGGGCCTTAGAGACATGTTTGTTAGTAATCTTTAAATACTATTTCTCAGAAGAGACTTGGAAGCATTTTGATCTTGGATATCCAACTTACCAGCACTCTGCCTTATGCTCACATGTATGTTTTAGCACTGTGATGTTTTGTAGGAATAGTTAAAGCTAGTAAAGATTAATTAGGTATTTTTCTTTGAAATCAGACCTGTCCTACTGTATTATTTTAAGTTTCTGTGTGATCTGTGAACTCTTAGATATCTCTGTGGTGTAGTAGTTTTGTCTTGTGTTTTAATTGTTTATTATTAAACATTTTTAAAATCTTCTACCTTTGGCTGGTTTGTGTAGAGATAAGCTCTAGAGTACATTGCATATTTATAGAGTTTATTGTAATAGGCCACTCTAAAGTAATCCTTGACTGTTAGTCATACTACCACTGGATAATAATATTGCACAGTAATAATTGGACACCCTTTTAAGGGCCTTTTAGTAGCTGATATTATTAATTGGGTGGTGGCAGCAATTACTACCATATGGTCTGGGTAAATGGGCACAGCTGGAGAATCTGTGTCAGCCTTTCCCAGGAGTGTCTGTGAAGTTGTATAAATACTTATCTCAAAGTGTGTGCGTGTTGTGTCAGCTACTTGGCAGGGGCACGAAGCACTGGTTGGACAGAGAGGGCACAGGAGGTTTTAGATTGCCTAGCTAGGGTGAGACCTGGACCCTTATATCTGTGCCAGTGGGGAGTGTTACTGGGGACCTGGTGAACAAGGGAGCAACCATCCCCAGACTGACTGTGATCTCTTTGTGCACTTAAGGGAAGTTGTACTTTACTGTGTGTATTAGTTATCCTTTTCTCTTCTATGAGACAACCTCCCTGGTGTTAGTAGTGAGGATTGAGGCTCCTTGATTGCTGGGCCAGGGCACAGGCATCACACTCACATTCATTGGAAATACACTTGGCCAGTTGCTGATTAAGTGTACCTTGGTTCCTAGATTGTTTTCAATCCATGGGCCCCTGCATACATTTTTAAAGACCATGCATATGTTCGTTGATTTACCTTCCTGACCATTTTAAATTTATTTATTGTTTAATACAGCAACATTTCTTATTCAAACCAACATTTGTTAAGAGCTTATTTTAACTTTGTAGTTTTGAACATTTTTCTCGTAAGTAATAAAACAAAGTGTATGAAGCAATAATGAAAAAGGTACCCTATTTTTGAACATTTTAACCAATACTGACTGACTGTAATTCTCAGTGATTTACCAAATGGTCTAGCAGATGGTATAGTGGATTAAGGTTGTTGCCTCCTGTAGCTAAGGTACAGGGTTTGAGCTTGAGCAAGTCACTTAATTAACTAAACTGCCCCCATAATGTGGGCATTACAAACACACATACAGAAAATTGCTGACTGTGTGTTCTTCCCAGTGGTTTGTGTGTGCATGCTCCCTTTCATTGGTAGGTGGGAATAAGACTGTCTTAAAGCAACAGACAAGCAGCAAATTAAGCAGGAAAACTTTTTTTAAATTAAATTTAACTCTTTTTTTTAAATAAGATTAATATTGTGCCCCCAGATAGCAACAGCCCCTAGGCAGCTGCCTAGGTCTAATGTTGGATCTTCCTCTACCTGGCAAAACGTCTAACAGCATATAGCCCCAAGAGTCAGACAAAAGTAGTTGGTATGGACCAACAGTGCAAGCAAATTGGTCTTAATCCTTTCTGTACAACAGTAGATGTGTAGGAAGAAGTTGCTCACAAGTTAATTATTCAACAGGGGTTAGAAGTCCAGTGAACGGGCACTCTGGGAGAAGATCTCTACAAGCAGCAAACCCAGCAATATATTTGCATACTATATGCAGTGCGTGGATAGTACATTAGAAAAACATACATTTCTATGACAGCTCAGGACCACCTGACCAGCATTTTCTGTCTACTTCCTTACCTACTGCATAAACTGCAGATGCTCCTTAACGGCACCTTAAAGTGCTACCCTTATAAGAACTGCATTATGTCTGTTTCATGCATTTTTAACTGTCACACTTTAAATCCTAAAGACTGTTTGTAAGGGCAGTTCAAATCATACAGAAACTTTTCTGAGAAAAAAAAAAAAAAAAAAACTTCCTAATCTCTTCCCCAAGCAGTATCTTGTACACCTTCAAACTATAACTTGTTCTTGTACATTTCCCTTCTGGAATACAGCAACTGCTTTCACTCTCTGGCTACCCTAGACATAATTAAATGTCTCTATCATTCTAAATTCTCCTAATTTCTCCTTTCCTGAGATTTGCGATAAACTATTCACCATTTCTGCCCTCCTACTCTGGACTGACTGTTTATATTCTTGCAAATATACTCTAAAGTGTCTTAATGAATATATGTATATTTCAGTATGGAAAGTACAAAATTTAAACTCTTGTGTTTTATATCATTCTTCAAATCCCCTTTCATCCTTTTAACTTTCTTGCACAATGATGGCCATGAGATCATTCATAAACTTGTTTCTTCTCAAGCAATTACCCAATGAGCCCATTTAAGTGAATGCACACCAATCAACACCTTTAATTATGTGGGATGCAATTTTCTCATACTCCCTCCATGCAAGGGGCTTGATTCCCTGCACTTCCTAAACTAATATAAATATCTCTGATGTTGAAAAACCTTGTGGCAAGTTAATAAAGTTATTGATGGGAACATGCTAACTTAATCGAGCTTATCAGATCATGGCTCAAGGCAGACAAGTATCCAAACAATTACTGTAATGAAATGACACTGCTGAATACCTTTATGTAATCGTCAAACGAGAAAACTTTATTTCGGGAAAGTTCATTACCACACCTCCAATACTCATAAATACAGCTACAATGTGCTGGGGGTCTAAGGCAGTGCAGGTCTCATCTCTGTGCAGGACAGGAAGGATCAGATTCAGAAATTCTTGCTCTGAGCCAAAAGAAGAATTTGAATGTCTTAGCAAACTGACATGGCTAATTCAACTTCTGATAAAGGGTTCAGCTAAATGCACACAGCCTCGTTCTCATCACAAGAAATTTACACTTATGGATGAAGTAAGTGCACCTACTGAACCATCTTATGCATAAAAGTGTGCATGAGTTTCACTCGTGACTCTGCATAACATGTTAAGGATATTAGCACAGCAATCTAAGTTTCTTCTCATTAAGTAACTCTGTGGTATACAACTAATGCTTCAATTGTTGGGTGCAGCTACAGGTATTTAATATGCATTATATTAAAAAAGTTAATTTAGCCAGCTGTACAGCTGAGCATTGCCAGCAACCACATATGACTCCTGATGCAAGCAAAACATCAGGTTGTTTAAGGATAGGAGGCACTGCACTAAGCCACTCTGCAGCATACTGCAGCACATTGTCACCCTCAATGAAATATTTGTGAGGGCTCCATTCAGTGCTTTCTTTCTGAATGTCAGATAATACTTTATTTACAGAACTGAAAGTTGATGCTGGCTTTCACTGAGATGTAATGCTCAATGTGGTTTTGGCAAGACAAAATGCATCAATAACTATCCAGAACATTTCATTACATTTTTGCCACATTAAAGCATTTAGCAAAAAAGGGAACTGATGAGAGAAAAACAAAAGCTTACTAGTTCTAATGATACTTGCTTGCATAGAGGAACCATGTGGTTAGATTCAGGGGTTAACCTGCTATTGCCTATGAGGCTACAGCCCCATTCACTTACAGTCCCTTGAATTATAACTTCTTGCTTAATTCCTTTACACTGCTACTGAAATAAATAGGATTACTATAGCATCTATATTCAAAACTAACAATGCTCAATACATTCAAAAGCATTCAAGCAAATCAGACTGCAGTATATCAAGGCTGGCCTTAGCAATTGTGCAACCCAATCTGGATCATTTTGGTGTGGTCCCTCAGCTAACCCCTGACCTACTACCCCAACCCTCCCTTTACTTGTTGGCTTCCTGGACTTAAGACTGTTTCATATTAGGAAAATTAATATACATTACCAATGCCTGTTATAAACAAAACAATATGTGCATTTATTAGCTTACATTTTGTCAAAACAAGTGTTTAAATGCACCAAATTAGCGGACTGCTGGATTATACCCAGATCGAATATCTCCTGTAGTTTTTCTATCAGGGTTTATCTAACTCTCTCAAGCACACCTATAAGGGGGCCTGTCTGATGGGCCCTTTGAAGGCCTTGTGTCTACATGGTACTTCATCAGGTGCATGCACCCCGGCTTACCAGTAACATGTTCCCAAACTTCTTTAGTATAGTTCAGAACTCCTAAACTCATTTAGGAGATAGTTACACACTCCCCCTGGTCTCCCCTATACACTTTTTTTTCTGTCCTTTTTCTGTCTCCCTTCTTTCACTCTGTTCTCTCATTTGACTCATCCCATGTCCAACAATTTGTCTACTATAAGTACTTTGCTCTTTATTATTTTCTAGATTTTTTACATTACACTCCATGATGCTATGACAGTGTACAGGTATTCCTCTTACTGATTTTGACTAAATCCTATATCACACCTATATATGATTTTATTTATTTTACAGACCGTCCTGATTTACACCTCTGCATGATTGCTATTACATTACCACCGCTGCACTGATGGTGATTAAAGTTTATATTTTCATTGGTTTCATTTCCACCATGCTGAACTTGAAAATGGTTTAGGTGGATTGGTGTTTGACCTTGATTACCAAACTTTAAATAGATAAAATAATTAAATAAACTTCTCTGTTAAGTACCCACATGGTTCCCTACTGAAAAGTTGGCACAAATATCAGAAATGCAGGGGAAGAGTGAATCTTGAGGAAATATGGCACTACTGGGCCAAATAGGTCCAAATGGCCTAAAGCTGCACCTGCAGCATGTTAAGTCAACGTGCTTGTTAAATGCTGAATGACAAGATCTCTCAAATATAGAAGGTTAACAAACAGTTGTCTAATGAAACAAACAGTCTGACAGGGGTAGGGTTTTTTTAACAAGAAATATCTTTATTAAATTATCATGTATAACATAGGCAATCATGCATTTATATAAATGAAAACAAACCATACTCATATAATTTTAGTTGCACTTGCAAACATTATACAACACAAACCACTCTGACATAATTTTAGTTGCAAACATTATACATCACTTATAATCTATCCAATCATTATCTGTCAAACATTAAATAATTCATTCAAATCCTGCCTTCTTTTACATATCATTCCTCCTCTGCATGTATTATTCCCACAATTCCCATTTTTAATATGTAATTTGCTCCTACCATTTTCTAAAGATCCAAATTCCAGTTGTTTTATCTCTATTACTGTATTACCTACTTCTAGTACAGTTGATCTAAACTTTGATTTCCATTTTCTAGTAATTGCTATTTTGGCAGCCACCATAATTAGACTCAACAAGTCCTTACTATGTCTAGGCAGTTCCATTTCTGCAACATAGCTCAAAAGATCATTTCCTTAGTTATTCCAATTTGCTCATCCAGCATCTCTGACAGAGCAGTATGCAGGGAATCTTTAAAGTCTCATTACACTCCCAGAAAATATTTTATCAATTACATCTTTCTTTCCTATCATACCTCCAACATTTGCTGTCTACCTGAGGAAAAATTCTCTGGAGTCTATTCAGGGTATAAAAATATCCATGTAAACACTTCCAAGAGTGAAAGAGGTAGTGTTGTGGTAGAAAGTGAGCACAGACTTTAAAGCTGCTGTGAGATCTTTTGTACAGGTAGTAACTACAGTTTTTATTTGCTAATGTTTAGAAGCACCTTATCCTTTTGAGTACAGTTAAAACTAATTTGTAACAAAAGCTGCCCCATATGCTATTACCACAGAGTGTCTAATTAGCACTATCTAGGTGCATTTCAAGTAATCTTGACAGAACAAAGTTGACAGACACAAAAACTAGTAAAGATGCAAAACTCAGCTTATGAATTCCAACACAGGTCTTGTTGACTTTTTATTTGCAGGAATGCATGGTCAGAAAAAAATAAGTGAATTTGGCTAAGCAGCAATAAATAATGTATTTTACTGCTTTTCATGGCACTGCCCAAGCCAAACTGAAGTACACATTCCTTTATTTGCATGAATTCTGTTACATTTTGAGACTGTATAAACAACATCTTGTTGGGGTGCAATTTTGTAAACACTGTGGAGTACAGAAACCAAATGGCACTATATGGTGAGCAATAATAAAGCTATAAGATGTGGGTGGCCATGGTGGTGCAGCGGTTAGTGTTGCCACCTCACAGCAAGAGGTTCTCCAGTTTGATTCTCGGCTGGGGTGCCTTCTGTGTGGAGTCTGCATGTCCTCCCTGTGGTCGCGTGGGTTTCCTCCGGGTGCTCCGGTTTCCTCCCACATCCCAAAGACACTCTGTAGGTGGATTAGACACTCTAAATTGGACTTAGACATGAGTGCGTGCATATGTGTGCCTTCTGTGGAAGATTGGGTGCCAGGCTGGCAACTCGACACTGTAAAACTCCACTGCCAATCATGAGCAGACAGGTGATCCACTGTGGCGACCCCTAATCGGGAAAAGCCGAAAGAAGAAGAAAAATAAAACTATAAGATGTGTGAGAAGGTGAACTAGAAAGCTTCTGCATTGCATGCAGCTTTGTGTGTGTCCTGAAAGCCACTAGCTTCCATCCATAAACAGTTTATCTACCTTAGTAATAATAAATACAAGGCATACAGCAGTTATCATAAAATGAATGAATGAATAAGAGCACAGAACATAAACTGCAGAGAAAATCTTACATGTAGCTCTGCATCAGTTAAGAAAATATGGCAAGAGGAAATTATTAGCACGGCTAAATAATTTTATTTCTAACAGCTGTGAAAAGGTACAAATTTGACCACTATAGTATGAATCAAAAAAATGCAAAAAAAAGTACAGCTGGGTAAATGGAATGAACAAAAAAAAAAAAAAAGAACAGGGGCAGCTACTGCAGCAGTGATAATTCGAACATCTGCTGTTATGGTAGATTTACTTACATACCTGTATTATGTCTATCATATTAATCACTGCTGCAGCAGCCTTAGCTATATGGGTAGATTACCCTAGCTTACTACATTTGGGAGAGGGAAGGAGAAGAGTCCAGGAGACCCTGAGGAATGGTCCTTGCAATGCCTGATGTAAACCTAGAGAAGGAATCAAGCTTACAGTGCTCTGTCAAAGTATGCACACTGGACCAAGTTGCAGCTTCTAGAATACATCTACTAATTATCCTCTTTTAACAGCAGCTTCTGTTCTAGATTCAAATAAAAACTCTACCAGAGCAGGTCTTTCACTTAGGATTCTCCTACCCCTTCTCTTTGCCTATACTCTACTATGAGTCCCTGGTAGGGAAGGCAGTCTCTAGCTTGGAGTCCAAATGTTTTCTTGCCATCATCCCATTCTATTACCTTTTCTACTCTAGTTATTTGCTTCCAATACCTTTGTTCCTTTGCCAGTTTTCTCCTTAAATGTCAGCACCCTCTTGCCTATTCTCTGTACCACTATGCTACTTTATGAGTATAACGTTCTGTATTGCTGTTATTCTCCTTAAGGATCTGTATCCAAAATCCCACTCTTTCCTTATTTCTTGAAGGTTACACCTGCTTTGTCATCATCCCTTTCCACTTAGAACTATAGCTTTCTGCTTGTGTTATAAGTATACAAACCTTTATTGTGCATCTCTGAAATATTCCTTCAGATCAGGTAATCCTAAACCACCTTGCTCAATTATTAGAATGATCAACTTATCACACTTAACCCGTGCCCTCTTCCCCTCCCAGATAAATTCCTTCACCTCTTTATTAATTATTGTCCACAACTTCTCCTCTGATGAAAAAATATGCCTAATCTGTATATAAAACTAAAGGGACTAAAACCATTTTCACTACTTGAATCTAACTATCCATATCCATACACAACAGCTTCAAGTTTCTAAGTTTTTGTATTGTTTTTGTTTAGTCTCTTCTCACATATCCTTAACTGCTATAACAGAAGCCTTTCTAATCCATACTCCTAAATATGTAATTTTATCATATACCCATAAATATGGCACTGCAGAACTAATTCATGTGAGGGTACATAATTTACAGCTATAGCTTTGTTTTATTTTCATTAATTTTATATCCTGAAAAGACCTGAAACGAAATGCCCCACAACACTGAGATGTCCTTTGCTGGAATCATCATGTGCAAAATAATGTCATCTGCAAATAACACCAACTTTTCCTGATTAACATACCTATTATATCCTCAAATTCCTGAGTCTCTTATTTTCTTTGCCAATGGCTCTAAATATAAAGTGAATAGCAAAAGGGAAAAAGGATACCCCTGCCTAGCTCCTCTGTTCAGACACAACTAATCACAGAGGACTTTTCCCACTTTAATTCTTGGCTCTGATCCTTCATATATTCTACTAATTAACATTACTATTGTGTAAGGGAATGTGAATGCTTTCATTGCCCTACTCATAGAATCCTAATTATTCTACTGAATGCTTTATCTGCATCAAGACACATCAATAGTGGTATTTTCTTACATTCTGCTTCCCTCTGGATCATCATTGTTCAATTAATGTTGTTAAATGTTGACCTCCTCTCCAAAAAAACAATGATCCATATCTATCAATTTTGGCAACATTGTTACCATTCTTTTAGTTAGTACAGACAAAGACTTCGTAATCATGGCTTAAAACTGAAATGGGTCTATATGAAACTGGGTCTGATGGGTCTTTACTGTCTTTAGGTATTACAGCCAACACAGCTTTCTTCCAGTATGTTGGTGCTTCCTCTCCTTTTAAAATACTGTTAAATAAAACCTTACACATCTCCATCACTTTCTTCCTTCCAAAGTTAAAAAGTTCTACAGGAATACCAGGCAGTCAATTGAAGTTGATTGGGGTCAGGGGTATATCAAGCACCCCAATTTTGTTTAAGTAAATCCAGTCTGTAAAAAAAGCTTGTGGTAATTGCCCCTGGCCATTTCCAAAAGAAGAGAGAACCACTGTTGCATGGGTCAGAAGGGAGTCACCACAGTGAACTTGGGGGATTCCTTCTGAATCTTCAGAAGTACCCTGGATATCAGTGAAAAGAGTAGAAAAGTATAGAGAAACATTCCAGTCCAAAGAAAAGGCATCTGTTTTTTTATTGTTTTTTTTTTGCTTCAAGTCCTGAAGCCTAGTCTTGCCAGATGATTGTTCAAACAGGAAGCAAAAAGGTCTACTTGAGGAACCCCAAACACATGCATCAAATTCTGGAAGATCCTGATCTGATTTCCATTCATGAAGGTCTACCCCTGTTCTGCTCAGCTTGTCGGCCACACAATTTTGCTCTGATGGAATGTAGGATGCCTGTAGAGTAAGACTGTGATGTGAAGCTATATCCTAAGCTAACATGGCTATCATGCAAAAAGTGACCTGGTTTTCCCTTGCTTGTTAATGTACCACATAATTGTGGTACTGTCTAAAACCACAGAAAGATATTTAAGGGACTAAAGATGATTAAGAGAGTTGAGTGCCTTGTTCAGGACATGCTCATTTTTACATTTATGTGCTTACATTTATCCTTGGTGTACCACACACCTTGCACTTTTATCCTTCCTGAAACTGCTCCCCAAGCAAAGTCCGAAGAGTCTGTTGTGAGTGACTGCTTTGGAACAGGGAGGGAAAAGGGGAGACCTGGATTTAAGGATATTTGTTGTCCCCAAGTGATTTCTTTTCTAGCTAGTTTAAGTACTGGGATTTGAAAAGACAAAAGATGTTGGTGCAGAGACCACAGTGACTTCACTGTATCTTTCTGATGTGGAGTCTTGCCAGGGGTATCATGAGAACAATAGATGCCATGAGTCCCAAAATCCTGAGGTATTCCCTTGCAGTGACTAAATCCTGAGTGGAAACCCTTAGAAATACATCTAGATTTAGATCTATTTTTTTTCTGGTGGAAGAAAAATCTCTTTGCAATGAAGTATCTAACTCATACTCCAGGAACACAATCCTACGTGAAGGTACCAAAAAAGACTTTTGAATATTCTCTTGAAATCCCAGCTTCTGTAAGAAATCTCTCTCCTGTCCCCAAACGGGAGGTTCCTGACACTTTGAAAAAGAGTGCAAAGATAAGCAAGTCATCTAAATACAGAAAAATTTGGATACCCTATTGCCTGCAGTGAGCTATAACTGGAGCTAGACACTTTTTGAACATTCCTGGTGCAGTGGATAGTAAAAAAGGCCAAGGCTGAGAACTAATAATGTGATCCAGGCACACAACTTCTTAAGAAAGCCTAATGTCTGCATGAATAGGGATGTGAAGATAAATACATTTTAAATCTAGTGTTACCAGGAAACCTGAATAAGGAAAAAGAGATAACTAGTTGTGAAGTGACATAATTCTAAACTTGGGCACTATCATAAACAGGTTTAGGAAAGAAACATACAAAACTGGTCTCCAAGCATTTTCTTTCTCTGGCACTACGAATAAAAACTCTTACCCACCCAGAAAAGAGGAACTGGTTCTATCACCCATGGGACAGCATGTGAAGAAAGTCATGGAAATTAAAGAGTCTGATCTGGTGGATGAGGGCTTACTCAGTAGAAAGGAGGAACTTCCTCCTACTGCCAACTCTAACCTTGATAAAAGATCTTCAGAACCAATTTGTCTGAAATTATCTGTTGACAAACAGAAAAGTGAGATTCAGACTTTCTGGAAAGGGAATGGGGTTGCCAGGGTGGGGTGAGGGTAAGGTCCATTAAATAGTCATTCTGACTTGTTGGACTGTCCTTGGTTTTGGAAGGTTACAGAATTCTTTTGGGAATCCCCCTTGCTATTTCTTAATAATCTGTTTACCTGCAGTTTGTTGAGACTGTTTTTTTCTTTTTTTTGCCAAAACTGGATAAGAGTTTAGACAATCAGAAAATTTGGAAAAAGAAGGGTGAAAAATCTTAGAGACTCACTGAATCAACTTAACCCATTAAGCACACTTTTTGATCATCTCTGAAGCACAGGGCCAACCACTAAACCTCTATCCAAAGGAGAATTTAAAATGTAATTTTTATTATCATCTGGGGGGGTTCTGGGAACGCAGTCTGGCAAACCTAAAAATGATACCAGGCATAGCCTTGGAAGAAGTGTCACTGAATCACACACACACATGTTTAACAATGAGTAGTGACTTGTACAACAGAAGAAGCATTCAGAGTACGTTTCCTCAAAAGAAGAAACTGCAGACAAAATATTCACAATACTTTTACAATTAGTAAGAACAAATTTTAACATGAGCCTGACAATAAAAAAATTCTGAAAATCAAAGCTGTAGAAGCATATAATGCTTCTTCACATTTATCAGTAATCTTACTATCCTTATCAGAAAGAGTAGGATTGGAATTAACTAAATGCATAGCTGATGGGTCAGATTTGGGAAGAGTGTATAAAAATATAAAAGACAGGGGAACTTTATCCATACTATCTGCCTTTTTAGGGACAGCTGGATGACTGTCAGGAAAATTGCAGGCAGTAACACACACATCCTCCAAAGCTGACAGTAATGGAAATGGGTAAAAGTTCTGGAAATTCTTTCTGCAACAGTTTATAGTATTTTCTCAAGGTGGGAAAAACCTCCAAGTTCTCCCAATGAAAACGCTGGGACATTCTGGAAAAAGTCTCAGAGAAAGAGAAATCCCCACAGACAGAATCAGAAAGTGTGGTCTCCTCTGAGTTTTGATCAGAAGTCTGAGGAGAAAATCCTGTTTCTATCCTTTCATCTTCCTGTACAGATTTAGAATCTTGAATCACTTCGGAAAAAGACGAATCCTTCATTTTTTTAGTCTACCAGAAACTACTTAAGAAAGATCAACAGCCTGAATTAAACCCTAAGCCAGTCCCAGTAAACTACTTCTGTCCAAGGAAATTTGAGGAGGCATAGATATAAGTATAGTTTTCTATTTTTTTTTTTTATAGGAAAAATTGGGTTAACTGTGCCATTAATGGCAGCAGCTTCCCCAGGGATGAGCAAAACATTCTGAAAAAAATAGGGAAGCCTTCCCTGTTCTGTCTCCCAACACTGACAAGAGTGGCTCTTCCTTGCCAATAGGGGGACCCTAACAGCTGCAGAGAACGTGGCTAACCCCCCGCTCCATAGTGGATGTAGGTGTATACCAGTGGGATCCGGGGTAAAAGTTAAAGTAAACTTTATTGTCGATCAGATATACACAGCAGTGCAAGCTGAACAAAAGTACGTTGGTTTGGTCCCCATGCAAGACATATCAATGGACACAGTTTGAATGACAGTAAGACTAATGCACATACAGTAATAATTAAAATGTTAACACAATAAATTACCACAATTGGAGAGGAGGACATTAGACAATATTATACTAGCAGGTATTGCAAGACTGTGACTGCACATTATGACTGCTTAGAATATTGCACTTCATCAGCTGTAGTATGATTCATTCTGATGTTCATATTGCACATGTATAGTGTGGTGACTCACTCCTGACTATTGCACATTTAGGAAATAAAAGCATAAGAAATCAGGCTAACTGTACCAGTTAATGAAGCAATTTGCCAGAGCGATTACTATAGCTGATACTTCATAGCAAGTGGCGTACTGATCTAATTATTCACTGTCATGCCTGGCATTCAAGTTCAGCAGCTTTATGGATAGAGGGAAAAGCTCCTGTTCAGTCTAGATGTTTTGCAGTGTAAGCTGTGATACTGCCTGCCCCTAGGAAACACAGAAGTACATGCCATGGGCAGGGTGACTGGGATCATTGATTATCCTCCTAGCCCTTCCCACAGCAAGTCTTGTGCAGATCATCCACTGATGGGAGCAAGGAACCAATGACTTTTTCCACTGTCCTCACTACCCGCAGGAGAGCCTTGCGGTCAGATGCTTTGCAGTTACCATACCAAACTATGATGTTATTTGAAAGGATGCTATCGATGGTCCCCCTGTCGAAGGTTTTGAAGATGGAATGAGAGAGGTTTGCCTTCCTCAGTTTCCGTAGGAAGTGCAGACATTGTGCCTTCTTCACTGTGTGGCTAATATGAGGCCACCAGGATAGGTCATCTGAGATGTACGCCCCCCCAGGAACTTGGCATTTTTGACTCTTTCCACTGCCACCCATTTAATTTCCAGTGGTTGATGTACCTCCTGAGTCCTCTTGAAGTCCACTATTAATTCTTTGGTCCTGCTTACATTTAAGGCCAGACTGATGCTGTTGCACCAGCCTATCAGATGCTCCACTTCATCCCTATAGGCTGTTTCTTCACCATTTCTGACAAGACCTACGACAGTGGTATCATCTGAAAACTTGATGATTTTGTTGGATTCATGCTTGGCCATGCAGTTGTGCTTCAACAAGGTGAACAGCATAGGACGCAGGATGCAGCCCTGAGGGACACCCATGCTCAATGTAATACTGATTGAACTGTTATTCCCCACGCATACGTTTTGGGGTCTGTTGATGGGAAAGTCCAGTATCCAGTTACATAGGGAGGTGTTGATGTCCCGCTGGACCAACTTTGATATCAGATTCTGAGGGGTGAAAGTGTTAAAGGTGGAACTAAAATCAATGAACAGCATTCTGACATAGCAATTCTTGTTCTCTAGATATCACAAGGATTCATGAAGTACTATAGCTATTGTATAAGCCATGCAGTGGTTAGATCTATGAGTAAACCGTAATATATCTAGTGTTGCAGGTAGGCTTGAAGAGATATGGTTCTTGATCAACTGCGCAAAACACTTCATTACTGTTGATGTAAGAGCAACTGGCCAGTAATCATTTAGGCTTGTTGATTGGGATTCTTTGGGTAAGGGAATTATTGTATTTATGAAGCAACTGGGTACAATGGCTAGCTGCAGGGATGTGTTGAATATATCTGTTAGTACAATGGACAGTTGGGTAGCACAGTCTGTTAGAACCCTTCCCATAATATTATCAGGATGAGCTACTTTTTTGGGTTTACTCACCTCAGGGTCTTCAGAACATCAGATGTTCTTAGACATAGCACCTCCTCACCCTGTTCGACAGGGAGCTTATTTGGCACAGTGTTGTTGACCATATCAAATCTGCTGAAGTAGGTGTTTAGTTTGTTCAGAAATTCTGTGTTGTCATCACATGGGGAGGATGCAGGCCTGTAGTCAGTTATGGATTGAATGCCTTACCACAATATCTGGAGTCCTTTTGGTCAGAGAAATGGCCCTGAATTTTACGTCCATAGGTCCTCTTAGCCTCCTTCATACCTCTACTTAGATTTGCTCTGGCCTCTCTTAGGGCATCCTTCTCTTTTGATTTAAATGTAGCATGTCATGCCTTTAGGAGTTCATATACTTCACCAAATAGCCAGGGTTTACATCTGATGATTGTTACGTCATCAACACATTTTGAAATGTTGACCATAATGATTCCGTACACTCTTCCAGGCCAATATGGTGGCTCTTTACAGCTGCATCTCTAAACACTGACCAGTTTGTACATTCAAAGCAGTCCTGTAGTGCAAGATTGTTCTATCAGGCCATATCCTTGTTTGGTTGTAGGTTTGCCTCTTTTCAGCAGTGGTGTATGTGTGCAGGAACAGCATGATGGCCAGATGGTCTGAGTTGCCCAGATGTGGATAAGGTACTGTTTTGTAGGCCAGTTTTACATTTGTGTACACCTTATCCAAAGTGTTCACCCCTCTTGTTGTAATGTTCACATGTTGATGGTAATGGGGTAATACAGATTTTCGGTCAGCTTGACTGACATCACCTGTGATTATAAGGGCAAACTCAGGGTTCTTATTCTGGAGGTCATTTATTGACAGATACAGAATATTCAATGCCACATTGGTATTAGCACTAGGGGGATGTAAACAGCTGTTATGCTCACTCCATTGAATTCCCTAGACAAGTAGAAGGGTCTGCATTTTAGTGACATGAACTCAATGTTCTCTGAGCAGTGAGAGGTGATTACTTCACAGTTTGTACACCAGTTGTTGTTGATATACACAAACACCCCCTCCATGAGATTTACCACAGACAGACTGATTTCTGTCAGCACGTAATAATGATGTCCGCTACAAATGTATTGTACTATCATTTATACTGGAGTTCAGCCAAGTTTCTGTGAACACAAGAAAACAATTATTTCTCACCTTAGATTGTGTGGAAAGATCCATCCTTAAATAGTCCATCTTGTTCTCCAGTGAGTGTACATTTGCCAGCAACATGGAAGGAAGTGCAGGCCTATATGGATTTCTTTTCAGTTTGGCCTTAATTCCTGCTCTAGAGCCTTTTTTTCTTGATCTTTCACATCTTTTCCTTTTAATATGCTTCCCATGTCTGACTGGCAACTGGTTAGACAGGTTTCTGCAGTTTTTACGATGTTCCAGTAAGATTCCAAGCTGCAGGAGTTTCAAGGGTGTGTCTGAGTTTACAGGCCTCTCTGCTAGCAGTTTATTAAACATGCAGCACAGCAAGATATGAGACTGGATTTCTAGAAGATTCCCAGCATTGTAGTTAATCATACCTTCATTTCTTGTCATTAAATCTGTTTTTTTTTCCTGTTGTTTCTGATGAAAAACAAGACAAATAGTGCGCTGTTCCGGAAGAATTCAAAGCAGCTGAAGTACAGGCTAACACAGAAGGACTTTGGCTAATGAAGTTCGCAGATGATTGCAAACTAGGAGCCATAATCGAAACTCCTAACGATGTAGACATCCTACAAAAGGGCCTCACTGAGACAGATGCCTGGTGTCAAAACCATGGCCTCAAGGTCAATGCCAAAAAGTGCTTTGTCATCCCTTTGGTAAAAACTCTGTATCCATGAGCTACCACAAAGGTGGTAGTCTACTTAACACCGAAAGTGTGATAAGAGACCTTGGGCCACAGGTGGACAGTAGTCTCTCCTTTGATAATCACATCGCCACAGTAGTCAGGAAATCCTTCTACGTGGCACACCTCATCACAAAAGGTTTCTCATCCAGGAAAAAAGAGGTCATTGTTCCCCTCTACTCATCATTCATTAGACCCATTACAAAGTACAATGCCCCTTTTGGTATGTACCTCACAAGACATCTACAACAACTGGAAAGGCCACAGAAATACCTCACAAATATGATTACCGGCTTCAAACAGATGCCCTATGCAGACCATCTCAAAAAACTCCAGCTTTACTCAGTCACATATCGCCTACTCAAAGGCAATCTCTGCCTAACATACAAAGCTATGTCAAACCCAGGGCTGTTGGACATGCTCCACTTAAAGAAATCCCAATCCCTCCGAGCTACATGCTCTAGGTACCTAAACCTTGTCACCACAATAAACAGAACATGCTGGAGGGATAGAGTCCTGTCCCAGAAACTTCCCATACTCTGGAACAAACTACCTATCTATATCAAACAAAGCTCCTCATTAGCACTCTCCAAGAAAAATCTTGATGATTGGATGGGAAATAGGAAATTCACCCTGGGGATCAGCTCTGGGGCTCTGCTCGACAGGGGCACAGGAAAATAATTTTGTTGGGTGGCGAAAGCCAGGATACCTTTTTGGCTAGGCTTATATAGGCCGTAGGGCCAATAGCTTAGTACCTACCTATGAACCTATGAGCTGCTGCCACACAGGGCGCTACCATAAAAGATGAGTGGTCTGAGTAAAGCTAATGGCCATAGCACAGCCACCCTCCTGCTGTTGAGGTAAATTACTAGCCTGCTGTGGTGGCAGTGGCTGTTTACCTTTTTCCTTTTTGTGACTTGAAGGAGCAACCTTGGAAATGACAGTTTGTTCCATAGTCAAGCTGAAAATTGTGCCTTCTTCCAGGTGAAAATAAGCAGCAAAAGCCTGAAAATTTGTAAAGTCTTTAAAAGTTACTTTTTTACTAAAGAGCACTTTAAATCCTTTTCCAGTCTCCAAAAAGTAAAATAACCACAATTTCTCCATAGAAAAATGTTTTTCAGTTGTTTTAACCAACTTTTAAACTGACAGGAAAAGGAGCACTCTGTTTTAAAAGTACAATACAGTCTTGTGTTAGTCCATTAAAACACAAACTCCAAGCTTTAAAATAACTGTCCTGAACAGAAAAAGGTTATTAACCAAACAATGTTTAAAATGGAAGTTCTTTTCCCTCCAAAGAGAACTTATCTGGCGAACAAAGAACAGCATAAGCCAACCATCTGTCCTTAAAAGCTTAAGAGAAGCTTCTCTTCTGCTGCAGGAAAGCTCTGGAGGGCTTGGCCACCAAACCTGTCTTTTTAGTTAGCTCAGCTCAAGATGACTGAGGATTTGGATGTGTGGAAGGTCTCCTGAAGCTTTGAAAGCTGGCTGGCTGCTATATCCTTGGCAGGATATAACCCACATAGCAAAGGTTAATGCAGCAGTGATCAATGTGATGAACCTTAATAATTTATTATCACAGACCATGAATATATCACTACTTTCAACATTTGCACATTTAATATATTATAAAATGCAGTTTGTAATTATTGCATGTTCATTTTTTATAAGCAGCTGACTGACAGATGAATTGTTTCAGATGGAATCATGACTGGATGCCACACCACTGTTAATTGACCAGTTGAAGGCATCTGTTGCTGAAACTCTGGGAGACAAACTGTTGAAATGAAATGTGGTTACAGTGTTTCAAGGGCTGGTACATCAAATCAGGTTTTGGGGAGTCAAGCACATCAGAAACTGTGAGATTTTGGGAACTAAGCACTTTTGAAAGATGTGGCATGGTCAACCAATGGAATACCCTTCCCATTGGAAACTATGAAAAAACATCTGCATATAATGAGATCACTGCCAATGTTTATGTTCATGTACAGAATTTGTAAAAGTAATATTATACTACATTACTGCATGAACAGGTGCTTTCTGCATACAGTGGTGCAATACAGTGACATTATAATTTATAAAAATGGCTTACAGCACTCAGAATGTCAGAGGTCGTCCGGTATGATAACACATGCTTGGCTGAAAGCTATTTCTTGCATTCATGCCATTCATTTCACAAGACTGTCTACAGTCACAGCCATCTGCATTTGATGAGCTACACTGCGATAAGACATCTGCATTTTTTCCAGATTCTCTGCAGTATTCTCACTGAAAATTTCCCTATACAGCTTCACCTTTGATATTTCCACTCTTGTCCTAATGTTTCACCTTAAAAGGCTAGCCAAAATCTGGACGAATAAATTCCTGCATTATTTGGGATGATGCTTAGCTAGAATGGCTGGCATACAGATGAAGAGACAAGCAGATAAATACTACTTATATGCAAGTAGTTCTCAGCATTTTAATTTTTATCAGTCTATAATAATAAGCCCACATTACATTCCGTGATCTACATTCACATTCCAACATCTGTGTTACTCAAAAAGGGATAACAGAATCCATTATATTTATAATATAATAATTATAATATAATAATTATAGGGTGGGATGTTGGCATAATGGTGAAGGTGTTTACCTTATGAGCACAAGGTGCAGGGTTTGATTCTCACATGGGGTAATTAGCTAGGCTTAAAATGGCCCACAAGGGCAGTTAGCCTAGTATGAACCCTATATTATATTATTATAACATTTTATTGTAATTGCCTTGCCTTCATGCAACTAAATTATGATAAAACTGGGCTTTTGTAACCACTTACCTCAAAAAATATACTCATCTTAATGACATATTTTTTTTTTATACATATTGAAATAGTTATGGTATACTCCTGGTTACTGACAATGTATAACATTGTATTGCTACTTAATGCCTTGTAATAATCCTGTAACATTGCTGTTTAATGCTAATTTATAATGAAAATTGTATAATATGTTGGAGCTTTTCTCCCCAGGCCTCCGCTGAAAAAGGGCTCTTCAGCTCAGTCGGACAATCCCAGTTAACAAATGTAAAAAAATAAATAAATAAATAAATTATGGGCTGAGTTTTTATAATGTGTTGCCCTATAAAGAACAGCTCTACAGATCTTCACTGATGTGTAAGTAAGCAAGCCCAAATATTCCGATTTATTGTTAATAGTGAGCCTCTTCAAAGTAAATTTATTTAAATAAATGTATTTAGTTACAATCAGTCTTCTCCTTGAAGTGTTATCCATTCAGGTCAAACAGACTGATAAAGGAAATCATTCCTAATTATTAAAACACTGAGAACAGTGGTGCATACCCATGTCTGATCACCTGTCTGTCAGCCATTCCAGGTTTATCATCATTCTATGAGATGAAGGGTTTTTTTTTTCCCTAATCATTGTTGCTTCTTTGCCTGCTGATTATCAGCATCCATTCTGCATTAATAACCCAGGTGCTGGGTGCAAGTGCTGGCCAGAGGTGGAGCCAGTATAAGGCAGCCATAGGAGTGGATAATTATTTTTTCCCACTAAACCATAATGATCCTGAGAAGCAGCCTGACATGGGCAGAAGTCCCATAATGCCATCTACCATGATCCGCGTGTACACACACGAGTCATATTATAGCTACTGCATAAGCAATTTTTTCTGGGTCAGCTTCTCCAGTGTCTAAACCCCTTATTGATCATGAGTTATCTGGTCACAGAGCTGAGCAAAGCTGAGATACATCACAGAGCCTGCCTACTTCATTCTTATCTAACCAGTTAAAACTGTATCTAGTGCTGCCATATAAATTATCAAGCCCTTAAATGGATAACAACAACTGTGTTACAATATTTATGCCTTTACACGAAAAAAGGAATGCAAAAATGTTCTCACTGGTAAATATCAATAAACAGAGTTTCTTCATGTACAGATGTTTTTCATGGGCATGACTGGATGAGTTTTTTTTTTTTTTTGTTAACTACAAATAAGGAGATAAAGTTCTCTCAAAGAAAAGAAAGGTGAATGTGTTACTTGTCAAAGAGTTGCTGTCTTCTTAATGTCCTTAGCTTAAATACAGATAAGTGTGGGCAGCAATGGTATGGCTTTTTTGAACCCATTGATTCAGATTCGGAAATGAACTCGTATATGAAGGGATGACTGGGAATTTTATAATATCCCAGAGCTGGTGTCTTCCTGGGTTGGGAGAGAGGTAACTCCCAAATGAACCCTATCTGTGCTAGATGTTCGAGAGCTTGGAAGATGGGTATTTTTTCCCCATCCGGGAGGTGATCTGGGACAGCTAGTGCACACATCCAAGTATACTGGGGTGAATTCCGATTCAGACTTTGCTGCATGTCCTCCCTGTGGTCGCGTGGGTTTCCTCTGGGAGCTCCGGTTTCCACCCACATCCCAAAGACATGCTGTAGGTGGATTGGACACTCTAAATTGGCCCTAGGTGTGAGTGTGTCCATGTGTGTGCCTTCTGTGGAAGGTTGGGCACCAGGCTGGCAACTCGACACTGTAAAACTCCACTGCCAATCATGAGCAGACAGGTGATCCACTTTGGCGACCCCTAACTGGGAAAAAGCCGAAAGAAGAAGACGACGACTTTGGGGGAGCTGTATGACTGCTGTGACTACTCTAGCAAAAAGCATAGAATAAATATAAAAAGCCAACCACGTCTGTCACATTCTTTTTTTCTTAAACAGACTCTTATCCCACCAGCTTCAGTTACAGACTATCTTATGTTTTATCTTAAATAAATAACTGACCATTTTTTTTCAGATTTGAGCAATTGCCAAGACTGTGGTCGGGACACAGTGTCAGTACCTTGGCAGTGCTTCATGGCTGGGACTGTTAACAGGGATAAACACAATTAACCCAGTTTCGAATATTTCACTATGACAAATGTATTTGTAAGACAACGTATCTTTAATGTGTAACTGTTTTATCACCTCCAAATGGACAGACATGATGTAAGTTCCTTCTCGCAGACTAAAAGGCTCCTGTCAGTGTCATAGGAAACTGCATCTTAATTCCAGGCTGCAGAGCTCACAGGGGTGAGAAGCCAATGTCATGTCCATTTTGGGAGTCAAGGATACCATCAGCCACACAATTTCCCAGCCTGCATTCCACAACAACATTCTTCCAGCAGCCTGTCAGCTACAGGGAACAGCAGTAAGCTTGCACATAAACAAAAGCAAGCATGCAGTATTTTAAAGACATTCTGAAGTCAGTCAAGGTTTTTCTGTTAAACTTCTTATGCAGTACAAACATATAAGTGGTTGAGGGTAAAAAAATAAATAAAAAATGATTAAACCATAAACAGTGGATGGATGGTATTTGATTTAGTTTTACTGACCAGAACTGCTTATTCCTACTAGGCTACCACTGTTTAGGGCATTAGAGTTTAATAAAGTCTACATATATTATGTCTTAAACTCACTGGCTAACTTAATTTCCATTCTTATGTTGAATCTTGCATACGTCTGGGAGTAAGCACACAAGATTAAAGGTACAAGCTGTTAACAAGCTGCTTCCAGTAGTCCAGGGTTTGATCCCCTCAGCCTCCATTGATCTACTGAGCAATTCTGAGCAAGTCACTTAACTAGTGTTTTGGGGCAAATGGAAAATTAGACTAGGATCCCTCAACGGTTTCTTGGACCCCATGCCTCGTGGTTACTTATGAACCTATGGAAAACTGCACACATTTTATATATGTGTATATATATATCTATATATATATATATATATATATATATATATATATATATATATATATACAGTAGAAAGATCAAGAAAAAATCCTGGGAAATTATTACCCCACCCATTAAAAAAAAAAAAAATATATATATATATATATATATATAATATATATAAGGGTGTGTGTGTGTGTGTGTGTGCATGTTGATATGTATATGTAAAATATACATATACACACGTGTATGTATGTCTAACACACACACACACACACACATATATATATATATATATATATATATATATACTGTTAAACAGATACCACGAAAAATACTGATATGTACTAATTCCAACTACTAAAAATCCCAAACACACAATACTTTACAAAAAAAAAGAAAGACCCCCATATCCAATATTAAACTCATATCAAAAGAAAGATAACCAGTCTCCTTTTTTGATTAGATTAAATAAATAAAAATAAAACAAAGAAAATCCCAAAATCTAACAATACCATCACTTGTAATTTGTTGGAATGGTGATACTTATAAGGGGAGGGTTTTTCAGAAGGTAAGGTGCAGGGTGTGGGTTAGAGGCAGGGACAGGGATACGGTTAGGGTTAGTACACATGAGTAAGGATGGATGGGGGAGGTTTCACCTTTATTTCTTAAACATCAAAAATATGGACAAAAGCTCTTGAAAAGAAGGTACATTCATCCAAAAATCTGGATACTTAATTACCATAAAATTTATATTCCAAATAGCAGAACTTTTTCCACTTCCAGACGGATTGTGAGATATCTTAACCCATGATTTACAAAGTAACTTTACAGTACACAGCACAAATGTGTTTGCTATAAGTTTTCAGATGACAATGAAAGCATTGTGAAAAATCAGAGAATGCCAATCAGTGTTTTACAGTCTAAGTGCTGAGGCACGATAGTAGGAAAAAGGGTATGACGACACCACTATATTGATTACTGGTGAGCATTCTTCTGAAGACTTAGGTATTCTATGTGATAATACACAGCTCTGGGGGAAAAAAGTTTTAGAAGAACTTTGACAAAATACAACAGTCTAGAAATGCAAGCAGACAAAAGGGCTAAACTTAAAGCCCCTCAAAAAAGAAGATAATGTTTTATGTGGGAAGAAACAGAAAGGGGAAGACAAGATTTTCAAGAATATTTGTAACAGTCCAGCTGCAGAGAGAAAGAATCCAAAAGATCTAGGAAATGTGCAGTACAAAGATCAAGAAAATCCTCGGAAATTAATATTACCCCACCCCAAAAAAGGAAAAAAAAAATGAAACTCTTTGAATGATGGAAAATAAAGGGCACAGAGTCCAAAGTGTAAAGTTACACAGAATTGCAACTTGCAGACATGCAGAGTGAGCCAATGTATATAAAACAGGATCAAATTCTGTAGTGGGAAATGGACATAATAGACCTACTCAATAGTCCTTCCAAGAAGGAATCACCTCTATGACAGGTACTCAAATTCCCAGTATAATGCATTCAAAGGACCAGTTCTCTTACCCAGTTTCTACACACAAGCAAGCAGAATTTATGTACTAACATACGTATATTTATCTGATGTGCATCTTGTATTACACAGCAACTAACATAGAGATAAAGAAATGTGCAGTAAGGTAGCATTTATTTATGGAAAAAAATGACAGTATCTCATCTGCAATAAACCCACTGTCTTCCTTAGGTTCATAGCTTCATACTGGTCTTTCTAAGGTTGCTGCATTTCATACACCAGTTACATGAAATACATTCTCTCAAGGCAACAAACACTTGTAAGGCCAAAACTGAATTTGTATTACATTTATTAAAATAAGTGATACTATATTCAAAAGCTTCTGTGTGTATGTAATTCACAAGTGAATTTTATCAGAGAAACACCTCTACTACATAACATTACAATGAGAAACATCCTGAAACCACATACTAATAATGTAAGAAGCTGAACTAAGCCTATCAGACTGTCTTCATGGAGTAAGGCAATTAATTATCTGAGCATGATGTTCTAAAGGTCCAGTCTGGAGGCATCATTGTTGGAAAACAGGTATGCAAATGTTGATAAAGATGGGAATTAAGAGAAATAAGAAGAGGTGATGAGCTGCAGTAGGAAAATGGACAGCTTCACTGAAGGTCTGCAAATTATTGAGAAAGGTCATCCACTGTAAACCAAGATCAGAGCACAGTGGCAGGCAGGCAACATAAAAACACAAGCAAATAGGCTACCATGAACCAAGGAAGCAACTGCTTAAACATATATATATATATATATATATATATATATATATATATATATATATATATATATATATATATATATATATACACATACATACATATTATATACAGTGGATATAAAAAGTATACACACCCCTGTTTTTTGTGATATAAAAAAATGAGACCACAATAAATTATTTAAAAACCTTTCCCATCTTTCATGTGACCTACAACCTGTACAATTCAATTGAAAAAGAAACAAATCTGTTAGGGGAAAGATATAAAAACTAAAAAAACGTACAATAAGCTGGTTGCATAAGTGTGCACACCATTAAACTAATACTTTGTTGAAGCACCTTTTGATTTAATTATGTGACGTAGGGATTTATACCTAGTTTAGTGAATTTAGCTATAATTTCAGAATGGGGGATGGTGTCAAAAGCCATGGTGAGGTCAAGATAGGCTGTGTGAACCACCTTACCCTCGTCTACGGCTTTGGTGACAGCCTCAAAGAAGTCGATCAGGTTCAGAAGGCATGATCTGCCTTTTACAAACCCGAACTGGGTGGGGTCCAGAGTTTGGAGGTTGCCAGTGTCTTTGTTTGTGAGTTCTCTGATGATACATTCCATGGCCTTGCAGACCAGGCTCGTCAGGCAAATAGGGTGATAGTTCCCAGGATCAGTGGTGGCTCCCCCGTTGTGGCGTGGGATAACTGTTACTGTGCACCATTCAGTGGGCACAAATCCTGACGTGAGACTATGATTGAACATGGTGCTTAGGTGGGGAGCCTGTTCATTCTGAAGTTCATGTAAAATGCAGCCTGGAATGTTGTCCGGTCCCATGGATGCTGTGTTTTTGGGTTTAGAGAGTGCAGCTTTTACCTGCAAAGATGTGATTACAGGGACTCTGCATTCTTCCTGTATAGATATGGGCTCCTTTAGGGGGTGAGAGGCGGGTAAAGTTAGCACTGAGCCTATTTGCCAGGATGTTGGCACATATTTTTTTCATTGTATCTTTGTCTTCAGAACTATTTTAATGCCTCAAAATCACTCCAAGTACTTCATTTACAATTTTAATGCGTTTCCCTCAAAATGGTGGATGGTTGGGCCTGCCTTGGTAATGTGATCTTGTTTTCTTACTTTCATTTCCCAGAATACATCTCAGGTCCTCTTTATATGACATAGACATAAGGAAGTGGTACTGTTTTCTCATGCCATTAAGATAGAATGGCAGAACTGTGAAGCACTGTTATCTAAACACACCTTCTGAAACAGGGCTACTTCTACGTTTCCCTGACTGAACCTCATTTATGTGTCTGTTAGACCTTGATCTATGCTCTAAACAGCTGTTAGCTACTTCCAGCAAAATAAAGTCGATAAATAGCAGGCTTTTGTAATGGGATTTTTTTTTGTAGTTGTAAAAGAATTGACAGACCTTCCCCCCACACCCTAATGCTGAGGTGTGAAAACTTTCACTGCAGTAAATGATCATTGCTATACATTTATAAGTGACAATCAGTAGGACTCCAAATTAAGTCTGTCTGCTACTTCCCAATGCCTTCAGAGAAAGTTTGTTCTGTCTCTCATGAATGATGCAGAATTAAAATGTGTTTTAATTATCTCAGTTATTTTTGTCATGTTCACCCACCTTTTTTTCAATTTCATATTTATTTATACTTTGGTAACCAGGAAAGTGAACTGGACCCAGGACCCTTTTCACTCACAACTTGGTCTACATTGGTAAAGATAATAACAAGTATTTCAATACAAAAAAAAAAATAATAGTGACATAAAGACATTGACCAAGACTGCATGTGGAACACATAGCCAAAGTGTGACAGTGATCAAGTAAAACACTAATCAACAATTACTAGAATGTATATATTAATAACTAGATTATATACCTGTGTGTGTACTTCATGTCCTTTCAACAAAAATAAATCAAAATGGAAAATGTGTGTGTGTGTGTGTGTGTGCATAAAAATGTATGCAGCATGTAGAATACTATATGTAGTACTGTGTTTAAACGCACATCTCAGTGTGTGTGCGTGTGTGTGTGTGTGTGTGTGTGTGTGTGTGTGTGTGTGTGCATTTAAACACAATTAAGTACTTCTGATTTCCTTTTCTTAATAAATTTAATGCACAAGCACATAGTAAACGCACGTTAAAATAAATTCAGCTGTATATTATGGTTGCCATCAATGGTCACATTTCCTTTTGTGGACTACAAAATGCTCATGCACTTAAACAATGGACTCAAAGTCAGTGGGAATCTCTTGCTATGGATCTGCATGTACCAGATATGCATCCCTTCTGGAAGGATGTCACAAAAAGCATAAAATGCCTTTTTACAAACACTATCAGTGCACCTAGCTGATAGGGTTGGCACCTGTCTCTCTTTCTGCAATTCTGTCCTGTGTTGCTGCTTGCGTAAATTTGTCAGAAGAGTTGCCAATTTCTTTTAAACCCTTGACTATTCTAACTGCTTTGTTTTGCTATGAAAGGGGAGTGTTAAGTCCTCCTCCTCTCTGCAATAAAAACAATGGAAAACAGTTCCACAGCTTTCTGTCTTTTTTTATATCAGCTGCTGTGTTCCTGAAATCAGCAGGATTAATTGCCAATCTAAGACTGACAGCAGTTCCGGACGAGGTGAACTACAGATTTAACTGTGTCTATGATATGTTATGCAGATGGAGACAAATTCCCCCGCAAACTATGTGAGAAGTTGAACTTAAAAAATGCAGGTGGGCTTTCCCTTCCTTTGACTCCAATGCAAGGAAATAAACGTTTTAAAAGGTACAAGCTGGTTTCTGGTACCTACACAATGCTGGAACCATATTGTAGGGAGAAAAGAAAGATAAAGATTAAGTTAAACTGTAGGAGAGGGCAGAGGTTTCCTTTAAAAATGGTCCTTTGCCCCTCCATCTACCTAACTTACTGGGATTAAACCCAGGCTTCAGACAGAGCAAGATCAAAAATAATACAGCTGTGTATGTTGAAAAGAAAATGCTAAGAACAACAACAAAAAATTTAATGTCCACTCCCTAGCATAAAAAACACACTAAAAACAAGGGGGTGGAGGAAAGGAAGGAGCAGCTATTGCAGCTGTGATTATTCAAACATCTACTTGTTGAGTTATGTTACTTGCCTTAATATACTACAATGACAGCAATTACTGCTTCTTGCCAAGGAGAAGTTAAAAATGGTCATTTGACTTCCATCTACCTAATTTACTGGGATTAAACCCAGGTTCCAAACAGATCAGGGTCAAAACAGTACAGTTGTTTAAGTTGAACTTAACTTGACTAATAGGAGAAGTTCAAATGATCACTGCTGCAGTAGCCTTAGCTATATATATTATATCCTGGCATGGATATAGCAGCCGGCCAGCTTGCAAAGCTTCAGGGCACCTTCCATGTGCCCACACTGTGCAACTTGAGCTGAGCTAACATACAAGTTTGGGCACAAAGCACTTCAGAGCTTTCCTGCCACCAGAGAGAGGGAGGCTGAGCCCTGAAAAGACAATGCTAGGAACCACAAAAATAAATAAATAAATATCCACACCCTGGCAAAAAAAAAAAAAAATAAGGGGGTGGAGGAAAGGAGGGTGCAGCTACTGTAGCAGTGATCATTCGAACACCTACTGTTACGGTAAGTTCAGCCTATATAACTGTACTATGTTCATCACATTGATCATTGCAGCAGTAGCCTTAGCTATATAGGTAGATTACCTTAGCTAATTATATTTAGAGGTGGAAGCAGAAGAGTCCAGAAGCACCTAGAGAATGGTCATGGCAAAGTTTGATAACGAAGGACCCACCATTATAGTGCTTTGTAAAAGTATGTACAGAGGACCAAGTAGAAGCTTCTAGAATACTTTTAGAATCCAACCCTTTGCAAAAAGACATAGATGAAGCCAAGGCCCTGGGACAGTGGGTTTTGACCCTGCCTGGAATCGTTATTTTATGGTGAGTATAACAAAAGATAATAGCCTTAGACAACCATTTGGAAATAGTCTGTTGTGACACAGGTTGTCCCTTCTTACTTTCACAAGAAATTAACTAATGATCTGAAGACCTGAAAGATTTAATTCTTTCAGAATAGTACCTGGGTTGTCTGTAGGCATCCAAGGATCATAGGTTCATAGGTTAGTACTAGGCTATCTGTCCTTGTGGGCCATTTTAAGCCTAGCCAATTTCCCTCAAAGGTGAGAATCAAACCATGTACTTTGTGTCTGTGAGGTAAACACCTTAGCCATATGCCTGTGGAGTATCCTTTCTCCCTCATTTTTAGGTTCAGGACAGAAAACTGAGACATGGATAGTTTGGCTTAAAGTAAAACTCATATACCACTTTAGGCACAAAAGAAGAATTAGTTCTCAAAGAAAACTGTCCCTATGGAAAATGAGATAGGGTTGACTCACCATAAAAGCTTGCAACTCAGATACCCTTTTTGAAGTGGTCATAGTAATCTTTAAAACTGTTTTTCATGATAAAGAACCTCAAGTCAATCAGATTACCTGGTTCAAATGGAGCAGTTGTTAGTTTCTCTAAGACAAAATTAAGATCACAAGGAAAGGCCACCAGTTTTCTTGGATACATCTTTTACAAAACCATTTTCAAAAATATTTTGACATGAGACTGCATTGAAAAAGGAAGATCCATGGGCAGACATGATTTTTTAGTAGCAAGTTTTCTTGCTTCCATTAGTACCTGTTGTACGTCCTCAGTAAACAGGTGCTTTAAAGGAATTAACACCCTATCATCCAGGCAGTCAACTGAAGAAGATTGATGTTGAGGTGTATCAAACACCCCTGTTATTGTCTGAGAAGATCCAGTATGTGAGGAAGCTTGTAGTAATTGCCCCTGGTCATTTCCAAAACAAGGGAGGACCATGTTTGCCTGGTCCAGAAGGGAGTCACCACAATAATCTTGGAGGATTCCTTATGAATCTTCAGAAATACCATGGGTATTATTGGAAATGGTAGAAAAGCATACAGGAACATTCCTGTCCAAGGAAAAGAAAAGGCACGTGTATTCTAGGCTTCTTTCATAGAGTCCTGGAACATAATTCTGCCTTTTGACTGTTCAGAGAAGACACAACTTGGTCTACCTGAGGAACTCCCCACAGAGGGATAAAATCTTGAAGACCCCCAATCTAATTTTCATTTGTGAGGGTCTGGCCTTGTCCTGCTCAGCTTGTATGCCACACAACTTTGCTCTGATAGAATGCACAATGTTTGTAGAGTGTGTGCTGTGTGTGCTGTGAAGCTACAGCTCAAGCTAACATGGCCAGTCTGCAAAGCGTGTATGACCTAATTTCCCCCTTACTTGTTGATGTACCACATGACTGTGGCATTGTCTGTAACCACTTGAAGAGTGCCTGGGGGGCAAAGAATGTTCAGGCAGTTGAGTGCCTTAATCAGGGCAAGCATCTCCTTAACATTTATGTGCTTGTGTCTGTCTGATGAACTGGTGGAAATAAAAGAATCTGATCTAGAGGAAGTGGAATGACCCCCTCGAAAGGAGGAATTTCCTCCTACTGCCATCTGTAACCTTGAATGAATGATTTTAAGAACCCATATGTCTGAAACAATTTGTGGAGATTCAGACTTTCTGGGGAAAAAAAGGAGCCAGGATGGGAGGGAGGAGGTCATGAGGTCTCTTGAATAGTCATTCAGACTTGTTGGCCTTTCATTGGTTAGGGAGGTTTGACACTTGTTTTTGGACCCACCCCATTTGTCATTTCTTTTTAAACATTGTTTAAGTGAATTTTGTTGAGGCTGTTTACTGTTTTTTTTCTTTTTTGCCAAAACTGGATGAGGAGATAGAAAATCCCTAGGACAGTTTGGAAAAAGAGGGCTGAGAACATTTCCTGGATCAGCTTGCCCCTTTTATCACAGTTTTTGATCATCTCTGCAGCAGATGGGCCAAACAATAAATATCTGTCCAACAGAGAATTTAAAATATTACTTCTATCATAATCTGGGAGGCTCTGAGAATGCAGCAATGCAAACCGCCTCAAAACAGTATCAACGGCTATAGCTCTGGAATAATTATCACAGAGTCACACAGCCACTTCAAACAATGAGTAGTGACCTGTACAACAGGACAGGCTAAGTTACTTAAAGCCGATTTTTCCTCACAAAAGAAAACTGTAGATAAAACATTCTCATACTTTTCCAAACTAACATATGAGCCTGTCAATTAAAAATTCTGAAAATCAAAGTTGCAGACATATATACTTTTTCCCCATACCTATCAATAATTTTCCCATCGTAATCAGAGAGAGTAGGATTGGAATTAACTAAAGTGCTTAGCAGCAGTGGGATTGACTAAAGCTATAGCTGCTGGATCAGGTTTGAGAATGATGTATAAAAATTTAAGACTGAGGAACTTTATATATCCTAGCTTCCTTTTTAGCAGCTGGCTTACTATTAGGAAAATTGCACACATATCCTGTAAAGCAGACAGAAAAGGAAGAATAGGGGTAGTTGGGAGGCTGGCATAATGGTTAAGGTGTTTACCTTATAAACACAAGGTTTAGGTTTGAGTCTCACATGGGGTAATTGGCTAGGATTAAAATGGTCCACAAGGGTAGTTAGCCTAGTACTAATCTATGAATCTATGAAAATCCTTCTGTAACAGCTCATAATATTTTCTGTAGACTCATAAACCTTAATATTCTCTCAATGAAAACACTGGCTCATTCCCGAGGGAGAATCAAAAACTGAGCTCTCCTCTGAGTTTGAATCAGAAATCTGGCAAAAATATGGTATCTGTCCCTGCATCTTCCTGTTCAGATTCAGAATCTTGAATTTCTCCAGGAAAACAGAAATCCCTATTTCTTTTACAATAAATTACTTTACAAGAAGGATCAATAGCCCAAATTAAACCCTTCGCCAGACCCAGTAAACTACTCATATCCAAAGAAATATGAGGAAGCATAGATGCATGGTTGGTTTTCTGTTTTTTTTTTTTTTGAACAGGAAAAATGGGGCCAGCCATGTTACTAATGGCAGCAGCAGCTTCCCCAAGGAGGGGTACAGCATTCTGACACAACAGTGAAACCTTTCCCGTTCGCATGCTTCACAACTGTACAGATTTTCGCAGAATGTCCAGATTTTTGACTCACATTTTTGGTCTGTTCCTCATAAAAACTGTGCTTTTCTGACAAATCACTGGGATGATGTACGGATTAAAGTCACTAAATAATGACATGCATTTGAGTTTCAGACTTCATATCCTCCACAAAATGCATGCTAACACAAACCCTATTATTCTAGCAACTTTCTAAGTTTAAAAAGCAATATTTAAAATGTGTTCCTATTTTTGGGCCTTTGTCGCCCCATTATGTCAAGCTTTGTCCAGATTTCTTGCGCTAAGAGGTTGAGAGGTATGTACCTCTCTTAGGACCAACATGAGTGGCTGGCTCTCCCTTGCTTATTGAAGGGATCCCAACAGCTGCATAGGACGTGGGTAACCCCTTGTCCACAGTGGCTGTAGGTGCTACACCAGACAGAGCCAGGGTACAAAATGAGTGGTCTGAGGTATGAGAAATGGTCACTGCAGAGTCACTCACGTGGCTGAAGCTAATTGTTAGTCTGCTGTTGCAGCAAAGTCTTTTTGCTTAACTTTTTCCTTTTGTGGCTGGAAGAATGACCGGCCATGGGATAAGTAGTCTGGTCCATGGTCAAGCCAGAAATGGTGTCTCTTTCATGGGGAAGACAAGCAGCAAATGCTGGTAAACACTACTACTCTACTAAAAGTTACTTTTTTGGCAAAAAAAAAAACACACACAGTAAAAAGCACTTTAAAAATAAACAGAATTTCTCCATAGAAAACAGAAAAAAATGTTTTTAGTAACTTTACACTACTTTTAAACTGACACATCAACAAAATAAAAAAAATTGGAAGTTTTTTCCCCCAAAGGGAACTTATCTGCCAGCAAAGGAAAGCACAAGCCGACCATTGATCCTTGAAAGCCTCAGAGGAGTGTACTCTTCAGCAGCACTAACACTCGGGCTTCACTCCCAAACTTGTCTTTTAGGCAGCACAGCTCAAACTGCCTGACAGTTTAGGTGCATGGAAGGTGACCTGAAGCTTTGGAAGCTGGCTGGCTGTTATATCCTTGGTGCGATATAACCCATATAACTATGGCTACTGCAACAGTGATCTGGGTGATGAACATCTCTAGTTATCTTACTTTTGTTCTATTATGACCTGCTACACAAAGTATTTTGGTTTTAACAAATGAATGCCAGCAGGTGGTACTCATGTCAATGTTCACTCAAACATCCATAAACAATATATTTGCAACAGTAATAATTTGCCCTACAATGCCAAGTATGTCACGAGGTATATTAGCTTAGGTATAGACTGCCGACAAACAAATCGGTGTTCGTATATTTTATGTAACTAATAAACACAGTGACTCCTACAAGTTAAGTAAACAGTATTATTCAACACACCTCATTTTAAAAAGCTTGCTAAGAGCTAAATAACTTTTGTATATAACATACTCTACTTATCTGGTTAATCTGACTTGGAGACTCAGTGCACGTCTTGCACAGTCATGGAGGTAATGATGTCATAGTATCACCGATGTCTGTGATGCCATGAGCTGATGTTGTGATGACTGGTGTGGAGCACAAAAATCATAATTTAATGGGGCCACTTAGAGTTTCTTGCTAGCCTATTATTTTAAGTTTAAAGTCAGTACTTTTTGTGCAAACAGCAGAAATCTGGGAGGTATAGGTGGGAATAGGATGTATATTTGTTTTTTATGCTTTGATCTGTTTCAAGATCTTTTTAGGCTGACATTCCCTATGCTTCTGTGAGCAGTTGGTACAATGGTTAAAGTCTTTACCTCCCATGCACAAGATACAAGGTTCAATCTTGACCACTGGCCAATGCCTGTATGGAGTTTGCATGTTCTCCCTGTCTCTCTTTAAAGTTCCTCTCAAAAACATTCTGAGTATTTCCACTTCACATTCACCAAAGAATGGAGTTATGGGCAGCAGCACAGTTTCTAGATAGTTCCCTAATGTGGGAAGAGATGTAGAGACCAACTTCTTTGGGCATCTACTGTGGTACACAATATCTTCAAGATAGGAGCACATGGATCACAGACTGTGCACCGTGGCAGGGTTAGCTACTCCATTATATAAAACATGGCTCTAGGTGACTCAGTTGTGTTGACTAATGTCACCAAGAGGACAGACATTTGCCAGTGATAAGTGGGTTGGGGACCTGGTTACTCCAAACTATGCCAGCAGCCCATGCTAAAGGGAGCGATGTATGTGCCCCTATTGGTCATTGTTTGCCAGCTATATAGTCCAGAAACCCTGGGTCAATAAGTTACTACCCAGATGGTAGCCAGTTAGCCAGCTTGAGTTACTTGGAAGTGAAAGCTGGGCATAAAGCAAACTGACCTGTCAAACATGAACTAAGAATTGCTCCTCTCAATGTGGGTTCACTCATAGGATGCAGCTTAGAAATGGATGACAAGATGGTAAGGAGGAAGGGCAGTGCAGCAAAGCCACTTGGTTTGGGATCCAGAGTTTACTACTCAGGAGGAAGGAAGGCTAGAAAAGGTGTGGGAATGAAGACAGTGAGGGACGTCATCAGAATTAGTGACACTCTCATGGTATTCAGAATCCAGTACAAGGATACAGCACTAGTCATTATCTCAGCCTATGCCCCATAGCAGGTTTGTGATAGTGAAGAAAATAATGTAGTTGCAGGACCTATTAGATAAAGCAGGACAACAGGAATTGGTGTTGATAATGGCAGCCTGAATGCACATATTGGGGCAGACAGAGCAGGATATTAGGACCGCCTGGGTCCACATGGGTGGGGCAGTGCAGCAAGGCTTGGGATCCAATGTGGCAAATGGCTTGATGGTGGCCAACATAGGTTCAGCAAGAAAGACAAAGAGTCACAAGATCACATACAAGAGTGGTCAACATGCAACTCAGATAAAGGGTTAGTGGCGCAGCACAATGCATCAGAGATCATCCATGTGCAACTAACAATGGGCAAAACTGCAATCCAAATTGTAGCTTGCTACAGATCATCCACCATGGCCCAGGACCCCCATTCCACATTTCTGGAGACACTGGGAAATATGAAGGTCCTACCAAACACCCTAATACTGGGTGATTTCAATTACCCAAACAAACTGGGAGAACTACTCAAGTACTAACTCCCTTGCCCAATGCTTCCTAGAATTTATAAACTCGAACGCCCTGGATCAACTGGTCAACACCCCCACCAGAGGGAACAACATATTGGACCTGGTCATCACCAACATGGGCGACCGGTGTTCCACACTGGAGGTCACCCCCTTGCTGGTTAGATCAGACCATAGACTAATCACTCTGGATATCCACATTCCGCCCCCACCCCCAATCAAGGAAACCACCATGAAAAACTTTTCAAAAGCAAACTTCACATTACTTAAGACCGAGGTGGAAAGGTTCACAGCTCCCATGCTAAAGGACAATGCTGTCTAGCTGCTGAAACCTTTACAAAGGCACTCAATGAGCATCTGCAGGAATGCATGGATCATGCTTTCCCAAGTAAAACCAAGACTCACTCCTCCAAGAAAAGGAAACCAGTCTGGTGGACCTCTGCCATAAACAAGCTATACAACAGGAGGAGGAAACTAGTACAGAAAAGAGTAAAATCCCAAGAAGGAAAGACATCCTTGATCAGTATCAGCAAGAAACGATGATCCCTCATTAAATCATCCAAGGCTAGTTTCGAAAGAAAAATTGCCAATGACTCCAAAGATAACCACAAAGCGTTCTTTAGCTATGTCAAGAACCTAAGTGGAAACTCTCAGATCTGCTCTGAGTTAGTGCAGAATGGCACAAAATACACTGAACCGACTGATATTTCCAACATTCTGGCAGACAGGTTTAGTGCAAACTTCACCCCCCTCTCACCCCCTAAAGGGCCCATCATCATACCAGAAGAATGTAGGGCCCCATCAATCACTGACAAACAGGTTAAAACAGCCCTATCCAAAGCCAAAAACACAGCTTCAATGGGACTGGACGGTGTCCCAGGTTGTGTCTTACAAGAGCTCCAAAATGAACTATCCCCTCACCTAAACACACTGTTCAAACTCAGCCTCTCTACAGGCTACATACCCACAGAGTGGCGCACAGCAACAGTTATCCCACTCCACAAAGGTGGAGCCACAATGGACCCCGGGAACTATCACCCTATAAGCCTGACTAGCCTGGTCTGCAAGGCTATGGAACGCATCATCATGGAACTCATTAACAGAGACATTGGGAACCTCCAAACCTTGGACCCTACCCAGTTTGGCTTTGTTAAGAGCAGATCATGCCTCCTAAACCTGCTTGACTTCTTTGAGATGGTTACCAAGGCATTAGACAAGGGAAAGGAGGTCCACACAGCCTACCTAGACCTTGAAAAGGCTTTCAACACCATTCCCCATTCTAGTATTATAGACAAGCTCACCAGCTTGAACAAAACCCCCTACGTCACGAGATGGGTTGCCAACTGGCTCATGGATAGAACCCACATGGTGAGAGTTGCAGGCTCTGCCCGACTCTAAACCAGTTACAAGTGGCATCCCCCAGTTCTCAGTCCTAGGACCCTTCCTGTTCGGTATATACTTCTCAGAGGTACAGGCAAGCATAGGAGGACTATGGCTGACCAAGTTCACAGACGACTGCAAACTAGGGGCCATAATTGATTCTCCGGCTGATACAGACACCCTCCAGATGGGTCTCACTGAGACGGATACCTGGTGTCAAAATCATGGCCTCAAGCTAAATGCCAAAAAGTGCATAGTCATCCCCTTTGGAAAAACAAAGTACCAGCGAGCCACCACATAGGTGGTAGTCCCCTAAATACAGAAACTGTAATAAGGGATCTGGGGATCCAAGTAGATAGTAATCTCTCCTTTGATAATCATATTACCAAGGTGGTTAGAAAATCCTTCTATGTGGCCCACCTAATCACAAAAGGGTTTGCATCTAGAACAAAAGAGGTTATTGTGCCTCTCCACTCATCACTCATTAGACCCATCATAGAATACAACACCCCATTTGGGATGTACCTTACAAGACATCTGCAACAGCTGGAAAGACCACAAAAGTACCTCACCAAGAGAATCACTGGCCTTAAACAGATGCCCTATGCAGCCCGACTCAAGAACCTCCAGCTGTACTCGGTTGCATACCGTTTACTCAGAGGTGATCTCTGCCTGACATACAAGGCCATGTCCAACTCAGAATTGATGGACATGCTCCACCTAAAAAAATGAATCCCAGAGAGCCACACACTCTAGAAATATAAACCTCACCACAACGATAAATAGGACATGCTGGAGGGATAGATTCCTATCCAGGGACTCCCCATGCTTTGGAACAGGATTCCAATATACATCAGGCAGAGCCCCTCACTAACACTCTTCAAGAGAAACCTTGACGGGTGGATGGGAAACAGAAATTTTACCCCATGGATCACTGCAGTGGCTCTGCTGGACAGTGGCACAGGGAACTAATGGCTCTGCTGGACAGAGGCACAGGGAACTAATCTAAGGGGGTAGCGAAACCCAACACATTCTGGCTAGGCTTATAAATGACCTTGGGCAGACAGCCTAGTACTTACTATGAACCTATAAACCTATAAACTTCCTTCAAGTAAGGAAAGGGTAATGTGATAGAATCAGTGATTGCAAAGTCATCCTCACTGAAGCAGTCAGCCCACAGCATAAACCACCAGTTGCCATAATCAGTTGCAAGCAGTGGTCAGAGAAGGCTCCAAGGTCAACAGAAACTAGACTTAAGACTTGAAATTTGACTGCAGACAAAACATAAAATTTCAAAGAATTACTCAGGGCTCTGGCATCTTTAGGAAGAAGAGGAAATAAGTGGAGTTGAAGAAGAATGGCAGAGCATATGCTAGGACTATAGAACACATATGCGGCCAGGTATGGAAGCAAGGTACATAAGGAAAGCTGGCGGTGGAACAGACAAGTCCTGGAAGTCATCAAAAAAAGAGGACTGCAGGAAAAATGGGAGATAGAAAAGATGATCAGGCTGAGAAAGAATACTGGTTGACTAACTATGAGGTAAAGAGGGGAGCTGCAACAGCAAAGAACAAGGCATCAGAGGCACTCTACCTGCTTCTGGAAAGCGACTCAACAGACGGCACAAAGAAACTATCAGGCTACAAGGCAAAGACAGAAGGATAAAGAAGACACTCAGATTCCTTTCATAAGGGATGCCAGCAACAACTTAACCAGTCCATAAGGCATTAAAAGTAGATGGAAGGAGTACATCCAGCAGCTTCTGAATGAAGAAAACCCCACTGAATCTATATTGCCACAGACACAATCTATGATGAAAGAATAGGAGGAGCCAATACTAGAAGTGATAAGAATAGTATTAAGGTTCATAGGTAGGTACTAGGCTATTGGCCCAAGGGCCTACGTAAGCCTAGCCAACAAGGTTCCCTGGCTTATGCCACCAAAAAAAGTTATTTTCCTGTGCCACTGTCGAGCTGACACACAGAAGTGATCCCCAGTGTGTATTTCCTATTTCCCATCCACTCATCAAGATTTTTCTTGAAGAGTGCTAATGAAGAACTTTGTTTGACATAGATGGGTAGCCTGTTCCAGAGTATGGTAAGTCTCTGGGACAGGAATCTATCCCTCCAGCATGTCCTGTTTAATGTGGTGACAAGGTTTAGGTCCAGAGAGCGTGTAGCTCGGAGGGATTGGGATTTCTTTAGGTGTAGCATGTTCAACAGCTCTGGGTTTGACATAGCTTTATATGTTAGGCAGAGATCACCTTAGAGTACTCAACATGCTACGGAGTAAAGCTGGAGTTTTTTGAGATGGTCAGTGTAGGGCATTTGTTTGAGGTAATCCTCTTTGTGAGGTACTTCTGTGGCCTTTCCAGCTGCTGCAGATGTCTTGTGAGGTGCATTCCAAAAGGGGTGTTGTACTCTATAATGGGTCTAATGAGTGTCGAGTAGAGGGGAACAATGACCTCTTTTTTCCTGGATGAGAACCCTTTTTTGATGAGGTGTGCCATGTAGAAAGACTTCCTCACTACTGTGGCGATGTGACTATCAAAGGAGAGACTACTATCCACCTGGGCCCCAAGATCTCTTATCACACATTCGGTGTTAAGTAGATTGCTGTCTATGTGGTAGTTAATGGGTACAGAGTTTTTACCAAAGGGGATGATACTGCACTTTTTGGCAGTGAGCTTGAGGCCATGGCTCTGACACCAGGCATCTGTCTCAGCGAGGCCCTTCTGTAGGATGTCCACATCATTTGGGGACTTGACTATGGCTCCTAGTTTGCAGTCATCTGCGAACTTCATTAGCCAGAGGCCTTCTGTGTTAGCCTGTACTTCAGAGAAGTAGATACCAAACAGGAGAGGTCCCAGGACTGAACCCTGTGGTACTCCACTTGTCACTGGTTTGAGGTCAGATTTGGAGTCTGCAACTTTTACAGTGTGGGTTCTGTCAGTGAGCCAGTTGGCAAACCATCTTGTGACGTAGGAATTTATACCTAGTTTAGTGAGTTTATCTAAAATTCCAGAATGGGGGACGGTGTTGAAAGCCTTGGCGAGGATCAAGACAGGCTGTGTGAACCACCTTACCCTCATCTACGGCTTTGGTGACTGCCTCAAAGTCTTCGATCAGGTTCAGGAGGCATAATCTGCCTTTCACAAACCCGAACTGGGTGGGATCCAGAGTTTGGAGGTTACCAATGTCTTTGTTTATGAGTTCCATGATGATCAGTTCCATGGCCTTGCAGACCAGGCTTGTCAGGCTAATAGGGTGATAGTTCCTGGGATCAGTGGTGGCTCCCCCTTTGTGGAGTGGGATAACTGTTGCTGTGTGCCATTCATTGGGCACAAAGCCTGATGTGAGGCTATTATTGAACATGGTGCTTAGGTGGGGAGCCAGTTTGTTCTGAAGTTCATGTAAAACGCAGCCTGTGATGTTGTCCAGTCCCATGGATGCTGTGTTTTTGGCTTTAGAGAGTGCAGCTTTTACCTGCATAGTTGTGATTACAGGGACTCTGCATTCTTCATGTACAGATATGGGCCCTTTAGGGGGTGGGGGTAAAGTTAGCACTGAACCTATCCAGGATGTTGGCAATATCAGCTGGTTCTGTAATTTTTGTGCCGTTGTGCTGTAACTCAGAGCAGATCTGGGTTTTGCCATCGAGATTCTTGACATAGCTATAGAATGCTTTGTGGTTGTACTTAGAATTAGTGGTGATTTTGTTTTTGTAGCTAGCTTTGGAGGATCTTATAAGGGATCTCAGCTTCTTACTGAGGCTGACCAGGGAGCTCCTCCACTCATAGGATTTTACTCTCTTTTGCAACAGTTTCTTCCTTCTGTTGTACAGTTAATGGCAGGGGACCACCAGATTGGCTTCCTTTTTTTGGAGGATAGCACGATCCATGCACTCATGTAAGTGCTTATAGAGTGCATTTGTGTAGGATTCAGCAGTTGTAACTGTACTGTCCATCTGCATGGGTGTCATGAAGTTCACCACTTCTGCCTTCAGAAGCATGAAGTTGGCTTTGGAGAAATTTTTTTACTGTGGTTTCCTTAATGGGGGTAGGGGCGAGATGTGGATATCAAGGGTGATTAGCTTATGGTCGGATCGGACCAACGAGGAGTTGACTTCAGGTGTGGAACACCGATCACTCATGTTGGTAATGACTAGGTCTAGGATATTGTTGCCCCTGGTGGGGGTGTTGATAAGTTGATCCAGGGCATTGGAGTTTATGAATTCCAGAAAGCATTGAGCTAAGGAGTTGGTACACGAGTAGTTTTCCCAGTTAATGGTGGGGTAGTTGAAGTCGCCCATTATTAGGGTGTTCTGGTTGAAGCCTAATATTTTCTAGTACTTCAAGAAAAGAGGAGTGGGAATCCTGGGGCATGGTGGGGGATATGTAACAAGCTACAATTTGGATTGCAGATTTGCCCAGAGTTAGTTGCACTTGGATAACCTCTAATGCATTATGCTGAGCAACTAGCCTGGTGGTGTGGATATCCTTAACGAATATGGATAAACCTCTGCCTTTGGTGTTTCAGTCCAGGTTTCATGGCTGAAAAGTGTGGTATGAGTTATAGCCTGGTAGTGCAGGGTTGCTCTCTGGAGCCTTGAACCAGGTCTCAGTCACTGCACAGACATCGATGCTCTCCATTTTACGGAGTGCCTCGAGTGAGTGCATTTTGAGATTTAGACTTCTAGCATTGAGTAGCATTACCCTCAGTTTTTGCTTGCCTGTTCCTGTTACGGTAGTGAATTTGTCATTTGAACCTTGCCTAAAAAAGGCACTATAGGGGCAGCAAGTGCCTTAGCCAGTATCCAGAATCCCAGAGGTGACAGGTGCAGGCCATCTCTGGCAAAGCATCATGGTCTGTCGACCATGTCATCCCAAGTAGACACATACTGGATCACCTTAGTATGACACCAGAAGTTTAGCCAATTGTTGAAGTCAATCATTTTGTCCTTGTACTGCGGTATCACTCTGGGCGATGGCAGAATGCTACTCAGGGCTAGGGTCATGGGCTGCCTGGCAACAAGATCGGAGAGCTCTTCCCTGTCTCTTTTCATGTAGTCCAGGGAGGTATGTCTCAGGTCCTTCACACCAACATGGACAATGACAGAGTCATATTTGTACTTGTTGTGGAGTGACTTAGTTGTGTGGGTTATGTGGCGGATCCTGGCACCCGACAGGCAGCTGACAGTAACCTTCTCCTTGTTTAGCCTGGTGAGTGGGACATCAGTGTGCCTAACTAGGGAGTCACCTATGACTAGTGTGTTAGGTATGTTATTTTGCCTTATTGGCTGTGGTTGAGTGGCACACTGAGTCTGGGGGCTATGTGTCATTTGGGTTGTGTTGGGAGATGGAGGTTGCTTGCATTTCTGCTTTGGAGGTCTGTTGCTTAGACAGATTATTATTGAAAGCCTCCGCAAATGTTTTTGTGTTACTATGTGTGGATTTTGGTGGTGTAGATTTAGTGAGACTATGTGATGAGTGTGGTGTGGTGCAAATGTTTACCTTCGCCTCTTGACTGTCAAGTTCAGTCTTGGTTGGAGAGAGCTTTACCTCCAGTTTGGCTAGATAAGTGCATCTCTCACAGGTTGTAGTGTTGGGTGGTAGGAGGAGAGGGTTGTCTGTGTACATGAGGCAATTTCTACATTGCCTCAAGATGCCCAGATTCATCAGAAAGACAGGAGAGAACACTGGGAGCTGACCCCTGGACATGCCTGAATAAAAAACTATTTTCCTCTAGATAAGTGAGGAAAGTGAGTACAAGAGTTGTTTTTCTCTAAGCAACTGAGAAAAGTAAGTACAAAAACTGTTTTCCTATAGGTAATGAGGAAGGTTGAGTGCTACAGTAATTAGTAGCTTATTTAGTGCTTACAACTTCTGAGCAAGTGCTGAGCACAAATAAGCAAATTTAAGTGCTAAAACTAAGAATCCGTATCTGCACTAGACGAGTTACAGGAGAGAAAGAAGTGCAAATGCAGGCTTTCAAATCATAAAGTTGAGAGAGATGGAAAAGATTGTCCAAACGGCCAACAATTACAGTTTCTGGGCCAGAACCACTCCTTATGTGGTAGACAGGTTACCTGGTGCTTACCACTCCCACTGATAAGCTAGAAGGCTTCCCTCCAACACAGAAAGGCTTGGGGGGTTCAGAAGCTTAAATACAGTCATGGATACAGCAAATTTGCATCTGGACTACACTAGTTATAGGAAAGGTAGGAAACAGGCTTACAGTATTATTTTTTTACAGAAAAGTAGCTAAAACCGCAGCAAAAACAATTCACATGCAGTGCAAGCTAGCACACGTGAGTATGTAGCAATATTAGACCAAACACAGTTTAAAAAATGCAGTTAAATTAAAAAGGACTAAAAGCAAGTGCAGAAGGAGTTTATTAGGTAGAATGTGGTAAAGAGATGGGACTGGGGGAGTGTCCCAGATCAAATCTATAGTGGGGCGGGCAACTGCAAATGCCACCAAATTTAAACTACGAGCCAGAAAATAGGGAGGGTGGGTGGAACAAAACGCTTTCAGCAGAGATCTGAAAAACTGTAAGCAACAGTTAACAGTACAAACTCTAAAACCAAAAAAAATATATACTTAGCCCTGTATATTTCCAGATAGACTGAAATGCAGTCTCTCAGAACACAGGTTCCAGCAATGAAATGCAGGCTGTTACTAACAGGTCTAATTTTATGCAAGTGATCCTTGAGTTAGATAACACACAAGCTGTAAAAAAAACAGTTATACCATCTGAAGACACAGCACAAAATAGGGGGAGGTGGGGAAAACACTTTCAGCAGAGATCTGAAAAACTATAAGCTACAATTAACAGTACAAACTCTAAAACCAAAAAAATATACTAAGCTCTGTATATTTTCAGATAGACTGAAAAGCAGTCTCTCACAACACAGGTTCCCGCAATGAAATGCAAGCTGTTACTAACAGGTCTAATTTTATGCAAGTGATCCTTGAGTTAGATATGAAGTCAAAGAAAGAAGCAGGCTCAGAAGAGGTCACAACAGATTTGATCAAGATGTTGGGTGAGATAGGGGAGAAATGACTCTTGAGGGTATTCATAGTAGTATGGAGAGAAAGGCATATTCCAGATGACTGGAGAAAAAGTATTCTTCTGCCTTTGTAAGAACAAAGGGAACATCCACATCTGTGAGCATTACAGAGGTTTCAAACTTCTGTCACACTGCATGGAGAGGCTGAATGAAAAATTGATATGCATAGTAGTAGAAAGTAAGGGTGATGAACAGTTCAGAGTCAGAGTTCAGGATGCAACACAACTGACCCTATATGTTTGCAGTGAGAGAGATTAGGTTCATAGGTTGGTACTAGGCTATCAGCCCTAGGGTCTATGCAAGCCTTGCCATAACAATTCCCTTGATATTTCTTCCCACAATATTTACTTCTCTGGACCCCTGTCTAGCAGGGCGACTGACATGATTCCTGGGGTGAATTTCCTATCTCCCATCCAATCATCAAGGTTCCTTTTGAAGAGGGCCAAGGAGGCGCTCTGCTTGACATGTATGGGCAAGACTATTCCAGAGTATGGGGAGTCTCTTGGTCAGGAACCTATCCCTCCAGCATGTTTTGTTCATTGTGATGACAAGGTTTAGATCCCTGGAGCATGTGGCTCTGAGGGATTGGGATTTCTTTAAGTGGAGCATGTCCAACAGCTCAGGGTTTAACATGGCCTTGTATGTTGAGCAGCGATCGCCTCTGAGTAGACGATATGCCACAGAGTATAGCTGGCGTTCTTTTAGACGGTCAGCATATGGCATCTGCTTTAGGCCTGTGATTCTTTTAGTGAGGTATTTCTGTGGCCTTTCCAGCTGTTGCAGATGTCTTGTGAGGTACATACCAAATGGGGCATTATACTCCATAATGGGTCTAATGAGGGCTGAGTACAGTAGGACAATGACCTCCTTTTTTCTAGAGGAAAGGCCCTTAGTGATGAGGTGTGCCACATAGAAGGATTTCCTGACTGTTGTGGCGATGTGGTTATCGAAAATGAGACCACTGTCCACCTGTTTCCCTAAGTCTCTCATCACACTTTCCATGTTTAGTGTCCTGCAACCTATGTGGTAATTCATGGGTACATGTTTTTTTCCAAAGGGGATAACTATACATTTCTTGGCATTAAGCTTGAGCCCATGGCTCTGGCACCAGGCATCTGTTTCTGTAAGGCCCTTTTGTAGAATATCAAGTTAATTTGGGGATTCAATAATGGCTCCCAGTTTGCAGTCATCTGTGAACTTTGTTAGCCCGAGTCCCTTAGTGTTGGCCTGTACTTCAGAAAAGTAGATGCCAAACAAGAGTGGTCCCAGGACTGAACCCTGAAGTACTCCACTTGTCTGGAGCTGGATTTGGAGTTGGCTACTTTTACAGTCTGGGTTCTGTCAGTAAGTCAGTTGGCAACCCATTGAGTGACGTAGGGATTTATGCCCAGCTTAGTAAGTTTATCTAAGATAGTTCAGAAGAAGTGAGAGATGAGGAAAGAGTCCAGCGGGGTGTTAATAAACTTGGAGAAAGCTTATGACAAGGTCCCAAGAAAGATGATTTGGGCAGTCCTATGGTGGTCTGAAGTCCCAGAAACATTAGTAAAATTAGTTCAGGCTATGTACAAGAACCTAATGACTCAAGTACAACCAATGTTCAGTATTATATAGGGGTTTTCCAGTGGGAGTGGGTATACATCAGAGTTCAGTTCTGAATCCATTTTTGTTCATACTGGTGGTGGACTGAATTAGCAAACAGTACAGAAGGGCCACAGCTACAAAGCTGCTGTATGCAGATGATGTGGCAGGCAGGGTCTGAGCAAGAACATCAGCAAAGGATAGTGGAATGGAATGCAAAACTGAGAACACTTGGGATGAAATAGAGTACAGATAAGATGGTTGTAATGGCAGCAAATGGGGAAATCAGAAGAAATGGAAAATTGAGCTAGAGGGGAAATGGTGGAACAGGTTAATAGCTTCAAGTATCTGGGAGGGGTGGCTGAAGAGAACAGAAGTCTTAAACAGGAAGTCAAAGCAAGAATCAGAGGGGCTGCAGCCAACTGGCAGAGTGTAATAGGTAGTGTATGACATAAGAATGCCAAAGGAGCTAAAAATAAAGTATAGAAAACAGTGGTGTGACCAGTACTACTGTATGGTACAGAAATCTGGGCAGTAACATCACAGCAGTCGAAAAAGCTAGAGATGAAGGTGATGAACTGCCTGAGATGAGTGGTATGATGCCTCCTGTGGGACATATGAAGAAATAAGATCATCAGAGCAGAAGGTAAAGTAGCTCCAATTGCAGAGAATGTCAAAGAAAACAGATTATGGTGGTTCAGACACATGTACAGAAAAGCAGAAGACAGTTTGGAGAAGGAATTTGAGACAGGCAGAAAGAGTGTAAAAGGAAATGAGGGTATCCAGCAAGCAGATGGATGTATTGTGTGAGAGACAACCTGTGAGAGTCAGGCATGACAGTTGAAGAAGGCATGAGAGTGGCACTGAATCAAGAAAGATGGTGCCAGTTGACATAGCAGTCCAACCTCATGTACAAAATGGGAAAAATGGCGATAATAACGAATGATGGTGATTCCCTATGCTTCTGTGAAGTAGTAAGGTAGTGAACCTCATGGAGAAGGTAGGATGATATGTTTAAGGACCTGAGGCCTGCATTTATTCTAGACACACTACTGCATCTAGCTGCCTTCACAGTGTGTGGAAGAGGGACATATTTCTCTTATTTTCAACAGAAAAAAAACCATACTGTGATTAGATCTCTTCTGCATCTCATATACTGACATTTATACCCTTATTACTTTATCTGTCTTAAATTTATAATAAAACTATATACTGGTCTACTAAATGCAAACTGTAAATATTTTACATTTCAAGACACTTCAAGTAATTCAGAGTATCTGGAGCACTTGAGTATTCTGATTATTCTGCCTCTTTGGGTCTCTCACACACACACACACACACACACACACACACACACACACACACACACACACACACACACACACACACACACGCCCCCTGTGAAACTGTGTGCCCCTGTGACTAACCCTGTCCATGGAATACCAAAATAATTAAAAGAAAAAACATCTTTCTGTTTGTCTTGTCTGTCCTTTTTTAAACCTCTGAAGAGGAGCAGTTCCTGCTCAAGCATGCTTTTTCACTCAGCTGACTGTCTCATGTCTTCATGTCATGCTCAAAGCTAGTGTTTTTTTAATGTTTGAAGCAGACATGCATTCCACAGAGCTGTTTGTCTGACATCTTCATGTAATAAGAAAAGTGTTTCCTATTCAGTTTAGCTTTAGCTGTAGTCTTTAGCTTTGTTTTAAAGCTGAAAGCATGAAAGCACGTAGCTTGAAATGAGGATAGAATGGCTTTTTAGAAGGTTGTGTGTGTGTGTGTGTGTGTGTGTGTGTGTGTGTGTGTGTGTGTGTGTGTGTGTGTGTGTGTGTGTGTGTGTGTGTGTGTGTGTGTGTGTGTGTGTGTGTGTGTGTGTGTGTGTGTGTGCGTGTTTCTTTTCTATCTGACTTCAGAAAAACTCAGACATCCATGTAGTACTTTAAGTAAATGCCAGTCATTACAGTTTAAATTCAGAAAAAGCATTTTTTTAATCAGAGGAGCACAAGCTGGATAGGTGACGTGCTCAGAGTCACATAGGAGGCAAATGGAGATAGAAAGAATCAAACCTTGTACCCTTAACTACAAAAAGCAGCTAATTAAGTGCTTGGAGTCTTAAATCAACACACCAGCTGACACACTTTTCATTAACTTATTTATTACATTTTCTTTTTTTGGGGGGGGGTTAAATTCAGTTGATATTGGTTATTAGAAGTGTTCAGGAAATACATATCCATGCAACAAGTGTTTTTTCAATTTTAAATAAGTGAATTACAGTTGTCTGGTACTTACGGCTCTGAGCTGTTGAACTACTTCCAGTAGTCAAAAGTACAGGGTTTGAATACTCCCTCCTCCATTTGCCTACTATGTGACTGTGAACAAGTTACTCAGGCATTAATCCTGTTTCATCCCTGAAAAGGAACACTTTCTCCATTGTGTTTACCTGGTTAACAAATGGATAAAAACTATATTTAAAATGCTTCTCTTTTGGAGCCTTTGCCTCCCTCCTCCATGATTTTTTACTTTGTGCAGAATTCTTGAGTAACACAGTGACTCATACAGGTTAAAGAAACAGCATTGCTGCTCTTTGGAAAATTTGTGGCTTTCTGGCAAATTGCAGTGGATTGCATTCACTAAAAGACAAAGAGTTTCAGACTCTGTGTCCTTCAGGAAATGCTGGCTAATGAAACTTTCTAAGTATATAAGAGAGGATTTATAGGTTCATAGGTTGGTACTGGGCTATCTGCCCGAAGGCATATATTAGCCCAGCCATGTTGTGCGGTATTCACCACCCCTTTAGTAGTTCCCTAGACCCTTGTACTAGCAGCTAGTACCCTTGGCCCCTATCTAGTAGTGCTGTTGGTGTAATCCCCGGTGTGAACTTTCTGTTACCCATCCACTCATCAAGGTTCCTCTTGAAGAGTGATAGCGAGGGGCTCTGTCTTATGTAGATAGGGACCCTGTTCCATAGTAAGGGAAGTCTCTGCGAAGGAAATCTATCCCTCCAGTATGTTCCATTCATTGTTGTGTTGAGGTTTATATCCCTAGAGCGTGTAGCTCGAGTAGATTTGGTTTTGCTAAGATGGAGCATGTTCAACAATTCTGGGTTGGACATGGCTCTGTACGTTAGACAGAGATCGCCTCTGAGAAAGCGGTATGCAACAGAGAACAGTCTTAACTTTTTCAATCGTGCTGCACAGGGCAACTGTTTGAGGCCAGTAATCCTCTTGGTTGGGTACCTTTGTGGTCTCTCCAGCTGCTGGAGATGTCTAGCCAGGTACATTCCAATTGGTGCATTGTACTCAGTAATGGGTCTGATGAGGGAAGAGTAGAGAGGCACCATTACATCCTTAGATCTTGATGCGAACCCTTTCGTGATCAGATGGGTGACATAGAAGGATTTTCTAACCACTTTGGCAACATGGTTATCAAAGGAAAGCTGACTATCTACTTGGGTCCCTAGATCCCTTATTTCTTCTTCAGATTTCAGGGGATTACCTCCTATGTTGTAGTTTGCGGGTACTCTGTTTTTTCCAAAGGGGATTACTACGCATTTGTTTGCATTTAGCTTGAGACCATGGCTTTGACACCATGCATCAGTCTCATTTAGGCCCTTCTGGAGGATCTCCATGTCGGCCGGAGACTCTATTATAGCACCCAGTTTGCAGTCGTCCACAAACTTAGTCAGCCACAGCCCTTCCGTGCTTGCATGTACTTCTGAGAAGTATATGCCAAACAGGAAGGGCCCCAGGACAGAGCCCTGAGGCACACCACTCGTTACTGGTCTGGATTCGGACATAGATCCCGCTACTCTTACTTTATGGGATCTGTCTGAGAGCCAGTTTGCGATCCGTCTTGTGACATAAGAGTTTATGCCCAGGCTGGTGAGCTTATCAATAATATCCGAATGGGGAATGGTGTCAAATGCTTTAGCAAGGTCAAGGTAAGCCGTGTGTACCTCCTTTCCCTTATCTATAGCCTGAGTAACTGTCTCAAAGAAATCCACCAGGTTCAGGAGGCATGAACTGCCCTTGCCGAAGCTGAACTGTGTGGGGTCCAGCGACTGGAAGTTCCCAATCTCTCCATTTATGAGTTCCATAATGATACGCTCCATAGCCTTACAGATCAGACTGATCAGGCTTATTGGTTGGTAGTTCCCATGGTCAGATGTGGCCCCACCCTTGTGTAGTGGGACCACCATTGCCGTGCGCCATTCTATGGGCACATATCCTGTGGAGAGGCTGAGACTGAACAGGGTATTAAGATGAGGGGTTAATTCCTTTTGGAGCTCGCGTATGACACAGCCTGGGACACCATCTGGTCCCATGGAGGCAGTGTTTTTAGCTTTAGATAGAGCCTTGTTAACCAACGTATCGGTAATAATTGGACTTACACAATCCCCTAGAATGGTAATAGGCCCTGTAGGTGGTGAGGGGGGGGGGGGATTTGCACTAAACCTGTCAGCCAAGATGTTGGCAATGTTTAAAATCGGTTCCTGATTTTTGGGTCTTTCCCTCTGATTCTTAAGCTAAGAGATTGGGAGGCATGGGGATGAAATGGGATGCACTGCATGTTTCTCACAATAGAGAGCTGAAATACACTTCTTGGTCATTATTTATTGCTCATTCATTTGAACACACAGTCATCCAAAGGGATGTAACTGATTTTCACTAGTGTGTGTGTGTGTGTGTGTGTGTGTGTGTGTGTGTGTATGTCTCTCTATCAGTGAACTGGATCACAGAGTAGTAATGATGTAAAGGAAAGAATCGACTGTGGTAAACTGAATCTTAATTATTATACGAGTCATGCTCTTTGGGTACGATCCTTAGTTTTCTTGTGTTGTTGACTGTTGAATGTGCATTTATTATTTGGTTGTGAATACACTGGACAGCAAGAAGTCTCAAGTTTAATGTTAAAGTATTACCTATGAATGCATTTTTAAATTAACTTGTTTTCTGCAGGCATATAAGTGTGAAATGCACTCTTAGGTTACAACAGTTTGGTACTTAGCACAGATGAGTAAGACTATGAGGTGTTGATGAGCTGCTTAGTGTAGCAAATTCGATTCCCTCAGTCTTTGTTTGTGCAAGTCTAAGGAACTTCATCAGACAGTGCTTCTAGGTTGCACACAGTAGGCTTTCCCACCGATGATAATAAATGCATTACAGATTTGTCTTTTGAATTCCTGCACTCTTACAGCATTATTAATGGTTCGCAATATGCTATTTTGCTGCTCATGCGGTCTGTTTTCATTGTAAAAGTGTTTCGTCTTGGGCATCAAATGGCTTTCAATGTTTTTGTTGTAAAAGTTTTAATAAAAATCCAAATTACTGGGATCACTATAAAAGTAAAGAAAAGTATGCACATGGACAGGATTGGACAGTGTTTAATGATAAGATAGACAGCCAAATAAGGGGCAAATGGAAATAGAAAGCATCAAACCCCGTACCTTTCACTACAGGAAGCAGTATCCTAAGAGCTTGAAGCTTTAATCCTCTGCACGAACTCCCAAACCTTCACTCATGTTTTCATTTTCTTATAAATCACTGAGGTTCACAGCCAGTCAACAATGTCTGCTATTACAGTCTCAGTCTTTGTTGCTCTAACATTCAGAAAATGTAAAACTTGTTTTTCTCTTAACTTTTTAAGTGAATTACAATAGCCTGACTCTTAGCTGTCTCTGCTTTTACAGATCACTGATTTTACCTCTTTTATGCGCAGTCCCTCATTAACTTCTTTTTTCTGATAAATCACCGAGTATTACTGCCAATCAATAATGCCAGTCATTACAGTTTCATAGTTTTCATTGCTCAGAGAATTGATGTCCATGCAATACTTCTGTTCTGTTAAAATTTTAAATGATTTTGAGGTGTCTGGCACTTAAGCTAATGAACTGCTTCCTGTAGTCAAAGATACAGGGTATGTATGGTTTTAACAGCAAGCTGAGATACTTTTCTGGGCCATTACTTATGAATTTATTTAATCACTTGATCTCAAGCAATATCTGAGGTATACAGTGACATAAGTAACTGTAAATGATGTGTTTTGTGAGTATGCTTGCATGCACAAACACATGCATGCATGCAGAAGGTATCATTTTCAATTGTCCCTAATTTTTCCCTCATATTTGTGGCCTGTTCCTAATAAAATCTGTAACTTTTTAGTAAAGTGCAGTGGACTGCAGTCACTAAATAATGACAAACATATCAGTTTCAGATTTTATAGCCTTCAGAAAATGCTTGCTAATGCAAAAACTACTATGCTAGTAACTTTATATTTCTATAACAACAATATTTAAAATCACCTCCTGATTTTGGATGTTCATTTCTGATTCTTGAGCTAAGAGTTTGGGAGGGCATGATGCAGCAATGGGTTGCGCTGTATGGTTCTCACAGCAGCGAGATGAAATACACTTGTAGGTCATTATTTAAGCATTTGTTCTTTCATGTGATTACAAGCAAACATTTAATGTGTATGCACTCATATAAGGTGTTATAACTGATGGTTGTGCGCGTGTGTATGTGTACATATTTGGTTTCTGCATCCCCCTGTAGTTATGGTGTAAAAGAAGGAATAAATCAACAGAAGTAAACAGGAGCATCATCATATGAGCCACATTCTTTGAGTATGATTCTTGGTTTCCTAGTTTTCTTAAATGCTGAAAGCATGTTTATCATTCATCTGCAAATGAACTGCACAGCATGACATCTACACATTTAATAGTATTCTAACTATCCACACAAGTCATTCTGTAGACTGCAGGGTGCAACAAAATAACTTAAAACCCTAAAAGATGCACCCACAATGTTCCACAGAAGAATGTAACACTCAGAGTTTCTCCAAGTACAAATGATTTCAAATAATTTTCTTTTGTTTTCTGAATTAAAAGTAAACAACTTAAAATATTAATTTATCAATTACTTTTTAAGCTGTTGTATCTTTTTTTTTTTTTTACGTATTAATGAAGGCGTACATTCTTAAGTTTCTTATTGTGTTCTAATAGCATGTGACCATGTAATGATGGTATTTTAAACAAGGCCACATTTACTGTCAATTCAGGTTCTGATGATTTCCGTCAGTAAGGTCAAAAGAGCTTAATATGAAAGTTTTTATTAATAAAGCTATCCCTATAAGGAACTAAGAAAAGAGGAGAATTCTTTGCAAAATGACTAAGCTTGTTATAGTTCCTTGCCTTGAACTTTGCCACACGCATGACATGGCTTTGCTTTAGGAATTAAGGTACATCTTTCTTATTTGTTTTCTTGCTTCATCGTTAAGAATTTTTGTGTTAAGATTTATTTAAAAATAGCATGCAAAACAACCACATTTCCATTTTAATTCACAATCAATAAAAAGCAGCTGACAAAATTTCCTGGGTATTTGGAGCAATAAGTAGCTCATAAAGATACACATTATTCCCCCAAACCAAACGTTTCAAAGAATTACTCTAAAAACAACCCAACAGCCCTCAAGATGCCTGGCCATAATTTTATTGTTTTGAAAATGTTCACAAGGTAAACCATCTACCAACCACTCACAACAGAAAAGAGAGGTGTGTGTTTGTGAGGTGTGGGGGGTTGGGGCTCAGTCCTGCCACCTATACTAATCCTGCAATCTGGAACAGTGTGCCCCAGGACTATAAAAACAGGGGAAAACCACATAAGAACCTGCCTCTAACGTCTATAATACAAGTATCTTGGTAGGGTAAATATACTAAAAACAATGTCCAATCACCCTAACAGTTGAAACACCATATGTTAGCACAATTATGAGGCTGTTTAGGTTTGATGTATAATATTTTAATTAAATTTATTGATGTGATTTTAAATGCACTGTGACTTAGATTTGTGCAGGAAATGAAGTCATGATTTTGGCAGTATAAAATGGGTGGAGTTTGGCTGTTTTAACTGTTATCTGATGAAGTTTGCTGACTAAAGACGAAAGCACTAATAAAGATTTTATTGAGTGTATCTCCGTGGCTTCTTTGGTGTAATTAAGCCGTTTAGGAAATCCAAATGTCTTTTATTACTGCAACCGTATTTAGCGCTTTTTCTACAACATATAGCCTTCATCAGAATTAATTTCTTTCTCAACATCCACTTTTTTATAAAAAAATGTGAACCAATCACAAATACACAGCAATTAACATAATAATGACCAATTACATTCTGAACCATTAATTACACTTCATCTAAAACATATGTCCACTACTTTTGTTAAGACCTTAAAATATTAACTGAATTTATTTATAAATAAAATGCTGGAATTGAAATGTTCCAACCTACTATATTGTAAAACAATTTTTATATATATGTTTTGTTACATATGTGTGTTGATTTTGTATTTTTCTCATATTTTATTAGCTTTCTCTTGCAACACAGGGGCTATTGAAATGCTTTCATTTAGACCAGGGGGGAACATGGCTGCTGTTTAAATTGACAGTGGGTTTCCCTCTTCTTTAAGAGATTTTTCCAGTCACCCCCCCCCCCCCCAGGGTTGGGCTTGACCTGTTCCAAAATACCAAATAAAAACTTATTAAATTGGGAACAGGCCAGTGAGTGTTTATATAATGAACTAGTTAACTTTTTATTTTTAATGTCATTCCCATGTTCATACATTCTATTCCTCAAAGCTCGTTTGGTCTTTCCCACATAGAATCCTGAACATGAGTTACAGACTGCCAAGTATACTACCCCCTTACTAAAACAGTTCCCTTTAACAAACTCTATCCTGCTTTTCATTCTATTATCAAGAATAATGTAATTCTCTTTATTTATAAAGGAACATTGTCTACAGCTACCACAGGGTCTTGTTCCTATTGTTGTCTCAATTCTAGGTTCCAGCTTGTGTTCTAACAGGCTTTTAAAGTTAAATCCAGTTTTATTCACAAATTTGGGGCTTACACCTACCCTTTGGTATATCTCCTTATTAGCTTTAAATATAATCCAGTTCTTTTGTAAGGTCCTTTTAACTTCATTAGTTAAATAATTAAATTCCAATACACAAGCTCTTTAATATTTACCAGTTTCTAGGTTTGAAGCATCATAATTTTTCTGTAGTCCCACCCCTAACAAGGCCAGGCATACTGTACCTCACTTATTTTACACTTCAAATATTATTTCCTTGACTAATTCCTTGGGATATCCTCGTTCCTCAGACATTATTTGTATTATTTAATTCCTCATACAAATCTTCGTGGTGTGACGTCATTCATGCTACCCTCACTGCTTGTCCTTTAACTATGCTTCTTTTTTGCGCTGTGGGGTGGTTACTCCCAAAATGCAAGTATATATTACAAAATGTATTCTGTATATGTTGGATCTAAATCCATCTAAGTCTTTTATTATTTGTACATCCAAGTAATTGATACTTTCTGCATTAAAATTATATGTGAACTCTAAAAATTCTGTGGTTTCACCCAAATATGTCACAAAATCCACTATCTCTTCCTGTGTACCCTTCCATAAAACAAAGATGTCATCCAAAAATCTGGAACAAAGCTGTATCTTATTTCAGAAAGGACTACTGAATACATAAGTGGACTCCCATCCCAAAAGCACTATATTGGCATATTGGCATATACGGGGGCACAAGCTGCCCCCATTGCCACTCCACAAATTTGTTGAAAATACTCTCCTTCAAAGAAAATAAAATTATTTTCCAGTATTAAACTCATCATTTTACATACCAAATTAATCTTATGATGCCCTAATTTAGAATAAGAAAATACTGCCCCTTCAAAAAATTCTAATCCCTCTCTTTTGGGTATCACTGTAAATAGATCCTTTATATCTATAGTTAGGAATATCAAATTGTCTTGCCACTTCTCCTTTTTCAATGCTCCAAGAAATTCCCAAGAATCTTTTACCAGATGTTCTCTTTCATTCATTACATGTTTACCCAAAAATCTACTAACACTGCCAGGGGGTAGGTCTTTGATCCCCCTGCTGCAACTATTGGTCTGAATGGTGGCCTTTTAATATTTTTGTGTATTTTTGGAATTCCAAAGAAAATTGGGATTATAGGGTCCTTAACATACAAAAAGTTGTATAATTCTATTTCTATTCTTCTATTTAATAGATATTCCTCCAAATATGCATTGATTCAGGAATATGAAATATTAATCTGGTTCTTTGAAACCATAACATAAGTTTCCTCATTAAACAATAAGCTTTGCATTTCATCTGAATAATCAGTCGCTTTGAATAGCACTACCCCCTCCCCTTTTGTCCGGGGTCATAATCCTTATTGTCCCATCTTTCCTCAGATCCATTAAAAGACTGTATTCTTCCTTACTTAAATTCCATCTTATTTTTCTGTTTTTGTTAACATCATGAATCTCGTACAGTTCTTCCAAGACTACTTTTTCAAAGGTATCTATTAGAGGATGAAGAGGTGGATTATACACACTGTTTTTATGTGGAATATCTCTACCGCCTATTTGATTTTGTGTATTCTCAGAAAATATAATGTAAAAATTTAAAATTATATGGGGTACAGTATACCTGCCCTTGTTAGGCGTGGGATTACAGAAAAATTATGATGCTTCAAACCTAGAAATTGGTAAATATAAAATAGCTTGTGTATTGGAATTTAATTATTTAACTAACTAAGTTAAAAAGACCATACAAAAGAACTGGAGTGTACTTAAAGTTAATAAGGAGATACACCAAAGGGTAGGTGTAAGCCCCAAATTTGTGAATAAAACTGGATTTAACCTCAAAAGCATGTAAGAACACAAGTTGGAACCTAGAATTGAGACAACAATATGAACAAGACCCTGTGGTAGCTGTAGACAATGTTCCTTTATAAATAAAGAGAATTACATTATTCTTGATAATAGAATGAAAAGTAGGATAGAGTTTGTTAAAGGGAACTGTTTTAGTAAGGGGGTAGTATACTTTCTCAGTCTGTAACTCATGTTCAGGATTCTATGTGGGAAAGCCCGAATGAGCTTTGAGCAATAGAATGCATGAACATGGGAATGACATTAAAAACAAAAAGTTAACTAGTTCATCTTTTTATTTGGTATTTTGGAACAGGTCAAGCCCAACCTTGGGGGGGGGGGGGTGACTAGAAAAATCTCTTGAAGAAGAGGGAAAACCTGTGGCAATTTACAACAGCAGCCATGTTCCCCACTGGTCTAAATGAAAGCATTTCAATAGCCCCTGTGTTGCAAGAGAAAGCTAATAAAATATGAGAGAAAAATACAAAATCAACACACATATATAACAACATATATATATATATATATATATATATATATATATATATATATACACATATACATATAAAAATTGTTTTACAATATATAGGTTGGAACATTTCAATTCCAGCATTTTATTTATAAATAAATTCAGTTAATATTTTAAGGTTTTAGCAAAAGTAGTGGGCATATGTTTTAGATGAAATGTAATTAATGGTTCAGAACGTAATTGGTCATTATTATGTTAACTGCTGTGTATTTTTGATTAGTTCACATTTTTTATAAAAAAGTGGATGCTGAGAAATAAATTTATTCTGATGAAGGTTATATGTTGCAGCCAAAAGCGCTAAATCTGGTTGCAGTAATAAAAGACATTTGGATTTCCTAACTGGCCTGGTAATTGTGCTAACTTATGGTGTTTCAAGGGTAAATATACCAATCATCAATCCAAGATTTTCACTTGTTCCTCAACAACCTTCCCTATTACTTTTTCACAAAAAAAAAAAAATGGAAAAACCGACAAACTACTTAAAAATAAAAACAACTTCAGACTGTTTACCATATTTCTTCAGACCACATTTACCAAACTTCTTCAGTTTGGTAAACGTACCTGACAAAAGCGCTTACTGTATTAAATAAAGAGGCGGTTGTTTTACCGCGTCCTTGCCTTAGTTTTTTTTTTTTTTTATTCACTAAAAAAACTGTCCACCACACCATCTTCAAAACAATATGCCAATCTTGCATTCTGGAAGACCAAGTACCTTCTGCTTTCTAGTGATAGCCTTCTTTGCTGCCAAGAGAATAGCTCTTGCTAACCTCAACTGAGCAGCCCTCTATCCCACATACCTAATAAAAACAGACCAGTTGTCTTCTCAGTTGTTCACCATCACAACCTACTTAGAGTACTCTTAACTTCAAAACAACAACCCAAGAACTTTACAAAACTAAAAGCAACACTTCCTTAAGTTCCAAAGTAAAATAGAATGAAAGTGCTAAGTGTGTGTCGTGGGTTATTTTAAGTCTCCAGACTCAAGCAGTGCTTCCAGGAAATGTTGTTTTTAATCTTAACTTATGTTATATAATTCACCATGTCAAGGAATCTCCAGAAGATAGGTCATCTGTCTTCAATCTCTCCCTTCAAACATCTTCAGCAGTCAAAATGATAATCTAAGAAACATTTCTAACAGCCTAACCAAGACAGAAAAGTATCAGCAAACACACTTCCACAAAATAAAAAAAAAAATTAAAAGAAACAGCTTGGCAGTTTAGAAAGAATCGCCGAGTCTGGCTGCTCTTCGATAATCTTGTGTAGCTCCCACTGTATTTCATTGTACAAGTAATAAACTGTAGTTTTCCATTACACCAGAAGGTGGAGCTCTTTCAGGAATATAAAAGACAATTTCGAAAGTGAAAGAAGAGACTGGAATACTAGCTGAAGGACGGAAGACTGAAACAGGGAGCTGAAGGGGAAAAAGGGCCTTGCAGCATGACTGGGTTTCTTTTCTAGTGCTTTGGGACAGGGAAGTGAAATAGCAGATTGTGTCTGTCTTTTGCTGAAATCCTGGATGATGGTATTTTGTGGAATCAAGAGAGAAGTCTGAAACCAGTAGCTCCATGCCTGCATATGATTCAGCAAGAAAAGGAGTTCATTTGGGCCTAGTACAGAGAAGCCAAAGATGATTACCAGAGTTCTGGCAAGTGATTTTTCTGCTTTTCTCATCAGAGGAACCACGGTGCGTGATCACTAGGATATTCACGATGGAGTGGAGAGAGGCTCTGGCCATCATTTTATATTTTTATAAGACTGTGGACCCCCCCCCCCCCAAAATGCTTTGTGGATTTCAAATAACTAGGATCCATATGAGCTCCAACTTGGGCCTCATCATGCCGGCAGCAAAACTGTAAGTAGTCACTGGCCAGTGAAGAGGGTATAATAGAGTGTTTCATAGTTGGTCTGTTTAGAATTGATCAAGGGGGTTTAGGGTGTTAGTACTGCTCAATGACATTGCATTTTCTCATATTTGTATTGTTGTATTATAAATCTTCATTGTACAATGATAATGCATTTTGCTCGTGTTAGTTACTGCTGCCTTCAAGAATTTTGCTGCTCAATGACATTGCATTTTCTCATATCTGTATTGTTGTATTATAACTCTTTTATTGCTTAATGACATTGCATTTTTCCCGTGTTTGTATTGCTGCATTATAAAGCTGTACTGCTCATTGATATTGCCTTCTTTGTGAATGTTTGAATGTCAAGACCTTTTTCTGTTGAGTTCTGGGAAAGAGGGTGAATGTATGTTTTCATTGCATACATATCTCACCTTGCTTTATTGCTATCTGCTGCACTGTTGAAATAATTTGTTTGTGGTTGTGCTATTTCCTTTTAAACTAGATGTGTCACCTAGAATAAAATCGGTCATTCTTGCCACCTTGCATTATAAAGCTGCACTGCTCATTGATATTACCTTCTTTATGCATGTCTGAATGTGAAGACCTTTTTCTCTCGAGTTCTGGGAAAGAGAGTGAATGTATGTTTTCATTGCATGCATATCTCACCTTGCTTTATTGCTAACTCTTGCACTGTTGAAATAATTTGTTTGCGGTTGTGCTATTGCCTTTTAAACTAGATGCGTCACCTAGAATAAAATCGGTCATTCTTGCCACCTTGGTGTGTTGGGCCTATACGAGTGTCACCAGAGTCAGGTAGGGAGGAACCCATATCTACTTCAGCTACACCTGCGGGTGCGCTACATATGGGGGCTCGTCCGGGAATGCCTGCAGTGCCTTGGACTCCGCCCTATTCCCCTGTATGTGTGGAAAGCAAATCCAGCAGAAACATGAACCCAGAAGTAGCTGCTATGTGGTGCAAACAGCACAATGCTCAGTCAGAGCATTGCTTAGTTCTGGTGTCGCCAGGGGTCACATGGACTGATATGGAAATACATCAAGTCACAGGATCCTTACCAGTTGTAGGGCATGGATTTTTATTAGACATCACTATGGACCCTATCGAGCAGAGCACATTGCCCTTATTAGAATGGAAAAGTCCTTTAGTGTATGAGCACATACCTTTGAGTGTACAAATTTCAGTCGAGAGTGCAGTCCGTGTCCGTGTGGTAATCCCTGAGAAGTGCACTACCTCAGCAACAGAGAAAATATCTGTGGAAGCTATCCAAGTAAATCAGAACCTTACACCAGAAGCTGCAGTTTCACTGCCCATAAATACTATAGTGCCTGAAGTTTTGAATGCTCTGGGAAGTATTGTACAAAAATGCTTAAAGCCTACACAGTCATTCACTGGGTTTGGCAACCGAAAATTGCATTTCTTTTCTGGCAAACAACCCACACCTCAGGGAGAGGAAGATTTTGAATCCTGGATGGATCAAGCTTTACAAGCCCTAGAAGAGTGGGATATCCCAGAATTTCAGAAGAAGCAGCGGACAGCTGAAAGTCTAAAGGAATTAGCTGTGGATATCATACGCAACCTAAGGATGGGTAAGAAAGACTGCACAGCCAAGGACTATTTAGGAGTACTGCAGAATGTGTATGGCAGGACCGAGAGGGCTGCTGACCTACTGTATCAGTTTGAACATACATACCTAGAAGTTGGTGAGAAGCTATCCAACTACATTAAGTGATTAGATAAAATGCTCCACTAGATCATCCTAAAAAAGGGGATGGATCCGAAAGTAGCTGACCATGTACGGATCGGACAAATTTTACAGGGAGCTCAAGTTATGGACCCCACTGTGTGGAAAATGAGGACGAGAAATAGGGAAGAGACTCTAACTTATTCTCAGTTGGTTAAAGAGGTGAGGGAAGAGGAATCCCTGTCAGAAGCCAAATCTCAGTGTTTAACAGCAACTAAAACAGTGAGTGAACACCAGCAGAAGCCTATAGCTGTGCTCACTACTCAAACAGGAGTCGTGGCCCAGAATGTCCGCAATGTAGAGGTGTCACAGTTGCAGATGTAGGTGTGTTCCCTGACCGACGCCATAGCTCAAGTCACTAAGACAGTTGCAGAATTGCAGAAAGCCGTGGTAACTTTAGTTGAAGGGAGGAATACATCAGCTAGAACCTCCACGAAAGGACTCAGGGAAGAACCGAATCAGCCAATGTTCAGAGCTCCTACTGGATTTTGTTTCCGCTATGGGAATGTAGGGCATATAAGGCGACAGTGTTCTAATGCAGAGAAATTAAAAAAAGTGAACTAACTATTATTGGTTAGTGCAATGCAGGGAAACTTCAAAGGGCCTCAGTGAAGGAGCCAGCTGAGTGCCCAGTTACAAAGAGCTCCATAAAATCTAACATCAAGACACAGCATCCTGGATCTCCTTTCCACACAAACCTTTGCAATAGGGGAGAGAAAGTACCTACTATGCACACTTCTAGCTCATCTGAGGTGAACAACTGAATTGGAAAGCCATCTCAGCATCTGAGACCGCAAAGTATTACTAAGCAAGAGTCTTATCCGTTAAACTACCTGATGGCCTACTGGGATCGTCCCCTGTTGTGTCAGTAAAAATAGGAGTAGTGTATAGTAAAGCACTGATGGATACTGGTGCACAAATCACCATCCTGTACAGAGATTGCTACCAAAAATACTTAAAGCATTTGCCACTTGAAAAGTTAGAAGATTTGGAGATCTGGGGGCTAAGTGACACAAAGTTCCCTTATGATGGTTATGTCTCACTCGAGTTCAAATTTTCCACTTCAGTTGTTGGGTCAACAGAAGTTTTTGAAACACTTGCTGTCATGTGCCCCAGGCCAAAAGGAAAGGATTCAGCATCTATTTTAGTGGGGACAAATACTGACCTCGTTAGAAGAATGCTAATGCCTCAGTTGACCCAAGAACACCAAACACTACATCCTTTCCTGAGACCAGTTTTCCATGCCCTTCAAAGGGAGAAGGATAGTAAGAAAGATGAAATTGGTCATGTGTGGATCCTGTCTGGGAAAGAGCATATAAATCATCCTGGTCAGGTCACCTGCTTGAGAGCCAAAGTGAGAATGTGTGGACAAACAGTTTCCTCTCATCTCATGATGGAAACGGATCCAGAAAGTAACTTTCCACCGAGGCAGGAACTAGTCCCAGAAGTTTGGCCTGCAGACAAGTTAAAGCATCCTTTTGACACTTTGCCTGTGGGGTTTAAGAATAAAGGAAGTACTCCCATTGTCCTGCGTTTATAAGTGCATTTGGGAAATGTTTATGCTGCCACTCCCTTACCTGCTTCTGTGTTGACAAGGGATGAGAGAAGGGCCAACGAGTTGAAGCTGGAAGATATTTATATAGGAGGTGGTCTCTTACCCCTTGAGTGGCTAACAAGAGTTAAAGAGCTACTAATGGAAAAGAAAAAATGTTTTTCTACTTGTGAACTAGATGTGGGCTGTGTAAAAAGTGAAGAACACCGAATAAGAGTAAAAGAGGACTGGCCTTTCACGGAACATTCTAGAAGAGTAGCTCCAGGAGACCTGGAGGACTTAAGAAAACATTTGGAAGAACTAAAAGCCCCAGAGATAATTCGAGAGTCAAGAAGTCCATATGCCTCTCCCATTGTCATTGTCAGGAAAAAGAATGGTTCAATTTGCATGTGTGTTGACTATCATACTCTGAATCAGCGAACCATTCCAGACCAGTACACAACTCCCCGGATTGAAGATGCTCTAAATTGCCTGGTGGACAGTAAGTGGTTCAGTGTACTAGACTTAAGGAGTGATTACTATCAAATCCATATGCACCCAGAAGATAAAGAAAAGACTGCCTTCATCACCCCTTTGGGATTTTTTGAGTTTGATCACCTACCTCAAGGTTTATCAAATGCACCAGGAACTTTCCAGAGAATCATGGAAAGAACAGTTGGAGACATGCATCTCCTGGAAGTCTTAGTCTACCTGGACTACATAATTTTCTCTAGGAGGACCCTAGAGGACCACGAAGAAAGACTGATGAAGGTATTGGACAGGATTGAGAAGGAAGGCCTGAAGTTGTCACTGGACAAATGTAAGTTCTTCCAACCTTGGGTGACCTATGTGAGACATGTAGTGTCTGAAAATGGAATATCCACAGATCCCAGCAAAGTTGAAGCAGTGACATCTTGGCCCAGACCCAAAACTATCACAGAGCTGCGATCTTTCCTTGGGTTCTGCAGTTACTATAGAAGGTTTGTGGAAGGATTTTCAAAGATAGCAAGACCCCTCAACCATTTGTTCCGAAATGATGAGAAAGCAGATGAAACAGATGAAGATATCCTTGTGAAAAAACCTAAGGGACCAAGAGGTTCTAAAGAACTCGAGAGTCGTCGGGCTCCTGAGTGTGAACAGTCATTTGAACAGCTTAAGTATTGCCTCACACATGACCTTGTGCTGGCATATGCCAAATCAGCAAAGCCATACACTTTACATGTGGATGCTAGCAGGGATGGCTTAGGAGGAGTCCTTTACCAGGAGTATGACAAGAAGCTGAGACCTGTGGCTTTTATCAGTCAGAGTTTATCCCCCACAGAAAGAAACTACCCTGCACACAAGTTGGAATTCCTTGCCTTAAAATGGGCGGTAGTGGACCAGCTGCATGACTATCTCTATGGGGCTACATTTGAAGTGCAGACTGACAACAATCCTCTGACATACATCCAGACCACTGCAAAGCTAGACACTACTGGCCACAGATGGATGGCGGCTCTATGCAACTATAATTTCATTTTGAAATATCGCCCAGGACATGAAAATGGAGATGTTGATGGTCTGTCCAGAAGACCTCAGGGAGATTTACACCCTGACGATGAATGGGTGGAAATTCCAGTGCCAGGGGTGAGAGCTGTGTGTCAGATTGCAACCTATCAACACACTGAATGTTGGGCCCAGAAGTTGGGTCTGTCTGCATCAAGCATACCCCAAGCTTACTGTAATCTGGTCAGTTTACAGGCTTCATCGCTACCAGCTTTGAGTAACAATGACTTCAGGAGAGATCAAAGAGAAGACCCCTTAGGTCAGCCGGTGGTAGCTGCTTTAGAGAAGAAACAAGTTAATATGCTTCACATGGATATTCATCCTCTGGCAAGACGTTTGGCCAAAAAATGGGACAGACTCCAGATACAGAATGGACTAGTGTATAGGAGATCTCCAAGTGCACTCGGCAGTGAAAAATGGCAATTGTTGCTTCCTCAAAAGTATAGAGAAGTAGTACTCTGGTCACTGCATGATCAACATGGTCATCTTGGTTATGACAGAACTATGGGTCTGGTATGAGACAGGTTCTACTGGCCATGCATGAAGCAAGATGTTGAGGATTATTGTCTTACATGTCTTTGTTGCATTCAGAGAAAGACTCTGCTGACCAGAACTGCCTCATTGGGTCAAATGGAAAGTACTGGACCCATGGAACTGATCTGTATAAATTTTCTGTGCAGTGAACCGGATGAAGGCAGGATCAGTAATGTGCTGGTGGTGACAGACCACTATACCAGATACACTCAAGCATTTCGCACTCGCGATCAGAAAGCTATTACAGTGGCAAAACTGCTAGTTGATAAGTTCTTTTTACACTATGACCTGCCAAAAAGAATACACACTGATCAAGGATGTGATTTTGAGAGCAAGCTTGGCCATGAACTACTCACTCTGTTGGGAGTCCAAAAAAGCTGCACCACTCCTTATCATCCTCAAGGGGATCCTCAGCCTGAGCATTTCAACAGAACTTCACTAGACATGTTAGGGACACTATCTGCAGAGAAGAAGAGTCAATGGAGTAGACATGTAGCCACAGTGATGCATGCTTACAACAGTACTAAAAAATATGCTACAGGATTCTCGCCTTACTTCCTAATGTTTGAAAGAGAAGCTCGTCTTTCTGTTGACATCACCTTTGGAGTCACAACTGATGATACACCACTGAGATCTCATGGCAGTTTTGTGGAGAGAGTCAAGAAGAAACTCAGACAGGCTTATAAGTTTGCTGAAACATCAACAGGACAAAGACATCAGCGAAACAAGGCTCACTATGACAAAAAAATAAAGATGCATGATTTGCAAACAGGGGACAGAGTTCTTTTGAGAAATTTGGGACTACAAGGAAAGTATAAACTCGCTGATCACTGGGGATCTGAGATTTACATAATTTGTTCTCAGCTACCTAATATTCCTGTCTACCAAGTTTGCCCTGAGGGGAAAGAAGGCCCCATTAAAACCTGGCACCGCAACAACTTAATGCCTTTTGCAAAACAGTAAGACTCATGAATCTGGAACCCAGAATGGCTCAGTGGAAACCTAACTCAAGGAAATCCAGAAGACTAAGGCGGAGAGGAACTATCCTTTCCAATGTTCAAGAGCCTATGCTTCCTCCTGAAGGAGAGGAGGACAGAGATGATGACTGAGGTTTCAGTGGGCTTTTTTATGAGGACATTCAAGACCCCATGGGCTGTAATCTCAATGTAAATGCACCGGAATTCGTTCCTTGTCATTTTGAGCAGCCCAGACCTAACAATAGTCTAAGTAATGTTTCTGTACCTCATGCAGAACCAGATACTGATGGAGGCCCTGCTATGCAAACTTTAGAAAATAGTGCTAAGGACAGTCATACCATTATGGAAAATGAAAGTGAAGTTATACAAGAGGAGATCTTAGAAGTAGACAATATGCCTACTGAAGAACTGGACATTGAATGTGATGTGAGTGACAAACCTTCCGAGCAAAATTCCTTAGCTGTCTCTTCTGAACCAAAACTGCAGAGGCTGATTTGGCCCTAACAGAGACTTACATATTACAGTGTGGGACATAGTGCACAGGAACCTGTGACCACAGTTCATCGGAGAGGCTGCACCCATAATTCCTATGCCTTCTACTCTAGTGGTGACACCCCATCCCAAGTTAAGCATAAGGCTGATTACCCTTGGTGGAATGTACCTTTTGAATGCAAAAATATTGTTCAGTTCTTGGGGGGAGGACAGAAGATTTTCAAGTGGGGGGGAGAGTGTAGCTCCCAATGTATTTCATTGTAGAAGTAATAGACTGTAGTTTTCCATTACACCACAAGGTGGAGCTCTTTTCAAGAATATGAAAGACAATTTCGAAAGTGAAAGGAGACTGGAATACTAGCTGAAGGGGGCAGGGAAGACTGACACAGGGAGCTGAAGGAAAAAAGGGCCTTGCAGCATGACTGGGTTTTCTTTTTTAGTGCTTTGGGACAGGGAAGTAAAGTAGCAGATTGTCAGTCTTTTGCTGAAATCCTGGATGATGGTATTTTGTGGAATTCAGAGAAGTCTGAAACCAGTAGTTCCACGTCTGCATATGATTCAGCAAGAAAAGGAGTTCCTTTGGGCCTAGTACAGAGAAGCCACAGAAGATTACCAGAGTTCTGGCAGGTGATTTTTCTACTTTTCTCATCAGTGGAACCACGGTGCCTGGTCACTAGGATATTCTCGGAGTGGTGAGAGGTTCTGGCCATCATTTTATATTTTTATAAGATTGTGGACCACGCCCCCCCCCCCCCAAAAAAAATGCTTTGTGGATTACAAATAACTGGGATCCATATGAGCTCCAACTTGGGACCCATCATGCCGTCAGCAAAACTGTAAGTAGTCACTGGCCGGTGAAGAGGGTATAATAGAGTGTTTCATAGTTGGTCTGTTTAGAACTGATCAAGGGGGTTGAGGGTGTTAGTACTGCTCAATGACATTGCATTTTCTCATATTTGTATTGTTGCATTATAAATCTTCATTGCTCAATGACACTGCATTTTGCTCGTGTTAGGACTGCTGCCTTAAAGAATTTTGCTGCTCAATGACATTGCATTTTCTCACATCTGTATTGTTGTATTATCACTCTTTTATTGCTTAATGACATTGCATTTTTTCCCGTGTTTGTATTGCTGCATTATAAAGCTGTACTGCTCATTGATATTGCCTTCTTTGTGCATGTTTGAATGTCAAGACCTTTTTCTGTTGAGATCTGGGGAAGAGGGTGAATGTATGTTTCATTGCATGTATATCTCACCTTGCCTTATTCCTAACTGGTGCACTGTTGAATATTCAGGTGGTGTTTGTGGTTGTGCTGTTGCCTTTTAAACTAGATGTGTCACATAGAATAAAATCTGTTATTCTTGCCACCTTGGTGTGTTGGGCCCATTGGAGTGTCACCAGAGTTAGGTAGGGAGTAACCCATATCTACGTCAGCTACACCTGCGGGTGCGGTACACTTGCAATCTGATGTATAGAATCTCCACACATTTGTTACAACCAGTCCATTCAGTTCAGACATCATATAATATACGGGTCTATGTGTTCCTGAGGAAAATATATCACACTAGCAACTTTCCCATCCTTAATTAACTCTATGAATCCCCAACTCCCTGACAATGTAATCTCTGCTTTTAAGAAAGTGAAACAGGTATGTCATCTGAATTGGACAGAGTTTTCTTAAATTCTGAAAAGGGCATACCTACTTTGTATTATGATCTATAAACTAGTCCATGTATTTGAGCCCAAATATACCCCAAACTTCAAAAACATGTTCCATAACCACTAGTTTAAAGCTGTCTGCCTGCCTAATAGATCTTAATAGGGAGTCCCATGTCCTGTTATGAACTGCAGCTAAAGGTCAGGTTAAAGTAATTAATAGCCACTTTGGTAGACAAGAATGACATCATGTTACCTTCACCTTTCCACTTATCAGTCAACTCCAGCAGCTTGTGAACACCACCAGCCTCACCAAGCTCTGTGTCTTGCTATAAAACCTAATAATCTGAAGCCATTCGATATGCTACAAACCTACCCAGATCCAATTTGGTATAGCTAGCCATCCTGTCTTTTTGACATTATAAAACTTGCACCTTGTACTGTAGGGGCCTTTTCTGGCCAAACAAACCTCATATACTTCTGTTAAATGGTCCTCAGACTAAATAGAGCACACATACACATAGTCTCTGCCAAATAAATGGCCTGTGGAAAAATGCACGTCTTTACCACCGACACTCTCATGGAAGCTCTGGCCCCAACATGTCTCATCTGTGGAAAAGCTGTCCACACTTTTACTCAGCCTCTGAACAGGATCCTTTAAAAGTCCAAGTCAGTGTGATATTACATGTATATCTGAATAATTCTGATACATTTTCTAAGACAAACTGCATCAAATTCCTAACTATGAATTTACTAACTTCTCGAATGTGAGTCATGCTTCATTAATTTTGCAACGTCCACCTAGAATATTCATCCAGCAAACTTATATGAATTAGGTGAAATTAGCTGCCCCACTACTCACCTAAATGCTCATACTCACGACTCTATGAATCCCTTTCCTATGAATGCTGACACTATGAAACAGATAAGCAGAAAACAATTTTCATCAAATCACAAAAACGCATTTCTTGCAGGTAGTAAACCCCTCTTAACCACCATGTGGAGGAGCCTCCACACTCCCTTAACATACATCTACTAACTGTACAGTTACACTGACAAAATGGCAAATTTATAGCTTGCCGATAATAGATTTCAGCACAACTGTTTTCCAATAACGGTAATCACAATGAATCATCGGGTGCTGATTTGTCTAAACATGGGCTAAACTCTTGGCTAGGCTTATAAGGGCCTCAGGACCAGTAGCCTAGTAACCTGTTATAATCCTATGATCTTATTACTTCACAGATTTGCAGCATACTTATCTGCTCTTACTTAAGCATTTAAGAAGATACAAGTAAACACAGCTTCTGGACCTGATGGGATCCCTGGATATTTGTTTAAAAAAAAAAAAACTAGGTTAAAGGCAATGGAAATACAAGGCACTATAAACAGTTCAGTATGCAAGTGATAAAAAACATTTAATATCAATATATGCAAACATCATTAGAGAATAACTATTGTGCTTCTTCTCATATTTAAACTTCATGCCACAACTATAAAAAATATATGTTTTACCTCTAACAGTCAACTATAGACATACAGACTATATAAGGCATCCAAGAATAGGTAAAATAGCTATAGAACAAAGTATATACACACTCCCAAAAGTGTGGGGGGAGGGCAGGAGAGAGCCTGTGCTGTACAATAAGCCTACTGTTTGTACTATACTGTTATTATGAGCTACCTCACAGCTGTACTAAGTACATCAAAATGATGAGTGCTGCAGGATTCAGAGCAGGTAATAAAAGATGCAAGATTACAAAGCAGTGAGCTTCTCCTACCAATTACTGACATGTAAATGCTTATAAGACCATTATGTAATCACATCTAATCAAGGGCACACTTGTTTTATCTATCACCCACAAACAAATCTCAAAATAAACTTTTTTTTTTGGGGGGGTTCTCAAGCATCCATCTCCCGGTGTTTTGTTTGTGTGTTTACAATGACCTTAGTGTAGGGGTGACACCCGTCCACTTATGGGGCTATAACTGAATTGTATTCGAGTCATCTATTACATATTTATACAAGTAAATGTGTTACTCAAGTACTGTATGATCTGTCAAGCCTTTCAAGCATTAGTGTCTGGCTGTTTTCCACTTATGAATCCATTACCTCTCTGTCTGCCCAAATAGAGGACAGACTGAAAATGTCCCAAGCAGTGATACAGTTAGGCACACCAAGACATAATGCTAAAGGTCTTGTATCCCAACAGAATTTGATATGCAATGTTACAAGGAAATTACATTTTTTCCTGAATTTCTCTTGTTATGTACTGCATGGATCATTTTAACTTGTGTTAACAAAAGGAACTATCTTTTGCTCCAACAAAACTAATTAAACAAGCTTTGGACTATAACTGAATTCTTTAATTAAGCTAAAGGTTAAATTTGTTGCACATCTTTAATAATGATAAAAATGTTTGTAAAACTTTGATGACATTTTCAATTTGTATTCTTTATCACTTAAGAGGAAAAAGTACATTTGTTTCTCCCTCAAACAAGTATGTTGTTCATTTTTAAGAAATTTATCAGAATGTTTTCTATTATTATTAATAAAATATGGTATGCATTATTAGATATGGAAAATGTAAAGATAACTGCCACCAGAAAGACAGATAATTGTGGTGCGGAAGCTGCTATAGAAACCACACATTTATTTATATATGTATATAGACACACACACACATTGAGATTGCATTTTTGTATATGCATATATATCTAAAGCTATATATTTTCCTTCTCTCAATCAAATTGTCAGTTTGTCAACAGAGTGACATAGGGTTAAGGTTCATTGAGAGCACGTTTTATTGAGTGCTGGATATGTTGAGAAATGGATGATCCACTGTGTGTGAGTAAAGTAAGCATGGGTTTAGGATTTTAATGCTGAAACATTTGGATATAGGGTTAGAAATGTGTGTGTGAGTGGGTTAGTAGGGGCTAGGACTCAGGTTAGGGGCACAGGGTTAGGGTTATCTTGCATTATTACCTTAACTAACAGGTGCTGTCAGTAACACTGCCCCTAATCTCAACCTATTCCTTACATTAGAAAATCCCTTTCCATAATAATACCACTCTAGGGACAAAGTACGTCTGAATTTGTGATAGGGTGTTGATTAAAGGTTTGGCAAAGCAAACTGTCTTCCAGTCGCAATACTTTTTTCCTCTCTTGATACTTTGAGTTTTTGGTATGTTGACTTTTTTAAGAGGTGACATCAATCAACTGTATGTCGATGGCTATGCTTTTCAATAAATCAAGATATTTTAATAAATTGTATAAGCACGTATAAAACAAACCAGTAGATTTGAAAACTAAAGAGTGTAAACAGAAAAAAAACAACATATATTATATAACTACATGGTTACCAGTTATATAAACACAGAATTCCAGCTATGATGTATACTTATATTTATTAATTCCCTGAAACCTGCTTTATCCGGTCTGGGTCATGGGGAAGCCAAAGTCTGTCAGAACAGGTCATGGGACCATGGGAGTAAGGCAGGGTGCTAATTCTGAATGGAATATCAGTCCACCTCAGGATACACATACACAGGCACACACACACACACACACACACACACACACACATGTACACATAGTCACTCACACACTGAATGCAAATCGCTTGGCAACTTAGATGATCACTAGTTCACCTAATGGTAAGTCATTGAAATGTTGTTGTGTCTTTCGGCTTTTCCCGGTTAGGGGTCGTCACAGCTTGAAATGTGAAATCAAAATTAGAGAACAGAGAGAAAACACACAATGACACAAGGATAAGTAGACTCCACAGAAAGCACCCGGCTAGACACCAAATGCACCAAATGCTAAGTAATGTCTACTGTGCTGCCAAGCCTTCCAAAAAGACAAACACAGATGTAACATATTCCTCTGCATTCCACAACTCATATGGCTAAAGAACAATCACAAACCTTGTTTTTTTCCAATGTTAATACCACAATTAGCTAGTTCAGTTCACTGCTATATTAGAGAGAGAGCTCATTGTACATAAATAATGCAGAGCATGACTACATTCTATGTCATGTAACCAGTACATTTAGAACATTTGTATGCAGTAATAGAAGTAATTATTGTAAGGCATTTATTCAGTTATTTTGATTTGCCTGACTTTCTTCTGAAAATGAATTAATTTTATTTAACAGCTGGTAACTTTCATACCTACAATGTGTCAATGAATAGTTTCACAGGTATATACTAGACTATCCACTGGGGCCTTTATAACATTAGCCATGCAACCAAAATGCATCACATGAGTTACTGCACCTCAGAAATTACTTTAAGAGTTGTTTGTCAGTTAGGGCATGACTTAATGGCTGCTTCTGTCCATCAGCGACATAGATGTCATACAACTGGTGAATTTCCAATTTCTCATCAAATGGTCTAGGCTGTGCTTGAATAGGGCTAGGGAAAAGGTCTGTTTCACGTGGATGAAAAAAAGAGGTTATATCCTCCCTGTACTCTTCCCTAATCAGGCCAATAACTGAGTATAATTGCCCCTTTTGGTATGTACCTTTCCAAGCACCTGCAGCAATTGGAGAGACCACAAAGTTTCATCACAAGGAAAATTCAAGGTCTTCAGCGTCTATCCTATGTGGCTCATCTGAAATCACTGTCACTTTATTCTGTTTTCATGCAAACTGCTCAGAGGCAATCTCTGCCTTGCATATAAGGCAATCTCTGACCCAGCTTTATTAGAAATGCTGCATATCTGCACGTCAAATGGTACACAGGTTACTCGCTCTAAAGACCTTAACTTGGTATGTGAGATTAATACAGCCTGCGGGAGGGACAGATTTGTCTCCCAGAAGTTACCACACCTTTGGAACAGACTCCCACTTCAAGTTAAACAGAGCACCTCATTGGCCCTCTTCAAACACAATCTGGACAACTGTAAATTCACTCCAGGGGTTCTACCTGTGTCCCTCTTGGACAAAGGCAATAGGTGCTGATTGTGGGAATAATGGTAGAACTTGGTTAGCCTTGTAAGGGCCCTATGGCCATTAGCCTAGTACCTTTCTATCTGTGATCCTATGAGAAGCTTAGTCCAGAGAATGGTGATTCTCTGAAATATGTGCCTACCCATTCAACATGTCCTATTTAAATCACAGGCAAAGTTTAAATCCTTAGATGTAGCAGTTTTGGTGGTCTTCATTTTGCAGATATGCAAAAGGTCCATCACAGCAGCATGCAAGGATGCCATGCATGCTACATTTAAATCACCTCTCAGCAGTCTGTACGAAACAGAGTATAGAAATAGGGCTTTGAGATGATCTGCATAGAACATTGTGTTTACGCCCTGTATTCTTTTTCTCAGGAGCCACTGTGAACATTTCAGTTATTGCATGTGCCTGGTTAGGTGCATACAAAAAAAAAGAGCATTGTACTTAATGATAAGTCTGATTATGGCTGAGTACAGTGGCATGATGACATCCCTGGACCTAGAAATGATACCCTTACTTATAAGTTGAGTGACACAGAATTAATTTCTTACAATCTTAGACACATGTTAGTAAAAAGCCAGGTTACTATCTACACAAGTCCCCAAATCCCAGACTACTTTGTCTACTTTTAGGCATGTTTTATCAATTAGGTAGTTTCCCTGGGTGGTCAACTTCCCAAAAGGTGCTATTATGCATTCCTTGCCATTGCATTTTAAGCAATGGATTTGGCACTAGTCATTTATCTGTGTTAAACTTTCCTGTAAGATGCTAGTGTCTTGGGGGTTTCTACGATTGCTCCTAGCTTCCAATCATCTGCAATTTTGGTAAGCCTGAGGCACTTGACATTGGCCTTGACTTCCAAAAAATAGATAAAAGAGAAGCAGACCCAGCACAAAGCCCTGGGGGATACCACTGATGACCAGACTCTTTGTGGAGGTGGTCTCACCAATCCTAACTTCCTGGGTGCTGTCTGTGAGCCAGCTGGCTATCTAGCAGGTCACACAGAGATTTATGGCTAATTTCGTGAGCTTGTTTACAATGCCTGAGTGGGATATTGTATCAAATGCCTTAGCCCCATCAGTGTAGGCAGTATGCAATATTTTGTCCTCATCCATTACCTTGGTGATGTTCTCAAAGAAGTCCAATGGATTCAGTAGGTATGAGCTACCTTTAATGAAACCAGACTGGGCTGGGTTTTTGACTTACTTGTGGTTAGCACAGCAGCATCTATGCAGTCACTGACATGGTTGTGTAGAACTATGAATAATTCCTCATAGGTTACTGTGTTATCTGGGTATAAAGAAGCTTACATGTTTGACAAGATATCACTTAATAAAAGGCAGTTTACCTTGGAGTAGTTTCTAACTGTTACATGGCATGTTATGGTTACAAAATTGATTATTTCAAAAGGAGACTGCTCTGTGGCACCAATTTAGGATAATCTTTCCATTTGTGAATGGCGGAGAAGTTTTATTCATAACAATCCACTTAGTGCACATTTTGATCATTACTGTCATCATATTCATCAGGATTTTACTTTGCATCTAAATAGTAACAGCTATAAGTTATGGTTCTGCTATGAAAGACTGGGCAAAAAAATGACAACTCAAACAAGTCCAGTTACACAAGCCTGAATTGCAAATTGACTGAAAGAAACACTCTCAAAATTAAAACTGATGTGTTCAATTACTAATACATAGACAGTAATTTGGCCTTTGACCAACATGTGGCCAAGGTAGTAAAAAAATCATTCCATATCACCCAATTTATAAGTAAAGGCAAGGCATCCATGCCAAAGAAGCCATAGTGTTACTTTAATTGACCCTTCCCAGACCCATCATTGAGAATAATGTGTCGTTTGGCATATCCCTGACTAGACATATGCAACAGTTGGAACACCCACAAAGTTTCCCTTCCAGGAAAACCCATGGTATAAAATACATTGTTCTACACAGATCACCTTAAAACCCTATCTCTATATTCTGTCTCCTAGAGTTTACTGACAGGCAATCTATGCCTGGCATACAAGGCATCCTTGCATCCAACACTAATGGACATTTTGCACATTTGCAAAACTAACATCAGAACCACTAGATCCAAGGATTTAAATTTTGCTTGTGACACAAATAAGACAGGTATCATACTGCTCAACTGTCCAGATTTTCAGCTCATGTTTTTGGTCTGTTCCTCACAAAATTTATGGTTTTCTGGCAAATCACTGGAATGCTCCGAGGACTGAAGTCACTAAATAATGATGTATGCTTGACTTTCAGACTTCTAATACTTCAGAAAAGTATATTAAAACACACCCTGTTACTTTAGCAACCTTCTAATTTTATAAGCTCTAGCAACCTTCTAAGTTTATAAGAGCAATATTTAAAATATGTTTCTATTACTGCGACACTGACCCCCCCCCCCCATGTAGTTGGGATTTGTCCAGAGTTCTTGCACTAACAGGTTGAGAGGTATGGATGTGTTGGCAAGACAGATTTGTGTTTAAGGTGATCCCCAAGCTGTGGAATACACTCTCCATCCTTGTGAAGCAGAATCTATCCCTATTTAAGTGTAACCTTGACAAATGGATGGGAAATTGGAAATTCACTCTGGGTTTGGTCCCCATGTCTCTGATAAACACAAGCAGACAGTAATGCCCAAACTAATAAGCCCCCCCCCCCAACATAACTTCTAGGAACGTCCTAACATACCCGCTCATAATAAATGCCCATGATACATAGGGATACAACTGGGTTGGCTTGCACAACTAAGATTTGTAAAGGCCCTGGTGGTCATTAGCCTAGTATATACCTATGATTTCTTAAATTTAATTTTTCAAAAATTCAATGAACTACACAGCTTGAAAAGTGTATGTCATGAGAGCTCTGATAAATCAAGAGACACTACAAACTATACTCTTGTTCACATCTGTGGTCAATGTATAGCTAACCTCCTGTACTTTTCTTCTTTTTTAAAGTTTACATAAGAATGGCAGAATTCGTAACACTAATGCTATATAAATAAACTTGCAGCAGTAAATAAATTGTTACAGCGTAGAAGTGAAGACAAATAGTACATCAGAGTAATACAGTAAATTAAATGACAATATGGGTCAGCACTAGTGTTGATCCTCAAGTTCCCCCCACAAGTATTTCCACCCACTACTAAATTTATACATTCTTTAAGATAAGTGCAGTACTTGACTTCTGTACACAACCCATCACCCTTTCTCTGAAGCTGTGCAACCTCGATGTTAGATTATATTAGTATGAGGGTGTTCAGGTCTAACCCTATATACGGCTGTTGCAGATGTTTGCCCATTTGAAAAATTAGTGTATTTTTATTAGACTAAAAAAGAAGTGATGTACTCACCATAACGTTCCATGTTTGTAGTCCATCTCACCCTTCATTTTTACATATGGGATCGGAGCCAATCCTCTGCTTCAACTCAGCCAATGTACAAGCTGGAAGTCTTCTAGTTGGCTCATGACTAGGTAGGTATAACATTGTGCACCAGTACAATTCCCAGATCTTGTTTGCTGCTAACTAGGAGAGAGAATAACAAATATACAAAGAAGCCAATACTAAAAGGTCTCCATAAAAAAAGATAATAATATTTTTCTGTCTCCAGGTACTTCCACGATGGGGGTAGGAGGGTGGGTTTGTAAGAATGAAGAGTGAGACGGACTACAAACATGGAACGTTATGGTGAGTACATAACTTCTTTATGTTCTGTAGTCCTATCTCACCTTCATTCTTACATATGGGACAGTGTCCCTAGCACCTTATTCTTGGGTGGCTCAAGGAAAAATACTCCTGAGTACCGTGGAACCAAATGATGCTTTACCCCTGGAGGTTAAATCCAATTTGTAATGAGTAATAAAAGTGTGAAGGGTAGCTCAAGTAGCTGCTGCACAAATATTATCAAGTGGGACCCTGGCTTGAAAGGCTGCAGAGGTAGACTAAGATCTGGTAGAGACAGCCTTGATTTTAAAGAGTAAAGGTCTACCCTCAGAGTTGTAAACGTAAGCTATAGAGCTAGAAATCCAATTAGAGAGTGTTAATTTGGAAACTGGTAAGCCTGACCTGGATTTGGAGAAGGAAATAAATAATTGATCTGATTTCCTTATTTCCTTAGCCCAGTGCAAATAAAAACGTAATTGTCTATGGACATCCAGCTGATGAAACCTGTATTCAGCTGCATTGGAATGATTTGGAAAGAACACTGGAAGTTCTATGGATTGATTCAAGGTGGCATGGGAACAGACCTTGGGGACAAAGGAGGGATTAGTATGGCATACTCTGACACCCGTCTGGCTGACGTGATGGCCACCAGACACAAAGTCTTCCAAGACAGGAATTTCAAAGAGGATGAATGAAAAGGCTCAAAGGGCAGACAAGTTAATTTGGATAACACAAAATTTAAATCCCGTGAGGCAACAGGTTCTTGAAAGGGGGGGGGGGTCTTAAAGTGGCACCTTTAAGGAGTGTTTTGCACAGCCTATGTGGCATAAGATTAGAATCTTGAAAGCCTAGATGAAAATTTGAAATAGCTGCCAATTGAACTCTGATGGTGGCAGCCGCAGATCCATGGTGAAAAAGCTCAGACAGGAATTCCAAAACCACTGGAGTGGAGGCAGTGTAAGGGTCAACATTCATTTTCTCCACCCAGATAGAGAATCTTCTCCATTTACTGGAATATAGTCTCCTAGTGGAAGGTTTATGAGAAGACATAAGGATATGAGTCACAGAGGGTGAGAAGTCATGAAGCCTGACTAAGGATGGAACTGGAGCAGCCACGCTGTCAAATTGAGGGTGTGTAAGGAGGGGTGAAGTGAACCTGACATGTGAGTCAACAGGTCTGGAACTGGGTCCAGAATCCAAGGATCGTCTAGGAGAAGAGGGCCGAGGAAGGGGAACCAAACCTGATGAGGCCAGTAAGGAGCAATGAGGATAAGTTTGCTTCCCAGCCATTTTGCTTTCTGAATAACCTTGGTAATGAGAGGAAAGGGAGGAAAAGCATACAGGAGACCCAGGGGCCAATCGTGAACAAGTGCATCTCTTGGTGACTCCCCCGGAGGAGGGATGAGGGAGAAGTAGCTGCTGCATTTGGCACTGATTGGGCTGGCAAAGAGGTCACAGCAAGGCTGTCCCCATCTGCAGAAAATCTGTTCCGCTGTTTCCTGTTTCAGAGACCACTCGTGAGGCATCAGGATTGCCCGTCTGAACTTGTCGGCTATCAAGTTGATTGTCCCTGGAATGTGCGTTGCCACCAGAAAACACTGGGAAGATATTGCCCATTTCCAAATTTGCATGGCCTCTTGACAGAGTGGGTAAGATCTGGTTCTGCCCTGTTTGTTGATATACCATACTACCGACATGTTGTCTGATTGTATTGCAATAGTCCCCAGAGGCAGAAGGTTGTGAAGTGCTTGCAACACCAGCAGCACCACCCTCATCTCTAGAACGCTGATATGCAGGTGAGCCTTGTGATCTTGCCATGTGCCTTGGACAGTCCTGCCTAGATAATGCCCCCCCCCCCCATCTGTGAGGCATCCGTGGTCACAGAGGCAACGGGTTGGTGAGGAACAAATGAAGTGCCTGGGGTTAACTGACTGGGTAGAGTCCACCAAAGGAGGTCCTTCTTGCAAGAGTCTGTCAGCAGAATTTGGTAAGATAATGGTAGATGCTGAAAGGACCATTGGGATGACAGGAGCCACTGAAGAATCCTCATGTGTAGTCTGGCTAGTGGCACTAGTAATATGGTGGAAGCCATCATTCCTAGAAGCTGCAGAATAGTCTTGGCTTTGACCTTTCATAAGGGGATAAGACGTTGAATTTGGAGAACCAGATTCTGTGCCCTTTCTACAGGAAGACGAGCCAACATGTCTACTGTGTCTATCTCTGCGCCTATAAAAGGGTCTATATTACGAACGTGAAAAACCGTATCAGCGAATACGAAGACGTCAACCCGTATTGCGCAAAGTATGGAAATCCCGAACGTACAAAACCGCAAATTCTGAAATGTCGATTTGTTTTGGTTGGCCCATCTGCAGTATAGCTCCATAAGGTAAGTGTGTGATAAATAGGACTTTAGTGTTAGGATTTGGGCTAAGGTAAGTGTATACATAGGTAATGTATGTAAGGTGTAATGTTAGAAGTAGGGTTATTTTAAGTGTATGTATGTGTATTGTTTATTTTGTCTGGGTGTATGTCTGTAGGGGAAGTGTGCGGTAGTTACGGACCTTAGGGTTAGGGAGGGGTTAAGGATAGTGAACAGATAGTTGTGTATGTGGGGGTTTAGTGCAGTGTTGGAGGTAGGGTTTTGTTAAATGTATGTATGTGGATTATTTATTTTGTTTGGGTGTATGTGTGTAGGGGACATGTGCGGTAGTTACAGACCTTAGGGTTAGGGAGGAGTTAAGGATAGTGCATAGTTAGTTGTGTATGTGGGGTTTAGTGTATGGTTAGAGGTAGAGTTTTGGTGCTGTACCTTAGGTTAGAAGTAGGGTTTGGTTAGTGTATTTGTGTGGTTTATTTATTTTCTTTGGGTAGGTAGTATGTAGTGGGTGGTGGGGTTGGCCGACTATGACAGTTCAATATTTTTCTTTTCACGGTTTAGTGCATTCGGGATTTTCACGGTTCGCGGTATAGGTGTCGACGTTTAGGTATTCGGGAATAGGGTTTTTTGCTTTGGTAATATAGACCCCCTATAAAAATCACAGATTGAGAGGGCAATAAGGCAGATTTTTCCCAATTTATAGAAATTCCCAGCCGGGCACAAAGCTGAACGGTAGCGTCCCTGGTCTGAAGGAGTAGATGCCTGGTGGGGGCGGTCAAGAGCCAGTCATCCAGATATGGAAACACCTGGAATCCTCAATGTCTCAGGTGAGCTGTCACTACCACCATACACTTGGTGAACACCCTGGGGGCTGTGGTGAGACCAAAGGGCAGAGCACGAAACTGGAAATGACTGGCTCCCAGTCGGAAGTGTAGATGACTCCTCGATGCCTTGTCCATTTTTATGTGGTAGTAGGCATCTTGGAGAGCTCTTGAGCACATCCAATTGTCTTTCCCTAACAATGGGAGGATAGACTGCAGTGTCACCATCTGGAATTTCTCCTTCTTTACTGATTCGTTCTGAAGTAAATTCCAGATCCTATTTGGTCTGCGGGGACAGTTTGGATGACTCTTTTTGACAGCAACTTGTTGACTTCCACAGTTTCCTGATCCCTATGAACTGGGTGGAACATCCGAGATTCTCTTGGGAACAAAAGGTGGAAGAGAAAAGGGTAAGACATAACCTCTGGTAATAATTCTTTGTACCCACTTGCCTTGAATGATACCCGGCCAGGCTTCTGGATACAAAGAAAGCTGACCCCTGACTGGCCCCAGAGAAGCACAGTCGGTCCTCACATCAGGAGCGCTGGTAAGTCCAGCCCGAAAGGAATCGCAACCTCCCTGGTCATGTGGACCGTCCCTGCCTCTCGGGCGACGTCTACCATTTCCTCCTCCTCCACACAGTCTAACAGAGGGCAAACGGCGCCTACAAATACTAAGTCTATTATGAAAACCAGCACACTGGATACCAATACTAAGAAGCCAAAAGGCAAAAAAGCCAAAGATTGCACCAAATGGCACAATTAAAAAGACTAACTATTCTAAATTGCAAAGTACGCTGTGACTAAACAATGATACACTAACAGTTTTTGACTAAAACAGTCCAAAAAATTTCAAATTTAAGTAAATGCAAAACTTAGCCAGAGCCAAAGAGAAGCACAACCAAACTCGTCGACATGGCAAACGAGATCTGGGGATTGTACTGGTGTACCATGGGATACCTACCTAGCCATGAGCCAACTAGAAGACTTCCAGCTTGTAAACAGGCCGAGTTGGAGCCGAGGATCAGCTCCGATCCCATATGTAAGAATAAAGGTGAGATAGCACTCTTTTAAATTCAATTAATTAAGTTCAATAGGCATTTGGGCTTATTAAAGCTGGTGATCTATTTTACTTGGTCAATGACAATGAAAATGCAACTTGCATTTTATCTTCTGTTGTTCTAGATACAGTTATTTTTTCAGATTTCAAAATATGTACTATCTATCGCTGAGAATGCTGATACCCAACAGTGTCTTGTTGCCTAGTACATGTCAAGCAAACCACAAACAAGCATCCCCTTCTCATAGTTTATGTTTTTTGCAATGATTCTAAACTATTGTGACACTAAAGCTCCTAATATGCAGATATCACTGACAGCTAAGAATTTTATGAACAAACTGTATCCTATAAATGTGATTATATATGCCTTTGTAAATAAATCAAGAGAGAAATGTTGAAGTTATTATAGTATATAGACAATGTAGGGGAGGTAGAAGCAAAAGTTAGGTATCAACAATGTGCTAACATTTTTTTCTTGAGTTCATATATGAACTTTAACAACAATCACATTTCTGCCTTTCCTAAATATGATGCTTTTAGTTCTTATTACAGCAATTTTCCAAAAGCAAACTCACATATTTAAGATAACAAAATTGAGTAATTGTAAGATTTTTTTCAGATTTGGTCACTACTTTCACAGTTGCCTTTTATTTGTAATATAATTAGAAGAAATTGTTTACTATTAAAAATTAAGGGAAACTACAGAATATATTGAGCAATAAACCACAACACAGGTTTAAAATACTGAAAATCAGGAATGGAAGCTGGATAAAATAGAATATAATTCTCCTGTTCATCACTGCAAAAATATAAATCGAAAAAGATGTTGGATATCACTTTGCAAGCCCTATACAGATCCCCTCCAAATATGCTGAAATCAGTAACACACAACCCGTTCACAGCTATGCAAAGAATATACTGGAATTACTCATGAAATTAAAAGCACAGACACTCATAATTCTCTGGCTTATTTTCCTATTACACAAACAGAAGATACACACATCCTCACCTCAGGGTTTGTGCCCACTGAGTGGTGCACAGCTACAGTTATCCCACTCCACAAGGGGGGATCCACCTTGGATCCCGGGAACTACCGCCTCATCAGTCTGATGAGCCTGATCTGCAAGTCCATGGAATGCATTATCATAGAACTTATAAATAAAGACATTGACAACCTTCAAACACTGGACCCCACCCAGTTTGGGTTCGTGAAGGGCCGATCTTGTCTCCTGAACCTGAATGACTTCTTCGAATCAGTCTTCAGAGCCATGGACAAGGGTAAGGCAGTCCACACAGCCTATCTGGACCTCGCCAAGGCCTTTGACACCATCCCCCACTCTGGAATCATAGAAAGACTTAATAAGCTGGGCATTAATCCCTACATCACTCGATGGGTTGCCAACTGGCTTACTGACAGAACCCAGACCGTAAAAGTAGCCGACTCCAAATCCAGCTCCAGACAAGTGACAAGTGGAGTGCCTCAGGGTTCAGTCCTGGGACTGCTCTCGTTTGGCATCTACTTCTCTGAAGTACAGGCCAACACTAAGGGACTCTAGCTAACATAGTTCGCAGATGACTGCAAACTGGGAGCCATTATTGAAACACCAAATGATGTGGATACTCTACAAAAGGGCCTTACAGAAACAGATGCTTGGTGCCAGAGCCATGGGCTCAAGCTCAATGCCAAGAAATGTATAGTTATCCCCCTTTGGGAAAAAACATTTACCCTTGAATTACCACATAGGTGGCAGCACACTAAACACCGAAAGTGTGATAAGAGACTTAGGGACACAGGAGGACAGTGGTCTCACCTTAATAACCACATCGCCACAACAGTCAGGAAATTCTTCTATGTGGCACACCTTATCACTAAGAGCATTTCATCCAGAAAAAGAAGGTCATTGTCCCACTGTACTCATCCCTCATTAGACCCATTATAGAATGCAATGCCCTGTTTGGTATGTACCTCTCAAGACATCTGCAACAACTGGAAAGGCCACAGAAATACCTCACTAAAAGAATCACAGGCCTAAAGCAGATGCCCTACACTGACCGCCTTAAAAAACTCCAGCTATACTCTGTCACATATCGTCTACTCAAAGGCGATCTCTGCTTAACATACAAGGCCATATCAAACCCAGAGCTGTTGGACATGCTACACAAAGAAATCCCAATCCCTCAGAGCCACATGCTCCAGGGATCTAACCCTTGTCATCACAATAAACAAAACATGCTGGAGGGATAGGTTCCTGACCCAGAGACTCCCCAGACTCTGGAATAGACTGCCCATACATGTCAAGCAGAGTGCCTCTTTGGCCCTCTTCAAAAGGAACCTTGACAATTGGATGGGAGAAAGGAAATTCACCCCGGGATCATGTCAGTTGCCCTGCTAGACAACGGTCCAGGGAAGTAAACAGTGTGGGAAGAAATAGCCAGGGAATTGTTATGGCTAGGCTTGTATAGGCCCTAGGGTGATAGCCTAATACCAGCGTATGAACCTACGAACATTTAGTGCTGTTCAGCAAAGGACCCAGCCAGGACTAACTGGCCTCCCCCTCTTTGAGAAAGATGGAGAGATTAAGCAAGAGAAAGTAATCCATTTTTTTCAGATTCATACGGCATTATAACAGTTTCATTTTCAACAACTTACAACTTCACATGAACAAATTGCTATCAACAGTTTTCAGAATTAATGACAGATCTATTGCTGAGTTCCGTCAGAATGTTCAATGAATCTTCACAATGTGTTACTGCTGAAAGTCAGGTTGTGACAGCACTGTTGTCTCCAAGTTTCATGCATTTTCAATTTCAGCAAAATCTTCAAAACACAAACACAATGTGTCCCAGCAAACTACAATTTCTATTTTCTTTAAGAGACATAATGTGGTCGACAATTTAATAATGCATCTAACTAACAGAAAGCCAGGCACTAAACATGTGAGTTCATTCTGAAATAAGGCCACCCCAAACATATTTGATCTCTGTTTGTCATTTGGGGCCGATGAACAAATGTTTTATTCTTAGTAAACCAAAAAGGGAAGCAAGTGCATCACACCATCAGGGAGAGAGAGAGAGAAAGGACGATAAGACTCTTCTGCCTGTTGCTGTCCACTGGAAGACATATCCAGCACATACCTCTCAACCTCTCAGAGTAAGAAGTCTGGACAAAGCCATAAATAATGGGGGAATAAAGGCCCAAAAATAGGGACAATTTTAAAATTATTTTATTATTTATTTATTTGGCATTTGTTTACTGGGAAAGTCAGACTGAGTGGGTGCCCATTTTCAGTGGAGGCCCACGGAGAAAAGCTCAAGAGATGATTAGCATATTACATTAACTTATTACAGAGCAACAATGAACATTTTCACAGACAAGAAAGAATATATAATAATGAATAGCACATCATTTTTACACATTAATTACAGACATTAGATATTAATTATAGACATTAGATACTACTAAGGAGACCATATTACATGATATAAATGGTCTTTACAATTATATGATTCAGATCAGTATGATTCTGCTTGATAGTGAAGTAATTTTAGTTTATTATAATGTACTTATTATACGTATCTTATAGTACAGGGATGAGAGAAGAGGGGAATTATAGGAGAGGGAAAGTAGGAGACAGAAACTTGTGTTTATTAGTAAAGTGGGGGTATGGATCGGGATGAAGCAAAAGGGAGAAAAAATGTTAGGGGACTACATAGTGATAATAGCAGTGTAGGGTGTAGCTAAAAGAGGCAAGAAATTATCAGCCAAATAAAAATATAACAGCAAGATGGAGATTAATGCTGTTACAGTGACAAATTAAGGAGTCATTTGATTAACCTGGTGTAGAACATGAGCAGAGCCATGTATTTTTAAGAGAGTACGATTTGAGGGGTGTATCTGTCCTTACAGATGTGGGCATAGTGTTTCATGTTTTAGCTACGGAGTGAGAATACAGAGAATACCCTTTTGATTTAGTTGGTTTATGAACAGTGAGTTGAATTTGATTACTCGATCGTAGGGGCTGTTTTGGGGAGTGTTTTTGTAGTATAGAATTTAAGGCTGGGAAGGTGGCTAGGTAATGAATTATTTTGTGTGTGGTGATTAACTGAATATATTTTAGGTAGCTGGATAGTTCTAGCCAGTTCAGTGTTTTCAGTGCAGTGCAATGGTTGGTAAAGCAGTGACAATTTTATGCAAATCTGGATATTTTATTGTAGTAAGTGAGATTTGAAGATTACTAAAGACAGGGACTCCATAAAGAAAAGGCAGAAATTAACTATTTGCAAGGGTGTATCTGGATGTGTAGGTGAGGAAGTTTCTAGCTCTGTAGAGTAAGCCTAGTTTTTGGTGTGTTTTTATGCATTTTGTATGTGTAAATCAAATTTAAGGTTGTTGTCTATGGTTATGCCTAACAGTTTTGTATTGGTTACCATTTCTATAGTGGTGTTATTGAGACAGTATATTTTATAGTTATGTTTTTCATAAGACAAAGATTTAGGACAGAAAAGTAAAAGTTTGGTTTTCTTTGGGTTAAGTAGGAGTTGGGAGTTTTGTAACTATTTTTCAGTGGCATTGAGGGATTCTTGTATAATTTGGTTGAGGTGTGTATGGTTGTTGGAAGTAAATATTAGTGTTGTGTCATCAGCATACTGTATGAGAGAATCATATTGTCTGCAAGTGTGAAGAGAATTTGTAAAGATATTAAAGAGGACAGGACCAAGGACTGATCTTTGTAAGATGCCAGTATTGACAGGGAGAAAAGGTGAGAGCACTGATTGCCATTTTACTGATTGGCACCTATCAGTAAGGTAGCTCTTGAACCAGTTTAGGGCGTTTGTTGTTAGACCTAAGGCTGACATTTACTCTAGTAGTTTAGTATGGCTAACCATATCAAAGGCCTCTGATAGGTCAAGAAATATGGCAGAGACAAGATGACCACTATCTCTGGCTTTGTTCATTGTATCTGTGAAAGCTATAAGAGCTGTATTTGCGCTATGGGACGGTCATAAACCATGCTAGGTTTGAGTTAGAAGTTTTTCTTGGTTGAGGTATTGTAGGAGTTGTTTATGGATGCATTTTTCTAAGATTTTAGAGAGGGGGGATAGGAGAGATATTGGTCTGAAATTACTGATATCTGTAGAAGTACTGCATTTATGGTGGGGAATGATATGTGATTTTTTCCAGATTTTGGGGACATAGCTTTACTTTATGGATCTATACACACTTGGTGTATGCGCTTATGAAAAACTATCTGTTGGGAAGGAGTTAGTCTGCGAAGGTAAGAATTTGGTGGGTAATGCTGTGACACTGCCAGCCCAGCTATCTGGACTTTTGTAAATAATCATATGTCATTTGTGAATATCAACATGATTCATATGCTTGTCTTACAAATGTAAGAGAACTATATGTTATGTGTATATTAAACTACTGGTACAGAAGTGTGTGTTGAGCAGGGTTTGTACAGTACTGAGCATCAAGAATGTAACCACAGCATACCCTGCTGGAACATAGAAGATTAACTTACAAAACTTGAAGAAAATAAGTTGACATTAAATGCTTTACGATGTGCTATAAAAGTTATTTAATGCAGCAAGGAGACAGACTGTCTAGAGTTAGAAGGTTTTTCTATTGTCTTGGAGAAAAGTAATTACTAGGTTTAAAATGTAAAGTGTTGTATTGCTTTATGACTTCCTACCAGCTGCACATCTAAGAGATATGTATTTTTAAGAATCATAGGAGTTTACTAATCTAACAGCTCTGCGACCCTTCCAAGCCTAGTCAAGAGTTTATCCCCAAAAATAAACCTCAGTCAGCACCTGTCAATGAGGAACACTGGTAGAACCCCTGTGACAAATTTGTGGTTTCCCATCCACTCATCAAGGCTGTGCTTAAAGCGGGTCAGCGAGGTGCTCTGTTTGACATATATGGGAAGTCTATTCCAGAGATGGGGCAGCCTCTGTGACACAAACCTGTCTCTCCAGCAGGTTTTGTTGATGTCGCATATTAGATTCCAGCCTTCTGAGCAGGTAGTGTGTAAGGAGTTTGAGTTACGGATATGGAGCATCTCTAGTAGGGCAGGGTCAGAGATTGCCTTGTAGGCAAAACACAGATCACCCCTCAGCAATCTGTATGATACTGAGTAGAGTGATAGTGATTTGAGCCTGTCAGCATAGGGCAGGTGTTTGAGGCCAAGGATTCTCCTAGTAAGGTATTTCAGTGGCCTTTCCAGTTGGTGCAGATGTTTGGAGAGGTACATAGGAGTATAGAGAGGTAATAACCTCTTTTTTTCTGGATGCAATCCCTTAACTTATGAGATGAACCAAGTAAAAGGCTTTTCTGACCACTGCTGCTACATGATGGTCGAATATGAGGTTATCAACTTGAGTGACCAGGTCTCTCACCACAGGTTATGTGCTTAGGGCATTGCCATTGATGTGGTAAATCAACAGGTGTCATGTTTTTGCCGAATGGTATGATACATTTTTTTTGCATTTAGCTTGAGTTCATGACTTTGGCACTAGTCACTAGTTGCTGTGAGACCCTCTTGTAGTATGTTAACACCATCTGGGGAGTATGAGGTTATCAGCTTGAGTGACCAGGTCTCTCACCACAGGTTATGTGCTTAGGGCATTGCCATTGATGTGGTAAATCAACAGGTGTCATGTTTTTGCCGAATGGTATGATACATTTTTTTTGCATTTAGCTTGAGTTCATGACTTTGGCACTAGTCACTAGTTGCTGTGAGACCCTCTTGTAGTATGTTAACACCATCTGGGGAGTCAATGACAGCACCCAACTTACAATTGTCTGCAAACTTGGTCAGCCACAAGCCTTTTGTCTTTGCCTGGACCTCTGAGAACTAGATACCAAACAGTAGGGGTCCCAGGACAGACCTCTGGGGAAATCAACTAGTGACAGGTCTGCTATCGGAGGTGGAGGTGCTTATTTTGACTTTGACGGTCCTGTTGGTAAGCAAGTTGATCACCTACCTGATGAGACAGGGATTTACATCAAGTTGTGTTAGCTTTTCGATGATGCCTGAGTAGGGGATTGTGTCAAAGGCCTTGGCCAAGTCAAGGCAAGCTGTATGTACTGATTTTCCCTTATCCAGGGCCTTGGTGACAGTCTCAAAGAAGTCAACCAGGTTCAACAGGCAAGCTCTGCCCTGGACAAATCCGAACTGGGTGTGGTCAACTGCTTGGAGATTGCCTATGTCCTTGTTTATGAGATCCATAATAATACACTCCGTGACTTTACAGATCAGACTTGTCAAGCTAACGGGGTGACAGTTTCCAGGGTCAGTAGTGGCATCACCTTTGTGCAAGGGGATGACAATGGCAGTTCTCCATTCTGCTGGAATTAAGCCAGTACTTAGGATGTGGTTGAATAGGGTGCTCAATGGCAAAGCCAGTTCTTGCTGGAGATGCTGCAGAATACACCCTGGGATACTATCCGGTCTCATGGAAGCTGTGTTCTTTGCCTTGGATAGGGCCTGTAACACTTGATCTATGGAGATGTGAGGTGCGGGACAAGTATTGAGGATGTCTATAGGGCCTTGGGGGGACATGGGGATGAAGTTTGCACTGAATCTATCTGCTAGCAGTTTGACTAAGTCAACAGGATCAGTGTAAGTGATACTGTTAAGTACTAATTTGGAACTAACTGGGCTTTGCCACTGAGGCTTCTAATGTAACTGAAGAAGACTTTATGGTTTCCCTTTGTTATGGAGGCTATTTTAGATTCATAATTGGCCTTGGAGGTTTTCACTAGTGATCTAATTTGCTTGTTGAGGCTAAGGAGGGAGTTCTCCAATTTGGAATTTGTTCCCTTTTACCCCCTGGACAACCGTTTCTTTGTTTTGTTGTAAAGCCTGTCGATAGAGGATGTACACCAAACAGGTTTGTGTTTCCTTGAGGGGCAAGTTTTAGTTCTATTGGGTATGGCTGAGTTCATACAATTGTACAGATGCTTGTATACTGCATTGGTGTACTGTTCAGCATAGTTGTCTGCATCCTCTGAGGGGGGCAGTGGTATGAAGCCACAAATACCCTCCCTTGGGAGGATGTAGTGAGCTTTTGGGAAGTTTTTTAGCTTGATTATGGCTGGGGGGGGGCAGAAACTTTGAATGAGACAGTCCAATGATGTGATCTCACAAGGAAATAAACTATGGGAGTGGTGCATCAGCCACCCATGTTGGTAAGAACCAAGTCCAGAATGTTATCTCCCCTTGTGGGGGATGAGACGAGCTGGTCTAGTGCATTAGAAATGATGAAGTTGAAGAATCGTTGAGAGAGTGAATTCGTGCAAAAATAGCTCACCCAGTCTATGGTGGGGGTAGCTGAAGTCTCTAAGGATCAGGGTGTTAGGGGGTACATTGATGGTGTCAAGTAGATCCAGGTAAGAGGAGTGGGTGTACCGAGTCATGGAGAGAGGTCTATAGCTAGCTATAACTTGGATGGGTGTCTTGCCAACTGTCAGTTGTACCTGGAGTAGTTTCAGTGTATCATGCTGGCAAACCAGTCTAGAGTTGTGTCTGTCCTTAATGAAGATAGAGACACCACCACCTTTAGTCTTCCCAACCTCATTTTGGGGTCTGAATGTGTGGAATGAGGTATAGCCTGGTAAGGCAGAGGTGCTCTCTGCAGCCCTGAACCAAGTTTCCGTGACTGCACAGACATCAGCATCTTCCACTGCAAGGAGGACCTCCATTGAGTCCATTTTCAGATTAAGGCTCCTAGCATTAAGCTGCATGACCTTCAATTTGCTTTTTGACAGATCTTTTAAGTTTGAAGGTTTGTCTTTGGGACACTGCCTAAATAAAGGCAGAATTGGGGAGGAGAGAGCCCTGGCCAGGATCTGGAAATCCAGTGGCGACAGGTGAAGGCCATCTCTGGTAAAGCATTAAGGCCTGTCAACCATGTCATCCCAGGCAGACAGATACTGGATTCCCTTAGAATGACACCAGAAACTAAGCCAATTGTTGAAGTCAATCATTTTTTGTTGGTATTGTGTTACCATTCTTGGTGAAGGTAGGATGCTGCTTAGGGCTATGGTCATACTTGCCTAGAACACATACTCAGAGTTCAATCACGTCTCTTTTCATAGAGTCCAGGGAGGTACGTCTCAAGTCATTCACACCAACATGTACAATGACATTCACACCAACATGTACAATGACAGAGTCATACTTGTACTTGTGCAAAGACTTAAGTGCTTGCATGATGTGGCGAATTCTGGTACCAGACAGACAACTGACCATGACTTTCTCCTTGTTGAGCCTGGTAAGGGGGACATTGGTGTGTCTCACAACTGAGTCACCAATGACTAGTGTGTTTGGGTTATTATGTCTTGTGGGCTGTGATGGTTTATTGTTTTGCCTTATGGGCTGTGTTTCTGAGACACTGTTGTATTGTCTACTGTGTGTGATGTGCTTGGTGTTGTGTGTGGAATGTTTATGAGTGTGTTTTGGAGGTCTCTGCTGTTTAGGTAAGTTTTTCTTGAGGACTTTTGCATAGGTGTGTGTTGTGCTTGGCTGTGTGATGCGAGTGGTGTGGTGTGGTGTTTGTGCTGGCAAACTCCACTTTGTCAGGATTACTGACTGTGGCACAAGACAGCATGGACTCGAGGTTACTGATGTACATGCATTTCTCGCAGGTGGAAGAATTATGTGCTAGGAGAAGAGGGTTGTCAGTAAACATGAGGAAGTTGCTACACCATCTCAGTATGCCCATGTCAACAAGGTTGCCAGGAGAAAGTGATGGGAATTGTCCAGACATAGTGTTACGAATGCTTGGGCGGACTTATTGAGAGAGGGTTTTGATAAGGGTTTGTCCACAAGACTGTAGACCACAAGAACCTGCTTAAATGTAAAGTAACTGGCCTGAAGCAGAAATGCTAAGACCGAAGCTAAAAATGCTTAGAATAACATAAATTTGATTATGCTACTAACAAGCAGTGATAAATGCACCAGAATAAAACACTTGAACACTCGAGAGCACACAGCAAAAAATAAGGTAATAAAGTATGAAGAACACAATTACAGTAAAAGTAGCTGAATAAAGTGTAGATTCTTTTTTTTTTAGGTGAAGAGGGAGAAACAGAAAATAGTTCAAGATTATGGAACTAAGGGGCTTGGCCTTCTCAAATGCTCTTTCTCTACTTAGTATGCTGAGCTGAGGAGATAAGACACGGAGGAGTGTTCAAAGTCAAAGAAGCAAGGGGGGTATTCCTACCCAAATTATCTCACCGCACTACGTTGAGTGATGAGATTGGACTAGGAGCAGTGACCAAAAACAGATTTACAGCAGGGGCAGACAATTCCAAAGCCACCAAGTTTACAAATTTAAGACTACAAAAACACTTGCGAGTGAGGGTGGGCAAAAACAAACAGTGCAGACAAAGGACAGAAACAATAACGCAAATACATAAATAATAAATCAAATATATAAATACAGCACAGTGCAAATTGAGTTGCAAAAAACTGTACTTTTCAGTTTGGAATATCAAATGGTAATAGCATCCAACTCAGCCAGGAGAATTTAGCTGTATCAGCTCTGCACAAATTCACAGAAGTGAGGTCTGTACTGAAAGTGCAACACAGAAAATACACCTCAGGCAATGAAAGACCAACACCTAAGATGGGTTGCCTCAACAACCCCCCCCCCCCACCTGAAACTAACTTCTGACTTACTCTGAGAAACAAACAGTGCAGACAAAGGACAGAAACAATAAAGGAAATATATAAATAATAAAGCAAATATATAAATACAGCACAGTACAAATCAAGTTGCAAAGAAGTGTAGTTATCAGTTTGGAATATCAAATGGTAATAGTACCCAACACAGACAGGAGAATTTAGCTATATCAGCTCTGCACAAATTCGCAGAAGTGAGGTCTGTAGTGAAAGTGCAACAAAGATGTTAGGTTTCTGTTTAGCCTGGGAACTGAAGTCAGGTGACAAAGAGTGATGTCATCCAAACTAACCCAGCTGTAATGTTTGATATTAATTTAAGAACTCTTTCAGAGAGAGACTGTGCATTTTGTATTTTGCCTTTGACCTGGAAACATCCACTCATCATCATCACCATCTGCACTTATTGTGAGTAAGATCTAGGGCATATGATCTCTTTTAGATACAGATAGAAATATAGTAAAGATTAGTTTAGATGTTTTCTGCATTTATTTGAGACTGTCCTGCATTGCTGTTTTAAAATATTTCCTGTGATTTTGAACTCTGAAGTAACTGTGTTGATTTTCTAAGTATTGTCTTGTTCTTTTATTATTAATTATTAAATATACTTAAACCTATCTTTGTGGCTGATATTTGTGATAGTTGCATATGTATTTGGTGGCACTGTACCAGCCACTCCAACAGTCTTGCTTGGTCAAAACTACCATTTGTATTATTGGCAACATTACACAGTAGGATTGGAACCCTTTGTTAAGGGCCTTGTAGTAGTGGATAAAGAGTTGGTTGGTGGCTGTGATAAGTACCTTATAGTCTGGGCAGAAGGGGGCATAGCTAGTAATCCTGTGTCAACCTTTCACAAGTGTGTGTGTGTTTGCATATAAATCAAATCTCAAAGTGTGCGTGTGTCAGCTACTTGGGCAGGGAAAATGCAAAGTAACCACTAAAGAACAAAAAATGGCACACACGGAGCTGGAGAGAAGCTGAGGCAGTAAAAACAAGGAAGATATCACCAGTAGATTCAAGTACAAACAATCTATTCCACACAAAGTATATGCAGAAGCTTTCATCCCTGCTCAGTCAGGAACTTCTTCAAAGTAATTCAGTTAGTAAAACACACTTAATTTAAATCCTAAATAGGCAATCAGTAAAACACACTTCATTTAAATACTAAATAGGCATACAATCAATCCTAAAAACCACACCCCCTTTTTTTTACTACACTGCTAGTAAAATATATCTTAAACAATAAATAAACTTGATCTCATCTCTAAAATACAATACATTCCCTAAAACATTCACTAAAACAACTATTTAAATTTTATTTTTAAAATATAATACACTTAAAACATTTCTCAGCAATTTTCATCTTTCCAGAGCTTTTAGTTTTAAAAAACATGCAAGTGAGAAACTGTCATTTAATCCTGGCCATTGTAGGGAATTCATACTTAATTGCCATGGGGCTTCTTGTTTTTCTCCAAAATACCAAATTTAAAAGTATGGTCAGGATATTCAATGTTATGTCTGGCTAAGGCATTTGTTTCTTTCTTGTTCCTTATATCTCTTACATGTTTGTAAATTCTACTTTTTAATTTCCGCTCTGTTTTGCCTATATATAAAAACATGGGCATTTTGTGCAAACTGCGCAATATACTACTTTTTCTGTTGTGCCAGACATAACATTGAATATCCTGACCATACTTTTAAATTTGGTATTTTGGAGACAATAAAAACAGATATAAGGGGTGGGCCATGGGCATTAATATTAGAAAAACAAGAAGCCCTATGGCAATTAAGGATTAATTCCCTGCAATGGCCAGGATTAAATGACAGTTTGTCACTTGCATGTTTTTTTTAAAACTAAAAGCTCTGGAAAGATGAACATTACTAAGAAATGTTGTAAGTGTATTATATTTTTTTAAAAAATAAAATTTAAATAGTTGTTTTAGTGAATGCTTTAGGGAATGTATTGTATTTTAGAGATGAGATAAAGTTTATTTAATGTTTAAGATATATTTTACTAGCAGTGTAGTAAAAAAAGGGAGGCGTGTTTTTTAGGATTGACTGTATGCCTATTTAGTATTTAAATGAAGTGTGTTTTACTGACTGCCTATTTAGTATTTAAATGAAGTGTGTTTTACTAACTGAATTACTTTGAAGAAGTTCCTGACTGAGCAGGGACGAAAGTTTGTGCATATACTTTGTGTGGAATAAATTGTTTGTACTTTGAATCTACTGGTGATATCATCCTTGTTTTTACTGCATCAGCTTCTCTCCAGCTGCGTGTGTGCCATTTTTTGTTCATACTTGGGCAGGGACACGAAGCACTGGTTGGACAGAGAAGATGCTGGAAGTTTTGGCTTGACCACTTGGCTAAGATCTCAACCCTACAGCTGTGCCAGTGGGGAGTCTTATTGGGGATCTGGAGAGAGAGGGAGAGGGAAAAACTAGCCCCAGACTGAGTGTGATCTCTGATGCTCTTAAGGGAAATTGCACTTTACTGTGTGTGTACTTATCCTCCCAATGTGTATATCCCTCACTGTTGCCAGTGGTGAGGATTGAGGCTCCTTGATCACTGGGCCAGTGCAGGGGCATCACAAATGCATTAGTACAGCATTCAACATTTATAATAGACCAGTTCTGTTAAAAAAAGAATCAAAAGTGCAATGTGCCTTGTAGAAGAGTGCAGCAGTTGGATGGAGAGGAGTTCACTTGGGTCATGGGGCAGAGAAGTGATTATGTATTTGGAGCCACAAAAGCAAAAGTAGTTGAAGAACAACCAAGATGATGGGAGGACAATCAGGTACTTCAGTGGACTGCAGTTACTCCCCTCAGCGATGGCTTACTACCAAATACAATCAATGAGGTAGAATGTTTACAGATACAAAGACAAGGTCTTTGAACTCTAAATACCTGATGTGAGTTACAGAATTTACATTTTATTGTTAAGGGCTTTTATTGCCTTTCCAAGGAAATTTTACACTGCTAGGGTAAAAAAAAAATGTTAATTTAGTGGCTATGGGTGGGGGTGCCTCCTCAAGCAGATTCAGCACTACAGTACAGAACACACTGAGGCAGAAGTGAAGGAAAACAAGCTTAGTTTGATTCTTGGAGACTGCCTTACATAGATTTTAACTGAAGGCATACTTCTCAAGTATACCTCATTACGAGGAATGCACCTCATTTAGGGTCTTAAAAAAGTTCATGTTTCTTGAAGTTCCACATTGATGGGAGCTGTCGCACATTCAGTGATAGGAGTTTTTTTAACTGATATCACTGGTAAATAGAAAATAATCATATTAATTCATTAAAAGATCTTTTTATAAGCAAAACCAGTGAGACAAAAATCTGGATATTCTGTGAAAATCTGGACAGTTGAGCACCTTTGGAGAGATGGACATTGTGAACAACAAAAGCACACATGCAGTAGCACATACAAGCTATCAAAAAAATGAAAGAGAAGTGCACTGAGCTCATGCCACCATATGCTTTCTTCTTCAAAAATACTTTTCCTCCAGATCTGAACATCAGGACATAGCTTGTTTTTTTTTTTTTCCAAAGGCCAAATTGTAATATGTGTTGCACATTCTTGGAAATGCTATAATATTATTAAAAGTCTCCCTGTTCTTAAAGAAAAGTCAGTCTAACTGTTCCTAAAAAAAATGTTTTTCCACAAACAAAGAAGAATAGTGTAGTCTCCCAAGAGTCTTATTTCACTGTAATGCCGGGACAGCCCTATTTGTCTGGCATACAATTAAGCACTAACTCTAACATCCCTGTGTACCTCCAGAGAACTAACATCTTCCAAAGAGATCGACACACAAACTGTTGCACTGTATTGCCAGGTTTATTCTTCACTTTAGCACTAAGCCTTTGTTACAGCTACACTATAAAATGATTTATTCCCAGAATGCCAAACCTCCTAGCACATTCATCCAAACCTCTCAACCACTTTGAGCAAGAAATCTGGACAAGACCATGAATAAAAGTGGGACAAAGGCCCAAAAATAGGGGAAATGTTTAAATATTGCTCTTATAAGCTTAGGAAGTTGATAGAATAGCATGTTTTACATTAGCATGAATTTTCTGAATGGTAACAAGCCTGAGACTCAAATGTCTTTCATTAGTTTTTAATTTCAGGCTTTAATGATTTGCCACTAATTTGCCAGAAAAAACACAATTTTATGTAAAACAGACCCCAAAGTATGAGGCAAACATATGGAGAGTCTACAAAAAGTCTGCACAGTTGAGAGGTATCCATTCATCCCCTAGGAGTGGCATTCACGTGCATTAGATCATGTAGCAATTATCTCCAAAAAGGGATTGGGGTACTTGCTTAAGCCCAATGTCTTCAGTGCTCCCATGCATGTAACATGCATAGGCCTAACTCCAACCTCATGACTGCACATTTGCTGTGACACTGTATCCAACAGGGATTCCAGTAATGAATGTGTGCCTGGACAGACACACCACAGCCTGGCACCCCCCGCCCCAAAAAACAAACAAACAAAAAAAAAACAGGTGAGCTAGAAAATGACAGATACATCAGGTGCTCAAGCCACTAGTCCAACATGGGTCACCCAGGCCTTAGTCAGGACTTTACTGCTCTATTCCAACAGAGCTGGATAACTAGAGGACCAACTTAAAGGAGGCTCAGAGCCAAAAAAGAACCTGAAACAGGCTTAATTAGATAGCTTACCTTGCACATTTATCTATAAAGTTTCTGATGTGTACCTGTTTACTGCAATAGCTTAGATGAAGGGCAGCATTATCTACGAACAAGGTACAACATTCTTAGGGAATGACAATTTTTTTTAATCTTTTGTACCAAATCATTTGTTTTATCTTTTCTTGTGAGTATTTACCTAAAAACCTGCTATAGTGCAGTTTTTTTTTAGTTTACTAACTATTCCTTTATTACTATTAAAGGGGTGCAGCTGCCTTTCTTTTTCACTAAGATATAGGTATGCACAAGTAATGTTGGTTTCAGGTATCTGTTGTGTGTTGCATGGTCTTGTAACAAAGAACCACTTCTGGCTGAGCTACACTTCTCTTCTAAACCAGTAGTTCACACTTGAGTCTCTCTCAGAATTCTGTACACCCCAAAAACAGACAGCTAAACATCCCAAAAGGTTAAGCCAGAGTGGCAGCAGCATTAATAACACAACAGTGCAGTAGTGTTGAGATGTAAGCCAATTCAGTCTAAGTGGGTACATAAAGAATGGCATATGTGACATTTTCCTTCGACTGTGGTTACAGCTGACCAGAGGAGACAATGACAGAACAGCTGTCTACTCATCTCTGTAGTGTCAAGGTTGCTAGACCCTGCATATCAAAGTACACTAACGTTCATTTTGGGATGAGACAAAAGAAGAGAATCAGAGGACAAAACTCTGATATGCTTGTATGTAAGCATGCAGTGAGTGAGTGAGTCTGTGTGTGTGTTGTGATACACCTTATAAAGGCAACCACGCCATAAAGCAGTTTTGAAATGACAATATTTCACAAGAAATTGTTGAATAAAATAAACAGAAGGTTTTATTACAGTTGTCAGATTAAGCGCTTTCTCTTCCAAAACAGGAAACTTCATCAGAATCTATTGACATCATATCCCTCCTTGTTTAAATAAGTACACCCATTATTTGATTGGATAAAACCAAAAAGCAATATAAATCAATTTAATTACATAAAAAAAAAAAAACTGGAATAAAACCTACTGTTTATTTTATTCAACAATTTCTTGTGGTATATTGTCTTTTCGAAACTGCTTTATGGTATGGCTGCTTTTATTGGGTGCTGCGTGTTGACCAGACCTTTGTGTTTCACTTGATGTTTTTTGGTTCGGTTTTTCATCCTTGTTTACAAGTTGTGATATACCTTGTTTGTTGGGGGCAGTAGCAATGAGTGTGTGTGTGTGTGTGTGTGTGTGTGTGTGTGTGTGTGTGTGTGTGTGTGTGTGTGTGTGTGTGTGTGTGTGTGTATGTATGCTTGCGAAAAAATATATCACTGATTTATCTGTGGACACACACAAATAATACTGGGGGTGTCTTCTTGAGGTAACATTGATAGTGAACTTAACATCTTCTACATGTGTTCTGTTACATCAGGTAACAAGGAGATTGGTAATCTAATTCCAGATAGCAGTGGCAGCTTTGCAATAATTTAGGATGAAAAGCCATTACCAATTTTTGAGTTTCTGACAGTCAGCATTGTCAGTGATTGATTTGCCAGGGAAGTATTGATGGCTCAACATTTATTTAAAGTTAAGAAATGTGTTTCTTTACTTTAAAATAAATAAATCAAGAGACCATGACACTCCTGTTCCCAACTTGGGAGTGGTGCTGTACACATTGTCTTGATACATATTTCTTAGTTGTACTGATTTTCTTGGTGCATTCCTATTTTCAGGAGTGATTTACCTCATAACAAATTTCTAACTCCCAACTTCCACATGCAAGATTTTTTTTCAACTAAGCAGTGTTAAAAAATAAATAAATAAAACGTCCATAGCACCCCTACTAACAAGTTGAGAGAGATGCTGTACAAAGCGCCCTGATATATACTTCACAACTGTAATGATTTTCATGGTACGTCCTATTTTCCGGACCGATTTAGCCCTTAACACGAATTTCTGATTACCTACTTTTCCAGCCTACATTTTTTTTCATGTGGGCAGTACAATTGTATCTGTCACGTTAGTTGACAAGACAGCCTGGGAGCTGAGTGGAATAACAGACAGTGATTGCAGCTGTCAAGTCAGGTGACATAACAGCCTGGGTGCTATGCAGACTAACAAGCTACAGTCTTATGTAACATTTACTGCAGTATTACATCAATTTAATGTAAGCTGGCCACAAATTATTCAGTACGAACTGGACAGCCAAGCCAGGGAGACAGTGAGTGTACCTATCAACTGTCCCTTGATTTTGCTTCATAATTTCACCCTTTCCCTAGAAAAAATATTAATCTTCAGAGTGTTGCCAGATGCTAGGGTTTTATAAATCTTAATGACCTAGAAATGTTTACTGAAGCAAAACTTGTTCTATTAACTGATTTAGATTAATACCTTAAAATTGGCTGTAATTTTTAGTCTTTATCTTTCCATTATTTTGAACTTTGTCCAGATTTCATCAGCAAAGAAGTTGATAGGTATGTGTAGGGGTATTAGTGTATTTATGAGTAACATGTTGGCCAAAATTTCACTTTCCATTGCAGCCAGACCTCGGTACAGTACACAATACGTGGCTGTTATATTGCAGTGGACGAACCAGAATGCATGTGAAAGCTATTTATTATATGCACAGCGAGGAGCACTGTCATTGGCTCAAGTTCTTGGCTGTGCTGCCTTCTGTGTTCAATGTGCATGCCCTCCCTTATCTTTTGTTGGTTTTAGCCAGATGCTCTGATTTCTACAGACACCTCAAAGACATGCCACAGGCAAACCGGTATTCCTCCAATATCCATGTAGGTAAGTATGCATCGTGTGTGTGTGTGTGTGTGTGTCTTGTGACAGACCTGGCTTGGGGGCAACAGCAATGAATATGTGTATATGCTTGTGGGTGGGTGAGTGTATGCGTACTCATGAAAAAATACCAGTGATGGGGGGGGGGGGCACACTGTTCTGGACAGCATTAGAAATACAGTTAAATTACCTTTCACAAATAGGGCAGGAAATTCCTCAGAGAACATTTTGAGACCCTCACAGCTTCTCATATATTTGCAGCCCCCCACCACCACCACAGCTGTGTAACAGGATTTTTGAGTCTAGTTGGGGCTCCCCATCTTCATCCTCTGCCCTGGGCTTCGTCTAATCTAAAATCAGTCCTGCTCACAGTTAAACATAGAAGGCTGCCACCACTTATGTGAAGGTTGCAGACAAAGTGGCAATTATTTCTTTCCTCACAACTTTTATTTTTTTTATTTTATTTTATTTTACATTTGTTTGCCAGAAAGGTCAGACTGGACACAGGTCCATTTTCAGTGGAGGCTCTGGGAGAAAAGCTCCGGACATAATACATAAAATCAGGACATAATACATTAAATGAGACATAATATAATACATTAAATCAGACATGATATAATCCATCAATCAGACATCAGATATCAACATGACATGGATTATTGACATTATGTTGTTACACAATAAAATCCCTAAGAAGTCACATAACAAACAATATGAGAAATATTAAAATTTTGCATGTAGTTTCTTGCAGAATATTATAACATAATAAGTGCATCTTGCAATAGTGCTGTTGAAAACAACTATAGAAATCAATGAATATTAATGGAATTCACATACATATTCTAACTTTGTCTTTAACAGATTTAGCGTTTTAACCCATTTTGCAGGTCTTTGGATGTATGAGCCTTGCAACTCAACATGGTGGTATAGATATGATACATGCAATACTTTAATTTTGAAGGTGGTGGAGAAATGTTGAAGTTATTCTAGAATGATGGTTAGTGGAAGGGATGAAACAGTGCAACATCAGACATGTTGCGGGAAGTAAGATTCCAATTAAGTCGTAGGGTACTATTAGGCAGAGAAGGGATTAGTAGTGCATATTGTTAAATAGTAAATATAGGCAGTACACTAGGTTTGCATAAAGTGACTATAGCTTGTCTAGTGAAGTGTACCGTTCAGCAACAACGACTTAGAACACATTATTGTGATACTTGTTTGCTTTCACTTTCCTCCCAATCAGACATGTATACAAATGGCTATCTTTTGAGGGTAGGGGTAGGGAGGAATGCTGTGTATTTAAGTCTGACAGTATCAGATTGAAATATGTTGCTGTGGCCATTGGCCTGTTCACTTTTGTCCCAGTCAGATGGCTGTTTTGTGAAGAAAGGGCTAAGGAAGCATTTTGTATATGTATAACAGCAACAACTTGAAATATCTGTAGCCATTTCTTCTTTCACTTCCATCCTAATCTAACACCAGAGAGGTGTTTAGAAGCTGACTATTGTTTTCATGGGGGTGTGGACAAGAAGACAGTCAATAGTCCCAGATAAGATTTATGTATCCTTATAAACACTTGTCTTCTCAGTTTTCTGTCAGCTTTGAGCACATTTCTTTCTTTAGTCACGATGCTTGTTCCGGCTGTCATTGAATCAAAAGTTAAAAAAAACTGTAAAATGCATTTCAGAGCATCTAGAACCTCCATAACACCTCCCCAGCTTAATTAATTTATTTCACTGCAGTCTTAATAAGTTAGGGTGTGTTAAAGGGATAGTGGAAAAACCTGAAGAATAAACTCAAAAAGTAAAAGAACAAGAAAAAAATGTTAGGATGCTGTGTGTATGTGTGTTGTGTGTGGGGGTATTTTTGTGAGGGGTCAGGATGGGAAAAAAAATGGGGTTGGGCAACCCAAACACAAACAAATATCACTACGAGAAACTTAATGCATGGTATTATGAATTCTTTTAATGCCTGCATGAAATTTTCTTTCTGGAAGTCTTTGCTCACAGCTTTATGTGTACATTTCTAAATATTCAGAACATGAAAATAAATTGAAATATGAGTGTACCATGAAGAGCGATTATATAGAGTGACTAATGAGGTTCACAATAGGCCAGAAGTAGCTCTCCTATCCATATGTGTTTTGAATCTACCACTGATATTATGTATTATCTAAATGGCCAGTTAAAGAACTGAAACACTTGAAAGCTGTACATAAGAAAAGGAAGGAAGGATTTGGCATAATTTACTACACTAAGGACCTATATTAAGTCTAATGTATTCCCATAAAATTCCATTAATGCTCATAAACTGTTTCTCTGTATATGTATCTCCTCCTTAAATGTGTGTGATGCATACGTTAGATGTGGATTCCTGTACTGTATATAACGCCTGACTTGTATTTGCTTAACCTCTTTTATGGTTATCTTACACTGTATATAATTCTTCAATTTCTGTTTAAATTTTTATGATTGTTTCAATGATTGTAGAATATAAGGAGCTTTTCTTCTCCACTGAAAAGGGATGTATACCAAACCCAGTCAGACTATCCTGGTAAACAGCAGCAAAATAAATAAACTAAAATTAAATAAATAAACTAAAATTAAATGAAGTAAAAAGATCTGCTTTACTCTTCATTTTTGGTGTGCTGGTGGTTGTCACAGTCTGTGATCCACATGCAATTAATAATCCACTGACAGTGCAAATGGGCAAACACACTTACAGTGAGTTATATGCAAGACCTGGAATTAACAATAAAAAAATAATGGGGGAGACAGGGGTTCCCTAATGGTTTGTTGACAGGTGTTAGTATACTGACATTCTATGAACTGCTGGCAAACAGAGCATTACCAACATCCTTTTATATAGTAGATACACAAATATCTAACAGGCATTTTTTTTATTCTCTAGCAAATCAGACTAGTCATATTATCCATTTCAGTGTGTTGAGAAGGAGAGGAACAAACGTTTTACTGCTTGCTGTGCTTCAGTATTTACTTCCATGCTGTCTTATAAATTGAAAACTGAAATTAATATGCTTCATAAAGCAATTTAGGATTTAAGACAAGAGCTGTATAAAAGGTCAACGTACAGTTTCACTGAGTCCTATTTAATCCACACACTTTTGCTGACACAAGTGAGTTGACTTTAAATGCTACAAACCCACCATCTACACAGTTAGAAGTAGGTAAGAAGAATAAGTGTGCAAGTCATTTTGTGCTATACTATTACATGGGATTTCATAAGAAAAAAATGCTGAAGAAGTGTTTTTAAGCAAAATACAGTTAGTAAAATAGAGTTTATGTACTAGTCCTTTTTTTTTTTTTTTTATAATTATAAACTCTGGTATGACTATAATTAGTGAGGAGGATACTGAAGATGCCGCCCACAAAATATATACATTTTTGGTAAGATTTAATATGTAGTTTTCATGGGTTCTAGTTTAGAACTTCGAATCTGCAAAAGATCGAAATTCACATTTTCGCTATAACAAGCTCGAACATGCAAAAGCCCAAATGTTGAAAAAGCCAATGTTCTAAAGCTCGACTCCTATGCATTTAAAAGCACATGTCATGCAACAGTGAAGTATATTTCAGGGTTATGCATAGCTCTGAATGGCGGAAGTGAGCTATACCATTCCCAGTAGCAGTGGTAGTGTTTCTGCCACTAGCTTATCACAAAAGCAATATTTGTACCCTGTACAGATGGGCACATTTACCATCTTGAAAGAAAAACAGCTACAAGAAAGTACTGGTGTTGTGTTCTAAAAAAAATTAAGTTGCAGAGGATAAGCTGTAACACTGACTTCCGCAGATGGTGAAGTCTGTGTCCCATCACCATTCATCAGATCCAAGTGACGTTGAAAAGTATATGACATACAGCGATCTTAGGCAAAGGTTACAAGTATGCAGGATACACTCTGCTTAACAGTGGATGATGTATTAGCTACTACATCCATATAAAGTGTTTCTTTACCAAGCTGTAAAGCCATGTTCGCAGATTAGTGCAGAAACTGTGACGGAGATCAGCTTGGACAACACAGATGTAGAAATGTTAATTCTAAAAAAAAAATGGATGTTTATATGTAAGAGACTCTCAGATGCCGGTAAAGGAAATCAAGTCTTAGTATTATGCTCTGAGATTAATTTAAGGGACTTGAGCAGGGCAAGAGTGTGGTTGATTGGAACATTTCTAACGAAAGGCACAATATGTCAGCAACTATGTACAATATACATGGCTTTGTCCATTACTGTCAGAGAACCAAGTTAACACCCCTTACTATATTGCTTGATGAGTAAAAAAGTCACTGAAATCATACGATTTTCTGTGGCAATGCATTTTCGAACCTGATTACTAAAGTAAGATAATCATGTGTGACTTTGACAGCACATCTATAAAAGGTATTAGGTTAAATATTAATGGTGCTCCTCCTAAAGGATGCCTATTTCACTTTAGCCAGAACATCTAGCATAGAGTGGAAAGTCTGGGTTTAGCACCATTTTACAGCAAAGGTATCGTAATCCTAATTATCAGTTAAAAAGTTGGAAGCTCTGTCATTCTTGGACCTTACTGCTGTTAAGCACGTCTTTGAAGAGGTAAAATGTGCATTTCCTGGGAAAAGAAAAGACTTGGTAAAAGTACTTTGAGGAGAGGTACCTATACAGGAAGCCATAGAAATTGTTACATGGACAGTCAGTAGCTGTACATTTCCGCTGATTTTTCCATTGGAGTTTTGGAACATTGCTACCATGAATAAGCTGATCTTGCTTTATAGACAGAATTTTGTACAGGCTTGGCATCACAGGGTTCGATGCCTGTTAGGTAGGAGACAATCTGATTTGATATCTGTAATGGCTGTTATCAGAGAACAGAATCCTGTAGATGAATAACAATTAAGAATACCCACTGGATGTTCGCCTACACCTAATACTCTGATAAAGTTCTATTTGTACTGTAATAAAGAAAGAAAGCTGTTGCCTACCACACATTTTGTTCTCCATGGTTATTTGTTGCTTTTTCTTGAACTGCTACTAACAAAGCATTTCTTCAGAGTTTATTAGTTTTTTTGTGCTTGAGTCGCTGGGCTTTTATTAGCTATGTAATCATGGTTTAGCTTTTCTCTTATTTATTTTTTTTATTTTCAGGGAAATGCAACTCATTTTAATCAACTACATAGTTAGCTATTTTACCACTGTATTTTTAATCCACTGCAAATGTGCTTCCTTCAGTTTTATCCTGTTTTCAACAAAACTGCTCATGCAGACTGGAAACTCAAGACTTCTTTTTTTCCATTATGGATAATTAAATAATTTCTGGTTTCTGTAAACAAAAAACTGTGCCATGTGAGGAAAATTATCCAGTCTTTTCAGCACAATACCAGCAGCTCAAGCAGTCTGCAGTAAACAATGTATTCACATTCTTCAGGGCCAAAATAAATCTGCTTCATTTGCAGAACTCTGAACATGTTGGAAATACTGGTTATTCACGAAATTATTTAATGCTATTCTTCTCAAGCAGCTGGGAGGTTGTAAGTTATTAGCAACCCAAATAATTCTGCAGCACACCACTTCAATCTGTTGCACGTGAATTAGGTTAGGTTCAGTTGTTAAGCAGATTGCATTTTCCTGTTTGTAGTGAACAGGAAGAGACAAAATGCTGAACCAAATGCTGTGCTAGAGTAACAAAGCACAAAATCACAACTCACTCACTCACTGGTGGCTGTAAACATGCATGTCCTTGTCTGTCTAAATTGGAGGCAGCTGAAAAACATTTCCTGACTTTCTTCCCTGATAACTATTGTGTTACACCGTCCTGCCTTAAAAAGATAAAATCCAAAATACTGTTCTGTTTTATAACTGCATTTATAAATGCATTTTAAAGATGAAAAAACTCTGCTTTCTTTACAATTTTTCTGAGTACTAGACACTTCTATATTTTATTATATGTCTTAAGCTAGAAAATAAAAATATTTTCCATGACTGTTGTGGGAATTTTAAATTCCAGTAGCATGCTATAAACACTTCTGTTATATTTCAGATACATGTTAATTTCTGATGCTGGCTGAGTAAGACAGGGGCTTAATCTGTCTACTTAGGTAGATGATGGGGTCAACTGTGACCTGAAACCATTCTTGATATTATCATCATGCCACCTACAGTACAAGTCTGTCCAGATTTACACGACAATGCACATCTGTTTGTGTGTGTGTGTGTGTGTGTGTGTGTGTGTACGTGTACATGTGTGTGTGTGTGTGCACGCGCGTGCTCCCCTGTGTGTGTGTGTGTGTGTGTGTGTGTGTGTGTGTGTGTGTGTGTGTGTGTGTGTGTGTGTGTGTGTGTGTGTGTGTTATGGGAAGACAGACTTTTCTGTCACACAATGGGAGCCAAGATGTGTAATTATCCAACCCATTAATTGATACAGCACCACTAGGATAATATGGTCACACACAGCTGTCATATAGTGTTACCCAGCCATGACGCAGATCACTTGAAGGATTTAAATCAAGTCCCTTTGGACTACATCACTTGGGAAGAACTGCCAATCTCAGAAAGCATGCAACTCTACTTAGGTTTGAGGGTTATTCAGTTTATCTCATAACCAGACACACCATCCACATGTAAATCCCAAAGAAATCTACATTCAATTGTGCTTTAAAGCTTTTCCCTAGGTGCTTTTTCCCTTCTGCCTGACCATTGAGCCAACCCCCTATCATACTCAAGCTCATTTACAACCCAGGGGTGGAGAATTCCTTCAGATATTCTAGGCTGATAAACATGTGGAAGAGCCTTAGTCCAGGCACACATCAGGGAGTTAGATGCTCTCACTGCATTCTGGCAATGAGAGCTGTTTCGTATAATAACTCAAATCTATCATCTTTGGTAGTGATGTGGGGACCTACATCACTGCAAAGAATGCCTATGCCACTCTACCAACTTGTTATTTATTTCACACATCTGACAAGAGCTACCATCAACGGTTTAGGAAACCAAGCCCATATTCCCTGCACTGTCTCTCACCCTTTTCAACTGTATCTCTGCCCCCTGGCAGTGACTATGTCAGAAGATTTGGCATGAGCTGGTGAGGACCCCTACCAGCAATGCTGTCAAGTGCCCAAACTACTAATCAAGCTCTGGTTGCCTGGGCCACAGTCAGAGCTTTATTCCTCTATTCCACTGGCGTGCCACACCAGTTAGGGCTTTATCCCTCTATGCCACTTTAAAGCTGCATGTAATATTCATCTGCCTTCCCTGTACAAATGTAACTCATTCATTTTAAAGAAAGCTTTCCTATACTCCAACACTTTACATACTGTCTACAAAGTTAGCCATGCTTCACATATATCCTTTGCAGATCCTCATGACTTTATTTTTAACTGGGATGACCTTTCTTCATTAAAACGAAAGTTAACACCAGCAAGTTTTCATGTTTTAATTCTGTTTTCTTTACACTGTGCAGTGCGTTTTCTAATTTATATGCTATAGCCTTCTTTTCGGATCTGCCTAGATTACTAATAATGATGTACAATCTACAAGGATCAACACCTCCAGCATGGGAAATCATTTTACTTTTGATTCTTAGACCTGATACAGTAGAATAGTCTACTTTATCATTCTGTCTTACCAGATGGGACAGTTAGAGCTGTTGCCTGCTCTTCTTGAGTCCCCATGAGAGTTTAGTACTCTGTTGTAGATTCCATCCACAGCAAGCCTGACATCATCTCAGACTTGTCCCAGTCTTAGAATATGGCATTCATAAGAAATACCAGGCTAAATGAAAACCTTACTCTAGTAGTTCTTGTCCCTCATGTACTCCACTATTCAGTATTATCAGCTGTACCAGATCTGAGATGGGAGGGGATTTCCATAGTTCATTTTCTTGTCCCTGTAGGAACCTAGGCATCAGCTGGTGCTACCACCTTCTCTGAGTAAGTCACAGGCATAACAGGAAACTTGTGGGTACCTCCTAATCTATCATCCACCTGGTACTGCAAGGACATTCATTCTCTTTACGAAACAGACTTTCTCATGTCCCTGGTGTTTTACAGTCCAAACTGGGTACTGTAGGGGAACTTTTGCATCCAAGATAATACAGAGTCAATAGGTCTGTTAAACAACTTCTTTATATTTAAAACGAATTTGGTTTAGCACATGGTACATCTGCAGCCCATCAGCATAGGTACATCTTGAATGTGATTACCCATCTTAATGTTTCCACCAGTCACTTGTTGGTGGAACCTGGCAAATCACTGTTGGGCTCACTTTGTAGCCAGTCCTTTCTGGCTGTAACCTCCCTAAGTCATAGGTTGTGCATGCAATGCAGGGATTTTAGGATCTCCAGTCTTACATCTGCTCTTCCAAAGTATCAGTGCACATGGCTGAGATGAGCATGTTCCTGTCTATAACATGACCCAGACAACCTTACTGGATTTTTTGTTAGCTGCTGTGCATACCCAATCCACTTGTGACAATGGAGCCATGGTATGATTTTCAACATTGTCTACTATGATATATTTTTATAAGGCTTGTATACACCACCTGCTCATGGACAAGTTTCAACTTTTAAATCAGTATGCTGTCTACCCAAAATTAGGTCTGCCAGAAGAAAATTGTATTTGTCTTTGGAGATCTCTACAGAAGTTCACTGACTAGCCACTGTTTTCCTGGTGGGAAAGGACTGTGCAGTCCAGCCTACATCACCACCTAGAAGGCTTTTTTGTTGATGAATTTGAATTGGACACTTGGTTTATCATTGTGATACTTGCCTTGATCAGAATGGACTGAGAACTCAGGTAGATAGCAAATGATCGATAATCAGATACGAAGAGTAGTAGAATGTAAGATGGGAGATGAGCAGTTTGGGTTCAGATCAGGATGCAGCACAACTGACCCAATGTTTGTAGTGAGACAGATAGTTGAGAAGAAGCTAGAGATGAAGAAAGAATCCAACTGTGCATTCCTAGACTTGGAGAAAGCATATGACAAGGTCCCAGTAAAGCTGATCTGGGCAGTACTGTGGTGGTTCAAAGTCCCAGAAACACTGACAGAATTAGTGCAGGCTATGTGCAAGCACCCAATAACTCAAGAACATATAGTGTTCAGCCTCACAGAAGGGTTGCCAGTGGGAGTGGTTGCACAGCAGGGTTCAGCTCTGAGCCCATTGCTGTTTATACTGGTGATGGGCTACACTAGCAAACAGGCTGGAGGGGCCAGATCAACAAAGTTGTTGTATAGACATGATGTGGCGTAACAGGCAGATTCTTAGCAAGAACTTCAGCAAAGGATAGTGGAATGGAATGCAAAACTGAAGGCACATGGGATGAAACTAAGCACAGATAAGACAGTGGTAATGACAGCAAGTTGGGGAAATCAGAAGAAGCTGGGAACTGAGATAGAAGGGAAGATAGTGGAACAGGTAAACAGCTTCAGGTATCTGGGAGGAGTGGCTGAGGAGAAGGGAAGTCTGAATGAAGAGGTCAAAGCTAGAATCAGAGTGGCTGCAGCTAACTGGCATAGAGTCTCAGATGTAGTCCATGACAAAAGAATGCCAAAGAAGCTGAAAAGTGAGGTGTACAAGACAGTGGTAAAACCAGTACTACTGTATGGTCTCAGCAACCTAAGCAGTAAAGGCAGAGCAGATGAATATGCACGAGGTGATGGAAATTAAGTGCCTGAGAAGGATGGTAGGATGCACACTGTGGGACAGATGAAGAAATGAGGACATAAGAGCAGACACCAAAGTAGCTCCAACTGCAAAAAAGATAAAAGAGAACAGATTATGGTGGTTTGGACACGTGCAGGAAAGCAGAAGACAATTTGGTGAAGATGACTTGGGACACACAGAAAGAAGGTAAAAGGAAACGAGGATGTCCAGCAAAGAGGTGGATGGATTGTGTGAAAAAAGATCTGCAACAGTCAGGCATGAGCGTGGAATTGAATCGAGAGAGATAGTGACAGTTAATATAATACCCCGACCCCATGTAGAAAATGGGGAAAAAGGGGGCTGATGATGATGATGACGAGGAAGAGGAAGGTAATTGCAAACATGTTTTTTGGGAATGTAATAAGTTAGTAGATTAAAAAATTCCTTACACAGTACTTTCTCAGAAATGTTGGGAAAGGAAATGGTTGTAACTAAGGAAATTATTCTTTTGAGATGGCATACCAGGTAGGAATTAGTAGGGTCTTAATGATATTGGCAGCCAAAAAGCAAATACTAGAAAAGGGAAATCAAAATGTAAACCAACTGCAATTGAAATAGTCAATATTGTACAGGAGGTAAAAGAACTTGATGTGGGATCTTTAGAAAAGGGAAAGAACAAATTATATAGAAATAAATGGAATTTGTGGCACAAATATTTGCAGAAAAATTATCAGGAAGAGGACTTATGTTTTTGAGCAAATTATGAATGTAAATTGTTTGAAAAAAAAGTACAGTTATGTAAATAAACTTACCATAACAATATATGTTTGAATAGATTACTGTTGCAGTAGCATAAAGGTATATGGCTACATATCCAGCCAAGGATACTGGACGTCTGTCCAGAGTACTTAAAATGTTGTCTGCCTTCCTCACACACTGTATGTCCACTTAAGCAAAAAAAAAAAACATGCTGATATAACTAGAATGCATGGTACAACATTTTCACAGCTTTCTTGCAACAGAAAGGAAGGCTGCACTAAAAAATCTCATGTCCAGAAATGTCAAATACTGCCTACTTAGAGCATATCAGAAAAAAAAGGACAAAGGTGAATGGGACCTCAACCCAACCAAGGGTAAGCAATAATAAAATAGGAGGAGGAAGGAGGGAGGGTGTCAGCACTACAGCAGTTATTTGTTTGTACATCTACTGTTAGATATGTTTACATATGTTAATCATTACATCCCTGTTGCAGTAGTATAAAGCTATATTGGACATCTGTGAAAACTTAGAAAGGGGTGGAAAAAGAAGCACCAAAGTCCAAAAGACCCTAGAAAATAGAGCTAGCAAATCCTGTTCTGGCTCAAGAAAATAAATCAGTTTTATAGTGCTTAGCGTAAGTGTGCACAGAGGAATAAGCTGCTGCCTCTAGAATAGCTCTAGAGTCCATTCCTTTCCAAAAGTTCCCAGAAGTAGCCACATAAATATTGGAGAGTGCCCTAACATTCTGAGTGGGTCTTTTCCTATGTTGAGAATAGCAGGAATGAACAGCCTGAGAGAGATATCTTGATATAGTTTGTTTGGAAATTGGCTGTCCTTTTTTCTGATCTTCAAAGGAAATAAAAAGTTGGTCTGACATAGTTGCCTGTGGACATTCAGGGAATGCAAAATTCACACCCCCTGTTCTTGGGGAAAGGAAAGAATACACAGAGATGAATAGACTGACTTCAGGAACAACCTTGGGCATGAAAGAAGGATAGTCTCTAAGAGTCACCCTACCCTTGTGAAAAATCAAAAGGAACCGAGAAGACATAATGGCTTGCAACTCAAGTGCTAATCTAGCTGAAGTCAGAGCAATATGTAAAACTGTCTTCCAGGTGAGATACTTTATGGAAAAGCTACATGCAGGTCCAAATGGAGACAGAGTTAATTTCTATAATATAGAAGACCCCAAGATAAAATCACCTGTGGTCTAAAATACAAACCCCCTTTCAAAAACTGTTTGACTTGGAACAAAAAATAAATTGTATTTTTAGAAAAGGGAAGAAACATATTGCAAATAAATATAAATGGAATTTGTTGGGAACAATACATTTAGAAAAATGATCAGAAAGAGGACTGATGTTTAATGGAAGAAAGGAAATGAACAATTTATTAATGAAAATTGTTAAATACAGTTGCGTAAGTAAACTTACCGTAACAGTAGATGTATGATGAGATCACAGTTGCAGTAGCATAAAACTATATGGGTAAAGGCAGCAGTACATAGCTAGGGTGGGGCAAGGGGGGAAACTGCCATGGGCATAAAGAGCTGAGGGTGGGAGGCACAATCAGCCAACCTGGATCTCTCTTTAATCCAGTATAAACTTTTAAAAGCCAGTATTGTATTTGCTGTCAAACCGGAGCATAGTAGTGATCCATGTGTTGTCTAAACTGTAGCAACTGTTTGTTACATTGTAGCAGGCAGTTTGCTACAGTTTAAAAGTGAAAAAGAAAAGATTTTAAGCTTTTTTCCTGAGCATTGTAGCAAACAGTTTGCTACAGTTTAAAAGAACAAACACACACACACACACACATGCACACATACACACACACACACACTCTCTAACTAAAACATGAGCAATATAGCATTATGTGCAGGCAGGGTATAAACTAATTAAACCATGCTAACTGTGGATTAATCCTCTGATACCTTCACCCAGTGGTGGGTTACTGTTAAATTATATCCCCATTTTTCTGTAACTCTAATCTCTCTTTTTAACAAAATAAATATATATAAAGAGAGAGAAAGATATTGAGCAAAAAATCAAGAAAGTTCATTAATAAAACTATTAATTGGAGTTTCCCTATTCTTCTCAGATTATGGCAGAATGTTCCATTGTTATTATGTCACAGTAGGATATGATGAAGATTTAAGTCCTTATATTTAATCTGTAAGATCACGGGAACTGAAATCTGGACAATATTCCTTTAAGCCATAGTTGTTGATGCAATTATTCTTTTTAATGATCTTAATACAAGAAATTTATACAATGCCCAACATAATGGGGGGGACAAATGTCCAAAAATAGGAACAGATTTTATTGGTCTTATAAACTTAGAAAGTTACTGAACTAGTGGGTTTTGTATTAGAGTGCATTTTCTGAAGGATATGAAGCTTAAACTTAACATGTCTCTCATTATGACATCAATATGCAGTGGCTTGCCTTAAAATTACATTTTACATGAGGAAAAGACCAAAACTGTGAGGCAAAAATCTAGACATTCTGCAAAAATCTGTACAGGTGAGAAGTACAAGAGCCTGCGTAGATATTAGGAGGGATAGTGCAGAAATTCAAGGAAAATCATGTACGTTTCTATTTCTTCACATTTGTAGAATGGACTTGATTTTTCTTGTATTTTGCTCTGTCTTTCAAGCATGTGCTAATAGAAAAGTCTGGCCTCTCAATGGTACTTAAACCAGACTTTTTTTTTTCTTTTGAAATTGCTTAGTTTACAAAGGGCATGTTGATTAGGTTGTTCAATTAGCATACATATTTCTGAATATGAATGAACAGCTACTATATAATTAAGCAGTAGTTCATGACTGAGTGTTGGTATATCAGGATTTACCCACAGCTGGCATGTTTTTTCTGTTAAAGTTTTACAAGGGATAGCGCAGAGATATAAGAAAATCAGGTATGTTTATGTTTCTTTTAGAGAACATACCTGATTTTTCTTCAGTTTTGTTCTGCCCCTAAGCATACTCCAAAAGAAAGTCCAGCTGCTCAATTGTACTTTAGGAGACAGAGTTTATTCTATTCGTATATGCTCGATTTACAATGGGCACGTTGAATGGGATGTCCAATCATCATGCTTGCTTTGAATACAAATGAGACATCATCGCATAATTTTGTGGATAAAATGGTCAAAGGGAAGCCTATTTGTTGGCTTAATTTACTTGTTTACCAAAATTTCTACAAAAAGTGAAATAACATATATAACGATGCCATTCTATATTATATTCATATAGTTTAAATATTGATATTTGATATGTTTTCCTTTTTTTGTTTGTTGAATGTTTTATCACTTAATATAAATGGTCTGAATCACCCAATTAAATGATCAAAGTTGCTAGAATTGATTGATTTATATTCAGTTACAATTATTTTTTCTTACAAGATATTCATGTCTATTGCTACATATTGTGTGCCTGTAGACAAGAAGCTCTTTAACTTTTCATTAATTCATGTTTTTGATAATAAATTTAAAGGTATACCATTAAAGAAAATAATTTGGTTGATACCTACTATGATACAAATAACAGGACAGCCCTAATTAAATTAAAATATAATCAGATGATATTGACTATTGGCTCAGTTTATGCACCTTTTACTAATTACAATCTGATCCTGAAAGAATTATCAGAAGGCCTCAGCTATTTAAATTGTAATAATGTAATTTTGGCAGGAGATTTCAATATTTGTTTAAATTCTATGTACAGATCAAATAAAAGCCCCTTAAAAATTTTATTGGCTTCCTACAATATAACTGATTTCCAGAATAAGAAATTTCCATCGTATTTTATATCCCAAGAAAACGCCAAAGAATTTTTTCCTCAAGTAGACTGCAAATGTTGGAGGTACAATGGGGAAGAAAGAGATAACTGGGAACATATATTTTAGGAGTGTAATGAGCTGGCAGACTTTAAAAATTCCCTGCAGTCTAGCCTGTCAGAAATGCTGGGTGAGTAAACTGGTGTAACTAAAGAAATGATTTTGAGCTGTGATATGGAATCAGAATTGCCGAGACATAGTAAGACATTGCTGCGTTTAATTCTGATGGCTACCAAAAAAGCAATTACTAGAAAATGGAAATCAAATACTAAACCAACCATACTTGAAGTAGTAAATAAAGTAGCAGAGATAAAAGATCTGGAAGTGTGATTTTTAGAAAAGGGGAGCAGCAAATTACACACAAAAAAGAGGAATAGTGGGAACAATACATGCAGAATAATGTTTGGGAGGAGAACATTTTGAGGTTTAAGGGAAGGAAGGAAATGAATGTATGTGATGTATAATGTCTGCAACTGAAAATATGTCAATATGTCTTGTTTTCATTTATATAAATGTATGACTACTTATGTCAAAAGTGATAATTCAGTATAGATGTTTCTTGTTTAAAAATATGAAATTAATTTCTATCATTTTTGGATTTTACACAAACTGACAGAAGACATAAAATGACAAAGAAAATATTATATATTTGTTTCAACACATTCTATATTTTTAAATGTTAGTATTTTAGCAAGAGAAATTTCAAATCAATCACCATTATTGGGGAGAAATGATTTGTTCAGTTCAAAACAACTTCAATAAATCTTATTTTACTGACAAATCAATACAACTAAAATATGAAAAAAGAAAAAAATTGATAAATTAGCTGAAATAATTTTAACCTCAGACCACTTAATATGCATAAATTATGATAAATATATCAATGCTCTAAAATACTATCATAATGGGATCAGTTATGTCAGTCTCTTGGTCAAACAGAACTAATAAAATTGAAAAAAGGCAGATAACATTTCGCAGAAAGTACAGTTGTATAAGTAAACTTACCGTAACAGCAGATGTTTCAATAATCACTGCTGCAGTAGCCTTAGCTGTATGGGTTATATCCTGCATAGAATACAGCAGATGGCCAGCTTCCAAAGCTTCAGGGCATCTTCCACTCACCCAAACCATCAGTCAGCTTGAGCTGAGCTGACTAAGAAGACGGGTGTGGGCACATTCATGCCAAAAGAGAGCGGTAGGCTGAGATGCGGAAGGACAATACTAGGAATAACAAAAAAATAAATTTCCACACTCTGGCATAAATAACGCATCAGAAAATAAGGGGGGTGGAGGGAGTGTCTACTGTGGCAGTGATCATTCAAACATATACTGTTATGGTATGTTTACTTACATAGCTATACTATGTTCATCATATTGATCACTGCTGCAGTAGCCTTAGCATAACTCTCAACTGTCTAGATTTTCACAGGATGTCCAGATGTTTGCCTCAAAGTTTAGTTCTGTTCCTGATAAAATTTGTGGTTTTCTGAAAAATCATTGAGAACTGAAGTCAGTAAATAATGACAGACATTTAAGTTTCAGACTTCATACCTTTCAGAAAATGCATTCCAACACAAATCATGTTATTTTAGCAACTATGTTTAATCCAGCAAGATTTAAAATCAACCTATTTTTGGGCCTTTGTCCCACCATTATTTTTCCCTTTGTCCAGATTTATTGTGCTAAGAGGATGAGTGGTATGAGCCTTAGTAATATAAGTAGATTTCCTTAGATTACTAAATTTGGGAGGTGGAGGGAGAAGAGTCCAGGAACCCCTGGAGAATGGTCCTAGCAAAGCCTGATCTAGAGCTAAAGAACGAATCAAGCTTATAGTGCTTTGTAAAAGTATGTACAGCGGACCAAGTTTCAGCTTTCAGGATACTTCTAGAATCCAACCCTTTCCAAAAAAAACACAGATGAAGCCAAGGCCATGGTAGAGTGGGCCTTGACTCTGCCTCAAATAGTTTTGTTGTGTTGAGTGTGGGTAATATCCCTAGCCAACAATTAATTTGGAAATAGTCTGTTTTGACACAGGCTGTCCCTTCCTCCTACCTTCACAAGAAATGAACTGATCCCAAAGATTTACTTCTGTCAAGCTAGTACCCGAGTTGTCTATGGACAGCCAAGGTATGGATTATCCTTTCTTCCTCATTTTTATGTTCAGGAAAGAAAATGGGAAGATGGATAATTTGGCTTAAAGTGGTATCCAAGTTTACCTTCAGGCATAAAAGGAGGATTAATTCTCAAGGTTAGTTTACCTTCACAACTGTGCTTTTCTTTAACAGTAGATGTTTGAGAGATCACTGATACAGAAAACTAAGCAATATGGGTTATATCCTGCATAAGATATAACAGCCAGCCAGCTTTCAAAGCTTCATTGTGCCTTCTGCATGTTCAAACCATCAATTAGCTTGTGATAAGCAGACTAAAAAGACAGATTTGAGTGCCAAGCCTTTCAGAGCTATCATGCCAACAGAGTAATGTAGATTGAACCCTGAAAGCACAATGTTAGGAATAACAAAAAAATAAATGTCCACACCCTGGTATAAACAACTTACCAAAGTTCAACAACTTCCAAGGTATGCAAGCAGGGCAATAGTGCAGGGCCAAAAAATCAAGAATCTGATGTCTTACCATATATACTTATAGGTATGTATGTAATGTTTTGTATTTTGTGTTTGCTATTTGCACTGAAGAAGGCTTGTCTGAAACCAGACATATTTGCAATTGATCCGAAGATCTGAAAGATTTACTTCTGTTAAGGTAGTACCAGAGTTGTCTGTGGACATCCAAGGTATGGGGTATCCTTTCTCCCTCATTTTTATGTTCAGGAATGAAAATGGTGAGATGGATAGTTTATCTTAAAGTAAACTCAGATACGACCTTATGCCAAAAAGAAAAATAATTTCATGAAGAAAGCTGCCTCTTTGGAAAATGAGGTAGAGTTAACTCACCCTAAGAGCCTGGAATTCTGATATCCTTCTTGCAGAGGTCAGTGCAATCAGTAAAACTGTTTTCCATGTTAAGAACCTCAGGTCAGTCAGGTTAGCTGGTTCAAATGGAGGAAGTGCTAGCTTCTCTAAGACCAAATTAAGATCCCAAGGAGGGACCACCGCTTTCTTGGAGGCCCCTTATGTAAAACCTTTTTCAAAAACATTTTCACATGAGAATGCTTTGAAAGAGGAGGATCCATGGACAGACATGATGAAATGGCAGATAAATGGACCTTGGCAGAGGAATAAAAAAGACTATAGGATAGTAACCCACATGAATATTATAAACCCAGAAAACAATTAGCCCTGAATGGGTGTTGATTACGTTGTTGGCACCAACTAGAATACTGTTTCCATTTGCTAATATACAATTTTCTAGTAGCAGCTTTCTTGCTTCCATTAGTACCTGCTGCATTTCCTCATTAAACATATGCCAAAATGGAATAAAGACCTTATCATCCAGGCAGTCAAATGAAGTTGATTGAAATTGGGGTGCATCAACCACCTCTGCTGTTGTGCGAGCAGATTCGGTTTGTGAGGAAGCCTGTGGTAATTCCTCTTGGTCATTTCCAAAAGAACTGAGAAACAGTTACCTGAGCCAGAAGGAAGTCAACACAATTCCTTCTGAATCTTCAAAGTACCCTGGCATCAGAGGAAAGGGTGGAAAAGTATACGGGAACATTCCTGTCCAAGAAAAAAAGCCATATGCCTTACAGGTCTTCTTGCATGGAATCCTTGAGCAGAATCTTGTCATCTACTTATTCACAGAGGAGGGTAATATGTCAAATATCAAAACTAGGAAAAAACCCTGATGTAGTTTCCATTTCTGTGGGTCTGCCCTTGCCCTGCCCAACCTGTATGCCACACAATTTTGCTCTGACAGAATGTAGGATATCTGTAGATGACATTGTTCTGTGAAGCTATATCACAATCCCACACACATTGATCTTTTATCCCTTCTGAAACTGCTCCCCAAGTAAAGTCTGAAGCGTTTGTGGTTAATGACTGCTTTGGAACAGGGACACAGAAGGTAAGACGCGGATTTGAAGATATTTGCTGTCTCCACCAAGTGATTTCTCTTCTGACAACCCCCAGCACTGACATTTGAAAAGATAAATGATATTAGTGCTGGGACCAAAGAGACTTCAAATACCATTGTATCTTTCTCATGTGTAGTCCTGCCAGGAGTATTAAAGGAATCAGAGATGCCATGAGACCCAAAATTCTAAGGCATTCAACTTGCAGTGACCAAAGTACGAGTAGAAAACTTTAAAAACATATCTAGATAAAGATATATCTTTTCTTGTGGAAGAAAAGCTCTTTGAACTGAGGCATGAGAGGCAGAAAAGGCTTTTGAATGTTCTCTTGGAGCCCCAGCTTGTGTAAGAGATATCTCAACCAAGTGACAGATTCCTTACACATTGAAAAAGACTTTGCAAAGATAGCAAACCAACTAAATATAATACAATATGGATATCCTGTAGCCTGTAATGAGCTACAACTGGAGCTAGACAGTTTGTAAATACTCTTGGTGCAGTCTATATGTCAAAGGGTACAGTAGAGAACTGATAATGCGATCCAGAGACACAAAACCTTAAGAAACACCAGAAGTCTAGATGAATAGGGATGTGATAATAAGCATGTTTTAAATGTAGTGTCACCAGAAAACTTGAATGAGGAAGAAGAGATAAGAGGTTGTGAAGTGACTTTATTTTGAATATGGGTATTATCACAAACAGGTTTAGGAAAGAAAGATCCAGAACTCGTTGCCAGGCATTTTATTTTTTGGCACTACAAATATAATTGAATAAAAACCTTTTTCCAGCTGTGAAGGAAGAACTTGGTTCTATCACACCCTGGGAAAGCATGTGATGGACATGTGGAAATAAGGGAGTCTGGTCTAGTGAATGAGGGATTACCCCCTGAAAATGAGGAATTTTCTTCCACTGCCATCTGTAGCCTTGATGAATGGTCTTCAGAACCAGTCTGCCTGAAATTTATACCATTTGGGTTTGCAAGGTCCCAGAATTATTTTTGGAACCATCTTGTCATTTCTTCTTAAACATCTATTTACCAGCATTTTGTTGATTTTTTTTTGCAAAAATTTGATTAGGAGTTTTATCAACTTACCCTTTTCATCACACTTTTTGTTCACCTCTGCTGTATAGATGTCAAAAACTAAATCTCTATCCAAATCCAAAGGAGAATTTAAAATCTCATTTTAACATCTGGGAGGTGCTGAAAACATAGCCAGGCAAACCTTCTCAAGACAGTACCAATACCATAGCATTGGAAGTAGTATCAACTGAGTCATACACACACTGTAAACAATGACAATGAGCAGTCATTTGTACAACAGAAGTAACTAAATTATTTAAATCAGATATTTCCTCACAAGAAAAAGTAACTAAAAAAAACAAAACAAAAACATTCCTCATACTTTCACAATTAGAACAAACATTAACATATGAGCCGGACAACTCAAAATCCTAAAAACGTTGCAGAAGCATACACTTTTTTATACATACTTATTATTATTCCCACTCTTATCAGAAAGAGTAGGACTGAAATTAACTGTGCAGCAGCAGTGGTATTAGCTAAAGCTATAACTTCTGAGACAGGTTTGGGAACACTGTGGATAAAACTTAAAAGACTGAGGAACTTTAAATCTATCTGCCTATTTAAATATCGGCAGCTGGTTGACTATCAGGAAAACTACAGGCAGTAGCACACACATCCTCCAAAGCTGACAGAAGTGGAGGAAATTGTGAATGTTCAGAAGAAATCCATAACAGCTCATAGTATTTTCTGAGGGAATGAGAAACCTCTGTGCTCTTCCATTGAAAACACTGGCACATTCTGGAAATAGCTTCAGAGAAAGAGAACCCCCCCCCCCCCACAGGGAGATTCAGAAACTGAGCTTTCCCCTGAGTCTGAATCAGAAATCTAAGAACAAAACCCTGTATCTGTCCCTTCATCTTCCTATCTAGATTCAGAAACTTGAATCAATTCAGGAAAAAGAGATATCCTTCTCTCTTTTATCAGAAACTACTATTTAGGAAAGAATGGTAGCCTCAATTAAACCCTTAGCCAGACCCAGTAAACTATTCCTCTCTAGGTAAATTTGAGGAAGGCTAGATCTATATTTAGTTTTGGGGCCAACAATGTTATTAATGGCTGCAACAGCACTTTTCCCAGAGATAGGCGCAAGATTCTGAAAAAAACAGGGAAGTCTTCCCTGTTCCCTCTGTCAGGACCGGTAAAAGTATTTCTCGCTTGCCCACTGAGGGGATCCCTACAGCCATAGAGGACTGGCTAAGCCCCAGTCCATAGTGACTGTATATGCTACACCATAGGGATCTGGAGTAAAAAGTGAGTGGTCTGAGGTACAACTAATGGCCAGAGCAGACTCGCCCACCGCAGCTGAGGCAAATTGCTAACCTGCAATGGTGGCAAAGACAGTTTGCTTAGATTTTTTCTTCTAGAGGCTGGAAAAATGATTGACCATGGGCTCAACAGTTTGTTCCATGGTCAAGTTGGAAATGAGGTCTCTTTTCCTGTGGAAAACAAGCAACAAGAGCTGGTAAAGCTTAAAAATCACTTTTTCACATATAAATGTAGTAAAAAGCACTTTAAAACACTTTGACAGACCCAAAAATAAACACAATTTCTCTATAGTAAAAATGTTTTTCAATTATTTATTTTTTTTTTAAATGACAAGAAAAGAGTGCTCTCATTTAAAGGTACTACTATACAGCCTCATGACATTCTGTTAAAATGCAAACTTCTAGCTTTAAAATATATTTCCTGAACAGGAAAGTGTTATAAAATATATTTTTTTTAAACAGAAGCTTTTTCCACAAAGGGAACTTATCTGCCCAGCAAAGGAAAAGCAGAAGCAGACCACTGCTCATTGAAAGCTTCATGTAAGTGTACTCTTCAGCAGCAGGAAAGCTCTGGAGGGCTTAGTGCCCAAACCTGTCTTTTTGTTCAGCTCAACTTGAGCTGATAGATGGTTTGGGAACGTTGAAAGTGCCCTGAAGCTTTGGAAGCTGGGCAGCTGTTACATGCTATGCTAACTATAATCCATATAGCTAAGGCTACTGCAGAAGTGATTAATATGATGAACATTGTCATGGATCCTTTTTAAAAAATATATTTAAAACCATATCAAAATATATTATACAGAGAATGAACTTGCCATCAGGAATTAAGTCAGAATCAAGAGAGATTATGGAGATTTTTTACAAATATTTATGACTGCTTATATTTCACCTCAAATTCTTCAGAAATGAAAAAATAATTATTAAATAAATTATGGTCAAAAAGTCTTAAATTACCTGAATTAGAGTGTTCTTTAAACAATGCAAAGGATATTATTCAGCAATGTGCCAATATGGCTCCTGGACTACACTGTGTTCTAATGGAATTTCATAATGTTTTTCTAAAATAAATATTGCCTAAATGCTTACAATTATTTGATATATTAGCTGTTGTACCCTATTTACACTCTCATTTCTCTTTAGCAAGTTTAACTTTGATATTAAAACTCAAAAAAGACCCCATGTAACCAGGTGCTTAACATTATAAATATCTTCTCAGTTCTTACTATAGATTTATTGCACAATTATTAAATATATTTTTGATAAACAAAACTGTGAATTCTTTACAGCCACATCAATTTGGTTTTATTCCAGAAAAAAAATGAATATAATAGATCATATATTACAAGCTATTCCCTTTTACTATGAATATAATGTAAGTATAAATACTTTACCTGCAGCTTTTGATGATGGGAAAGCTTCTGAATTAGTGAACAGATACTTTATATTTACACATTTATTTAAAATGATAACGGATTGACTTCTAACGTCTAACCTTCTTATGTATTAACCCTATTTTAGAATATTTTGAAAAAGCCACATTAGTCCAATGTCTATTAATAATCAAAATGTAAAATTAACTGCTTGTGCAGATGATATTTTATTAACAATTTCAAAAGCATAAATTTCAATAAACAGAACTTTAGCTGTTTTAAACTTTGTCAAAGATGTAATTGATTACAAAATTAACTCTGATACATCAACATTACTTCCCTAAACCCCCATATATGAACTGAAATTAACGTATTTACGTTACCAAATAAAAATATTTGGCATGGGTTTATAGTATTAATTCAGACCTTATTGCAGATGAGTAAATAATAAATGCTTACAATGTTATGTAAGATATCACTGCAAAATAGTAACATAAAAATTTATCTTTGCCAGTACAATTAACTTATTTAAATTGAAAATATACCGTCCTTGGCCTTTTTATTAAAAAATCTATTCTCTCCCTACAAAAACTGCATAATAAAATAACTCTAATTTGGAGTAATTTTTTTTGGATGGGAGGTTCTCCATGGATTTCATGGAATGTTATGATTTGACCACTGGGTAAACAGGATATAATATTAGAAATCTGTTATCTTTTTTTCAGGCCTTTATTACTTATGCAAACTAGAATCTCAACTATCGGACTACTTTAAAAAATATAATCAACAGCATATGAACAGAGATTCTTGACTTGGCTTCAATTATATAACTCAAGAACTTCATCAGACATAAAAAATATTCAATTAATTATTAAAAAGGTCAAAAAACATATTACAAATATTAATTTTCCTTGGCCATGCATTGCTTTATCGGATTACACAGGAATTTGTCAAAGACTTCCTCTTTTAATTGTCCTATAAAGAACTACATTCCAGATATTAATTTTCTTCCTAGAACTGAATTAAAGAGCTGACTGAATCACAGAATATAACATTCAATTCAGTTATTTATTGGATCAAACAAACCAATTTTTCACAAAATCAAGCTATTTAAAGTAAAAAGTAGCATTCCTTTCATAATATATGAGCCTATAATTAGACAATAGAATATAGAAATACATATTGGATTAAGTGTTGATAGGGTTAATAAATTATGATTACAAATGAAAATATTTTTAAAATCTTTTTGAAACAGAACTATTCATCAATAAGTTCTGTTAATATTTTATTTAATTCCTCTAGACCCTCCAAATTATGCTGGCAAATAAAAAGGCACGTGTGTGCATATGTGGTGTCCATGTCTAAAAATACAACACTGTTGGACTAAATACATTTTTTTGCATCATTAACACCTACTGCTTCCCTCTGAAAATAGGTGCTAAATTGGATCAAAAATCTATCATCCATATCATTAGGTGTAAGTAGGTTCAGGATGTTGTGACAGTTGATAGATCTCTTGTCCTGTGAAAGTAGGTCTATCATGATGTTTTTTGGTAAATTCTCCTTGCCAAATGTATGAGAAGGGAGAAACAATTTTATCTGACTGAAGAGGAAGTTACCAGGAGTATCTTTGGAGATTTCTTATTTATTTGTAATAAGACTCTGGTAATCAAAAAAAGTGTGTGTGTGTGTGTGTGTGTGTGTGTGTGTGTGTGTGTGTGTGTGTGTGTGTGTGTGTGAGAGGGAGGAGCATAAAGGAACATTCCTATCCATGGGAATGAAAAGGCATTAACATTCCAAGCCTGTGTGCAAGAAATCCTGGGACAGAACTTCTACATCTGTCTGTTATGAATAAACAGATCTATTTAGGGAGTTCCCCAGAGGTGGATATTGTCCTAGAAAACTTCTAAGTGTAACACCCATTCATGAGGGTCTGTCCAGGATCTTCCCAGGGAGTCAGCACTGGTGTTTTGCTCTGATGGAATGTAGTTTACCTGAAGTGAGAAACTGCTGAATTGTCATCATACAGCCAATTAAAGCTGGCCTGCACAGGTAGTAGGAGGGTAAGACTTGGTTCCCTCTATAGGTATGCATCACATCATGAGGTGCTGTCTGTTATAACTAACAATGGTCCTAGAGTCCACAACTGGTTCATTGCTTTTACTGCCTTTATCAGGACCATCATCTCTGAGCTTTATATGCTTACTCCTGAAATGAGTATCCCAAACACCTTGAACTTTGACCCCATTCAAAAATGCCACTGTGGCAATGTCTAGAACATCTATAGTGACAGACTAACTTGAAATGGAGGGAGAAAGAGGAACTCCTGGGTGTAATCGAACATGGTTGGCCCATGAAAGAAGTTCCTTGTTGAAGAAATTCAAGACTGGAACAGGAAAAGATAGGACATGCTCATGTTTGAGACTATAAATATACAAGGAACCAGTGAACCTTCCTGTTGTGAAATCTGGCTAGACAACCCATGAGGAAAGCTGATGCAATGTAACCTAGAGTTCTGAAGAAATTTCTTGATGTGGAAGTAGACTGGTAAGCCAGATTTATGAACTGGAAGTGGTAGGATGAGCATATCTGGAAGGTGCTAAGCTACCATGTCTAAGGTATCTAGGAGACATCCTAGAAAGGTTAACTTGTGAGACAGAATTAGGCAACATTTCTGTATGTCTGAACTGAAACCTAGACTCTGGAAAAGATTTATGGAGGAAAAGAAGGGATGCAAGGGTGTCTTGGGCAGAATCTGTTAAGATGAGGCAATCATCCAGGAAGGGGTCAAATGCAGATTACCTTAAAGCTGCAGAAGGTAATTACTAGAGTGAGGAAATACCACTGGAGCTATACATAGACCAAATGGTGAAGATGTAAATTAAAAGTGCCACCCCAATACAAACTATCTTAAATTACACCTGTGGTCTTGTGAACTGGAATGTAATGATATTGAGATTCAGAGTGACCAAGTAAGGCTTATGTGGAAGAAGAGAAAAAAAAATAATTATGGAGTTAGCATTTTGAACTTTGGCACAATGATGAAATTGTTCAGAACTGAAAGATCCAAGATCAGTGTCCAAGTGCCTTCCTTCTTGGGTACAACAAACACCTTGAATAAAATAACTGCATAAAAGATGTTACTGTTCATTTCAGTAAAGCTGCAGCAAAGATGCAAAATTAGACAATGTGCATAAAACAAGCAACCATATTTTCTTGTGGAAACGCAGCAAAACTTTTAAAAGTGCAGTAATAAACAAGCATGCACAAAATTAGCAGAGCTTATCTAACTACTCACTGACAATTTATGGGTCATTACAGTATATACAGCATTTTCCAGAAAACTAGTCAACTCTGTTGTAGGAAAAGGCTGTTTGCATTTGAATTGGTACCATGCAAAAAGTAAGGACTTCTTGACTTAATGCAGGAAGGGATAGGGGTGAGAAATGGGACTGTACCATCATGTCATCTAATGATGTCTCACTCCAAAACACCATTCCACAGTTCTTAAATGAAAAAAATCTGATTATATATCTAAACGTCAACTCAACAGTTCAGTCACTGGAGTCTTCTGTGGGCTTTATGAATTACTGCATAGACTGCAGATCACAGGAGAGAAAGCCAGTATAGAATTTTTGTGCTAAAAAGTTGAGAGTTTAAAAGACAGGTAATCTAAATGGGGAAGCAAACCAGGTGGCCTTTAGTTTGCTAAACTTTACCTAAAGGTCATTTAAAACTAGCCTGCACATACAATTGCTGTACAGTTCTGCTCAGCAATAACAGAATATTAAAAAGTATGTCTTTGATGCAAGACTGAAAGGCAAGAAAGTTACTTAAGAAGGATCTGCAGCAACTTACCACTGGAAACAAACTTAAACCTGCCTTTAGTCAAAGTAATATGTTTATGTTGTCATATAGTTTACTTCTGCTCGTCAAGCTTGATGTTTTGCACAAACGTTCTCCCATTAGCCCTTCTTAACACCCTCCTGTGTACTTTAATGTTGCCTGATATGAGCATCTCTGGGTCCTTTCTTGGTTGTTAGCATCTCTTCCCGTATTCTTGGTATCACTCTCCTACACTACTTTAATATCACTGATCAAGAATGATAGAACTTAGACATCAACTGTTTTCAGCACTGGCTTCATTCTGCCAGAAGCCTCAAGCAGAGTGGTGGTAGTCAACAGTCCCAATAATTAACTTCCTAAGCCATATTATGATATTCCCACACCTATGCTGAATGAATCATCTTCCAGCATCCATCTCCAGTAAACAGTCCTGCAAATGTTTCTGTCACTTAGATACACAGAAGGTTCAGACAACCTGAGTCTCTTTCTGAACCTCTTGCTGCAAGCAGGATGCTAAGAGAAACATTACTTAAGTGGTCTCTAACCTCACATTAAAAGTAATCAGCAAAGTAAATGTATGTAGAATATACATACCTAATGTACACGTGCAGTGTAAGTGCATGTTCTTGGGAACAGTATGCCTTTCCTGGCAGTTCAGGAGGCAATGCCCCTCTCCTCCATACAATAGCATAGAAGGAAAGATACAGGCTTTGTCATCCCAGGCATCAGCCACTATTTGGGGAACTGATGTATGCAGACTGTTTCTACACAATTCTACTTTGCTATATTGTAAAGTCCACCTTAAATATGTACACCAGCATTTAATCACTGATGTGTACAGAACTATTCTATCAGCATTATTATCATGTGAAGCTACAAGAGGGTATGTTAGCAGGCCAACACATCAGTGATACAGTAAGACATCATTAAGTAGTATCAACATTTTGATGCTGCTGCAGCATAATCATGTGCTGCTATCATTGACACAAAATACTAGTATTTTTCTGGCATTAGTGATGTGATATACCATTGTTATAACATCATTATGGTACACTGACATTCACCTATCACTATAATGTTTCTCTGGGTTATGATATTAAAACTGCAATGGAAAAAATCTGACATAACTACTGAAGTTTAGCAGTGAAAATCATTGTGGTATCCCAGCATTCTGACATCACTTTTATGGCACGCTTTTATACCACTTCTGTAATATATTATCATTCAACGACACTGCCATGGCACACTAACATTCTGGCATCAGTACTGCTGAACTTGTGTACTCTGGCAAAACGTTTGTGGAAAACCAGCATTACAATACCACTGCAGTGTACAAATATTCTGACAGCACTGCTGTAATATAAAATCATTTTGACATTACTGCTGCACACCCATCCATTTTCTACACTGCTTGTCCTGGGGAAGGCTGCAGTAGTGCCGTACATAATTACTATAACCATTTCAGTGAAGATATACCAGTAGTTTTAATATTGTTGTTGTAGGATATCGATACCATCATTTGACATCAACGCTGATAGTCTGACGTCATTAATATATACAACATCCTGGTACCAATCAACTATTTAGTTCTTTACTTATATCACTGCTGTGCAAAATTACCCACAAAGTACATAGATATTAACTTTGCAGTGAATTATTCCTGCCTTAGGCTATCTTAATGCTAAATAAAGACAGTTCAGAAAGGCTGGTCAGTGCTGCAGATATGTCTCTGCTGTTAGTGGGGAACAAATTACAATAAAAAAAACCGTGAAAAAAATCATAGGACATGATGACCAATTATTAGAGCTGACAACAAATAGCTGCATAAGAAGTGTGACAAATTCATTACTGTACAGCATACAAACAAAGAAATATAACAGAATATTTACTTTTGTCAATGCCAACACTTGTAGTGGGAACAGCAATGTCATTTATTTTCACATATACTTATTTTTCCAAGCACTGTCTAAATGGAGCAGATGTCAGCAAAGGATTAGCCTAAATGTTGTATTCCGCCTAAAGTATATGAGCTCATTCTGCTTGAGCTCAGTTCCACCTCCTCTGCCTTAAGATCTTCAACTGAAATAACTACAGTTATTTGTTAACCCTTGACCCCTCACAACAGATATGGAAATATTTCTTTCCTCTACAGCTGCATTTTCCAAGTGCAAATTCAGACTTCCTTCTAAATTCTGCAGCTGACAGGCAGACAATGGTGTGACTGTATCCCAAGTAGGATAAACGTGCAGCTGTTTACATAGCTTCCTCTTCTCTACCTACCTTTGAAACCTGGCAAATAAGCTCTCAGACCAAGGCCCACACTAGATGCCTTTTGGTTTCTCACGGTAAATTTCTTGTAGCATTTATTAGTCTGCAGCACATCAGAACAATGCAAATTATCCTTATTATACCCTGTTGCTTAAAGGGTACACTGACATTAGGGACTTCCTTTAAGATGACAACCTAATCCTCCTGCTGCATATCCAATATATTTTTTCTTTATTTTTCTTTTTAATACAAGCAATGGTGGATAGTATATGGAGATAGACAAAACACTACGTAATATCAGAAAACCTTCTCATATTAGAGTTAATGTTCCTGCACTGTTAACAAACTATATCTAGTGGCAGTCAAATAATCATGTTATAATTCCAACTACGTAGCAGCTACTGTGAGAAAAATATAGCAGCACCCACTACACCCATGTAAAACTCTGTTGTGCATATTGTTTTTCTTAGTTATTTTCTTTTTTGCAGTTCTTTTACTATTTTAAAAATACTTCATGGTTTAGTGGGTGCCCTCCTGTGCTGGAGCAGCTGTAATTATTTAAACAGTGACCAAAGCAAGATAAAAGACTCAAAGTGGAGTCTTTGTGTCGACTCTGTGATGAGTGTGGCTGGTGGAAAGAGCAGGTAATGACAGCACACTCAGTCTGGCAACTCCTTCTGTTTGGGATGTTTGTAAGGTTACTCAGTCTGGCATTTCCATTAGGGTATACTTTTACTTCTGCAGTAATTCTTCTAAGGCTTTAGGATGAATCTAATTGTTTTTGCACTAGTGCTTTCCAAAATTTAGCTCAAGTGTACTGCACTGCACATAGTACAAGTGGAAGCTGTAGCATGCATAACCACTGTTTCGGTAAATATATACACTGGTTTAGAATCTAAGTTGATTTTCCTACAGTCTGAGATCTTATTTACATAACAGTTGCAGTACTTAAATATGTTCAGCCAAGTTTTCAAGTGAGAAGAGAGCGAGACTAACAATTACAAAACCTAACCCTGGACTACTTTGTGCTTTGGTATACTACAGAAAAAAATGCACATAATTTACCAACATCAGCGTAGCCTAGGATTTTGTGTTGTTGTTGACTGTGGATCTACTAGACCTACTTAACTGGTTTCCTTGTCACTATCCACATGAAGAAGCTTACCTTTCAGTATTAATTAAATAGATTTCTAGTTGTATGTTCTGAAACACATGGGGATAATTTGGCATGTTACAGAAAGAAACAGATAAATAGTACAATACACAAATAGTACTAGGCTTTGTGTACTATACATTAACTACAAAGTGTACTGAATTACTTAACTGTTTTTTATTTACCATCAAAGTTAGGAAGTCTATTTTTTAGCAACAATTTGTGTGTTTTGTAATTCAGGTGGACATTTATAGCATAATCATGACAGCACTGTTGTTTACTTACTTTCTAAATGCAGACAGAGACTGAATGTTTGAGATACACTGAACATTACTATGGGTGATATTCATACCTCTCAGCTGTCCAGACTTTTACAGAATGTCCAGATTTTACTGAATATTTTTTTGTCTGCTTCTCATAAGACTTGTTGGTTTTCTGGTAAATCAATTTGGACCGAAATTACTAATGAAAGATATTTGAGTTCCAGACTTCATATCCTTCAGAAAATACATGCTAACGCAATACCTGCTATTCTATTAGCTTTCTAAGTTTATAAGGGCAATGTTTAAAATCTACCCCTAATTTTAGACCTCTGTCCCCCCAGTAAAGCAGGCAACACAGATCTACTGTTACAGTAAGTACATAACTTTTGTATCTCTTCCGTCCATTCTTCAAGGTATGGGATAGAGTCTACATCTATTACTACAATTGAGAGGTCTCATGGAAGGATATACCAGAGCACAGACAAACCAAAGGTGTCTCTTGACCTTGACTGTTAGTTCAGTTTATACTGAGAAATAAAGGTATGGACATTGGACCAAGTAGCTACAGCACAGATGTCATCAAGTGATACTCTGGAAAAGAAAGCTGTAGAAGTATCCACAGATCTCTATAAGGTTTTTGTAAGGATAAACTCCTCTTTTTGTAAACATGTGAAATGCAATCAGATATCCATTCTTCTGTGGTAGTATGCATCCTGAAGTCTATCAATCATCCTTCATTAGTAGTGGAAGAATGGACTATACTTTGACCATTTGGAATTTCTTCTACTTCACAGACTTGTTCAAATGACTAGATCCAAAAATGGCCTAAGGCCCCCATTCTTTTTCGGCACCAAAAAGAACCCTGAGTAAACCCTAGATCCTTGCTAGTTTGGAAGGACCTCTACCATCACTCAATGTTTTAGCAGATTTATTTTATTTCTAATGTTGCTATTTTCCTTTGAGAGCAGGGGTGAAACATTGGGAAGTTTCTTTAGGCACAATGGAGGGGAAAAAAGGGGATACAATAGCCCTGGTTATGATCCTCTGCACCCAAACATTTTGAGTGATGGATGTCCAGACCATGGGTGCAGAAATAAGTGCCTCTGACTGCATCCAGAGTGCAGCAGCCAGGCAAACATTCAGGAGCACGGACAACATATTTCTGAGAAAGGACCCTGATAGCCTTGGTTTTGCAGATCACCTCTGCCATGGGAATGATGTCCACCATTAGAGTTCCTCCCTCTGCCCCAGGCCGGGGTGAATGTTTGCTTGCGTAACTCTGAATAGGGGTGTCAGGAACAAACCTTTGTGACTTGCAGAACCACAGTTTCTTGCCTACCTACTGGTTTCTGGAAAGGGGGTGGGGCTTAGAAAACAGGATTCTCTAAGCAGACAGGGTCTTACCATCTTTGTCACTCATGGATAGTGTTTTTTTAACTTTTGGACTGAAAAATATTGATCCATCATGGGGGACATTGATGACAGCCATCTAAGTACTCTGCAAAATTGCACAGGTGCCATCTAGGCATGCCTCCCAACAGTTACGTCAGTGCCTCCAGCTCTAGAAGCACCTTCTGTCGCACTGGAGAGGAGCTGCATTGAGACATTAGAGAGTGATTGAAGGGTATCCAACTGTGAGTAGACAGACTTTCTGTCCTCAGCATAGAGGGATTGTGAGAGAAATATGGAGAGATCTTTGGGCAAATCTCTCTGGAAGCGTGTAACTTGCCAAATAATTCAGCAGTCAGAGAATGAAGGATGCTGATGTGTAAACTCGTTATGGTACAAAAAAACGTCATGCAACATAGTTCAGGAAAGTAGAATGATCTCCTTTAGTGTAAAAGAACAAGGGAGACTAGGCAATCAAGGTCTTCTCTTACAGAACAGCAATGGTGGTCTTATGTCCCAGACAGGGTTGCCAGATTTCCAGCGCCCTAGGTAGGTACAAAAAAAAAAAAAAGGTCTCTCACGGAAAGTGAAGACCAAAAAAAAAAAAAAAAGGTCTTTAATGCGGAACACAGTTTCACATTAAAGAACTGAGCTCGCTCAGTAGCTCTGCACTAAACACGGAGCTTCTCGTGTTTAATGCATTGCAGTTCTGCATTCAACACAAGTAGCTCCGTGTTTAGCGATTTTTGATTGGCCCGTATACCGGCATATGGGCCAATCAAAAACACGGAGCTTCTTGTGTTTAATGCGGAACACAAGAAGCTCCGTGTTTAGCAATTTTTGATTGGCCCGTATGCCAGGTATACGGGACAATCAAAAAAAAAAAAAACAAACAAAGCGGAGGCTGGCCGGGATTTAAACCGGCAGGGCGGGACTCAGGATCAGGCTGCTGATCTCGGGACAGTCCCGCCCAAATAGGGACGTCTGGCAACCCTGGTCCCAGAACAAAGGAACTGCAGTCATTTTATACTTTAAAATCTTATGAACAAACATTTTTGTTATCTATCAGAGTATAGCCAATGGCCAACTAAAAACTTCTGTATTGTTTCCCTTACTAAGAATCTGAATACCCCTTCTCTGTGTCTTTCCTTATTAGGCACAAGTTCCAATCTTCCAGTTTGGTACTATTCATATTGGTACTTAGAAAATAGCAAGACAGTAGAAGAAAATTCAATAAAGGCCTAAGCTGTCAGGATCCATCTTGAAAAAATATGGATTTGCTTCTAAAGGAAGAATATTACATAAAAGTCTAAACATTTTTCTGTTCACACTTCTTCCTTCTCAATCCCCCATTTGATGCCATGAAGCATCACTCAAGTCAAATATTTCTTAATGACCAGGCAATAACAGCAGGATTTCAAATGGGTAGGCACTTTTTCACAAGCAATCAGACATTTTTCACATGCAGTTTATTTCTGACCATGACATGCAGAATGCTTATGCAGATGACTAGTAAAATGGTTTTATGAACAATAAACAAGTGTCTGCGTTTAGGTGGAATAGAAGACAGTTCAAAACATCTTTCAGTTTCAATGTCTCAGTCAAACAATTTGCAGTACATTCATCCAAAAGTCTTTAAACAAAACTATTACAATAGATCTGTGCTGTCTTCTTTTTGTCCAGCTTAACCTTTGGATTATCGGATCCCACTGGATCTGACCTTGGCACCTTTTAAAAGCTGTGGATCCATGGCTCTAACTCCTCCCCTACTCATAATCCTTCTCTTCCTCCATATACCTCAGACTGAGTTTACCTACTTGTCAATAAATAGAAGTTATGTTCTTACCATAACGTTCCATGTTAGTTGTCTTCTTCTCGCCTTCTTTCTTGCTGGATGGGTTCGGAGCCGATCCTCGGCTCCGACTCGGCCACTCTAAAAGCTCGAGAGTTGGTTCCACCGGCTCGAGGCTCCCCTTATATCCCACAATGCTAGGCGGTAATACCTCAGATCTCGTTTGTAAGCTAGGCCCAGCCAGGAGAAAATCCAGAAACACTGGAAAGGGGAAAACCACCTCTATAAGATGACAGAAGGAAGGTGACCTACAACCTGATGAGGGAATATATACATAACACAGTATATGCATATACAAATAGAGGTGGTAGGAAAAAAAGGTCACAATCAAACTCCTCTAGGTCTGTCCAGGCTAGGGGGAAGGAGGGTGGGACGCAAGAAAGAAGGCGAGAAGAAGACAACTAACATGGAACGTTATGGTAAGAACATAACTTTTATATATGTTAAGTTGTCCATCTCGCCTTCATTCTTGCTGGATGGGACCGCGTCCCTAGCACCTTGTCCCGGGTGGCCTATCGGAACAGACTCTTGAGTACAGTGGAACCAAAATTAGCTCTGTGTCTGGAAGCTAATTCCAACTTATAATGAGAAATGAAAGTGTGAGGAGTAGCCCATGTAGCTGCCTCACAAATCGTATCAATAGGCAGCCTGTCTTGGAAAGCTATAGAAGTAGCCAAAGCTCTAGTTGAATGAGCCTTAGGTTTGTTTGGTAACTTTTGATGCCTAATCTCATACACAAAAGAAATCAAGGATGTAAGCCATCTGGAGAGTGATACTTTCAAAACTGGAAGGCCCTTTCTGCCTTCTGCATAAGAAACAAACAGTTGGTCAGCCTTTCTGGTCTGTTTGGTCCTTTCCAAATAATACCTTAATTGTCGATGAACATCTAGCCAATGTAATTTCTGTTCAGACCTGTTAGAATAGTTAGGAAAAAACACAGGAAGGTCAATGTTTTGATTTAAGTTTGCCTGAGAGGATACTTTGGGTAAGAAGGATGGGTTGGTCCGTAAGGATACCCTATCCTTATGAAACAAAAGATAAGGGGATCGACTGCAGAGTGCATGAAGCTCCGAGACTCTTCTAGCCGAAGTAATGGCTACCAAAAGAGTGTCTTCTAGGATAGCAATTTCATTGAACACAAAGCTGCAGGTTCAAAAGGGGGAAGAATCAAAGATGTGAGAACTAAGTTAAGGTCCCAAGAAGGAGGAGGATTTCTGATAGGAGGCTTGAGAAGAAAAACTCCCTTCAAAAAAGCTTTGCAAAGCTTGTGAGACATGATGGCAGAATCTGAGATTCCAACATGAAAGTTAGAAATAACTGCCAATTGAACCTTAAGAGTAGAAGGAGACGAACCTGCGTGGAATAGTTCGGCTAAGAAATCAAGGACCGTTTGAATGGGAGCAGTGAAAGGATCTATGTCCCTTCCTTGAGCCCAATAGGAGAAACGTTTCCACTTACTAAGATAAATCTTCCGAGTGGAGGATTTATGGGAAGCTATTAAAATATCTCGAACTGAGTGAGATATTAGAGGAAGCCTGGCTAAGGTTGGAATTGGAGGAACCAAGCAGTGAGGTTCAGAGAGGGGAGGGAGCAATGTAACTGACCCGACTGATGGGTCAAAAGATCTGGAACTAGGTCCAGATGCCAGGGTTGCTCCAACAGAAAATGGTGCAGAAAGGGGAACCAAACCTGTCGAGGCCAGTAAGGGGCAATGAGGATCAATGAAGCTTTCTGAGCGATGGCTATCTGTATCACTTGAGAAATTAGTGGGAAGGGAGGAAATGCATACAGAAGTCCCTGGGGCCAAACTTGGACTAGAGCGTCTCTGCTGGGATGGCCTGGTAGAGGAAAGAGGGTGAAATAATCTTAGCACTTGCTGTTTTGGGGAGTAGCAAAAAGGTCGCAGCAAGGCTGGCCCCACTTCAGAAAAACTTTTTCCAAGACTGAATTTTTCAGAGACCACTCGTGAGGCATGAGAATAGCTCTGCTCAATTTGTCCGCAATGAGATTGGACTTCCCGGGGATGTGCGTTGCTATCAGAAACCGCTGAGAAGAAATCGCCCATTGCCACAGTCTGAGTGCTTCTCGACATAGGGGGTAGGATCTGGTTCCGCCTTGTTTGTTGATATACCACACTACAGCCATGGTGTCCATCTGAATTGCTATCGTTCCCATTGGAAGAGAGTCTTGAAGGGCTTGCAACGCTAAAAGCACCGCTCTCATCTCTAGAACATTTATATGCAAGTGGCGTTCGTAAGGTTGCCATATGCCCTGGACTGTCCTGCCCTGATAATGCCCCCCCCCACCCGATCAGGGAGGCGTCCGTTGTCAGAGTAGCAACCGGAGGGGGAGGGACAAAGGGTCTTCCTAGGAAGAGCTGGGGGGAAGAAATCCACCAAAGAAGATGATTCCTGCATGCTTGCGTTATCACAATGGTGTGGGACATCGGAAGTTGTTGGTATGACCATTGTGTGAAGAGCATCCATTGTAAGATTCTCATGTGAAATCTGGCTAATAGAAGTAGAGGGATAGCAGCCGCCATAATCCCCAGTACTTTTAGGACTAATCTGACTTTGATTCTGTTGCTGTGGAAAAGAAGAGAGACTAGTTTGTGTATGTCTGCTATCCTTTGGTCTGTGAGTCTCGCAGACATGCTGACTGTGTCTAGATTTGCGCCTATGAAGGTAATAGCACGACAAGGCGACAAAACAGACTTTTCACAATTTATTGAGATACCTAGCTTTCGAAATATGCGAAAAGTGTAGTCTCTGGCAAGTAGTAGAAGATGCTTGGTGGGAGCTGTAAGGAGCCAGTCGTCTAAGTATGGAAACACCTGGAATCCTTGACGTCTCAGGTGAGAGGCAGCCACTGCCATGCATTTGGTAAACACCCGGGGGGCTGTGGTGAGTCCAAAGGGCAGGGCTCTGAATTGAAAGTGACTGGTTCCCAGCCTGAAGCGGAGGAATCTCCTGGAGCATCTGTTCATTTTTATATGATAGTACGCATCCTGGAGGTCTATAGAGCACATCCAGTTTTCCTTTCCCAATAGGAGTAGGATGGATTGCAACGTGACCATCCGAAATCTTGTTTTCTTGACCGAATTGTTCAAGATGCTGAGATCCAAAATGGGCCTCCAGTCCCCTGTTTTCTTTGGAACCAAAAAGAATTTGGAGTAGATTCCGGATCCTTGCTGGTCTGCTGGAACTGGCTGAATGGCTCTTTTTGCAAGCAACTTTGATATTTCTAACATTGCTTGATCCCTTTGAGCGGGTGGAACATCTGGAAGGGACTTTTTTGATTGATTTGGAATGCGAAAGAATGGAATGCCTTTGGAAATGATGGACTGTACCCACTTGTCTTGAGTTAGAGATCGCCAGGCTTCTGGGTACAGTGATAATCTTCCCCCGACTGCCTCCGAAGGTGGACAGTCGGGCAACACCTCAGGGATGCTGAAAAGGCTTATCGGAAAAGGTTTCTCGATTGCCCTGGTTCTGCGGACCCCCCTGCCTCTAGGGCGACATCTACCATTATTGTTCCCCCCTCTGCCTCTAGAGGGGAACCGACTCTGTGCGTCAGGCAAAGCCCCTTGAGATTGCTTGCGGAACCACATCTTTCCACTTTTCTGGCCCTTGGGGTAAGGCCTAGAAGGAGTAGAAAAACGGACTCCGACGGCAGAAAGAGTTTTGACATCCGTCTCGCACCTTGTCAAGGTTTCTTTCACTTGAGGACCAAAAAGGGACGATCCATCAAATGGGGAATTAGTGAAAGACGTCTTAAAGGGATCCGCAAAATTGCATAGCCGCATCCAGGCATGCCGGCATAAGGCCACACCTGTACCTGCGGCTCTGCTCGCTCCATCAGCCGCATATGAAAGAAGGCGCATGGAGGAGTTAGCTATCGAATTGAGGGTTGCCAGCTGAGCGTTCATCTTATCCTGAAAACCCGCAGCTGTTGGATCCTTTAACATCTCACTTGCTTCCTTGATCAAGTCTCTTTGAAGACGAGTGAAATGACAGAGGTAGTTCAGCGAACGCATTGAAAAGGTCGCTGACAAAAACATCCGCGTCCCGTACCTGTCCATAGACCTAGATTCCTTGTTAGGGGGATGGACAGGCACTGAAGGATCAGCTAGTTCCTTCTTGGTGGCAGCAGCTACCACCATAGCATCCACAGAAACTCCTTTAGTCAAAAATTGTTTGTCTGCTGGTGCTGTAATAAACTTTGAAGGTCTCCTGGGGGTGGGGTCCACAGAGACAGGAGCCGCCCAAGCCTTTTTTGCTACCACCTGCATAAGGGGGTCAAAGGGGGGGGGCACCCAGGAGGTGGAAGGGCGAGAGCCGAACGCCTCAAGATACACAGATTCATCCTCCGAAGGGTTAAGGGCTGGCCAATTCCCCCTCTGTTTTAAGATCTCCAGGATGTCTGCAAAGGAGACATCTTCAGAGGGGGAACTGGGGGAACCTTCAGAATCCTCTAAATCCGTGTCAGAGGTGACAGACTCAGGTGAGTCTATGTGCTTCCTCTTGCACTTTCTCTTCCTAGGGGGCTCTCCTGCCAATTCAGGAGAGGCCTCGGAAGAGGATGAAATCCCCACAGGGGATTCTTGAGGAGCTGTCTCTCTGCGGTCTGGGAAGAGGGAGTGAGTAGAAATTACCTGAGGCACCGAGGAGGGAGGGGCAGACGGAGCCGACTGTGGAGTTGAACCAGGTTCCAACACACTCGGCATGACCTCGAAAGCACCCCTGTCAGGCAGAGCCAGAGGTCTCCGCTCCGAAGAGCTGAAAACCTCCCTCGGCACCGACAGTGATGGCTCCGAGGCCGATGTCAGAGCCGAACTCACCAGCGCCGAAGCACCGAGAGGGAGAGCGGGGTCGGACAAGGGTCCGATGCCACTCACCCCCTCGGAGCCGATGAGGGAAGTCCGGCGCCGAGATTCTTCTAATGAAGAAAACGGAGCAGACGGCGCCGAAGACAACTGTATCGGCTCCGACACTGCCACAGTCTCGGGTCCGAAACGCCCCGGCTCCGAACTCAAAGGAGTCGGAGGAGGAACATTTTGAGAAATCGGATTAAGCATCGACTGCTGAGTCGGGCTCTGAAGCATTTGGGCTAGTGCCTCGGACTTAAGAAGTCGACTCACTACCCTCTGAAGGTCATGGTCTGAAAGTCTCGACGACCTAGAGGAGTGAGATCTATGGCTCCGTTCAGACAGCAAGGGAGATGCTGGAGCCAAATGAACAGAGCCAAGAGACGGTGACCTAGACCTTTTCCTAGTTGTCGGTTCCGATAATTTTATCGGAGCCGACTCGGTGATTTCCAACACCTCGGCTCCGGCCGGAGCCGAGGGAACCGAAGAAATAAGAGTTCGAGTCTCATTGGCTCCAGCCGGAGCCGATGTTGTAGAACCGAAGCCTTAGGTGTCGACTCAGAAACTGGAGCCGGCGACCTAGAAGGCTTGGTGGGTTTGCCGAAGAAACAGTCGGGGACCCTCAGGCTTCAATAAGCCTCGTAATATAAGTTTGTTTTTTCTTTCCTGCAGGACTCTAGGGCTGAAGCCATGGCATACAGCACAAGAGTCCTGCAGGTGTAAAGGTCCCAGGCAGTACACACAAGAAGTGTGACCGTCTGTCAGAGACATTTTCTGACAGCACGAGTCACACTTCTTGAAGCCTGAGACCTTTGAATCCTTAGACATTTTTAAGGAAAAAAGTGTAACCACCACACAACACAAACACACCGATTACACTATCCACTAAGGTTAACTAAAATTAAACTACTAAAATTAGTTTTTAAATCCCTACCAACACATACACTCCACTAATAAGGGGATGGAAGGGCCCGAAGGCCTGAGGGAAGAACTAATAAGTTCTTGAGGAAAAAAGGGTGGATAAACAGGTAGGAAGGGGTCAAAATCCACTCAACTAAGGGAAATAACGAGAAAAAACTAATTTAAAGGGGCTTAAATTAACTATAGACTAATCTATATGAACTGACCTGAAGCCGGTAGAAACAACACACCTCGATCGCTGTAGCGGCAAACGAGATCTGAGGTATTACCGCCTAGCATTGTGGGATATAAGGGGAGCCTCAAGCCGGTGGAACCAACTCTCGAGCTTTTAGAGTGGCCGAGTTGGAGCCGAGGATCGGCTCCGAACCCATCCAGCAAGAATGAAGGCGAGATGGACAACTTAACATACAACTTTATTGTCTCATCAAAATAAATACCTGATAATTTATACCAGGACATGTCCCAGAAAGGCTGCAACCACCCAAGGTTGTATAATGACAAGGTTCTTAGTTAGGTCCATTTAATCAAAGAGGAGCATCAGTTGAGAAATTTAGCAAGGGGAAGGAGAGAAGGATGCTGAAACCTGATGAAAAGAAGACAACTCAGATTTATCACTACAGCGAGTACATAACTTTCATATCTGATATTTTCTTTTTTCATCCAATTCAACCTTTGGAACAGATTTCCTGTCTACCAAAAACTCCCTGGAAGGCATCAAGGAAGGATATCCTGAGAATGGTGGAGCCAAAAGATGTATGGGATATTGATTTACATTAAGCTTGTAATGAGATATGAACGTGTGGACTGTGGACCAAGTTGCTGCAGCACAGATTTTGTCGACAGGAACTCTATGCATAAAGGCAGCAGAAGTAGCAACAGATCTTGATAAATGAGCTTTTGGTTTCTTGGCTAAAGAAAGAATCACTTTTTCATAGATAAAAGCTATACAATCTGAAAGCCACCTTGACAGTGTGACTTTAGAAAATACTCAGGTCTAATTTGGCTCTAGAGAAAGCGACGAACAGCTGATCAGCTTTTATTCCTGTGGATATAAAATCTAAGTTCTCTGTGAACATCTAATAAATGCAGAGTACTCTCCTTTGTTGGAAAATTCTAGCAAGAATACTGGTAAATTAATTGTTTGATTAAGTTTCATTTGGATGCCACTTTTGGAATAAACATGGGATTTGTTCTCAAAGAAACCCCATCCTTATGAAAGATCAAGAAACGCAGTTTACAATAAAGTGCTTGCAACTCAGACATCCTTCTTGCTGAAGTGATGGCCACCAGGAAATGATTTTCCAAGAAAAAATATTTTAAATCTGCTGCTGGTTCGAAGGGAGTTTTTGTTAATGCTTGAAGCATGATAGTTATGTCCCATGAAGGAATTGCATTCCTTATAGGAGGTCAGTAACAAGGTTTCTTTCAAAAAGGTCTTTGAAATTTTTATAGCAGTCTGTGTCCAATATGGAAATAGCCACTAACTGTACCTTGATTGTTGAAAAGCTAAAGCCTTTTTGGAAAAAAAACTAACAAGAAGTTGAGAATAGAAGGGAGAGGAGGTGAAAAAGAAGCTGATAAAATATGAACCACCTGAGTAGAAAGCTTGGCATCTCTGGTCACCATTAAAATCTGAGGAACCATGCAGTAAGCTTTGTTGTCTTTGGGTATGGGAGATATATATATATATATATATATATATATATATATATGTGTGTGTGTGTGTGTGTGTGTGTGTGTGTGTGTGTATGTACCAAAAATGGGACTGACAGAAAAAAAAACTAACTTAGCAGCAAATTATTTGTTAGATCCCTCAAAAACATATCCTTCTTGATTAGGCAGCAAATAAGATATGAGGTATTTGGAGGAAGTGAGGGCTTATGGGTAGGGTAGGAGACCGAGCTATAGATTCTCAGCTTCTAAAAGGATGAATCTGTTGAAAAAAAGACATTGGATCACATTTTCCTCACTATCCTCTTTTTATCATGATTTTCTTAAACTAAGGTCAGTGGAACTTTTTTCATTTCTATTTTTAATTTGAATATCTTGTAATTTAATACTTGTTTATAGTTTGCACATAAATAAAATGCGTAAAAGAATTATAAGACTAGCAATAAGCATGAAGATTTTTAAAATACTTCCTCCCAACCAGAGAATTTCTCAATCATGCTCATTGAAAGCTATCAGCTTCTTGAGCAGGAGACATCTCTGCAATTTTATGTATAACTTCTAGGTGACTATGAATGGCATGCTCATTATCAGGAATAAAAGACTAGCAATCCATTTTGTTGATTGTGCATGTACCTTTCTTAGAAGCAAGTGTGAAATTCAGTGCCATTTAGTTTTGCAGCACTACACTACGCATGGCAGTCATTTCAACAGTAATCTGATGTACTGATTCAAAACTTGCACTGCTCAATACTTCTTATAATGTAGATAGTGTTTCTCAGAGTTCCATTTTTAATATAATAAGTGTGTCCCTTCACAATCACTGATAACTGGACTACAACCAGTCTAAAGGGGGTAACATTATGCCAATAAATATGTTGGCTCTTTGTTTTTTTTAGTAAGATTGTTCCAACTGTTGCTCCTACTTCGGTCTCTTTTGCTGGAACTGGAAGTAATGGAATACCCCCATTGTGTGCTACTGGTATATGTGCATGCACGCGCACTCACACACACACACACACACACACACACACACACACACACACACACACACACACACACACACACACACACACACACACACACACAAAACCAGTTGCTAGCACTCATTAGCTTGGCATAAGTATACAATGCAGCAGAAAAATGTATGCCAGTCTGGTGATCTTTGCTCAGTTTTAACCAAATACTTACTTCTGGTAAAAAAAAAATGTTCAGCACTTACAGTTTTGATGGCTACTGATGAAGAGAAGAAATGCAATGAAGGCTGATGAATACCAACAATGCTGTTCCTACAATAAGTCCATACAAATATCAAGCATGCCAGAGCTGTTGATAAGTCTCAAAAATTTGCAAACAAGGGTGGTACATTCCTTTTTATAGTTCATATATCAATTTCCAGACAAACTCCACACTAAGTCCCCTGCTGGTGGAAGTCCTATGAGTGGCACTCGGTCGCCTGTCTCATTTATCAAATCCTGGGTTGGTTCTCATTCATTGTCCATTGTAGATGATGTTGCTGGATCACTAGGTCTTACTTATAGCCACATTAGACTCTTTTTTTTTTTCTTTTGGTATGAGATTCATTTGGCTCATCACTGATAATGAGTAGAATGACATTGCTGGTGTCTCATCAATATCTGTCATTAGTGAGGGCCTTCTTAACATGCAAAACATGAATTCAAGTAGTTGATCCTTTACACTGAATGGCTATTGTTGTAAGGAGAACCAAGAAGGGTCCTTTCCTTCTTGTCTGGAGGAGGTGATGTCTGGAGAAGGTGATGTCTGGAGAACCAATTAAGTTGTCAACCAATTAAGTTGTGTATAAAACACAGGGGTACACCAATCGTTTTCATCTGATGAAGTTGCATTGCCGACGAAAACGTGGATTTATTGGTAGCGTTAATAAAAAGTTTCATCTGTTTGTGGAGTTCGTTTTCTTGGAGGTGACCATTATTCACAGTTTCACATCGTCGTTCCTATTGTGTGGTTGGCTGAATTTCTCCTTGGCGGTTGTTCCTGGTCTGTTTGCTGCTTTTCTTGTGGAGTATTTGTTCTTCAGCATTTTTTTTGGCTTGGTTTGTTATGATGGCGGGCTCGGGGCCATCCACCTCTGGCGCTTCTGGCGTTTGTGCGGAGGAAGGAGTTCAGTTAATTTCAACTGATACTAGCCAGCTCACGGGACAACTTACACAATTAGTTCAGCTCCTCACTCCGTTGGGTCAAGGCTTACAAGCTGTCCTTGCTGAACAACGGGAGATTCTCAAAATGTTTACCACGAGGACTGTGGGTTCTTTTTACGTGATGGTCCGAATGGACAGGGTCGCTCCTTGAATGTACAAGAAGGTACGGAACCCAGTAACTTTTTCAACACTCCAGCTCTACTTCGGGATTCTGCCGAGGGCGTTCCTGCTGTTTTCAGTCCTAAAGATCATGGTTTTGTGGCACCTCCAGCTTCTACACTTAATGAATGGGTGAATCGCAAACCTATTTTTCAGTTTGCTGAGCACAATGAGAGTAATGTTGACGGGACCTCTTCTTTTTCCTGACAGTATGTGGCTGCTTGAACATGCCCTTTATAGGTACAAAACTCTACAACTTGACAATTTATATTTGAAAGAATGTCTTCAAAAGCAGATTGTTCCTAAAGGTCTACAGGTATGCAAATACCCAAACAATGTCATTATTGGTAGTGAATTTCATTCTGAACTGATAAAAATTTTTGACAAATGTGGTTTTGGCATTGTGAAGGCCATTATTAAGAGAAATGACATTGAAATCAAGGTTTTACAAAAAGATATTTTTAAACTGAATGAAAATGTAACCTCTGATTTAATGTTCACCATAGATGTTGAAAAGCAAAAATATTACGACCTAAGAAAGCAAATAGATAAACAATGCGACATTGTACTGAAACGTAAATATAGGAAGCTTAATAGAGACATCAAAGAATACCAGGAGGGCATGCAATATTCTAATCCACCCCAGGTTAGGGGTGGTTATTTATTACCACATGCCCCCAGGGATCTTCCTAGTGTCCAGGAATTCCAGTCTCCTGTTCAAGAACTTTTCCCTCCCTTACCACCCTATCATTCTGCTGATGAGGCCAATGACGATTTTTTACCCAGGAGATCAGAATGCCTCTGCAAGCAATCATACAATCAGCAGACAAATCAACATTTTTTGAGTTCAGTTAATTTCAACTGATACTAGCCAGCTCACGGGACAACTTACACAATTAGTTCAGCTCCTCACTCCGTTGGGTCAAGGCTTACAAGCTGTCCTTGTTGAACAACGGGAGATTCTCAAAATGTTTACCACGAGGACTGTGGGTTCTTTTTTACGTGATGGTCCGAATGGACAGGGTCGCTCCTTGAATGTACAAGAAGGTATGGAACCCAGTAACTTTTTCAACACTCCAGCTCTACTTCGGGATTCTGCCGAGGGCGTTCCTGCTGTTTTCAGTCCTAAAGATCATGGGTTTGTGGCACCTCCAGCTTCTACACTTAATGAATGGGTGAATCGCAAACCTATTTTTCAGTTTGCTGAGCACAATGAGAGTAATGTTGACGGGACCTCTTCTTTTTCCTGACAGTATGCGGCTGCTTGAACATGCCCTTTATAGGTACAAAACTCTACAACTTGACAATTTATATTTGAAAGAATGTCTTCAAAAGCAGATTGTTCCTAAAGGTCTACAGGTATGCAAATACCCAAACAATGTCATTATTGGTAGTGAATTTCATTCTGAACTGATAAAAATTTTTGACGAATGTGGTTTTGGCATTGTGAAGGCCATTATTAAGAGAAATGACATTGAAATCAAGGTTTTACAAAAAGATATTTTTAAACTGAATGAAAATGTAACCTCTGATTTAATGTTCACCATAGATGTTGAAAAGCAAAAATATTATGATCTAAGAAAGCAAATAGATAAACAATGCAACATTGTACTGAAACGTAAATACAGGAAGCTTAATAGAGACATCAAAGAATACCAGAAGGGCAGGCAATATTCTAATCCACCCCAGGTTAGGGGTGGTTATTTATTACCACATGCCCCCAGGGATCTTCCTAGTGTCCAGGAATTCCAGTCTCCTGTTCAAGAACTTTTCCCTCCCTTACCACCCTATCATTCTGCTGATGAGGCCAATGACGATTTTTTTACCCAGGAGATCAGAACGCCTCTGCAAGCAATCGTACAATCAGCAGACGAATCAACATTTTTTGGGACACCAATCCCCTCAACAGGTGGGGGGTGTGCAAACCAGAGGGTGGAGGAGGAACAAGAAACAGGACTGGTAAACTCTGGGCTTATTGAAGTGTCTGCTATTGGTGATTATTTTATGTACACATCGAATGGGTATCATATATACAACTATAGTGACGCTGTTATTTCTGAGACATGGTTTTCACTGTTTACCAAGGGTTTTAAATTTGTCCCCAGCAGGGGTAGTAATTTAGTCAACACCATATTGGATGTAAAACTATTTATACGCAAACTCAATTTACAGAATTTGTTTGGTTCTACCAATATGGGGCGAGGACTTATGCTTAGGAAATCTAGCACTTACAATCCCCCTTTACATCCGCAATTAAGGAATTTGGAAAATAGGATAGAGCACCAGTTACGTAGTAACAAGGGTAACACTGAACATGGTTCTAATCTTAATCAGGCTGAGACCACCCTTCTGACCGAATTGAGTATTAACCCTTCTGTCAGAGTTATGGAACCTGACAAAGGCGGTGGTACTGTTATCATGGACCAAATACTATACGAAGCCAAAATGTATAATTTATTACAGGACACTAAAAATACATTATTGCCTCACTAAATGAGGTTCATATTTCATATAAAAAAATCGACTTGGCCATTAAAGACCTTTTAGACCAAGAAATTATTGAAATTGACCTCTATGCTTATTTGGACAACCCCCATCCCAAAATACCCACCGTTTTTGGTGTGCCGAAAATCCATAAAAATGTACAGGATCCCCCCCTTAGACCAATAGTAGCTGCCCAGGGTTCTAAAACTCACAACCTTTCCAAATTTTTGGATTGGAAATTAAAACAGCTATGGGTGAGACAGGAACACTTACTTAAGGATTCCTGGGAATTCCTACGGGGCATAACCAACGACCTATACAGGCCAGACCTATTGTTTGTTACCATCGACGTGGTAGATTTGTTTTCTGTGATCCCACACACGATTGGTCTGACCTGGATGGAGGAGGCTCTTTGGGAATGTAAGGGGGTTACCAACAATGACGTCCATTTGATTCTTGAATTATTGGGGTTGGTCCTGAACAACAACTACATTTATTTTTGTGGGGAATACTTCCAGCAGATATCAGGCGTCTCCATGGGAGCAAATTGTGCTCCCACCTATGCTGACATAATTTTGTCAGTTTGGGAGAAAAAATTTGTCTTTAACAGTGAATTTTCCAAATATTGGATACACTATACCAGGTTCTTGGATGACATATGTATCTTTTGGATAGGACCCAAGAACAGCATTGATGACTTTGTAACTTACTTACATTCTACAACAAAATTTTTGAAGTTTACATATAACATATCATCAGACCAAGTTAACTACTTAGATGTTACTTTGTCCAAGAAAGTTGATGGTTTCAGTTCTTGTATATATAGGAAATCCTCCTTTTCCAACAGTTACTTACACTACAATAGCTCACATCCCAAATTCCAAAAGAGGTCAATACTTAAGGGTCAATTTGTAAGAGTTTCCCGTATGACATCAGATGATCTTCATTTTCAAAACGAGGGGGACAAGTTGAGTACCCTTTTTGTAGATAGGGGATACCCTATCACATTGATCAACACCGTACGGGAAGAAGTCCAGCTAGCTAGGGGTTCCAGATTTTGCCCCATTTTAGGGAGGAACCAAACAGTTAATAATGCAAATTCCATTCATGGTTCCCTTACCTCATTTGGTTCCAATCAGGTGTTTGTCACAGAACACAGTCTTGATGCGGGACACATCAGGTATACTATTCAAAAGGAACTGAAGTCATTCAAGGATTTCACTGATTTGAGTAACTTAAAAGATCTGACTTGCAAATTTGTATATAAAAGGGGTTTCAATATTAAGAGGATTTTAGAACACAATACCAACCAAGGTACCTCTGACCATCACAGGAAAGGTACGTTCCGCTGTGGCCGGTGTTCCCAGTGCAAACATGTCATCAATCAGGAACATATTTATTTGGAAAGCAGGAATAGGAAGATCTGTTCCTATCATTTTTACAACTGTAATTCCACTGGTATAGTTTATTTGACCGTCTGCACGTGTTGCCAAGCGTTTTATGTTGGCAAGACCGAAAGGCAGCTTAGAAGACGCATTTATGAGCATTTTTATGATATTCAGAAACAATGCAACACAAATGCACTTTATAGACATGCAGCTGTATGTGAGTCTGCAGACGTTTTTTGTTTTGGAAGCAGTACCCAAATGTATTAGGGGAGGTCACTGGGCAGCACGATTATCCCATAGGGAAACGTACTGGCAGATTCTGTTGGAATCTAACAAACCTCCGGGTTTAAATGATTCCATTTCTATTATGCCTTATTTAAAACTAAGGGCAGATCAATTGTAGGATCTAAGTAAGTTTATTTTATTTTGATTAATACATTTAATTACAATTTTTTAACATTAATTAAACCTTATATATGTGTACAAACTGGTGAACATTTATTGTTTTTAACTTATGAATCTACATAATGTTCAATTTCTATTTTTAAATATAATAATATTGTAGAGTTTGCAACAAATGTTTAACAACAAAGTTGTTTGGTTTTTTATGTATTATCAATATTTTTATTTGTTTTAAATGCAATTTAATTACAAGTAATTTAAATTGTAAGTATGGGTAGTTGCTTTTGGCACATTTTATTACAATTCACAGTAGATTGACATTTATTTATATTTTGACATTTATTTGTTAGTTCAGTTGTTTCTTTAAGTATGCTTTGCAATTAACTATTCAATTATTTAATTAATCAACCAATTAAGTTGTGTATAAAACACAGGGGTACACCAATCGTTTTTATCTGATGAAGTTGCATTGCCGACGAAAATGTGGATTTATTGGTAGCGTTAATAAAAAGTTTCATCTGTTTGTGGAATTCGTTTTCTTGGAGGTGACCATTATTCACAGTTTCACATCGTCGTTCCTATTGTGTGGTTGGCTGAATTTCTCCTTGGCGGTTGTTCCTGGTCTGTTTGCTGCTTTTCTTGTGGACTCTTTTTTTTCTTTTGGTATGAGATTCATTTGGCTCATCACTGATGAGTAGAATGACATTGCTGGTGTCTCATCAATATCTGTCATTAGTGAGGGCCTTCTTAACATGCAAAACATGAATTCAAGTAGTTGATCCATTACACTGAATGGCTATTGTTGTAAGGAGAACCAAGAAGGGTCCTTTCCTTCTTGTCTGGAGGAGGTGATGTCTGGAGAAGGATCTGACAAATATTAAAACGCTTGGTGAGATACTGTGGCAAGAGATGGGATCAGGTTGTTGCTGGGCTGCAATAACCTGCAAATGAATATGCTGTAGGACAGAAAGAAGAAACTTGCAATAAAGAAAAATAGATTCAACATCATCTTGTAACTCCAAATTACTGGGAAATGGTGTTGCTGGCATTTTCATGAGTCTTCCCGAAAGAATTTCATGGGGAAGAGTATTTCAAGAGAAACTAACTGTACTGTGAACACTAAATAAAACTAAAGGCAATGCCTCTGTCCATTTAAGACTAGTCTTTTCACAAAGGTTTGCCATTCTGGTTTTTACAATTTTTGTTCATTCTATCTGTTCCAGAAGCTTGGGGTCTGTGTGGGCAATAGTACTGCACATTCGCCTTCATGATTTTATACAGCGATTTTACTACCTAACTTGTAAAATGGGTGCCAGCGTCTAGTTGAATACAACAAGGAAAGTACAGTTGTGTACACTTACCATAAATGTAGATGTTCAGTGTATTCACTGTTGCATCAATTAAATTTGGGTAATCCTGCTGGCAGGTTGCCCTCAGTCGGCCTGAATTCCAAAGTATTGGGTCCTGCGTCGGCTGTCGTCGCCCCTTCCCTGATGTCAGGGGTATAAAAGAAGCAGCCGATGCCATTTTATTTAGTTTTTCTTGCCCCAGATGTCAGGTGCCCCCTAAAAGGGTAGCCAGAATTTATATCTATATATAAAATTACATGCAGCAATATAAACTTTACCTTCATCCACAAGCAAATACACCACATTGTATAAATCAGAGAAGGAAAGATAGGTTCCATCAGAAGAAAAGGGGGGATGGCGGGTGGGTAACCTGGACTGCAACAGTGAATACACTCGAACATATACATTTATGGTAAGTGTACACAACTGTACTATGTTCTTTGTGTTTCATTGTTGCAATCATTACATTTGGGTATATTCCAAAAGCTAAGGTTGGGAGGCTGGAGCTAAATAGCATTAGGAGTGGCTATGAGACCCTGCAGAACTAAAGTGGCAAAGCCTGCCCTGGATTTAGAGTAGAGTGGCAGATGATAGTGCTTTGTAAAGGTGTGCACTGAACTCCAAGTAGCTGCCTCTAAAATGTCCTTGGTTGGTACTCCCCTGAGAAAGGCTGCTGAAGTGGCTGTAGCTCTGGTGGAATGTGGCCTAATGCCCTTAGGCACTGGCTTGCCATGGTATAAGTAGCAGAATTTAATGCAGTGGCCTATCCACTTTGAAAAAGTCTGCTTTGAGATAGCCTTTCCTTGTGATCCTGCAGCATATGCCACTAGTAATTGCTCTGTCTTTCTGAAAACTTTGGTTCTGTCCAAGTAGAATCTAAGCTGTCTGTGTACGTCCAAAGAATGCAGAATTTTTTCCCCCCTGTTCTGTGGATTTGGATAAAAAGTTGGCAGATGAATGGTTTGGTTAAGAGCCACACTGGACACCACTTTAGACATAAATGTTGAGTTTGTCCTCAGGGAAACCCTGTCCGGATACAAAATGATAAAATGTTCCACAGCCATGAGTGCATGTAGCTCTGAAACTCATCTTGCAGAAGTTATTGCTAGGAGCAGAGCTGTTTTCCAAGATAAAAACTTTATATCAGCAGTAGCAGTTGGCTCAAAAGGAGGCAGGGTGAGTTTTTCCAAGACATAGTTGAGGTCCCATGCTGGCATTGGTGATCTCCTTGGAGGCCTTAAATTTTTGGCTCCTCTGAGGTACTGTTTTAATAAGGGATGAGAAAAGATTGGTAGCTCTGCATTGTAATGAGCCGAAATGGCAGAGGCATGAATTTTAATAGATGAGAAAGATAGGCCTTTGTCCAGCATCTCAGTTAAGTATTGTAAAATCTAAGGAATATTTGGCACAGCTGTATCTGTTCCTTGTGCCTAGTTCCAAGCACAGAATCTCTTCCATTTTCCAGCATAGGATTTTCTAGTACTAGGCCTTCTGGCTTCCAAAATGACATCCATCACAGCTTTCCTGAGAGGTGTGTTTTGTATGACTACATTATCCACCATGCTGCAAGGTTTAAAGCCCTGAGCTGGCTGTGCAGGATCTGATTGTTTTGCTGGGACAGTAGATGCGGTACTTGAGGTAAGGTCCAAGCTGGGCATTGAGACAAGCTCCTTAATATTGGATACCAGTGCTGGCGGGGCCAGTCTGGTGCAATCAGTATCATCTTTGGCCTCTCCTGTCTGGCCTTTAGGAGTACCTTGGGGAGGAGAGGCAAAGGGGGGAAGGCATATACTGATAGGTTTTTCCAGCTGAAGGATAGGGCGTCCACTTTCCATGCTTGTCTGTGATAAATCCTTGTGCAGAATCTCTTTAGTTGGTAGCGGTGAGGGAGGGAAATAGGTCTATGTCCAGGCACCCCCATTTCCTTGTTATCATGCTGAAGATGTGGGGATCCATGAGGTTTCTGCTTAGATCGTCTGCCAGAGTATTTTTCCTTCCTGGCAGGAATTGTACCTGCAGATGTACTTGGTAAGTCAGTGGTGTGTCCCACAAAGTCATGGCTAGTCTGCAAAGGTGGTAAGAATGTGTGCCCCCCTGCTTGTTTATATACCACATGACCATGGTGTTGTCTGTCTTTATCAGTAGTTGTCCTGGATGAAGTAGGTCCTTGAAGGCTGTCAGGGCAATTTGAACAGCTAGCATCTCTTTTTGATTGATATGTAGATGCATTTGGTTTGAGGTCCTTTTTCCCTAAATGCATCTTCCTGCCATGTGGGCCCCCCAGGCAAAATCTAATGCATCCATTGTTAGTGTCTGCCTGGCTGAGGGTAGTGTGAATGTCTGTCCCTTGTTTTGGTGACAAGCCTTTGCCCACCATAGAAACTCCTGTTGCAGGCAGGGAATGAGAGCAATTATAGTTTCCAGGCTGTGGCAATGTTGAGTCCAAACACTTTTTAGGTACCATTGAAGTTTCCTCATATGCAGTCTTGCATATGGAATTAGTAGGATGCAGGATGCCATGAAGCCCAAAGCCTGCAGAATTCTTCTTGCAGATAACTGGGCCTTTGTTGCTAACATTTTGAAATAGGTAGTCAGTTGCCTTTGTTTGTCTGGCGTGAGATAAGCCATCTGGGCAGTTGTATTTAAGCTTGCACCCAGGAATATTATCTCTTGAGAGGGTACTAGTTTTGATTTCTTTTCATTGACTGTGTACCCTAGGCATGTTAGAAGTTTTTTCACAAATGCCAGATGCTGTAGAAGGATGTCCTTGTTCTCGACTTGAATTAGACAGTCGTCCAAGTAAGGATATATTTGTATTCCTCTTTGTCTGTAGAATGCAATTACTGGTGCCAGGCACTTTGTAAAGACCCTGGGCGTAGTAGATAAGCCAAAGGGCAGTGCAGAGAATTGGTAATGCACTGAGCCAGCCTTGAATCTGAGGTATCTTCTGCATATTTGTCTGATTGGGGCATGCAGGTGTGCCTCTTTTAGGTCTAAAGTCACAAGCTAAGCGTTCTTGCCCAGCATGAGCAGAAGCTGCTGTAAAGTCAACATTTTGAATTTTGGTATATCCAGGAATGTGTTCAGAATCGATAGGTCCAGTATTGGCCTCCAGGCCTTGTCCTTTCTGGGTACCAAGAACAGTCTTGAGTAAAATCATTGACCCCGCTCTTGCTCTGGCACTTGTTGAATGGCCCTCGTGTCCATGAGGGATGAGACCTGTTTTTGTTACTCTGCCCATTGATTTTTTGGCAGATCTGGCCAACCGTTTGCCTTTGGCAGGGTATGGAAATGGAAATTTTAGCCTTGTGGCACGATATTAAGAACCCACTTGTCCTGGGTTATAATGTGCCAGTTTTGAGAAAAAAGTGCTAATTTTCCCCCTAAGGGTGCTGTCAGGAAATAAGTGCTTGGTGCAGGCAGGGGGAAGTCATTGGGACTGTTTCCTGTAAGGTTGTGATTTGTCTTCTCCACTTTTGGTGGTAGAAGCACCCCATTGCTTTAACCTGTATGAACCTTGTGCCTGGGATCTGCCTCTAGGGCATCTGGGTCTGCCCCTTTGAGGTCTGTCTGACACAGGAAAGGACCAATTCTTTGTTGGCCAGTGTCTACTAAGCCTAGGTGGCTGTACTTGTACGAAATCTTTGACCGTTTGCATAGATTTAGCCTTGTCCTCCATTTTAACACCAAACAAAGAATCATACTGTAAAGGTGCATCTAATAATTTAACTTTAACATGATCAGGCAGATTTTGTTCCTATAACTAAGCATGCCTTCTAATTACAGAACCTGTAACTACGGCCCTGCAGGAGGCCTCTAAAGAATCAAAACCACATTGCAAAGTATGTTTTCCAACTTGTTCAGCTGCATGCAGTATATCCTGCATTTCCTTGTTTTCTGCACATTCAGAGTTTAACAACATTTTCTGTTTAAGCAATGCCATGACATGTTGCTGATATTTGAGCATATGAAACTGACAGTTTAAAGCCCTTATAGCCAAGGTAGCAGATGTGTAAACCCTTTTCCCCCTCTCTATCCAGTGCCCTAGAATCCCTGTCAGAAGGGGTAGGGTTTTTTGCAGTGGAAGCCTTAACTCCCTTGGGACCCTAAGAAATAGTTTCTGGGTCTGCAGCAGGGTTTTTAAAAAGGAATTTATGAGAGTCAGGAACCCTGTAATATCTGTCAGGCTTAACAGGAGCTGGAGGTAAGGAGTCAGGGGTAAGGCTAGACTCCAAACACACATCATCTACAATGTCTAACACAGGAGGGATGGCTAGTGGCTTGTGCTGAGGTAGTAAAAGGAAATCCCTGAGCCTCTTTTTAGATTCTGAAAAATCTTGCCTCTCCCAGTGGAAATGCTCCCTCATGGTATGTAAGGTTTCCCCAAAAGAATAGTCCTCAGGAGGAGAAGCTGAAGGAATGGAAACCTGATCTGAAGATTCATAGTCAGTCTCTTGCCTAGGCCTCTTATCAGGAGGGGGATGGGAACCCCTGATCAAGGTAATCAAGTCTTCGGCCATTTTGAGAATCTGTTTTTTGGGCATGGAGGCCTGTCCACGTGGATCTTGACTTTGCTTCTTTGTCTTTGAAGGTGCTTTAGTCTTTGCCTTTGAAGTCAGTTTAATGTATAGATGTTTGGGTCTGAATACACCACCAGAAGCGGTGCCTGCTCAAACCCCAGCCAGCATTCGCGGCCCTTTTGAAGGGCACCTTCAGGTTGTCCCAGGGTCCAGGGATTACAGGTCTTTCCGCTGGACGACTGGCTCCTGCGCATCATCAAGGCATCTTCTGTGCTCAGCCAGGGACTACTTTCTAGCCCCAAGGCTGGGCATCACTATCAACTGGGAGAAATCTTTACTGCACCCACACAAGTTATAGATTTCATAGGAGGGCTAAACACCAGGTCAATGCGAGCCTTCCTCACCCCAGAATTCCAACCTGAAGTGTCATGTCACAGGGGTCCTGCAACCATTTCGACAGGCCCTGAGGGCCCTAGGTTCATGGCGGCGCTATCCGCTTATTCATGCGCTCGCGGGTTCTTCAATGGACCCTTCAGGTTCAGTGGTCCCCTCTGTTCCTCTCAACAGTCCGATAGCGGTCAGGAAAGCATGCAAGGATTCCCTTCTTTGGTGGCTCTCCCGGAGCCTCTGACAGGGAGACCTTTTGCAGCATTTCCCGAGCCACAGTGACCACGGACGCTTCTTGCCTCGGTGGGGGCATTCTGGGAAGATTGTCCAAGGCACGTGGAACTCCACAGAGACTTCTTGCATATAAATGTCCTGGAAATGAGGGCTGTGCTCCTAGCATTGCAGGCACTTCACAACGTTCTTCCTTCAGGGACTATTGCGATTCAGACAGACAACATGTCGGTAGTTGGTACATCAACAAACAGGGAGGAACCAGGTCCTATCCCTTTGTCGAGAGGCCATGAGAGTCTGGGAATGGGCAATTTCCACCAAACGCTTTCTTGTAGCAACGCATTCGGGAAAATCCAACATCCTTGCGGACAAACTCAGTCGCACATTCTTTCCCTCACGAGTGGTCTCTCAATCCTCAGGTAGTGAAGAAGATTTTTGCCTTTTGGGGGGCAACCCTATTGCGATCTTTTGCCTCTCACTCAAAGCCAAATGACAATTTCTTCGCTCTGCTTCCCCACCAGGGAATCCCGAGAGATGCGCTGGTGCATGCTTGGCCTCCGGTCTCCTTTATGACTACCCTCCACTACTTGATGCAGAGGCTTCTGCAGAAAGCCAACAGTTTGGGGAGCAGAATGATTCTCATTGCCCGTTCTGGCCTCGTCAACCCTGGTTCCCTTTGTATGGTCTCACAAAGTGAATCCACCTGGATTCTGGATCCGATTCGGATCTCATCTCCCACCCTCTGGGAATTTGGTCCCCAATCGCACCCTGAAATTGACAGCTTGGCTGCTCCAGTTCCATCCTTGATTAGGACTCGGTATCTGTCACCGGTCAAGGCCACCCTAGTGGCAGCTCATAAACCTTCCACTAGGCAGGTTTATCGGAGTAAATGGAAGAGATTCTCTATTTGGGCGGTCCAGAAAAGTTTGGACCCTTTTTTCAGCACCTATGTCGCAGTGCTGGATTTTTAACAGACCTCTTTCATCAAGGGCAAGTTCTTCCACGATTAAGGTACAATTGGCAGCATCTCTCATTATCACATTGGTCATGAGACAGCTCCTCTCATGACAATGTGCAAAACCTTTCTTAAAGGATTTTTTGTTGAGGCCTCCAGTCAAAGATGTACCACCTTGGGACCTATCTTTAGTTCTGCAAGCCCTTACTGCTCCTCCTTGAGCCTGCAGCTTCTACAGACCTGAAGTACCTTTCCTGGAAGACTGCCTTCTTAGTAGCTATCACTTCAGCCAGAAGAGTGTCTGAACTTCAGGCTCTATGTCCGCCTTACCTTTCCTTCTTTCCAGATAGGGTGTGCCTCAGGACCAATCCATCTTTTTTTCCCAAAAAGTCTCTTCAGAATCTAATATCAACCAATCAATCAACTTACCTGTGTTTTTTCCCAAGTACTCAAACAAAGGAGAATACAAATTGCATTCCTTGGATGTTCATAGACAATTACGTTTTTACATTCACAGAACAGCTGGTCACAGGCAATCAGATCAGCTGTTCATCTCCTTTGCTAAATTTGCTTTGGGTAAAGCAGTTTCTAAAGTCACTCTATCGAGGTGGATTGCTAATTGTATTCTGCAGGCTTATGACACTTCAGGTAGACCTGCTCCTCAGAGGGTCTGCCATCTAGGGCATCTGTCGCCTTTAGGTTGTTTTGAGAAATCTTGTTGGCCACCTAAGCCTTTGTTCTTTATACGGTGGATTTAGCCTTGTCCTCCATTTTCTTTAACACCAAACAAAGAATCATACTGTAAAGGTGCATCTAATAATTTAACTTTAACATGATCAGGCAGATTTTGTTCCTTAACAAGCATGCCTTCTAATTACAGAACCTGTAACACGGCCCTGCAGGAGGCCTCTAAAGAATCAAAACCACATTTGCGAAATATGTTTTCCAACTTGTTCAGCTGCGCCAGTATCCTGCATTTCCTTGTTTCTACGTGGGTTAACAACTTCTGCCCCAAACAATGCCATGACATATTATGATGCTGAGCATATAGAGCTGACAGTTTAAAGCCATACTAGCCAAAATTAGCAGATGTATAGCCCTTCCACCTCTCTATCAGTGCCTAGAAGATCCTGTCAGAAGGGGTGGGGTTTTTGGGTGACCTGCTCCTGGGACCCTAAGAAATAGTTTCTAGGTCTGCATGACAGGGTTTTAAAAAGGAATTTATGAGAGTCAGGAACCCTGTAATATCATCAGGCTTAACAGGGCTACAGAGTGAGAGTCAAAGTGAGCTAGACTCCAAAACACATCATCTACAATGTCTAACACAGAGAGAGGATGGCTGGTGAAGCGTGCGGGTAGTAAAAGGAAATCCTGAGCCTCTTTTTGGAATTCTGAAAAAATCTTGCCTCTCCCAGTGGAAATGCTTCATGGTATGTAAGGTTTCCCCCAAAGAATAGTCCTCGGAGAAAGAAGCAGGAATGACTGATCTGAAGATTCTAGTCAGTCTCTTGCTAGGCCTCTTATCAGGAGGGATGAACCCTAGTCAAGGTAATCAAGTCTTGACTGTTTGAGGTCTGTTTTTTGGGCATGAGGCTGTCCCGTGGATCTTGACTTTTGCTTCTTTGTCTTTGAAGGTGCTTTAGTCTTTGCCTTTGAAGTCAGTTTAATGTATAGATGTTTGGGTCTGAATACACCACCAGAAGCCGGTGCCTGCTCAGCGGCTCTGGACCCATCTGAAGGATTATCGTCCGAGGCTTCAATACCTTGAGTTTCCAGCGGCATGGCTGACTCCACGTGGGAGTCAGTAGCGGCCTGCGACTCTAAAGTAGCGGTCATCATGGGCTGCGAAAGCGCCTCACTGAGAACTGGCGACTGGCTTAGGAGAAGCTTCGTCGTCGGTTTTGGACCTCGGCTGTCTTTCTTTTTCTTTACGTTTTTTGTGAACTCCGGTAGTTGGATGGCTTTTTGATGACATTTCTGGATAATTACACCTACGTCCAAAGTAGTTTAAAGCAAAATCATACCGACGCTCAATAGTGCGTTGGTTAAATCTAGCACAAAACCGACAACCCAGAAAGTTATGATCAGGGCCTAGGCAAGGAATACAGTAAGAATAAAAGTCCTTATGAGGTATTTGCTTCCCACAAGAAATGCAATTATTAACTTTTTTCTGACATCAGTTCTGGAGCAAGAAAACAGTTTCCTCAACGGGGTACTTACATTTATAGAAGACTTCGGATCTGAAATTCAAACTCGAAAATCTCAGGAGTCAGCCGACCAGCACTTGTGAAGTGCTTCTGCTTAGGGCACTGCGTGGCAAGAAAGACTAAAGAAAATGGCGTCGGCTGCTTCTTTTATACCCTGACGACCTGACGTCAGGGAAGGGGCAACGACAGCCGACGCAGGACCCATGACTTTGGAATTCAGGCCGACTGAGGGCAACGTGCCAGCAGGATTACCCAAATGTAGTGACTGCAACAGTGAAACATGAAGAACATCACCAAATCTAGTATTGATTTCTTGCAACAATTTCTTGGGGACCATAGTCGCATTATTCCTAACACAGGGGTAATCTTCAATCTATCCAAAAAAAAAAAAACACCTACAATTACTAAAACATGCTTGAATTTTTCACAGTGCAGTAATTCAATAAAGTTCTGCTGTATACAACAGAACGTTCCCATGGCTTTTTCAAAGACTATGTAGGGACAGGAACACTTTTGACACATCATACTGACTGCAAACTGTACAGGCATTACAAATTGCCCGAAAGCCAACAGTTTGGGGAGCAGAATGATTCTCATTGCCCCGTTCTGCCCTCGTCAACCCTCGTTCCCCTTTGTATGGTCTCACAAAGTGAATCCACCCTGCATTCTGGATCCGATTCGGATCTCATCTCCCACCCTCTGGGAATTTGGTCCCCAATCTCGCACCCTGAAATTGACAGCTTGGCTGCTCCAGTTCCATCCTTGATTAGGACTCGGTATCTGTCACGGTCAAGGCCATCCTAGTGGCAGCTCATAAACCTTCCACTAGGCAGGTTTATCGGAGTAAATGGAAGAGATTCTCTATTTGGGCGGTCCAGAAAAGTTTGGATCCTTTTTCAGCACCTATAGCGGCAGTGCTGGATTTTTAACAGACCTCTTTCATCAAGGGCAAGTTCTTCCACGATTAAGGTACAATTGGCAGCCATCTCTCATTATCACATTGGTCATGAGACAGCTCCTCTCATGGCCAGTGAAATTGTGCAAAACCTTTCTTAAAGGGATTTTTGTTGAGGCCTCCAGTCAAAGAGATTGTACCACCTTGGGACCTATCTTTAGTTCTGCAAGCCCTTACTGCTCCTCCCTTGAGCCTGCAGCTTCTACAGACCTGAAGTACCTTTCCTGGAAGACTGCCTTCTTAGTAGCTATCACTTCAGCCAGAAGAGTGTCTGAACTTCAGGCTCTATCGTCAAACCGCCTTACCTTTCCTTCTTTCCAGATAGGGTGTGCCTCAGGACCAATCCATCTTTTCTTCCAAAGTCTCTTCAGAATCTAATATCAACCAATCAATCAACTTACCTGTGTTTTTCCCAAGTACTCAAACAAAGGAGAATACAAATTGCATTCCTTGGATGTTCATAGACAATTACGATTTTATATTCACAGAACAGCTGGTCACAGGTAATCAGATCAGCTGTTCATCTCCTTTGCTAAATTTGCTTTGGGTAAAGCAGTTTCTAAAGTCACTCTATCGAGGTGGATTGCTAATTGTATTCTGCAGGCTTATGACACTTCAGGTAGACCTGCTCCTCAGAGGGTTACGGCTCATTCAACTAGGGCAGTCTCCACGTCAGCCGCCTTTAAGTCCCGTGTGTCTTTGGATGATATCTGCGCGGCAGCCACTTGGGCCTCACCTCATACCTTTATTTCTCATTATAAGGTGGATGTTGTTTCCAGGGGAAGAGCATCCTTTGGCTCAGCGGTGCTCCGGAACATCCTTCCATGATGGCCGCCCAAGATTCAGGTAGCTGGGGACTCTGTCCCATAGGTTGCAGACAAATGAAGTCTGCCTACTTCAGATTTAGAAGTTATGTACTCACCATAACGTTCCATCTGAGTAGGTGACTTCATTTGGATGCAACCATCCCCCCCTCCATCCGCCTGACCTTTATACAGCGAGTATTTTGCTTTGTTCAGGTACTGTAGTCAGTATTATATAGGCAAACTCAATCTGAGGTCAGTCAGGGCTTGGCAAGGGGTTATGGGTAGAGGGAGGAGCTATGAGCTCGGAGCCTAAGCTTTTGAAATGCCGGCTCGGATCTGAGGTCGGATCCGATACCCACAGGTTGCATCCAAATGAAGTCACCTACTCAGATGGAACGTTATGGTGAGTACATAACTTCTAATTCTGTCCAAGTAGAATCTAAGCTGTCTGTGTACGTCCAAAGAATGCAGAATTCTTTCCCCCCTGTTCTGTGGATTTGGATAAAAAGTTGGCAGATGAATGGTTTGGTTAAGAGCCACACTGGACACCACTTTAGACATAAATGTTGAGTTTGTCCTCAGGGAAACCCTGTCCGGATACAAAATGATAAAATGTTCCACAGCCATGAGTGCATGTAGCTCTGAAACTCATCTTGCAGAAGTTATTGCTAGGAGCAGAGCTGTTTTCCAAGATAAAAACTTTATATCAGCAGTAGCAGTTGGCTCAAAAGGAGGCAGGGTGAGTTTTTCCAAGACATAGTTGAGGTCCCATGCAGGCATTGGTGATCTCCTTGGAGGCCTTAAATTTTTGGCTCCTCTGAGGTACTGTTTTAATAAGGGATGAGAAAAGATTGGTAGCTCTGCATTGTAATGAGCCGAAATGGCAGAGGCATGAATTTTAATAGATGAGAAAGATAGGCCTTTGTCCAGCATCTCAGTTAAGTATTGTAAAATCTGAGGAATATTTGGCACAGCTGTATCTGTTCCTTGTGCCTAGTTCCAAGCACAGAATCTCTTCCATTTTCCAGCATAGGATTTTCTAGTACTAGGCCTTCTGGCTTCCAAAATGACATCCATCACAGCTTTCCTGAGAGGTGTGTTTTGTATGACTACATTATCCGCCATGCTGCAAGGTTTAAAGCCCTGAGCTGGCTGTGCAGGATCTGATTGTTTTGCTGGGACAGTAGATGCGGTACTTGAGGTAAGGTCCAAGCTGGGCATTGAGACAAGTTCCTTAATATTGGATACCAGTGCTGGCGGGGCCAGTCTGGTGCAATCAGTATCATCTTTGGCCTCTCCTGTCTGGCCTTTAGGAGTACCTTGGGGAGGAGAGGCAAAGGGGGGAAGGCATATACTGATAGGTTTTTCCAGCTGAAGGATAGGGCGTCCACTTTCCATGCTTGTCTGTGATAAATCCTTGTGCAGAATCTCTTTAGTTGGTAGTTGTGAGGGAGGGAAATAGGTCTATGTCCAGGCACCCCCATTTCCTTGTTATCATGCTGAAGACTTGTGGATCCAACTGCCACTCGTGGGGATCCATGAGGTTTCTGCTTAGATCGTCTGCCAGAGTATTTTTCTTTCCTGGCAGGAATTGTGCCTGCAGATGTACTTGGTAAGTCAGTGGTGTGTCCCACAAAGTCATGGCTAGTCTGCAAAGGCGGTAAGAATGTGTGCCCCCCTGCTTGTTTATATACCACATGACCATGGTGTTGTCTGTCTTTATCAGTAGTTGTCCTGGATGAAGTAGGTCCTTGAAGGCTGTCAGGGCAATTTGAACAGCTAGCATCTCTTTTTGATTGATATGTAGATGCATTTGGTTTGAGGTCCTTTTTCCCTAAATGCATCTTCCTGCCATGTGGGCCCCCCAGGCAAAATCTAATGCATCCATTGTTAGTGTCTGCCTGGCTGAGGGTAGTGTGAATGGCTGTCCCTTGTTTTGGTGACAAGCCTTTGCCCACCATCAAAACTCCTGTTGCAGGCAGGGAATGAGAGTAATTATAGTTTCCAGGCTGTGGCAATGTTGAGTCCAAACACTTTTTAGGTACCATTGAAGTTTTCTCATATGCAGTCTTGCATATGGAATTAGTAGGAAGCAGGATGCCATGAAGCCCAAAGCCTGCAGAATTCTTCTTGCCGATAACTGGGCCTTTGTTGCTAACATTTTGAAATAGGTAGTCAGTTGCCTTTGTTTGTCTGGCGTGAGATAAGCCATCTGGGCAGTTGTATTTAAGCTTGCACCCAGGAATATTATCTCTTGAGAGGGTACTAGTTTTGATTTCTTTTCATTGACTGTGTACCCTAGGCATGTTAGAAGTTTTTTCACAAATGCCAGATGCTGTAGAAGGATGTCCTTGTTCTCGACTTGAATTAGACAGTCGTCCAAATAAGGATATATTTGTATTCCTCTTTGTCTGCAGAATGCAATTACAGGTGCCAGGCACTTTGTAAAGACCCTGGGTGCAGTAGATAAGCCAAAGGGCAGTGCAGAGAATTGGTAATGCACTGAGCCAGCCTTGAATCTGAGGTATCTTCTGCATATTTGTCTGATTGGGGCATGCAGGTATGCCTCTTTTAGGTCTAAAGTCACAAGCTAAGCATTCTTGCCCAGCATGAGCAGAAGCTGCTGTAAAGTCAACATTTTGAATTTTGGTATATCCAGGAATGTGTTCAGAATCGATAGGTCCAGTATTGGCCTCCAGGCCTTGTCTTTTCTGGGTACCAAGAACAGTCTTGAGTAAAATCATTGACCCCGCTCTTGCTCTGGCACTTGTTGAATGGCCCTTGTGTCCATGAGGGATGAGACCTGTTTTTGTTCCTCTGCCCATTGATTTTTTGTCAGATCTGGCCAACCGTTTGCCTTTGGCAGGGTATGGAAATGGAAATTTTAGCCTTGTGACACGATATTAAGAACCCACTTGTCCTGGGTTATAATGTGCCATTTTTGAGAAAAAAGTGCTAATTTCCCCCCTAAGGGTGCTGTCAGGAAATAAGTGCTTGGTGCAGGCAGGGGGGAAGTCATTGGGACTGTTTCCTGTAAGGTTGTGATTTGTCTTCTCCACTTTTGGTGGTAGAAGCACCCCATTGCTTTAACCTGTATGAACCTTGTGCCTGATATCTGCCTCTAGGGCATCTGGGTCTGCCCCTTTGAGGTCTGTCTGACACAGGAAAGGACCAATTCTTTGTTGGCCAGTGTCTACTAAGCCTAGGTGGCTGTACTTGTAAGAAATCTTTGACTGTTTGCATAGATTTAGCCTTGTCCTCCATTTTCTTTAACACCAAACAAAGAATCATACTGTAAAGGTGCATCTAATAATTTAACTTTAACATGATCAGGCAGATTTTGTTCCTATAACTAAGCATGCCTTCTAATTACAGAACCTGTAACTACGGCCCTGCAGGAGGCCTCTAAAGAATCAAAACCACATTGCAAAGTATGTTTTCCAACTTGTTCAGCTGCATGCAGTATATCCTGCATTTCCTTGTTTTCTGCACATTCAGAGTTTAACAACATTTTCTGTTTAAGCAATGCCATGACATGTTGCTGATATTTGGGCATATGAAACTGACAGTTTAAAGCCCTTATAGCCAAGGTAGCAGATGTGTAAACCCTTTTCCCCCTCTATCCAGTGCCCTAGAATCCCTGTCAGAAGGGGTAGGTTTTTTTGCAGTGGAAGCCTTAACTCCCTTGGGACCCTGAGAAATAGTTTCTGGGTCTGCAGCAGGGTTTTTAAAAAGGAATTTATGTGAGTCAGGAACCCTGTAATATCTGTCAGGCTTAACAGGAGCTGGAGGTAAGGAGTCAGGGGTAAGGCTAGACTCCAAAAACACATCATCTACAATGTCTAACACAGGAGGGATGGCTAGTGGCTTGTGCTGAGGTAGTAAAAGGAAATCCCTGAGCCTCTTTTTAGATTCTGAAAAATCTTGCCTCTCCCAGTGGAAATGCTCCCTCATGGTATGTAAGGTTTCCCCAAAAGAATAGTCCTCAGGAGGAGAAGCTGAAGGAATGGAAACCTGATCTGAAGATTCATAGTCAGTCTCTTGCCTAGGCCTCTTATCAGGAGGGGGATGGGAACCCCTGATCAAGGTAATCAAGTCTTCGGCCATTTTGAGAATCTGTTTTTTGGGCATGGAGGCCTGTCCACGTGGATCTTGACTTTGCTTCTTTGTCTTTGAAGGTGCTTTAGTCTTTGCCTTTGAAGTCAGTTTAATGTATAGATGTTTGGGTCTGAATACACCACCAGAAGCCGGTGCCTGCTCAGCGGCTCTGGACCCATCTGAAGGATTAGCGTCCGAGGCTTCAATACCTTGAGTTTCCAGCGGCATGGCTGACTCCACGTGGGAGTCAGTAGCGGCCTGCGACTCTAAAGTAGCCGTCGTCATGGGCTGCGAAAGCGCATCACTGAGAACTGGCGACTGGCTTAGGATAAGCTTCGTCGTCGGTTTTGGACCTCGGCTGTCTTTCTTTTTCTTTACGTTTTTTGTGAACTCCGGTAGTTGGATGGCTTTTTGATGATATTTCTGGATAATTACACCTGCGTCCAAAGTAGTTTAAAGCAAAATCATACCGACGCTCAATAGTGCGTTGGTTAAATCTAGCACAAAACCAACAACCCAGAAAATTATGATCAGGGCCTAGGCAAGGAATACAGTAAGAATAAAAGTCCTTATGAGGTATTTGCTTCCCACAAGAAATGCAATTATCAACTTTTTCTGACATCAGTTCTGGAGCAAGAAAACAGTTTCCTCAATGGGGTACTTAGATTTATAGAAGACTTCGGATCTGAAATTCGAACTCGAAAATCTCAGGAGTCAGCCGACCAGCACTTGTGAAGTGCTTCTGCTTCGGGCACTGCGTGGCAAGAAAGACTAAAGAAAATGGCGTCGGCTGCTTCTTTTATACCCTGACGACCTGACGTCAGGGAAGGGGCAACGACAGCTGACGCAGGACCCATGACTTTAGAATTCAGGCCGACTGAGGGCAACGTGCCAGCAGGATTACCCAAATGTAGTGACTGCAACAGTGAAACATGAAGAACATCACCAAATCTAGTATTGATTTCTTGCAACAATTTCTTGGGGACCATAGTCGCATTATTCCTAACACAGGGGTAATCTTCAATCTATCCAAAAAAAAAAAACACCTACAATTACTAAAACATGCTTGAATTTTTCACAGTGCAGTAATTCAATAAAGTTCTGCTGTATACAACAGAACGTTCCCATGGCTTTTTCAAAGACTATGTAGGGACAGGAACACTTTTGACACATCATACTGACTGCAAACTGTACAGGCATTTACAAAATGCTGAATGACTTTGGAAATTTAAGTGGCATACAAGTCCATCAAAATTTGTCTTATTAATGTATTTTTTTTCTCAAATGAGGGGAAAATAATATGCCTGAACCAATTAAACTATAAAGAATGTGGGACTGATATCTCTCAACCGTACTGAATTCCTCAGTACTTACCTGTTTTGAGGTCAAAATAACGGGGTGCCAAGAATTCTCGAGTAGTAGCTTTTGGAGGGATAGAGCTTAGAATATTAACTGGGTTAGGTACACAAGAAAAGTTGGCACTACTGCTGCTTTAACTGCTCTTAAATCTTGTACAAACCTATTGGTGTACTTTTCTGATTTTAACTGGTAAAATAGGCATATTACATGGGCTTCTAGTAGGGACTATTATTCTTTGCTGGAATACCAATGAAATCACAGATTCAGTTTCTCTGTCTGTCTTTGTTGATAAAGAGTACTGAACTACTATTGGTAGAGACTCAAAAGGCTTTAAAATAACTCTGACTGGTTCTGCCTCCTTTATGAGACGTACCTCATTGTCACAGGTAGTCCCCTGTTGCAGAAGAACAGCTTCAAGCCCCTCCAAATCAATTATGCTGAAGGGCTGTTCTGATCTAAGTACTGCTAGCAAGCATCTTTGTCTGCACAAATATCTAGAAAAACTCCATCCAGGGAATAAAACACAGTACATCACAATTTATGCAACAAATTTCTACCTAAAAGGTTGAAAGGGGCAGAAATTCCTACAATAAAAACACATGTTTTTGTAAATGGACCTGTTTGAACTGGAGCAGATTTTGTTTCTGTATAATGCAAAGGAATTCCACAGAACCCCACATTGCAAGCAGATTTTGTGAAAAATGGGAGGCTTTTTGCATTTTATGAAATTACCACAGATCAAGTTGCTCCTGTGTCGATAAGAGAAGGAAGAGTAGCAGTATACACTGTGATGTTAACAGCATAGCAGTATACACTATGACGTTAATACCATAGCAGTATACACTGTGACGTTAACACCATAGCAGTATACACTGTGACGTTAACACCGTAGCAGTATACACTGTGATGTTAACAGCATAGCAGTATACACTGTGATGTTTACATCGTAGCAGTATACACTGTGACATTAACACCATAACCCTCCCGATCCACTGCAACCAAAAGAAATTGCTGTGTCTCCTCTTCTTGGCTGTCTTAATGGTTTTGCTGCCACATTGGTGGATGCCAAATGGTGCTCCAAAGTTGAAGACTCTCTCCCCTGCTGCGGGGCTTGGACATTGAGCTGACTGGTAGGCTGAAAAGAAGGATTTGTTGGGTGAAGAAAGAGATGCTCATTACTCCAATATCTACTCTGGCCACTATTAAATCAAGGGCTAATATGCAACCCATAATGCTGGGTCTGAGGTGAAATAGGGAAATAAAAGTTTTGTTGATATTGTCCTGTGGCTTATTGTCGAAAAAATCTAAATCTACCTCTACTCTCCCTATCTCTTGTCCTTCCCCATGAATCAGTATTAAATTCATGAAAGTGACTGTCCACTAATTTATTTTGCTGTTCTTTTTCCTCTCTCTTTTGCCTACTACATAATGTGCTTGATTAACAATTTCATGCATACCAATCTGAGCCATTTTAAAGTAGCTGTTTTCATCTAATCTTGTATAGCTGGTAATAAGCCTTCTACAAATGCTTCTAACAGCTCACTGGCTGCTGATCCTTCAGTGGGTTCTGGATGTCCTGAAAAAGCCACAAGTGCATCCATTATGTGTTGTAATTACATATCAGTAGACTCATTTTACTTCTGTACAACAGCTTTAATTTATGTCCAGTTAGGTGTTGGAGGGCATACTGTAGTTTTTGCCTTTAGTAAATTATCTCTCATGGTTAGAAATACCTGATCTGTATGTTTTTGAGTATTATCACCTATAGCTGTCTTTTCCCATATTTTTCTAAAAAAAAATATCTGGAGGATCTTCAATTGCAGGGTTTTGCAATTGTACATGTATTTTCAAAATGTTAGAGTATTTGACTAAATGTGTTTGAATTAGAGGGAGAGAATCTACAATAGTTTGAAAATCTATTGCAGTCTACAGGCAGACTACTCTTATAGTAGGACTGGCATCGTCATTCCAGTATGTTGCAAGGTTAGATACATTCCTCAAAAGGTAAATCTGAGTATTACATGGTTTGGTGAGGGTTATCTTCATCAACATCATTAGAGGATGAATCAGAAGTTGACGCATCTTTGGAGCTTTGCTTATGAGGTGGTGTCCATATGTATTCCCATCAATAATTATTGAAAATTGTGTAATTAACTTTTTAAATTTCTTTAACATGGTTACTTTATTAGAGGAGGAGGAGAGTAAGAAAATACTTCTTTGTGACACAACTTATAAATAAGGGCATGGCATTCAGGTCTAAGGAAATCATAGTCTCACTATACTCAGATCTCATTAGACCAATAATCAAGTACAATGCACCCTTCACCATGTACATGAACAGGCATTTGCAAGAGCTGGAGTGGCCAGAGAGGTTTGTGCCTAAAAGAATACAGGGTGTAAATAATATGTCCTATGCAGACCACCTTAAAGCCCTGCACCTGTACTCAGTCTCTTACAGACTACTGAACGGCAATCTATGCTTAAGCATTCTCCGATCCAGCCCTGACAAATCTGCTACACATTCGCAAAACAAACAAAACTAGAATTACCCGATCTAAGGATCTAAACCTCGTCTGACATAAAACATGTTGAAGGGATAGGTATGTGTCTTAGAGATTATCTGTTCTCTGGATCAAACTCCCCAATCATGTGAAACAGAGCTATTCCCTACACCTATTCAAACGCAATTTGGAAAAATGGATGAGAAATCACAAATTCACCCTTGGCTTGTTGCCTGTGGCCCTTATGGACAGGGACATTTTGTAAGGGGCTATCTTTGAGACATTCTCCTGCTACTTGCTCCCTTGGAGAGGGAAGTCTATCTGCTTCAGAAGCCTAGTAACCTCCTATTATCCTATGTTTTTTTTTTCCCAGAGACATGTTTGTTTTAGAACCAGTTGCTTTTGCTTGCTATTCTTGTTAACAATTGATCAGAATTTGAAACAATGAGTTGCCACTGTGGCCAGAATCTAGTGTTATAAACAGAATCTTTAGATTGGGCTAAAGAAGTGACTTGGGAAGTATCAAGGGAATAGTAGAAGGGCTACCATTGAGCCATTCTCCTGCTGCCTGCTATCCTGGAGAGGGACAGCTATCTGCTTTGTAAGAAGCTGAATGCTCATAAGGGAGAAAGGAAGCTGAAGGAATTGGGGACAGTCACTCTCGGAAGAATCAGGATGAGTTATCTTTCATTTTTCCTAATTCCTTTAGTGGGTAAAGTGCCCAGGTACAATGTGAATTATCTCCTGCACATTTTTGTAATGTACTGACTCTCTATTAGATTTATGCAGTTGTTTTAATATAGCATAATTATATTTTATTTTAAACTTCTAATTACAGATTCCTTTTCCTTATTATTAGATTCTTCTTGCCAGTCACTTAAAGCTGACCAACAAGCAACAGATACTTTGTTTCCTTTTTGTCTGAGTTTCTTTTGAAGACTTTTTCTAAAATAGCCTTATCAAAAGCTCCACCCACAGAGAACTGCAGTGCACTATCATTTTCAGGAAGCTCAGATCATTTCACCTAATAATTATAATTATCTCATCTATATTTATTAACATATGTCTATATGCCTATTTCCAGCTCTTTTAATACTCCTGCACTTGCAGTAAAAACCCACTCTCATACAATATGATGAAACCCACTCTTATGCAAATATATAATAAAACCCAAACTTATATATATATATATATATATATATATATATATATATATATATATATATATATATATATATATATATATATATATATATATATATGGATTCACTTTATATGCTCGAAATCCTGAAATATTGAATTTCAGAATCTTGGGCCCATAAAGTGGAAATGCTAAAACATCAAACACCCAGAAGCTCGAAATTCAAAATTGCGACTTCTATACCACACATACACACCACACACACCTTCCTCCCCACAAACACACAACCCAATCCTATGTACAAGAAGGGGGGGCTGCACCCCCCCCACCCTACTTAAAAATACTAACTCCAAGGTAGCACTACATACACAAACACACTAAACACCACCACAGAAGCTACATCCCCCTCACACACACACACACACACACACACACACACACACACACACACACACACACACACACACACACACACACACACCACAGTAACAAAACACACTAACACACACTACAGCTGCTACCCAATACTCTTAAAACATAAACACTTACTTGAATCCATGAACACAGTGCAACACCAGAACCGCTAATTCAACATCTCCAAAATGCGAGATTTTGAATTTCGCGCTTCTGGGTGTTCGGCATTTTAGCCTTTCCACTTTATGGGCTCGAGATTCTGAAATTTGATATTTCAGGATTTCAAGCATGTAATGTGTTTCCATATATATATATATATATATATATATATATATATATATACACCCATTCATACAAATATGTGATAAAACACTCCCTCATACAAATGTATAATGTAACAGGCTGTCGCATAAAGACCCACTCTTATTTACTATTTAACTGCAAAATCGCACACAGATTTCAAAAACTGCTGAAGGTGGGCAATTGCAGCTATGCATTAACGCGGCAGAATAGGCCTGATAGAAAACCTGTCAAATATGGGCCCAAAAGATCATTTCTGCTGCTGCAACTCACAGACGGCTCAAAATGTGAGGCTTCATGGCACCAGCTGTAATGGTACTCAAAAACTTCATGCGGCACAGTTAAGTAGAGTGGAATGATCGCCTTTATCATAAAAGAACATATACATGGGAGACTAAGCAATCAAGGTCTTTTTTCTGAGAATGAAGAAACTACAGTCTTTTTCTACTGTAAAAGCTTATGAACAATAACAAACACCCCAGCACTAACAGGTTTCACCTCATATCATACGTTCCGGCCCCAAAATCCGGACAACACCAAGAAAGGAGGGGGGGTGTCCATATTCATAAAGGACACCCACACCTCAAGGTTGGTGGCAGCGCCGCGATGCATCGGAGACCATCCAGGTGCAATTAACCATAGGCAAGACTGCTCTGCAATTTGTAGCATGTTACAGGCCACCCTCTCAAACTCAGGAACCTCACATGGCCTTCCTGAAAACATTGGAGGGGATAAATGTATCTCCAAACACCATCATACTAGGTGACTTCAACTGCCCTAATATAGACTGGGAACACTACTCAAGCCCGAACACTCTAACCCAAAGATTCCTGGAGTTCATAAACTCAAATGCCATGGAACAACTAGTCACCATCCCCACAAGAGGTGAAAACATACTTGATCTCATCATCACGAACATGGGATCAAAATGTTCAACACCGGAAGTATACCCTCACTGGTGAGATCAGATCATAAACTAATCTCGCTGGAGGTCCTCATCCGCCCACCTGAAACAAAAAGACCACAGTGAAAAACTTCTCAAAGCCGATTTCACACTTCTAAAACTAGTGTGGTCCCCTTTAAGGCCCCTGAGCCAGTGGTAAACATTACTCAAACCGCTGAATCACTTACAAATGCCTTCTACCAGCACCTACAGGACTGCATGGATCAGGCAATCCCAAACAAAACTAAGACTCTCTGTACCAAAGGCAAGCGTCCAGTCTGGTGGACCCCAGCCATAAACAAGCTCTACAACAAAAGGAGGAAGCTACTACAAGATAGAGCAAAATCCTTGAAAGGTAAGACACCTTTGATCATTATAAGTAAAAACTAAGAGCTCTCATAAAATCATCCAAGGCAAATTTTGAGAGAAAAATCGCCAAGGACTCTAAAGACAATCATAAGGCCTTCTTTAGCTATGTTATAACCTAGGAGGAAACTCCCAGATATGCTCAGAATTAGTTCAAAATGATGTGAAAATTACTGAACCTACACACATTGCTAACATACTGGCTGACAGGTTCAGTGCAAACTTCTCCCCCCCCAAACGAGAGATATCTATTCCAGAGGATTGTAGCCCCCCAAACATCTCCAACGCCCACGTGAGAACTGCCCTCACCAAGGCAAAACACAGCATCCATGGGACGGATGGTGTCCCGGCTGTGTGCTTCATGAACTCAACGAGGAATTAAACCCACAGTTAGGACAGCTGTTTAATCTTAGCCTCACCTCAGGATACATACCCAAGGAGTGGCGCACGGCGACTGTGGTCCCACTTCATAAGGGCGGTGCCTCCACAGACCCTGGAAATTACCGCCCCATTAGCTTGACAAGCCTTATCTGCAAAGCCATGGAGAGGATCATAATGGAACTCATAAATAAAGACATAGGAACTTGCAGACTTTGGATCCAACCCAGTTTGGCTTTGTCAAAGGCAGATCCTGCCTCTTAAACTTGGTTGACTTTTTGAGACAGTCACCAAGGCCATTGATGAGGGAAAGGCAGTCCATACAGCCTACCTCGACCTGGCAAAGGCCTTCACACAATACCCCACTCAGGTATCATCGAAAAACTCATCAGCTTGAATGTAAACCCATACATCACAAGATGGGTTGCAAACTGGCTAAGCGACAGAACCCACAGGGTCAGAGTTGCTGGAGCCATGTCAGACTCAAAGCCTGTCACAAGTGGTGTCCCACAGGGCTCAGTCCTGGGTCCACTCTTGTTCGGCATCTACTTTTCTGAAGTACAAGCAAACACAGGAGGGTTATGGCTGACAAAGTTTGCAGATGACTGCAAACTGGGCCATAGTCGAAAACACATCTGACACAGATATCCTCCAGAAGGGCCTCACAGAAACGGATAACTGGTGCCAGAGCCATGGCCTGAAGTTAAACGCCAAAAATGCATAGTCATACCCTTCGGGAAAAACAAGGTTACCCCTAGCTACCATATAGGTGACAATCCACTGAGCACAGAAAAAGTCATCAGGGATCTGGGGACCCAAGTTGACAGTAGTCTTCGTTTGACACTCATGTTGCTAAAGTAGTTAGGAAAACCTTCTATATCGCCCACCTGATCATGAAGGGATTCACATCTAGATCAAGGGAGGTCATCGTCCCCTGTACTCATCACTCATTAGACCTATGATTGAGTACAATGCCCGTTCGAATGTATCTGACCAGACACCTGATGCAGCTTGAAAGGCCCCAAAAGTTCCTCACCAAAAGGATAAAGGGTCTCAAAATATGTCTTATGCTGCCCGACTGAAAGAACTCCAGCTTTATTCAGTCTCATACCGCTTGCTCAGAGGTGACCTGTGCCTGACATATAAGGCCATGTCAAACCCAGATTTGATGAATATGCTTCACCTTAAAAAATCTAGATCCCTCAGAACCACAAGGGCGGGAGACTTAAACCTTGACACGGTTATAAATAGAACGTGCTGGAGGGACAGATTCATCACCCAGAGACTCCCTATGCTGTGGAACAAAATCCCGGTACATGTGAGGCAGAGCACCTCGCTGGCCTTGTTCAAGAGGAATCTTGACCAATGGATGGGAGATCGCAGATATACCCCAGGGATTACTTCAGTGTCACTGCTTGACAGAGGCACAGAAAAATGATAGGCATAGTTTTTATTCAAACTAAAGGGGTGGCGAAAGCCACATAACTATGGGCTAGGCTTATAAATGCCCTTGGGCAGATAGCCTAGTATGAACCTATGAACCTATGAACAAAACATTTTATTATCTAATAGACTACAGCCACTGACCAATTAAAAACTTTACTCTTTTGTTGACTAAAACTCTGCAGATGTTTAGCTGTGTTTTTCTTTATTAGGCACTAGTTACGATCCTTCATGTTTGCACTATTCACCTTAGCAATCAGAAAATACCAAGACAGTGGAAGAAAATGTACAACAAGCCTAAACTGTCAGGATCTATCTATCTTGAAACTAAATGGATTCTGCTTCTAAAGGAAGATTATTATAAAAAACACTGAACATTTTCCCTTCTTACATGTCTCCCTTCTCAGCTCACTTCCCAAACCAATTCAACTCCTCAGACTACCTATTAGAAAGACGGACAGTGGAACTCTCTTCAGTTCCTTTTTGATGGTTGCCACCGCCATGGAATCAATGGCAGGATCCTTGCTCCAATGACACTCTGTTGAGGAAACCAGACATTTGTCAGGCTTATATTGGATTGGCTTGGTTACATCCAGTTCTTTCCATGGCCCCTTAGAGATTAAATCTACCATCTCATCTGTGGGAGGGACCACCAAAAAAGTAGACGGGCCAGCAACAAAAGCCTCAAGAAATACTGACCCCTCTTGGGATGGAGCTTCTGAGGACCTCCCCCTTTCTGTCTAAGTAGTTCTAGTACTTCACCAAACATGACAACCTCAAGAGAGGATCTGGGGACCCCCTCCCCTCATCAAAGTCAGTATCTTTAGTTAGGGACCCCCGAAAGGAGTCCATGTGCCTCCTTTTGCTCTGGAGAGGACTCTGAATTGGAATGGGGGTCGCTATGTGGATGGACTCGATACTTTTAGAGGCTGGCTATTCTGATGGGAAAGAAACAGCAAGATTAGGATGCAGGGAAATCCTGTGGGGGAGAGATGGATCCAAACTAGAGAGGGAAAGTGCTCCCTAGAACAGTAGAACATTCTCTCAAAAGCCGTGAATGCAGAACTCAAGACAGGAACAAAAACCCATACCAAGGGACCCACTGCATCCAACAAGAATTGATCTTGAAATTCCACTCAGCGTAGCTCTGAGGCCAACAGTGGAGCACAGCGGTCAAGAGCAGATGCTCCAAGAGAAAGAGCCAGCTCCAAAAATCTCAGAGACAAACCTGCCCCCTTGGGTCCAACAGTGACACCTCAGATAGAAATTCTAGGCCTCTGGTATTCGGGCCGGCCGAGGGCTACCCTAGCAGGGATAACCCAAATGTGATGACTGCAACAGAGAAACATGAAGAACATCCAAGATCTGTCTGGGTTCGAGCCACTTGGCACCAACCAGATCAGAGATGCCACTAGAGTTGATGAAGACCAGGTATTTGGATCAAACAGACATACACTGGAGAATGCTAGAATCCAACAGCCCCAATTCTAAAATCTAGACTGGGGAAAGAGAAAAAAATCTGATGAAGGGATGGAGCCATGCCACTGACCCCAACTGGGGTCTGAGATGGAAGAACTTGCAGCTGGATTTGGGTCCTGAGAAACTTCATCAACATCCTCTCCATGTCAGCTTCTGATAGACTTTCCTTGGCTCATCATTATTCTTTTCAGTTTGATGATGCAAAGATAGAGATTGAGTTACAGTCAAATGAAATAGCGTGCTGTCTGTCTCCTTCCTGGGGCATCCTTCAGTCAGTCTACACGGTGGTGGTGGTGAGGCCTCAGCCACAACAGAGATAGAGTCTGTATAACATGAGTGGTCACCAACCCTTCAGGAGTATCTTCCCCGTGACTGAATGGACCAACGTTATTTTTTCTGTCTCCAGAGCAGCAGAGGAATGCACTGCATCTAATGTGGGTATACACACTAAATGACAGTCTACTAAAAGTTCCCAGTGGCATCACATCACAGCCAGCACCTGATATGCATGACGCACTAGGGTTCAATAAGTGGATGTGCATGGTTGTCATCAGAGCAATGTTTGCATTACTTATAGTGACATGGAGAGAAAAAGAAGTTATGTACCTACCATAACGTTCCATGTTAGTTTTCTTCCCGCCTTCTTTCTTGCTGGTTGGGTTCAGAGCCAATCCTCGGCTCCGACTCGGCCATCTTCAAAAGCTCAAGAGCTGCATACTGGCTCGAGACCACCCCATATCCCATGATGCCTGGTGCTAGATACCCAGATCTCATTTGGTAAGTCTAACTGCAGACATAATAAAGAAAGGATCCTATCCTGGAATATATAAAGGATAGGGGGATGGAGGGTGGGATGCAAGAAAGAAGGCGAGAAGAAGACAACTAACATGGAACGTTATGGTAGGTACATAACTTCTTTATGTTAAGTTGTCTATCTCGCCTTCATTCTTGCTGGTTGGGATAGCGTCCCTAGCACCTAAAATCCTGGGTGGCTCATCGGAACAAACTCTTCAGAACAATGGAACCAAAATCTGCTCTGTTTCTGGAAACCACATCCAACTTATAATGTGAAATGAAAGTATGTGGGTTGGCCCGTGTAGCTGCAGCACAAATAGATTCCATAGGCAACCTAGCCTGAAAGGCCACCGAAGTGGCTAAAGCCCTGGTGGAGTGACCTTTTGGTTTAACAGGTAATTCTTTATTCCTCAGTTGATAGATAAATGTGATGATAGAAGTCAACCACCTGGACAAGGTTACTTTTGAGACTGGAAGACCTTGTTTACCCTCAGCATAAGAAAGGAAAAGTTGTTCCGATTTCCTGATATACTTAGTTCTATGTAAATAGAAAAGTAGTTGCCTGTGAACATCTAACTGATGCAACTTATATTCCGCCCTGTTGTAATGGTTGGGAAAAAACACAGGGAGGTCTATGGACTGATTCAAATTATTTTCTGAAGAGACCTTAGGAAGGAAGGATTAGTCCTGAGAGCGACCCTATCATTGTGGAACACTAAGTACGGAGGACGGGTACAAAGAGCCTGCAGTTCCAAAACTCTTCTGGTTGAAGTAATGGCTACCAGAAAGAGAATTTTCAAAGATATAAACTTCAGGGAACAAGAAGCTGCAGGTTCGAAGGGAGGCAATATTAGAGAAGCTAAAATCAAATTTAGATCCCACGGAGGTGGAGGATCTCTCACTGGAGGCCTGAGCAGAGTGGTCCCTTTGAGAAAGGCTCTACATAGCTTATGCAACATGATATCATTTCCCGACAGGCCAATGTGAAAATTTGAAATTGCAGCTAACTGAACTCTAATTGTAGTGGAAGTAGATCCAGAATGAAAGAGTTCCACAAGAAAATCCAAAATGTGATGTATAGGGGCTGAAAAGGGGTCTATACTCTTAGTCCCTGCCCAGGAAGAAAAACGTTTCCACTTACTAGCGTATGTTTTTCTAGTGGTAGACTTGTGCAATGATAAAATAATTTCCCGCACAGACGGGGAGATATCAGGAAGCCTGGCTAAGGTTGGAAGTGGAGCAACCAAGCAGTGAGCTGGGGGAGATTGCAGGGATTGGTGCAGCCTGCCCGATTGATGGATCAGAAGGTCTGGAACTAGGTCCAGAGAAGATGATGATGGAGGAACAGGAACCATATTTGTCGAGGCCAGTAAGGAGCAATGAGGATCATTTTGCAGCCCAAAATGGTAGCTTTCTGTATCAGTTGTGGAATAAGGGGAAATGGAGGGAATGCATAAAGAAGTCCCAGAGGCAATCGTGGACTAGAGCATCTCTGGGGGAATGTCCGGGAAGGGAAGGAGAGAGAAGAAATTGTTGCATTTGCTGTTGAAGGGGGTGGCAAAATGGTCACAGCAAGGCTGGCACCATTTGCGGAATATTTGGTCCGCAACTACTTGATTCAGAGACCACTCGTGAGGCATGAGAATTGCTCTGCTCAGCCTGTCTCCTATGACGTTGGACTTCCCAGGGATGTGCGTTGCGATCAGAAACCATTGGGAAGAGATTGCCCACTGCCAGAGTCTGAGTGCTTCTCGACATAGGGGGTAGGACTTGGTTCCGCCCTGCTTGTTGATGTACCACACTACTGACATATTGTCTGTTTGAATTGCAATGGTCCCGGTAGGAAGAGAGTCCTGAAGAGCTTGCAATGCTAGAAGCACAGCCCTCATCTCCAAGATGTTTATATGCAGGTGGTACTCGTGAGGTTGCCAGGTGCCTTGGACTGTCCTGCCCTGATAATGCCCCCCCCACCTGATCAGGGAAGTGTCCATGGTAACCGTAGCAACTGGGGGGGTGAGAGAGTACAAATGGTCTGCTTAGGAGTACTGATGTGGAGACCATCCACCATGCAAGGTGCTTTTTGCATGCTTCTGTGATCATAATCATGTGAGACATGGGAAGCTGCTGGAAGGACCATTGGGTGAAAAGCAGCCACTGGAGGATCCTCATGTGAAAACGAGCTAGAGGAACAAGTATGATCACTGCTGCCATGAGACCTAGAGTTTGGAGGATGAACCTGGCTTGAATTTTCTTGCATGCTAATAAGACCTGTACATGTTGACGAATCACTAATACCTTGTCTGGTGGAAGGCTCGCTGACATGTCTTTTGTATTTAAATTTGCGCCTATAAAGGTGAAAGACTGACAGGGCAACAATGCAGACTTTTTGAAATTTATTGAGATACCTAGTTTGGAGCAAGTCTCGATAGTGTAGTCTCTGGCTCACAGAAGGTGATGCCTGGTGGTAGCAGTAAGGAGCCAGTCATCTAGATATGGAAACACATGGAGTCCTTGCCATCTCAGGTGAGCGGTAACTACTGCCATACATTTGAACACCCTGAGGGCTGTGGTGAGACCAAAGGGCAGAGCTCTGAACTGGTAATGGCTGGCTCCCAGCCGGAAGCGAAGGAATCTTCTGGAGCGTCTGTCCATTTTGACGTGGTAGTATGCATCCTGAAGATCTATAGAGCACATCCAATTGTCCTAACCCAGAAAGGGCATAATGGACTGTAACGTGACCATCCGAAACTTGGTTCTTTGTACAGACCTGTTCAGTCTGCTGACATCCAGAATGGTACCAAAAAGAACCTTGAGTAAATTCCGGATCCTTGCTGGTCTGCTGGGACTTGCTGGATGGCCCTTTTTCTTAGCAGTTCTGAAATTTCTTGTACTGCTTGATCCCTTAGATTGGGTGGAACATCTGGAAGGGACTTGTTTGACAGTATGGGAGTGTGAACAAAGGGTATTCTGTAGCCTCTGGATATAACTGACTGTACCCATTTGTCTTGTGTTATGTTTTGCCAGGCTCTTGGGTACAGCGATAATCTTCCCCCGACTGCCTCCCCAGATGGGTAGTCGGGCAACCCTTCAGGGATGGTGGGAGGGATTCTCTGCTGCCCTGGTTTTGCGGACCCCATCTGCCATGAGGGCGGCATCTATTATTGTTCCCTCCTCTGCCCCTGGATGGGAACTCACAACGTGTGTTCAGCAAGGCTCCCTGAAATTTCCGGAACCACATCTTTCCACTCTTCTGACCCTTGGGATATGGTCCAGAAGGAGTAGAAAAATGGACTCCCATGGCAGAGAGAGTCTTGCCTTCCTGTTCACACCTGGTAAGGGTGTCCTTCACCTGTGATCCAAAAAGAGAGGAACCATCAAAGGGGGTGTTGGTGAAAGACGCTCTGAAAGGTTCCGCAAAGTTACATAGTCACATCCAAGCCTGTCTCCTTAGAGCAACACCTGTGCCTGCAGCTCTACTCGCACCATCGGCTGCATAAGAAATGAGCCTTATGGAGAAGTTCACCACTGAATTAAGAGTCGCCAGCTGGGAGGCTGCTTTAGCCCGGGCCCCCTCAGCTGATGGATCTTGAAGGGTATCTCCAAGCTCTTTAAGGAGATCCCTTTGAAGGTGGGTAAAGAGGCACAAATAATTCAGAGACCTCGTAGAAAAAGTCGCTGAAGAGAACATCCGCTTCCCATATCTGTCCATCATCCTGGACTGTTAGGGGGATGGACAGATGAAGTAGTTTCAGCCAACTCCTTCTTTGTGGCCACCGCTACCACCATGGAATCAACAGGGACACCTTTGGTAAAAACTGTTTATCCTGTGGTGCCGTTATGAATTTACCGGGTCTTCTGGGGGTGGGTTCCACTGTGTCTGGAGCTGACCACGCCTTCCGAGCCACCACAGACATCAGTGGGTCGAAAGGCGTAGACACCCAGGAGGTGGAAGGTCGGGATCCAAATGCATCCAGGAATACCGACTCATCCTCGGAGGGGCTTAGGGTAGTCCAGTTCCCCCTCTGCCTAAGCATCTCAAGGATGTCTGAGAAGGAGACATCTTCAGAGGGAGATCTCGGGGACCCTTCCGAATCCTCCAAGTCGGTATCTGATGTGACAGACTCAGGGGAGTCAACATGCTTCCTCTTGCATTTCCTCTTATGAGGTGGCTCCTCTGAATGATCAGGGGAGGCCTCGGAAGAGGAAGATACACCCAAGGGGGTGCCCTGGAGCGTTGGTTCCCCATGCTTGGGGTCTGGAGGAGGGACAGAGGCAGACTCAGGCATCATAGTGGGAGGAGCCGGTGGGGATGATCGTGGGGATGACTCAGGGGCCAGCACACTCCTCATGACCTCGAAGACGTCCCTGCTCGGATGCCAAGAAGTTCCGAAAAGACTGGAATCCCTCTCTGCACTGAGGGGGAAGGCTCCGAAGCCGATGTAGGAGCCGAGCTCACCTGTGCCAAAGCTCCGAGAGGGAGAACAGGGTCGGACAAGGGTCCAATGCCACTCGCCCCCTCGGAGCCGACGAGGGAGTCTCGGCGCCCAGATCCTTCCAAGGACGGTACCAAAGAAGTGATCAGAGCCGATGACGGAATCGAAGCAGAAGGTATCGGTGCCGACGGTTCCACAACCCGAACCCCAATGAACACCTGATGAGGGGGGCTGGACAACATTTTTGCTAGGGCCTGCGATTTTAACAGCCTACTGACCACTCTCTCCACGTCATTATCGGATAGTCTTGAGGACCGAGAAGAGTGGGACCAATGACTGTGCTCCGATTGGAGCAGAGGAGACCTCGGAGCCGAGCGTATCGACTCCAGACAGGGAGACCTAGATCTCTTTCGACTACCCATCGGCTCCGAAGGGAGAGTCGGAACTTACTGGGAGACAGGTAAATCGGTTCCGGCCAGAACCAAGGCTGAAGGAACAGCTTCACCCATCAACGGCTCCGAATTGGGAGCCGAAGATTTAGGTGGCTTAGAGGCCTTCATGGGCGGAGTCTTAGCCGGTGAATCCTGTTTAAGTAATCCACATAGGATTAACTTATTTCTACTCTACTGCAGGACTCTTGGGCTGAAGGCATGGCAAACTGAACAGGAGTCATGCAGGTGCACGGCGCCGAGACAATAGACACAAGAAGTGTGACCATCTGTCAGAGACATTTTCTGACAGCATGAGTCACACTTCTTGAATCCTGACACCTTGGTATCCTTGGACAGCCCTGAAAAAGGAATTAGGAAAAGAAAAACCAAGGACAACACACTAAAGAAATTAGGATGTAACTACTACCACACACACAGTTAAGACACCCAAAACACAGCTAAGAAAACTGACAATATCGTGTGTGTGTGTATATATATATATATATATATATATATATATATATATATATATATATATATATATACAGCTAAACAAAACTAACTAGTAAGAGCTAAAAGTTTGTTTGTTTTTTTGCATAGAGAAAGTGAAAAAGGTTAGCCTCTAATTTAAACGGCTACCTAAGAAAGTGAAGGGGGAGGGGAAAACTCTCTAACTAAAACAAGTTTTCTGAAGGGAGAGGGGAAGGTTAAGAAAGAATTATTGATACTACAAGTGTATATATATATATATATATATATATATATATATATATATATATATATATATATATATATATATATATATATATATATATATATATATGGAAAGGTTAACTAGTATAAACAATCTACACTAACAACTATAAATTGTTATCAAAAAACGAGTAAATAATGAAAATAAACGACGTGAGCCACTAAGACAACCTCGCAGCAGAAGCGGCAAATGAGATCTGGGTATCTAGCACCAGGAATCATGGGATATGGGGTGGCCTCGAGCCAGTATGCAGCTGTCGAGCTTTTGAAGATGTCCGAGTCGGAGCCGAGGATCGGCTCCGAACCCAACCAGCAAGAATGAAGGCGAGATAGACAACTTAACATCTGCTGTTCTGTGTGACATCCTTCAGGATGTCACTGAGCAGTGCAGATGCCTAAACAAGGTCATGGAGTCCATGCACATCAGCATGTTATATTTCGAGAGGATTATGGTGACACACACTCAACTCCATATGGAAGATAAGTGTCACTATCCCAGTCATGTTGAATGTGGTTGGAGGCAGGTACATACAAGGGATGGTCATACTGGGAGGCCATCAAAGTATGCACCGTCTGCACCAGTGAGTGCAGGAGTATTACAGTTCACCACCTTAAACTGTGGGCTGATAGCATCCAGGAGCAGAACATCCACCTCACAAGGGACCTCTAGTCTTGACACTTTAAGCCAGTGCAGAGGCTCCAGTGCACAGTCGCACAGTAGATCTCCCTCTGACACATGGTCCTGCAGTAGTATCCCCTTCCTGTCACCAGGAGACACTGTCAATAATACAGAGTACCTCTTGCCAAAACTCAACATATCTACCTAGAGTGAGATGGCCACCTATTCAGGTTGATATAGTAAGTCTGTGTGTCCCTTGACATCTCTGCAAATCATGATGATGTTTACTAACTGCACTGTCCTTCCAGTGTGCTGTATGTGGAAATGTCTGATGCATATTATGACTTGACCATGCACTGCTCAACACAGCCTTCAACTGTATACATCCTGTTTTTTTTGTGTGGCATTGCACTGTCATGGTGTGTTCATTGGTGTCCACAGAGCTGGCCTAAATTCTGCCAGTACCTGCTGTGTCATATACAGCATTTCTTTTCCCTTTTGGGGAGTACAGTGGCTGCTCACTGTCTGATGGACTCACAGTTATCAATGGATGATGCAGTGTGGCCAGCTGCCCCGTAGGTGTATTCGTAATCACTGTACGAAACTTGCAGCATGCTATAAACTTGCTTGCACAGTATGGCAGGGGCATACAGACATATATTGATAGTGTAACTGTGCTTTCAGCAGATGGAACACACAATCTATGATGTTCTCTGTCATACTGCATTTCATTAATGCTGGGTAGGCAACCAAGGCTCCAGTGGATATACAGCATTACCTGAGATACAGTAGTAAAGTGTTGGCTAATGAGCCATGTACAGATTGCCACTGGCAATATACTGGGTAAATTATCCAAGTGCTTACACTTACTGTATGATCACATGGAATTTCACTGTTCAGAAAGTGGAAATATAGATGACTTGTATACCAGATGTGTGAATCAAGGGCACAGCCAGTGTGCTCTGCAGAGATGCTCATTATCAACCTCTTTGCACTGTACACTATCAGGCAGTTGACAGAACATCAGTACTTCTTACTGACACAGTGCTGCCTGTGAATAGCTGGTAGGGTTCTTATTGCAACATGTGTTCGATATACAGCACCCTGTATTCAGGAAGGTGGACAATGGCACAGAAGCCACTGGTGTTGGTGGCTCTTTCCCTTGATTTGTTGGGGAAACTGATATGCTCTGTCACATATACAATTACAGCATCAGTAGAATGTACTGATTATTCTACTGGCTGAAGCCTGCTATATAGCCAGTGTGTCCCATGATTATGTCTGAAAGGCCCCTGTACCTAAAGTAGTAAGAGTGACATATATCTTGGTGTCACTGATATAGTAAGCCCATGCATTTTCTCAATCCTGCTTTTGGGTGACAAATTTACGCCAATGCCAATGTGATATCCATGTACATTCAGAAATGGTTTGTCAGCCGTTGATCTGTTAGCTGGTGGTACGTAGCATGCTGCTAGTGCCATTTCTGCCTGCACTGCCAGACTGATGGGAATACAGCAGCACTTATGCTGAACAGACTGCTTCGACAGATAGTATACCCCTTTATAGCAATTTTACAATTTCCGACATGCTTGCTGTGTGTTATCTGCACACTGTGACTATGAACTATGATCTAGTTTTACAGACGTAGATTTGCATCCCATTATGCACTCAGTAGACTTTTCACGTTTATTCACATGTCCTGACATGATAATCTCCATACACTTATTCTAGTGCCATTTTATGTATAGGTCATTGGCACTACTGGCACTAGCTGATGTTATGAATCACAACATGCATGCTAGTGGCCACTTCCCCTGCAATGGTGTGCTGTTTGTGATGCTTGTCTATGAATCCTAGTCTGTTAGTACACCTACTTATTACCAAGTTTTCTCCCCAATGAATGAAAAGAAAAATATTTTATTTAAAAAAAGCTAATTATCAGGGAATATCTAAGGCAGTGTAGTACTTTGTCAGATGATTACATGTTAAACCCCAGTTTGCAGAAAATGTAAATATCTTGTGAAATGGTATGATGTAGAGAACTACCTTGGATGGCACTGCTCAGCTGAACATAGCTCTGAATGCCTGCAGTATAGCTTTTAGTGCCTCTTTGAATATATTACACATGCAATGCCCTCCTTATGAAACACATCAATTGGCTATAAACACTGAACTCAACATAAGTGAAATGTACCATCCCATACTTCAGGTTTCACTGTTAGGGTTAATCAGTTATTACAGAGTTTAGGGATTTTTAATGAACTGAGAAAACCATCTCTTGAGACACAAGTTGCTTATGCTCCACCTGTGTGTCAGAATTAATATGTAACCCTTGTCCTTTCTTTGGAGACTAATGGGCAGTTCAATGGCAACATTGCTGCATCCAATACAAGTTTGCTATGATATCATCAGCTGGTCTCTCCCAAACAAACTGACAAGTTGCAAGTTGATGAGGTAGTAGTAAACAAAGGCAACAACTGACCCTAGTCAAATGAAATATCTCTTAATGATAAACCTTCTTTGCCCAAATAATTAGAAAAGAAGAACACGGGGCAGGGTTCAGAGACAAACACCATAAAGACAAATCATACGTGATCATGTAGTTAGAAGTTTATTAAATAATGTAACTATTAACAACATTTCTAGGGAAGCCATACAAGTCACTTCTGGCATCACGTTTCTTACAACCTCAACAGACAGTGAGGAACTGATTACTGCATATTTTGTTATGAGGCATAAGATATACGATACTTAACATCAATAGATCTATATTACCCAGCATTAAAGGTTGTTGCCAGGGGGATGTTATGCATACTATCAGTAGGCTATGTCTGTCTTCCCCTCAGTACGGCCTAGTTAACATTGTATGTGGCACCAGTGACCTGGGTAAGATTACAGTTAAAGGCTACATAAAAGATCCAAAAGACATGGATCTCACCATACCCAATAGAACCAAGTTGCTCTCCTCCAAAAAAATGAAGCCAATCTGGTAGTCCCCTGCCATAAACAAACTTATAACAGAAGGAGGAAACTGATGCGAAATAAGGTGAAGTCCCAAGACTGGAAAAACTCCCTTATCAGCCTCAACAAAAAGCTGAGATCCCTCATCAAATCCTCTAAAGCTAGCAATGAAAACAGAATTGCAGCAGATAGTAAAGACAGCCACAAGGCCTTCTATAGTTACATAAAGAATCTCCACGGCAATACCCAGCTTTGCTCATAGCTGTTGCAGAATGGCACCTCCTATACCAAGCCAACAGATATTGCCAATATACTGGCAGACAGATTCAGTACCAATTTTACCCCTCTTTCCCCCCCTCAATACCAGTAGATTGCCAGGCAGCCAGTATTACTGATGCACAGGTTAAAACAGCACTGTCCAAGGCCAAGAATACAGCTTCTATGGGACCCAACAATATCCCTGGCTGTGTTCTACATGAACTACAGAGTGAACTGGCACTTCACCTGTGTGCCCTGTTCAATCACAGCCTCACTTCAGGCTTTGTCCCTACCGAATGGTGCACTGTTACAGTCATCCCTCTCCACAAAGGAGGAGTGACTACAGACCCTGGGAACTATCGCCCCATTAGCCTGACAAGTCTGATATGCAAAGATATGGAACACAACATCATAGACCTAATAAACAAGGTTATAGGGAATCTCCAAACTCTGGATCCCACACAGTTTGGTTTTGTGAAGGGTAGATCATGCTTGCTCAACCTGGTCAACTTCTTTGAGTCAGTCACCAGAGCTATGGATGAAGGCAAGGTGGTTCATACAGCCTACCTTGATCTGGCCAAGGCCTTTGATACCATTCCCCACTCAGGAATCATAGAAAAACTCACTAAGCTAGGCATCAATCCCTATATCACTAGGTGGGTTGCAAACTGGCTTACAGATAGAACCCACAGTGTGAAAGTAGCTGACTCCAAGTCAGACTGCCGACCAGTCATGAGTGGAGTCCCACAGGGTTCGTGTTCCTGGGTCCTCTCCTGTTTGGCATCTACTTCTCTGAAGTACAGGCCAACACGAATGGACTCTGGCTGAGAAAGTTCGCAGATGATTGCAAGTTGGGAGCCATAATTAACTCCCTAAGTGATGTTGACATCCTACAGAAAGGCCTTACTGAGACCAACGACTGTTGTCAGAACCATGGCCTTAAGCTCAATGCCAAAAAATGTGTCATCATACCCTTTGGGAAAAACCCGGCTCCCATGAATTACCACATCGATGGTAGTTCACTGAACACAGAAGGCGTCATAAGAGATCTGGGAACACAGGTTGACAGCAACCTCTCTTGACCACCACATTGCCACTGTGGTCAGAAAGTCCCTCTATGTGGCACATCTCATTACTAAGGGTTTTGCATCCAAGAAGAAAGAGGTCATGGTCTCTCTCTACTCTTCCCTCATTAGCCAATCATTGAGTACAATGCCCCATTTGGCATGTACCTCACTAGACACCTGCAACAACTGGAGAGGCCACCAAAGTCCTTCACAAAGAGGATCCTAGGCCTTAAACACTTGTCTTAAATGGATAGACTTAAAAAACTCCAACTATTCTCTGTCTCATATCACCTACGTAGAGGCGATGTCTGCTTGACTTACAAAGCCATGTCTGACTCAGCTGTGTTAAAAATGCTACATCTAAAGAAATCCCAATCCCTCCACACTATATGCTCCAGAGACCTCAACCTCATTACCACAATCAACAGAACAAGCTGGAGGGACAGGTTCATAACCCAGAGACTGCCCATGCTATGGAATAGACATCCCATACATGTCAAGTGGAGCATCTCACTGGCCGTCATCAAGAGAAATCTTGATGAGTGGATGGGAAATAGAAAAGTCACCCTGGGGATCACTCCAGTGGCTCTACTCGACAGTGGCACTGGAAACTAAGGTCGGGTGGCATGATGCCAGGGTAATCCTGTGGGCTAGGCTTGCAAAGGCTCCAGGGCCATTAGCCAATACACACCTATGAACATTCTAGAATTTAGCAGATTTCAAATACAGGAAAATGATGTACTTAGTGTAATGAAAGATCTGTGTTGTCTTCTTTTCATCTGGAACAGGATGTGGGTTGATGGATCCAGTCAGCTCTAATCTCGGTGCCTTATACCAAACTTTGGATCCGAGAGATCTGACTCTTCCCCTACCCATAATTCCCAACTCCTGTCTGAATTACCTCAGATCGAGTTTGCTGACTGATCAAATGATGTCCCACTATGTAGAAAAAGAATAAAGAGGAAAACAGAATAAACACCATATACTGCAAGAGTTGCAAAGGGATCAGACAGGGTCCAAAGAGGTGTGGCCAATCTCTAGAAGAAAACAATGACAATTTGGTAGGGGGAAGGAGGATGGGGTGTTGAACCAGAAGAAAAGAAGATAACACAGATCTATTGTTATGGCAAGTACATAACTTTCATATCTGCTCTTGTCTTTTCTCATCTGATTCAACATGTGGGACAGATTCCCAAGCTACTCAGCAGGGACTGGGTGGCCTCAAGGAAGGATATTCCTGAGTATGGCAGATCTGAAAGATGTGTGAATTCTGGGCTGCACATCTAACTTGTAGAGAGATACAAAGTTATGAGTTGAAGGCCAAGTTGCTGCAGTGCATATGTCACTGACAGGCACTCTTTTTTTTCAATGTCGTTGAAGTTGCCATTGCTCTGGTAGAGTAAGCCTTAGGCTTTGATTGTAAAGACATACCTTGTGAATCATACACAAAATGAAAGGCAGTCTGCTAACCATTCTGAGAGGGTTATTTTAGACACTGATTGTCCCAAGTTTTTCTTGGAGAAGGATATAAGCAGTTGATTTGATTTTCTAATATAAGATGAAGATAGAACCTGAGTTGTCTACATACATCTAAGGTGTGTAATGTGTGTTCTCCCTTACTGGTAAAATTTGGAAAGAAAACTGGTAAATCAATCTGTTGGTTCAAGTTAGATTCTGAAGCTACTTTAGAAAGAAAGGAAGGATTTCTTCTCAACGGCACTGTCTTTATGAAATGTAAGGAAGGAAGATTTGCACAAGAGTACCTGTAGATTTGACTCATGTTTTGCAGATACAATGGTAACCAGAAAAATAGCCTTCCATGAAAAACTTTATATCTACAGATGCTGCTGGTATGAAGGGTTTTTGGGTTACAGACTGGACTAGGATGGTAGCATTCTAGGGAGAGATTGGAAAGTGGACCAAGGGTCTCAAAAAAATGTTCATCTAGGGAAGGCTTTGGTCACTTTGAAGCAATAGAAGCATTGTTGAGCCCTATGTGAAAGTTTGAAATGGCTGCTAATTGTAGAGAAACTTGATCCATCCATCCAAGAATAGTTCTGAAAGAAACTTCAAAATTCTGGGAGAGGAGCTGAAAAAAGGTCCAGCCCCTAAGAACAGGCTCAGAAGGAAAAATGCTTCCATTTGCTCTTGTAAATCTTTTTGGTTGAGTTTCTTTGAGAAGAAGATATGATATGGACTATTGGAAAAGAAAGCCTGGCATCTGTGGCTACTGTTAGAATTGGAGAAACCACGTGGTTAGCTTTAGAGTCTTGAGAGGTAGCCCAGATGGGTGAGTGAGGAGATCCGGAAATGGATACAAAACTTATGGTGGGTGAACAAGTTGAGGCCAAAAAAATGGGAACCATACCTTCCGAGGCCAGAAGTAAGTAATGAGGATAATGCTGGTCTTGCACTCCACAGCTTTCTGAATGAACTTGGTGATAAGGGGAACTGGTGGAAAGGCATAAAGGAGATCTGGGAGCCAAGGATGGACTAGAGCACCTAGGGATGAGGGCAAAGCAGCTACTGCATTTGTTGTTTAGGTATGAAGCAAAAAAGTCACAACAAGATTGGTCCCAGTGACAAAAATCTCTGTTGCCACTGTTCTGGTGAGAGATTACTCATGAGGCAATAGTACAGTTCTGCTCAGTTTGCCCACTAGGATGCTGGACACCCCAGGTGTGTGCACTGCTAGTTGAAAGTGGTTTGAAAACATCACCCACTGCCAAACCCTCATGGGTTCTTGGCAATTAGGGTAAGATCCATCCAGTTTGTCAATGTACCAAACCATTGACTTATTGTTTGAGTGTATGGTAATCACATCCTTGGTTAGATGATTCTGAAATGCCTGCAGTGTAAGGATGACTGCTGTTAATTCCAAGACATTGATGTGAAGTTTGACCTGTATCGAAGACCATGTTCCCCGGACCATCTTCCTTTTGACATGCCCCCCCCCCCCCACATACACACACACACACACACCCAAGAAAGGATGTGTCCGTGGTCACTGTGGCTCTGAGTTTCACAGGAAGGAAGTGTCTGTCCTGAGTTACTGAGTCAGACACATAATCCACTATGGAATGTGGTGTCTGCAGTCCTGTGTGAGTTATATTCTGTAGTGGATGGGATGTAGTTTTTGTGACCACTGTACAGCTAGTGTCTACTGTAGAACTCTCATGTGATATCTGGCTAAAAGAATCATCACTATAGAGGAAGCCATTGACCTATTAGACACAAGTCGAACCTGGGATCTGGGATGTTTTATCACCTGGAGATTCATGCTAAGGGAAGTTTTGCTATCTGATGTACAGTGTCTATGTGGCAACCTATGAATTCTGTGGATTGAGTAGGCGATATCTTGCTTTTATTGGCATTTACAGAAATTCCCAGGCAAGTTATCAGATTTAACAGGAATGACTGATGTCTCAGAAATAGATTCCTGGAGACAGCAGTTAAAAGCCAGTCATCTAGATAAGGGAATACTTGGATCCCCTGTAGCCTGAGATAGGCTGTCACTGCTGCCATTATCTTGGTAAACACAGAGGGAGATGTGGTGAGACTGAATGGCAGTGCTCCGAACTGATAGTGATTGGCTCCCAGCTATAACCAGAGGAATCCTGGACTGCATCTGGATCTTTTTATGACAGTAGGATTCCTGGAGATAGAGCACATCCAATAGTTCTTCCTCAGCAGAAGTATAATGCATATTACTGTAACTACCCGGGACTTTGTCTGTTTTACAAACTGATTCAGATTGCTTAGACCTAATACTGGTCTGAGGTCCCCTGTCTTTTCTGAAACTAAAAAGAACCTTGAATGGATTCCGGATTCTAGTCAGTCTTGGGCGACAGGTTGGATGACTCTTTTGTCCGGCAACCTTGAAATTACTTTTGCTTCAGATTCCAACTCATTGGGTGGAGTATCCGGAATCTTTTGTTTCTTCTTTGGGGATTCTAAAAAGTGTATTGTGCAACCTTTGATAATTATCCTTAGCATCCAAGAACTGGAAGTTATATTTTGCCAGGTTAGAGGCTGTAAGGAGAAGTGCCCCCAGAGTGCCTCCAGAATGCAGCAGTCTGGCAAATATTCAGGGACTCTGATAAGGGTTTCTCTGTAAAAGGTCCTTGGAAACCTTGGTTTTGCAGACCACCTATACCCCATGGGTGATATCCTATGGACGGATCTATATTAAATCAGCAAACACTTAAAATAGCGAACGCTGATTTATTGACCCTTTAAAAGCGAAAGCTTGAAATCTTGAAGACACGGAACAGCAATTTTTTTCCCAGGGGAAAAAAAATCACTGGGCAGTTTTTGAGACTTTGCCATTTCCTCCCCTGTGGTGCAATCTCAGAGTTGGTATACTTAAGTAGTGGGGTATGGGGGGCAAAGCCCCCACTTTATTTACTGTTTTGAAGTTTTTTTTTTGTTGTTGTTTTTTGTTTTGTGAAACTGCGATTTTTTTCCCAGGGAAAAAAATTGTTGTTCCGTGTCTTCGGGATTTCAAGCTTTCACTTTTAAAGGGTTGATAAATCAGCATTCGCTATTTTAAGCTTTCGCTGATTTAATATAGACCCCCACAGAATTGCCTCCACCTCTGGGAGGACTATCCCCATGAGTATCCTTTTGAAAACTAAAATTTTTTAAACTACATTTTTCTTCCTCCTCTTTGATTCCTACAGAAGGATCTCTGAGGGGGTGAAAAATGGATTCCTACAACACAACAGACAAGGTTTTACAATCCTGCTCACTCCTAGTAAGCATATCCTTGACTTTTCATCTAAATAAAGTGGGGCCATCATAGGGTCATTTATGAATGACATCTTAAAGCTTTCCACAAAGTCGGAGAATGACATCCAGACATGAAACTGCATAGCAATATCTGTGCCAGCTGCTTGGGTTGCACCATCTGCTGCATTAGATACAGGTCTCATGGTAGCATTTGATAACTGTAGGGTAGACAACTGGATATCCACAGACTTTTGGAAATCCAACAGTAAATTACCTGCAAGGGGAATTTGAAAGCTCCTTGATCAAATCCCTCTGGAAATGTGTCAGGTGTGCCATGTAGTTTAGCGCACAAAGAGAAAAAGTGGCTGAAGCACAAGTCCTTTTCCCCAGTCAATCCAATGCCTGTTAGGGGAATGGGCAGAGGAACTTTCTTTAGATAGTTCCTTTTTTATGGTTGCTATCACCATGGCATCTACAGGGGGAGTCTTACCCCAATTGTTTCCTTCCTTGGGGGCAACTACAATTCTGTCTAGTTTCTTCAGAATGGGCTCTGCCACATCAGTTCCCTTCCAGGTTTTGTGGGCAATGAAGCTAACTAAGGCAGCAGGAGGAGGGATCACTTCAGACATTGAAGGGCCAGGAACAAAAGCTTCGAGAAACACTGACTTATCAGAAGGAGTTTTGGTGGATCCCCCCATTTCATCAATTCAAGGATGTCTCCAAAAGAGGTGTCTTTAGGAGGGGATCTTGGGAAGTCTTTTCCCTCATCTAAATTGGTGCCTTCAGCAACAGACTCAGGAGAGGAATCAATATACTTCCTCTTATAGGTCCTCTTCCAGGGGATGTATCTTGGGTCTTCTGAGGGAGATGCATTGGAATTGGACATGAGGCTCAAATGCCAATCGGTCTTGCACTACTATAATCTAATCACTATAGACAGATATTCAAAAAGGGAGGAAAAACAGCTTCACTTACAGTGAAAGTAACAAAGGTCTCAGTCTATACATCTGATTAGGCAGACAGCAAACGAGATCTGAGGTAATTTAGGCAGTAGAGTGGAATTGTGGGTAGTGGAGGAATCAGAGCTGTTGAATTCAAAGCTTTGGCATAAGGCACTGAGGTTAGATCTGACGGGGTCAGGCAACCAACATGTTGAATCAGACAGAAAAAGACAACATTGGTTCTTCTAAGCCCTCAACAACTCTCCTTCAGCTATGCTCCTGGGGGGTTTCCCCCTCACGTTCCTAAGACCTCAAAAACTCTCCTTCTGCTATGCTCCCATGAGCATTTTCTAAGCTCTCCCTTCTCCATTAGCCATCAATAACTATCAATACAATAACAATAACTATCGATAACCTCAATAACTCTCCTTCAGCTGTGCTCCCACGAGCATTTCCTTTGCTCTCCTTTCTCTATTAGCTGCTTATTTCTTATGGTCCAACATTGTAAATATTGTATACAGCTTTCCATTACTCATTTCTTTTCTGAAATTGTGCATGTATAGTGTATCCTCATTTTACTTAAAAGTATGTATATAAAACATCTTCTCACCTAATATCGGAGTGTGCACACTAAAGAAAATGTATAAACAATAAGTCCACACTCAGTGCTTTTCTGCTTATTATGCATATTTTCAAGGTACTTACTTGCAACTGTTTCCATATTATGTAAGACTGATATCCGTGTATTTCTGTACCTTATATTATGTATCTTGGAGCTTTCTCCCCGGGCCTCCACTGAAAACGGGTCACTCTGACCCAGTGGACTTCCCCGGTAATCAAACTGGAAATACATAAATAAATAATTCTGTTGTGTTCTGTGATATGCCACCATACCCAGGTTTGGGCCATAACAAACTGCAACTTGCCAATTATAGGAACAGTGCACTGACAAAACTATTTGTGCCTTTGGAGAATAAACATATATTCTTTTGAGAACAGTTTAGTGGTTTGCATATGCTTTTTTTTGCTTTTTTTCAGAAAGAATTCATACTGGGCACAGAGTATCTATATCATATTATCGAAGACGCAAAATATGGAATGCTCATAAGAGCAAAAATTCCGAAATTTGAACTCTATATTGTGGGGGGCTGCACCCCCCCCCCCCACTAAATATATATTCCAACTCCGAGATCGCAGTACAGTGAGGAAAGGTCAAATATCCCAATCTTCATTGTACTGCGATCTCAAAAATGGAACCGAGTTTTTGGCACTTTTGCTATTATCACATTCGACATTTTGAATTTGCGATAACGTGATATAGATCCGGCACAGAGGAATTAACTTGTCAAGGGCCCTAATGACCAAGTCAGCAAAATCTATTTTATCCATACCCCAGACAGAACTCTGTCAATCCATTCTAAATGAAGGGTTCTGAAAATGCTACTGTGTAATGGAAGACTCTAAAGAATAATATAGCAGATTTGTAAAATTAGGTAACCTACAGGGATTATGACTTGCTAAATATTATGGAAACCTGGTGCAACCCAACAAATCTACTGCAGTATGTTTTCTAGCTACAACAGCCACAATAAAGAGAGGGAACTCCTCTGGTGGTGGGGTATTCATATAAGGAACAAATTACTGTTCAGCAACAAAACTTATCAGTCAAAGTTGTGAGACAATAGCAGCCTTTCTGCTTACTCATCACTGTAGACAAGACATTATGGAATTCTACAAGTCCATAAAATTAGACCATTTAGTGAAATTTGTGTACAGGAAATGGCATTACATTTTGAAATTGAAAGCACCACTGTCACTGGTGATTAAACTACCTATGTCGGAAACTATTAGAAGCTAATTTGTAGTAGACCATTTGCTCAACAATTATATAAAACAATCCATATACTTTTATTTCTAAAAGTATTACATTCAGGTCCGGGTACACAAGTGTGTTACTGTAATCAGCACTCATTAAGCTGATCATTAAGAATAATGCCCCTTTAGGAAATCATAAAAATAAGTCCAATGGTATCATAAATAATTGTTCAAGAGATCTCAATCTCTTTTGCAAAATTAATACAACATGTCGGTTAGTGGAATAGGAATGTATCACAGAGAATAAAGTTTCTATGGAACAGTCTTCCACTCCGCATAAAGCAAAGTCTCTCCTCTATTCATATGTAATTTGGACAAATAGATGGATAATCACAAATTCACCCTGAGTTCTGCATTCCTATTCTTCATAGATATGGAAACATAAATATCCACACATGTCCTAAAATATAAGGGCTAGCATGGAGAAGTAAGGTTAGGCTTCTTAAAATCCTATCAGATTAACAGCCTAGTACCCACCTACAATTCTACTGAATGGCTACGAGTGTATCCATTCTCACCAGAAGTTCTAATATACTTGATGTTGTTTGTGTCATCTCAAGAATATATTGTTAGTAACCATTTTGTGAATTTGGAGCTTGGGAACTCTGATGCTTGAGCATTAGTATAGTTATTGATATTTTAATTTAAAATTCTAAGATCAGAACAGGTCATAAAACATTCCACAGGTAAAGTACCATAATAAGGAATTAAAAAGTACAGTTGTGTAAAATCTTACCATAACAGCGGATGTCCTTCCCTCCACTGTTGCGGTATTCTTTACCTAAGGGATCTCCTGCCAAGGACAATCCAACATCCAGCCAGTATACCAAAGCCTCCAGTTGTTAGAGGTATCGTATGTCACACGTATGCTCCTGACGCAAGCTTTAGGGCAAAAACATGTTGTATGGATGCACACACTCATAACTGAAAAAGTCCCAAGAGGAACAAAATGCTGTTAGGACAAGGATAACACATGCCTGCAGAAGGAGAAAAAGGAAAAAAAAATGAGCCTCTTGGCCAGGATGGGAAGAAAAGTACAGGGCAATAGGTAAAACAGAGGATGTACAGGAGGGATGGAGGAAGGGAGAGAGCGAGTGAATAATGCAACAGTGAAGAGAAAGACATCAGGTCTATATTAGTGGAATGAAAACTGCATTGCGCGAATCCCGTTTGCGTGACACACACTGAGCGAACGTCGGAAATATCGAATGTCATAAATAAAAAAAAACAAACAAAAACACTTACTACCTGTTTTATGCAGAGGTCAAGCCCCCCCCTGCACCCCCCACACCCCTGCTACTTAAATATACCAACTCCGAGATTGCACTCCATTGAAGTAAAGGGAAGAATTCCCTATGGCAATCTCCGTTCATTCTTTCGATATTCCCCACATTCGCTTATTGTGTCACGCAAATGGGATTCACACAATGCAGTTTTCGTTCCACTAATATAGACCCAAGGACATCTACTGTCATGTTAAGATTTTATACAAATGTACTATGTCCTTCCATATCACTGCCATATCACTGTTGGAGTATCTTTTACCTAAGAAACAGTATAAGATCTCAAGAAGAAGCCTAGGAGGAGGAAAAAACAGAAAATACAGTTGTGTACACTTACCATAAATGTAGATGTTTGAGTGTATTCCCTGTTGCAGTCATCACATTTGGGCTATCTGCCTGCAGGTAGCCCTCAGTTGGCCTGAATACCAGTGTCTTGGGATTTCTGCATCGGACGCTGTCGCTTCTTCCATGATGTCAGGACGTCATGGGTATAAAACATGTAGCCGATACCATTGCATCAGTTTTTCTTGCCCCAGATGTCAGTAGCCCCCTAAATAGGAAGCAATTACATGGTGTGGAACACCCCCAGCAAAAAGGAAATACCAATGATATAAGGTATGCCAAACAAAAAGGATAGGTAGAAGTAAAGAGAAGTCAGGGGGCTGGAGGGAGGGTAGCCAGGAATGCAACAGTGAATACAATCGAACATCTACATTTATGACAAGTGTACACAATTGTACTATGTTCTTCATGTTTCACTGTTGCAGTCATCACTTTTCGGTTGATTCCCAAAGCTGAGGATGGGTGGAGGCAGTCAAGAAGCATTAGGGCTGGCAAGCAGGCCCTGTAAGACTGCTGTAGCAAATCCAGCTCTGGATATAGAAAAGATAGGTAAGTGGTAATGCTTGGTGAAGGTGTGTACAGATCTCCAGGTTGCAGCTTCCAGGATGTCCCTGGCACGGACTCCCCTGAGAAATGCTGTAGAGGTTGACATAGCCCTAGAGTAATGTGTTATGATCCATTGTGGGGCAGGTTTCCCATGATGTTTGCAGCAGAAATGGATGCAGTGTGCTATCCATGTAGAAATGGTTTGCACTCTGCCCCTGTAGCCAAACTGACTAGCAGCTGGTCAGGTTTTCAGAGCAGTTTAGTCCTGTCCAGATAGAACCTAAGCTCCTGTGGACACCCAGGGAGTGCAAGATCCTTTCCCCTGTATTCTGAGGACTAGGGAAAAAAGATCGGTAAATGAACGGATAGGTTTAAAGCCACGCTAGATACCACCTTTGGCATAAATGATGGGTTAGTCCTGAGGGAACCCTGTCTGCATGGAAGATAATAAAGGGTTCCATGCCATAAGGGCCTGCAATTCAGACACTCTTCATGCTGAAGTGATGGCTAGGAGTAAAGCTGTTTTCCAGGAGAGGAATTTTAACTCTGCTGAAGCAGCAAGTTCAAAGGGTGGAAGTGTGATTCTTTTTCCAATACAAAGTTAAGGTCCCAGGCTGGAGTGGGAGCTTTCCTGGGAGGTCTTAAATTTCTGTCTCCTCTCAAGAACTGCTTGACCAGAGGATGACAGAAGAGGGGTGGGCTCAGTATTATAATGAGCTGAGATGGCAGAGGCATGAATCTTAATTGAAGAGAAGGATAGGCCTTTGTGGAGCATTTCTGTTAAGTAATCTAGTATATGAGGTAAGCTGGGCACATTTGTGTCCATTCCTTGAGACTGGCTCCAAGAACAGTATATTTTCCATTTTTCTGAATAGGATTTTCTAGTAGTAGGCCTTTTTTCTTCCAGGAAGACAACCAGCACCTGTTTACTGAGGGTTCAGGGGATGAACCAGGCTGCTAGGTTCAGGGTTTGTAACTGAGGATACAAAATCTGGCCCTCCTGCTGTGACAGCAGGGAGGGGGTCTGAGGCAGGTGTCAAGGTGGTAGTACTGTCAGACTGTGCAAAGATGAGTACCAGTGCTGGTATGACCAGTCTGGTGCAATCAGGATTGTCCTTGCCTTGTCCTGTTTGATCTTTAGTAGAACCTTTGAGAGGAGGGGCAGAGGGGAAAAGGCATAGATTGAGAGGTTTTCCCATGTAAAGGGTAGAGCATCCAATTTCGATGCTTGGCTGTGGGGAGTTCTGGTGCAATATTTGCTCAATTGAAAGTTCTAAGGGGAAGGTAAGAGGTCCACCTTGGGTGCCCCCCACCTGTCGATCAGCAGCTTGAATGATTTGGGTTCCAGTTTCCACTCGTGCGGGTCCATTAGACTTCTGCTTAAGTCATCTGCCAGTGAATGTAATTTGCCTGGCAGGAACTGAGCTTGTAGATGCACTTGGGTGCTCAAGGCTGTGTTCCCCAGAGCCATGGCTAACCTGCAGAGTGGGTAGGAATGAGTTCCCCCTTGCTTGTTTATGTACCACATAACTGTGGTGTTGTCTGTCTTTATCAATAGTTGCCCTGGAAGAATAAGGCATTTGAAGGCTGTCAGAGCATTCTGTACAGCTAACATTTTTTTTTTTGATTGATATGCAGGTGCATTTGCTTTGGGCTCCATTTGCCTTGAATACCGTGTCCTGCCATGTGAGCACCCCATGCATAGTCTGATGTATCTGTTGTCAGGGTTTGGGCGGCAGGGGTAGAGTGAAAGGGAGTCCTTTGTAGTGGTAGCAGGCCTCTGCCCACCAATGAAACTCTACCCTTAGGCAAGGAATGATAGGAATCATTGTTTCCAGGTCCTGAGAAAGTTGACACCAGAGACTTTTTAAGTACCATTGAAGTTTCCTCATATGCAGTCTTGTATATGGAATTAATAGAATGCAAGAGGCCATGAAGCCTAGGGCTTGCAGTATTTTTCTTGCAGATAGCTGGGTTTTGCTGGCCAGTAGATTAAGTGGTTTGTCAAATACATTTGTTTTTCTGGAATGAGGAAAGTCATCTGGGAAGTTGTGTTCAAGCTTGCTCCCAGGAATACAATCTATTGGCTGGGTACATGATGTGATTTCTTTTCGTTGATGGTGTACCCCAGTGGAGTTAGAAGACTCTTTACAAATGTCAGGTGCTGGAGTAGCAATTTCTGACTGTCCGCCTGAATCAGGCAATCGTGAAGGTATGTGTAAATTTGAATTTTTCTCTGCCTGCAATATGCAATGGCTGGAGCTAGGCATTTTGTGAATACCCCGAGCACAGTAGATAAGCCAAAGGGAAGTGCAGAGAATTGATAATGCATAGAGCCTGCTCTGAAACGTAGGTATTTCCTGCAAGATTCCCTTATGGGGATGTGCAGATAAGCTTCTTTTAAGTTTAGGTTGGCAAGCCAGGAGTCCTTGGCTAGCATAGGAAGCAGCTGTTGGAGAGTAAGCATCTTGAACCTTGGAACCACCAGGAAGGTGTTGAGAATAGACAGATCCAGGATAGGGCTCCAAGAGTTTTCTTTCCTGGGGACCAGAAACAGTCTGGAGTAAAAACCTTGTCCCCTATGCTCTGCTGGGACAGGTCGAATAGCCTTGATACTGAGAAGAGAAAGTACTTGCTTTTGGGCCTCTGCCCACTGGTTTGTGGGGAGGTCTGGCCATCCACTTGGGGTTGGCAGTGAGTGGAAGTAGAATCTGTATCCCTGGGATACAATATTCAATACCCATCTGTCCTGGGTGATGTACTCCCAGTTTTTTGCATGTAGGTCAAGTTTTCCTCCTAAGGGTGTAAGTACTTGGGCAAGGCTTGGAAGAATTAAGGATAAGTCATTGTGAGATTTTACCATAGGATGATGGCTTACTACTCCCTGTTTAGAGGTGGAAGCACTCCATTTATTAGATCTGTGCATACCCTGAGACTGTCATTGTGGTGGTATGCTGTTCCTGGGTTAGGACTGAGAAGGTCTGGGAGGGACTGGAAAGGACCCGTTTTTTGAAGGCCAATGCCTACTGAATCTAGGTGGTTGTACATGTAGGAAATAAGTAAGTGCTTGCATAGATTTAGCTTTTTCCTCCATCTTTTTGAGGACTTCTTCTGCTTTATTGCAAACAGGTGTTCTTGATTTAGTGGTGCATCTAGTAATTTTGCTTTGACATAGTCTGGCAAGATATGTTCCTTAAGCCAAGCATGCCTTCTAAGAACAGGCCTAGTGACAACAGCCCTGGAAGATGCTTCTAAGGCATCAAAACCACATTGCAAAGTATGTTTTCCAACTTGGTTAGCAGAATGCATTAACTCTTGTAAATTTTTATGTTCTGCACAATCAGGAATCAACATCATTTTCTGTTTAATTAGCTCCATAATATATTGCTGATACTTTAACATATGAAACTGGCAATTTAAAGCCCTGATGGCAGGAGTAACAGAGGTGTATATCTTCTTACCCCATCTATCTAAAGCCCTAGAGTCCCTGTCCGAAGGGGTAGGGCTTTTGGCTATTGTAGCCTTAATGCCTTTAGGTCCCTGGGAAATGGTCTCTGGATCCGCAGTAGGGTTCTTAAAGAGAAACCTGTGGGAGTCAGGTACTCTGTAGTACCTGTCAGGATTCCTGGCCTCTGCAGGCAAGATATCAGGGGTAAGGGAAGACATCATCTACAATTTCCAGAACAGGGGGGATAGCTAGAGGCCTGAGCTGAGGCAAGTCTAAAAATTCTCAGTCTTTTTTTGGACTGTGGATAGTCCTGGCATTCCCAGTGGAAATGCTCTCTTAAGGTATGCAAGGTTTCACCAAAGGAAAAATCCTCTGGAGGGGAGGCAGAGGGGATGGAATCCTCTGCATCTGAATCCTCATAGGTAGATAAGGGAATGTCCTGGTAATCAGAGGGATCAGAGTCATCAGGCTCACGGTCTGTAGAATCAGAAGGAAAATCAATCCTTTGTCTCATAGAGGGGGAAGTCTGGCTTCCCATAATTAAAGTTACCAGGTCTTCAGCCATTTTTAGCATTTGTTTCCGTGGTATGGTAGCTTGAGCATGTGCGTTGGTCATCGGTTTTCTAGGCGAAATGCGAACTCTGGGCCTGAGAAACTCTGTAGTTTTAGTTAAAAATGAAGATGTTAGTTTAATATGAACATCAGAAGGTTGGAATATACCGTCAGAAGCCAGTGCCTGCACAGCAGCTCCGGACCCATCCAAGGTAGAGACATCCGCAGGATCCATAGTCGAAGAAGCAACTCGTGGTATACCGGACTCTGAAAGGGTGTCAGCAGAGGCCTGCGAATCTGTAGAAGTGGGTATCAGGGGCTGCAAAGGCACCTCATTGAGTACCGGCCTATGTGGTCTCTCTCTGTCTTTATCCTTACGTTTTTTCAGAAGATCTGTAGTCAGATGGCTTATTGAAGCTATTTCAGAATACGGACAATGACAGCGAAAGAATTTAGTGCCAAAAATAGCCCGACGACGAATAGTTCGGGTGCTGAACAAAGCACAAAACTGACAGCGAGGAACATCATGGTCTGGGCTTAAACAGATGGCGCAATAAGAATGAAAATCTCTGGGAGGTATTTGCTTTCCACAGGCCAGAAAATTATTAACTTTTTCTGACATCGGTTAGAACAAGAAAAAAGGATTCTCATATCTTTTAGAAGACTACAGTAATGAAACTCGAAAAACAAAAATTTCAGGAGGAGGCCGACCGGCACTTGCAAACTGCTTCTGCTTTGGACACTGGACAGCAAGAAAGGCTGATGTAATGGTGTCGGCTGCATGTTATATACCCATGACATCCTGACGTCATGGAAGAAGTGACAGCATCCGACGCAGAAATCCCAAGACGTTGGTATTCAGGTCGACTGAGGGCTACATGCAGGCAGATAACCCAAAAGTGATAACTGCAACAGTGAAACACAAAGAACATCAGCTCTCTACAAACGTATGCAGGAAAACCTTAGTAAAGCCTACCCTAGAAATAGCAAATAACTTGTAATGCTTAGAGAAAGTATGAATAAAGGACAAAGATGTAGCCTCGAGGCTGGAATTGGTATCCCGACCTTTGAAAATAGCACCAAAAGAGGCAACTTCCCTACAATGCATCTTCAACAATGCAAAAAGACATATTTCCTTGAAAAGAATAACAAGAAGAAATGGCCTTAGTAATCCAGGAGAAGATGGCTTGCTTAGAGACGGCCAAAACCAATGGCCTGGAATGAAAGGAAACAAAAAGCTGCTCAGATTTGCAAATAACTTCAGTTTTAACCAAATAATATCTGAGCTGTCTATGCAAATCCAAGGTGTAAAGAACCTTCTAACTGGCAGACTGTGGAGAAGGAAAAAAGGAAGGAAGATGAATAGACTGCTTAAGGGACAACTCATTGATCACCTTTGACATGAAAGAAGGTTTGGTATGAAGAGATATCCTGTCTCTGTGGAAAACTATGAAGAAGAAAGAGCCATAATAGCCTGAAGTTCAGACACTCTTTTGTCTGAAGTGAGGGCCAAAAGAAGAACAGTCTTCCAAAGTACAATGTTGTAAGGAATCTGAAGAAGCAGGCTCAATATGTTGTAAGGAATCTGAAGAAGCAGGCTCAATAGGAGCCTGAGTCAATTTTTAAAGTACAAAACTGAGGTCCCAGGGAGGTGGAATAGGCTTCCTGTGAGGTCTGATGTGAACAACTTCTATAAGAAATTGCTTGACCTCAAATCTAGAGGTCAGAGGAGGCATCATGAGCAGACAAGCAGAAATTGCTAACAGGTGAGCATTAACTGAAGTATATGCCAGCCCAACATGCAGCAGATCACATAAAAGACAGAATCGGAACCTCCATGGATAGGGAATTCTGATGGCAGAAAGAGACCAGATAGAAAATTGCTTCCATTTGGACATATATAGGATCATAGGATCATACGAAGTTACTAGGCTAATGGCCCTAGGGCTCTTACAAGCCTAGCCAAGTTTTACTCTTATTTCCATAATCAGCACCAATTGCCCCTGTCCAAGAGGGACACAATTGGAACCCCTGGGGTGAATTTACAGATTATCCATGCAATCGTTCAGATTATGTTTGAAGAGGCTAATAAGGTGCTCTAGTTGACATGAAGTGGGAGTCTGTTCCAAAGGTGTGGTAACCACTGGAAGACAAATCTGTCCCTCCAGCAGGTTCTATTAATGTCGCATACCAGGTTAAGGACTTTTGAGCGATAACTCATGTACCATTTGACTTGCGAATATGCAGAATTTCCAATAAAGCCCAGAGTAGTCTGTATGAAACAGAATAAAGTGACAGTGATTTCAGAAGATTCACATAGAACAGTTGCTGAAGACCTTGAATTTTCCTTGTGAGGAACCTTTGTGTTCTCTCAAATTGCTGCAGGTGCTTGGAAAGGTGCATACCAAAAGGGGCATTGTACTGAATTATTGGCCTGATGAGGGAAGAGTACATAGAGGTTATAACTTCTTTTTTTTCTGGATACAATGCCCTTACTTATGAGATGAGCAATATTGAATGCCCTTCTTACCACTATGGAGACATGGTGATCAAAGGTATGGTTGCTGCCAACCTTTGTGCCCAGGTCTCTCACCACTGAGTGCATGCTTATGGTGTTGTTACTGATGTGGTAGTTAGCAGGAACATCACACTTACTGAAAGGGATGATAATGCATTTTTTTGCATTGAGTTTAAGGCCATGACTTTGGCACCAGTTGTTTGTTTGTGTAAGACCCTCTTGTAGGATGTTGACATCATTTGAAGATTCTATGACCACTCCCAGTTTGCAGTCATCAGCATATTTTGTCAGCCACAGACTTTTAGTTTCAGCTTGCACTTCAGAGAAATAGATTTCAAACAGTACAGGTCCCAGGACTGATCCTTGTGGAACACCACTGGTTACAGGTGTGCTGTTGGAGGTGGATTCCCCTATTTTGACTACATGGGTTCTATCAGTGAGCCAATTAGTGACCCATATAATGATATAAGGGTTGATACCTAGCCAGGCGAGTTTATCAATAATGCCTGAGTGGGGAATAGCTTCAATAGCCTTGGCTAAGTGTAGGTAGGCTGTATGCACAGATTTCTCCTTGTCCTTGTTTCAAAGACGTCCACCAGGTTTAGCAGGCATGATCCCCCTGTAACAAATCTAAACTGAACAGGATCAGGTGTTTGGAGATTACTTGTAGCTTTGTTGATAAGGTCCATCATGATTCGCTCCATGGCCTTGCAGATAAGGTTAGTCAGACTAATAGGTCTATAGTTCCTGGGGTCAGTGGAAGCACCAGCTTTGTGCAAAGAGATAACAGTGGCAGTTTTCCAATCAGCTGTGAAGATGCTTAGACTATAACTGAAGAATACCCAGTGGTGTTGCTCATTCTTGTTTGAGCCCATGTAGAATACAATTTGGGAAGCTATCAAGTCCCATAGATGCTGTGTTTTTGGCCTTAGAGAGGGTGTTTATGACCTGTTCTTTAGAGATACAAAGTAGAGGACAGGTGGAAGGGATGTCATGGGGTACATGTGGTGAGGGCAGGTGGATAAAGTTTTCAAAGTACCTGTCAGATAACAGGTTAGCTATGTCCACAGGCTCAGTATAGGTGGTATCATTAACTACCAGTTTGGCACAAATTTGGACCATTCGTTTTAGGTTATGGAGGTAACTAAAGAATGCCTTATGGTTGTCCTTAATTGAGGAAGCTAATCTGGATTTGTAGTTTGCTTTGGAGGACTTCACAAGAAGTCTTATGCGCTTGTATAAGCTGGGGAGGAAGTGCTTCTAGTAAGGGCTCACTCCCTCTTACTCTTAGACATCAATTTCTTCCTCTTATTGTAAAGCCTGTTAATTGCAATTGTCCACCAGGCAGGTCTGCTCTTCCTTGAGGAGCTTGTTTTGGTCCTATCAGGTACAGCCGAGTCAATGCAGTTATACAGGCGTTTGTATAAATGATTGTTGTAGAACTCGATATAGTTGTCAGTTCCATCTGAGGGGGGAGGTGCAGTAAACCTATTTATACCATCCTGTAAGAAGTTATAATCTGCCTTGGAGAAGTTTTTTAGTTTACTTGCTGCTGGGGGTGGGGGTGGGGGATCAGGTATGATAGTTACCTCGAATGAGACTGATTTGTGGTCAGATCTCACTAGGGAAGACCTCAGAGTGGAGGTGCTACAGTGGTCCCCCATATTGGTAAGTGCAAGATCCAGGATGCTTGCACCCCTTGTGGTGGTGTCAACCAGCTGGTCCAGGGCACTGGAGTTAACAAAGTCAAGGAACCTTTGGGCAAGTGAGTTAAAATATGAGTAATATACCCAGTCAATGTAGGGGTAGCTAAAGTCACCCAAAACCATGGTGTTCGGATGTATTTTGACAGACTCAAGTAGATTCAAATAAGCAGAGTGGGTGTCCTGAATCATGGAGGTGGTCCTGTAGCTGGCAATGACTTGAACAGGTATCCTACCAGCAGTTAATTGCATCTGAAGCATCTTCAGGGAATCATCATTTAACCAGTCTGGAGGTGTATTAATCTTTAATGACTATCAATACACCACCTCCTTTAGTTCTCATGCCTTCAGTTTGTGGTCTGAATGTGTGGAAGGAGGTGTAACCTGGTATGGCTGGGGTGCTCTCTGCAGCCTTTGACCAGGTCTCCATGACTGCACAAATGTCTATGTCTTCCAAAGTGAGGACTGCATCCAGTGAGTGCAGTTTCATGTTAAGACTTCCAGCATTTAGCAACCTTGAGGTTGTTTTAAGATGGAGTTTTACACCAGGAATTTGTCATTTGTCTTTAGGACACTGCCTAAAAAGGCACTATGGGGGTGGAAAGAACCTTAGCCAGCAGCCGAAATCCCAGGGGTAACAGATGAAGACCATATCTGGCAAAGCACTGAGGTCTGTCGATCATGTCATCCGAGGATGTCAGATACTTAATCCCCTTAGAATGACAACAGAAACTAAGCCAATTACTGAAGTCAGTCATTTTCTGTTTGTACTAAGACATCATCCTAGGAGAAGGGAAAATGCTGCTTAAGGCTAGGGTCATACCTGGCTGAAACACACAATCTGAGAGCTCAGTTATGTCTCTCTTCATATAGTCCAGAGAGGTACACTTCAAGTCATTCACACCAACTTGGACTATGACAGAGTCATAACAGTACCTGTTTTTGAGAGACCTGAGTGCATGTGTGTGATATGTGAGTCACTGCATTGGCTCTGCTGGCCAGAGGCACAGGGAACTAATGGCTCTGCTGGTCAAAGGCACAGGGAACTAATCTAAGGGGGTGGCAAAAGCCAACACACTCTGGCTAGGCTTATAAATGCCCTTGGGCAGATAGCCTAGTCTTACCTATGAACCTATATGGTAGATCCTGACACCTGACAGGCAGCTGACCGTGACCTTCTCCTTATCCAGCCTGGTGAGAATGACATCTCTCGATGGAATCACCTATGACGAATATGTTTGGTTTTGTGTAAGGGCTTGACAGGTGAAACACTGGTGCATGAGTTATTATGTATATTGTGTTCTGCAGAGGAAGTATTATGTGTAGCATGCTTGTGTTTGGGAGGTCTCTGGTGTTTATGTATGTTTCTGGTGAGGACCTGGGTATATGTAGGTATGAGTGATGAGGTGAGATATGCATGCTGACAACCAACTCATTGTCATATGTACTGACTGGTGTGTGAGACAGCATGGATACAAGGTTGTTAATATATTTGTTTTTCTGACGTGATGAGTTTGTATGGACTAGGAGTAGAGAGTTGTCAGTGAACATAAGGCAGTTGCTACACTGCCTCAGGATGCCCATGTCGACCAAGCTGGCTGGAGAAACTGTGAGAAATATGATTTCCTGGTAGTGGGTTTCCTAGCCTCCTTCAAAACCCAAAGCACATCCTCAGAAATCCTCAGAATAAAATGTACCTGAAAGGGATCAAAATGCTATCGACCACATTGTCAGTTCAACAGTGGACAAGAAAGGATGGATACAAGATCCCTTGTCTTGGGTGTGAAGATCCACCCAGTGCGTTAACTTGAGATGATTGCCCTTGGCCAAGTGAAAAAAAAAGGGGTACCCAATGGTGTCTGGTCCAAAAGGGAGTCACTAAGAAGATTTTGGGAAAGTCCTGCCTGATCTTGTGCAAGATTCATGGTAACAGAGGAAGGGGAGGGAAGGCATATGGAAATATCCCCTTCCAAGGAAAAGAGAGGATGTCCACTTTCCAAGCCAGAGGACTTGGGACTGTGGAACAAAATAGAGGTAGTTGTCTGTTCAGAGTAGAGGCAAAAAGATCTACCTGAGGAACACTCATCGAATGGACAATATCCAGGAACACATTTTTGTGATGCATCAATTCGTGAACTTGTGTTCTGGACCTACTCAAAGTCTGCCACTAGATTGTGCTCTGAAGAAATGTAAGCTACCTGAAGAGTCAGTTAATGCTGAATACCCAGATCGCAGACCTGAGTAGCTGGTCTGCAAAGAAGATAGGACCTTGTGCCACTTTGCTTGCTGAGATACCACATCACTATGTTATTTTCTGTGAAAACGTTGAGGGACCAGGGATGAAAGAGGGAATGGAAATCCTGAAGAGCCATAAGCAGCACCCCTTCTCCTTTATAATGATGTGGTTTGACCTCTGATGAAGAGGCCAGAGACCCAGAACCTTGAGGGGGTCGCAGGAGGCAGCCACCACCCTGTCTGAGGCATCTATAAAAAGCTCCTGAATTGGAATTGGAGCTTGAAATGAAAGTCCCAGGTTGACTGAAAGTTGATGAATCTACCACTAAAGCTCAAGCTTGAGACAGGGAAGGAAAGGTACCAGGAAGTCCAGGGGTGGCAATGTTGTTACATTGTCTTGAGGTACCACTGAAGCTTTCTGTTATGGGGAGAGGTAACATGAGAATGGTGGAAGCCATGAATCCAAGAACCCTGAGAAATTCCTTGTTTGAGGCACATGTCAGAGGAAGAACAGAGTGGAAAAAGGCAATTAGAGATACAGTTTTGGGGGCAGACAGGGATGACAGCATGGGGAACCATCTGAAACCTGGAGCTGAGGGAAAACATATTCCTGGGAAGGAGTCAGAACTGATTTCTGGAAGTTTACGGTGAACACCAGACTCTGTAACAGGGAAGTTGTAAAACTCATAACCTGTAGCAAAGTGTTGGGGGAAGGAGCTTGAATAAGCCAAATCATCTTCGAAAGATATGAATCCCTGGAACCCTGCAAACAGCAATGACAGGAGCTAAGCATTTGGTGAATATCCTTGGGGCAGTAGAGAGGCCAGACATTTCCCGAAGATAGTATGGAAGGCGATCTGAAGGCATGCATCCTAGAGATCTAGGCCTATGGTAAAAGAAGAGGAAATAATGCTTGAAGAGTTAACATCCAAAAGGAAGAACTCTTGAGAAAGTTGTTCAGCCAGGAAAGATCAATAGCAGAAGGGCAATCAGACCAACATTCATCAATGGCATTTGGACTGATGGCAAAGAAGTTCTGAGTGTGGGCTTCTGTATGTGACCTTTATGCACTATGGCTTGCATGAAGAGCAGACGTGACGTATGACACCTATAAGAACTAGAGACTTTGGTATAAGGACATCACTACATTTGGCAGCATGCCATAACTCACACTATCACTTAGGATAGCTTGGCAGAATGTCAGAAGAAACTGATGGAGTCAGACAGAAGGCTGCAAAGAAAAAAAAAACAGCCATGATAGTGGCATAAATCACTGAAATGACTAGTAAACGCAAAAAAATATACATAGTTAATATATAAAAAGGACCAAATAGACAAAACATGGAAGGGAATAGAAAACCTATAAAAACCCTTAAGAGAAAACTAGGCTGAATTATGGAAAGAAGCTTGCTTGCTTGCTATACCAAAGACAATAAAAATTATTTTGTACATACTTGTGATCCTTTTGTTTTGATTCAGTTGTTAACAAAACATTGTCAGCAGAGAATTTGATTATGGTATGCTAACTTTAGCACCATCTTTCATTAAATTTGCTGGGACCATTATTTCATCAAATGTATTAGCTTTACATGGGGAAGTCGTATCTGACGATCACAACAGACATGGTGACAAAGATATTCACTCCTATTAGACCATATGAAGAAGGCCCAATGATATGAATGTTTTTTTTCCATGCCTTATTGTTCACTTCTCTGAAGCCTGGAAATACACTATATTTCAGACCACTGGCAATCAGCTGCTGTAGTAGCAATTCCTAAGACTGGTGATAAGAGAAAAGTAGGTAATTACATACCCATCAGTCTGATCAGCATCATAGATAAATGCTTCAAAAAGTTGTGCTAGATGTTCTTCCATTATCACTCAAGCAAACAGCCTCTGTTTCTTAATTGCAGGCATTCTTGTTTCTGAAATCTACTACATTTACATAACATCCTGAAAACAAAAAAAGCAAAGCTGCATATGTTATCTATTGGGATCAAACAAAGGTCTCCGATACTTTGCTACTGCAGACTATATTGCAGGTTTTATCTGTATTAAGGCTGAATTTATTTTATTTAATTTAAATTTGTTGACCTGGGTAAGTCTCACTTTAGGAAAGCATTAAAATTTTTACAACTACAGTGACATGTTGCAAGAGGTAAAATGTGTATAATTATACAACTGCTGAGAATATACAGGAATTATATACAGTAACAGAAACACACACATATATATATATATATATATATATATATATATATATATATATATACATACACACATGCAATAATCCCTATACTGTCCTCAGCCCCAGCATAAGCTACTTTCTTTGCATACCTCTAATGTTTGAGTGTTATCAGTACAAGGTACAGTGACATCTGTGCACACATCTGAACAAAGCCAATTGTACACTAGATTGTACCCCAGGCAGAGACCCTCTATTAATCCTATGCCAGTATATTCACACAACCAGGGGTATCATGCTTCCAGAAGCTTTGAGGGTCTAGATGTTTTGTGATGTATTTAATGCCCTACTTTTGAAATATGACTGGTATGTTAACTTTCCTTTTGTTTGTTACTACTGCCAGATGCTTTACACATCTGGCCAGCAATATTGTTTGTGTCCACAGATAAAAACTGATGATATTACTTTCTGTCTCCCTCTCTCTCTCTCTGTCACATACACACTCATTCTGACACTTCCCAGAGAAGCCATGTCTATCACAAGATGTAATGATAACATACAGTGACACTCCTCTTGACAATCAAGCTCTATCACAAGGTGAGCAAAATGCACACCTACCAAAAGGTAAGCTAGAGGGATGCCAATTTAACAACAGCAATGTATTTAGAGTGATGGAATTAAAGCACCTAGACAAAATCCAGAGAGAGAGAGCTAGAGAAGGACATACACATTCCCCAGAGAAGCAACCACAACCAAGAACTCAGACAGCAAAGTACTGTGAGGCAGAATGCTATTCACTGTACAACTCTAACAATGATCAGTTGCTTTCTTACAGATCCTGCTCTGATCACCAAAGATAGTCATTTATTGTGTACAATAATAATGTCTGTTTATGATGGAAAGTGAAAAAAGTACTCTTAATTACCGTAACACCTCCCTAAACACATACATAGTAGCAGTGATCATTTTACACTGATTTCAGCAAATACACTGTGTTCCTATCACATAAGGTCAGTGATTTCTTTAACAGTCATCAAACAACAAACAGTACAGGTTAGTAACTGTTATTAAAAAACAGCCTCCATACAAATCAACTATGGCCATGTTATGGACTGGGTACATCTCAGATGTCTGACTATAATAAAACTAGCTACTTCCCAGAGAAGCCATGTCTATCATAAGATGTAATGATAACATACAGTGACACTCCTCTTGACAATCAAGCCCTATCACAAGGTGAGCAAAATGCACACCTACCAAAAGGTAAGCTAGAGGGATGCCAATTGTACCAAAAGTATTACACAAAAGCATATTAGTCCTGCAAAGCCAGATTAATCACTGTTTAACTAGATCATGACAGCTTTGTCAGTCATACTGATCAAGAAACAACTCCAATACTAAGCAAGTACAGCTGACTATGCATACCTCAGATGTTTGATTATGGTAAAATAATATCAAGCATTAAGGTATTCCAACTTTATTTGTACAAATGTGTGACATTCCTACTCCTTTGAAGCTAGACTAATAGCTGTTTGCACTGAGCAAACAACAAGAATGTCAGTTTTATCTTATTTTTATTTATTTAACATTTGTTTATTAGGAAAGTCCGACTTGGAATGAAGCCAATTTTCAGCAGAGGCCTGGGGAGAAATGCTCCAGATTCATGTCTTTGTAATGTGTGAGGAAACCGGAGTACCCAAAGGAAACCCACACGAATGCAGGGAGGACATGCAGATTCCACATAGAAGGCACCCCAGCCAAGAATCAAACCGGAGAACCTCTTGCTATGAGATGAGAACACAACCGCTGTCCAGCTACATTCAGCCACAGTCTCCCTACCCAGTACTTACAGTTACTTTGCTGAGTATGTATATCTCAAGGTATCTGACTGTGATACGAAAAATAACAGCCACTATAATGTATTTTAATTTTGTTTCATACAAACAATAGCTACAGTAAAGTATTCCAACATACTTCACACAAATCACATCAGTCACGCAAAGCTCAAAATAACAAAAAATCTACTGCAAAGGTCAGTCATTTTCATCCACATTCAGCTCCCCTACCCAGCAATTAAAGCTAATTTGTTGTCTGTGTGCATCTCAGATGTCTGACTGAAATAAAATAAAATAAGGGCCATGGTAATGTATTAGAACTCCATTTCAAACAAACATATACATAGGCTACATATAATTTATTTTTAGTAATTTATTTATAGTAACTAATATGATGGAGTTTATGTTCGTGTTTCAGAAGTATATATGTAATTAGTGATGCATTTTGTATCTTATTATAGAACACGAACTTGAGCTTTTTTAGGTTGTGTGATGTCATTAATTTATTTAATTAATAAACTAATTTATTATGTTAATTGTAGAGGGTGTGTATTTATAGGGTCAGCTTCAGTTTGTTTGTCATTCTGATGAAGTTTTTATTAAAGTCGAAAGCGCTCAATTTATCTACTGTGTGGATCCTGGTCTGTTCTTTCCTGGTGTTTGTATAATGTTTCAAAGTCTAAAATGAAGACTAGTGTAGCTTTTTCTAATCAGTGAAGTTAATATTAGTTACATTTCTGAATAACAGATACGGTACAATTTTTATGAACATAATAAATTAACTGAATTTTGAAATACTGTTTTTTATAACTGTAGTGTCAAAATTCAAACAAATGAATCATTCGTTGGTGGATTTCTTTTCATCATTGGTGGATTTATAACATATCCCATTTGCAGGAGAATGTAAAAACAGCTGGTGTCTTTTTGTGTCTACTACATTGGACTTGATTTTAAGATTCAGTCTTGGATTACAGTGAGTCTATTCAGAAAACAATTTCTGTTTCATATGTACTGTTGAAGCAATTTGTCTGCTATTTGCTGCTCAAACACCGTGAACTGTATTTAGTTTTTACAGATTACATAAATCCAATTGTACATAATAATCCATCCAACCATAACCCTTTTTTTCTGTTTTTGAGCATGGGGTCAGGGTCTCATAATCATCTAGAGCCAAGGTTCACACTGCCAGGTGGTAGCCCTGCTGCTGTAGCTCTTCCACCATACACTTGGATGCACACTTACACCTATGACCAGTTTAGAGTATCCAATCAACCTACTGCATGCTTGCTATTTCATTATTACCAAAGACATTCCAAATAACTGCTTTATATGTAACCAAAGGTATAGGAGGTATAACTATAACATAATCTAGCAGAATTGGGGCAGGCACAAGAAGAGAATAAGAAGAGACCGATATAGCTGTTAAACCAATCACAATAGCACATTGTCCCTATAAATGATAAAATGTAAAATTAAGTGACAACTTTGAAATACAGAGGCTATTTTCTAATATCTGAAAGGCTGAAGTCTGATAGGGGAAAAACAAACACAGTGTAAATGCCAAAGTTAGAAAGCAATAAGGCTTTTGGCAATGATGCACCATCTTTCAAATTTTGTATCTATTTTTTCAAAGACAACTGATTCTTTAAGAAAGCTGTTAAAGCAAAATGTAATGTGGGAACATGGGAATGAAAGTATGAGCAGAAAATATTTTAATATATTCAACAAACTAAGACCAGTATTAAAGTATTATGATCTCAAAAAGAATAAAAAAGAAAAAAAAACAGCTGTGATGAAAGTAGTGCCAATTAAGATGGTACAGGAGTTGGGATCCCATAAGAATAGAGTAAGTGGCCTACAGTTCAAAAAAAATTTACAAGCAAAAGAGATATGCTGATACTGAAAATGAACCATTAACAATAACGGATGGATATAAGAACTTCTATAAATATGTTAAAGGTAAATTAGTTAGGTAGACCCAGACTACAAAAGTACATTCAAAAAGTCTTTGTATGAGGCATTTCTCACACTTCAGAGAATGCTACTTAAGCTACAGAAGTATGATCTGAAAGTAAAATACACACAGAGTAAGGAACTACTCAACAGATATGTTGAATACAGAGTATTCACTTCAGCTACATGACAAATTGTTTAGAAGATGAACTAGATATTCTTTGAAAATGCTGCAGTTACCAATGAGATATTACGAAGTAAAATAATTTCAATGATTCTAATAACACAATGACTTAAAATTTTACTTTCTAAAAGATGCTATAATAAAATGATGGCCTGAGCAGAAATCCTTATTAAGGCAAGAAATACCATCTTATTTTTCTTTCAATGAAGAAATACGTTTTGCCTAAGGTTTAATGCTTAAACCTGACAAAATAATTAATAGCTCTTGTCAATGAATACAGCAAATGCATAACAGAATACCCAACTCATACATGGAAGCAGTATAGCCAAAGGAAAAATAAGAGATATTTAATGAGCTGGAGTGGAATGTTGACTTAAATAGCACTAGTACAGACCTGAGCCATCTACAATGTATACTACGGCAACATCACAAAAGAATATATGCTGGCATACCCAGTTCCAGATCCTTTGTGGAGTTACATGGACACTGATCTGTTCTAAATTTAAAAAGAAGTTATGTACTCACCATAACATTCTATCTGTGTTGTCCATTTTCATTCTTCCTCAATGAATGGGTTCAGACTCGGTCACTTTCTAAAGACTCTAGGTTCTGAATCTTAAGCTCCTCTATAATGCCCCCTGACTACTCTTAATCTCAATCTCCTCCCTAAACTATAATATAATGCCCTGACACTACAACCCTTAGATTGAGTTTGCTGCTAAAATATATATTATAATCATAAATATAAAACCAATAGGGTCCTTGATTGCAGGTCTAAGTCGGTCACTTTCTAAAGACTCTAGGTTCTGAATCTTAAGCTCCTCCCTAAACTATAATGCCCCTGACTACTTCTTAATCTCAAGCTCCTCCCTAAACTATAATGCCCCTGACCACTACAAACCCTTAGATTGAGTTTGCTGCTAAAATATATATTATAATCATAAATATAAAACCATGCTATCGTAGGAAAGTAATAGCTGGAATATCCGGAGCTCAAAAAGGAACTATGGTTCTTAACAACTCTTCCGTTAGGTCTCTCTCAAAGTCATGGGCAGGGGGAAGGAGGGAGGGAAGTTGAGGAAGAATGAAAATGGACAATACAGATGGAACATTATGGTAAGTACATAACTTCTTTATCTGATGTTGTCATTTTCATTTGTTCCTCCGTGAATGGAACAGAGTCCCCAGCTATGGTAACTTTGGATGGCCTCATGGAAGGATGTTCCGGAGCACTGCGGAACCAAAGGCAGCTCTATTTCTGGAAATAAAGTCCAATTTGTAATGCACAATAAAAGTACAAAAGTTAGACCAAGAGGTAGCTGCACAAATATCATCAATAGAGGCTCAAGCCCAAAACGCTGCCGATGTAGACATAGACCTGGTTGAATGAGCTTTCGGTTATCTTGGTAAGGTAATACCTTTCAAGGAATAAACATAGGAAATGTAATCTGTTATCCATTTAGCCAATGAAGTTTAAGAAATTGGTCTTCCCAATCTTCTACTAGTAAAAGAGAAAAATAACTGATCAGTTTTTCTAAATTCCTTGATCCTGTGAAGGTAAAAATGAAGTTGCCTATGTACATCAAGATGATGAAGGGTGTATTCTCCTTTGTTTTCAAATCTGGGGAAGATAACTGGCATACTGATGACTTAGATTATATTGGTGTCAGAGGAAACATTTGGTAGGAAAGAAAGATTTGGTGTAAAGTAACCCTGTCCTTTTGAAATATCAAATATTGTGGATTGGAAGCCAGTGTTTGGAGTTCAGATACTCGTCTTGCAGAAGTTACCAGAAAGACAGTTTTCCAAGAAAGAAATCTACTTTAGTGGATGGTTCAAAGGGAGATAGCACTAAGGTTTGCAAAACCATAGTGAGGTCCTAAAGTGGAATAGGGTCCTTGATTGCAGGTCTAAGTAAGAAGGAACCCTTAAAGAAATGTCTTACATAATTTGGATGATGCTAAAAGAGATTCTTTATCTCCAGTGTGATAGTTCAAGATGGCTGCTAACTGAACCTTGATAGTGGAAAAACTTGTCCCATTCTGAAAAATCAAGGCAAAGAAATCTAGAACAGCTGAAAGTGGAGTGGTAAAGGGATCTAATTCTCTCTGATAAACCCAATACAAAAACCTTTTCCATTTACTTTTATAAATTTTCCTACTCAAAGGTTTGTGTGAAGAGACTAGGATTTTTCAAACTGGGGAGGAAAGCCTGAAATGTCTAGCCATCACCAAAATTGCAGAAACCATGTAGTAAACTTGAGGCCTGCAATATCCAGGTGAACTAGCCCTCATGACTGAGATTGGAGATCTGGACTGGGTTCCAGTGTCAGGAGGACACACTAAATGAGACTAAAATAAAGGGAACCACACTTGTCGAGGCCAGAATGGGGCAATGAGGATTACTGTACTCTAAAACCAAAATGCTTTCTGAAGATACTTGGGGATGAGAGGTAGGGGAGGTTAAGCATAAAAGAGACCGGAGGGCCAAACATGGACCAGAGCATCTCTCGGTGACTGTCCCTGAGGTAGGATAAGGGCAAGGAACCTGCTGCATTTGTTGTTGAGTGGGGATGCAAACAGGTCACAGCAAGGTTGACCCCATCTGTAGAAGATAGAATAGTTGTGTAAGAACTTACCATAACTATAGATGTCCTTCTATTCCATGTTCCAGTATTCTTAACCTTGGGAGAGTTGCTGCTTGCAGCACTGAATATCTGGCCTGTATACCAAAGTCTTGAAAACAGAGGTAAATGCGACGTTGCATAAACTGATGCCGGCTATATCTGTGATGTCTGCATATACCCACTTCAGAACTGGCTGCCGCACAGACAGAGCCCCCAGGAATAGGAGGAATAAAGGAAGTATGAAAACCCTGCCAGACACAAAAGTCAGTAGTCAGAGAAAGGACCCAGTTTATAATATGGTCAAAAGAAAAGGGAGGTAGGTGGGTGGGATTGAATACTGCAACATGGAAGATAAGGACATCTATGGTTATGGTAAGTTCTTAAACATCTATTCTATTGCCCTATTCTCATGTTGCAGTATTCTTAACCTTAGGGAGATGTACCAAAGCTCTCTAGGCAGTAATGTGGGGGGCAGGTATGGGAGCAGAGTCTATGAGACCCTGTAGAATAGACCTAGTAAACGCTTTTCTAGCCCTGGAGATGGAGTCCAATTTGTAGTGCTTGGTGAAGGTATGTACAGAGGACGAAGTTGCTGCATCCATAAGAGAAGAGTAATCAATGCCCTTGAAAAAGGCTGCTGAAGAGGTAGCAGCTCTAGTGGAATGGGCTTTGACAGATGAACTCAATTGTTTTCCATGAAAGGAATAGCAAAAGGCAATAGCCTTAGAAATCCAAGAGGCAACTGTCTGTTTTGACATGGCTTTTCCTAGGGGCCCTAGGATGAAAGGAGACAAATAGTTGATCAGAATGTTTAAAGGCTTTGGTCTTGTCTAAGTAGAAAGTACAGTTTTGTACCTACCATAAATGTAGATGTTTGAGTGTTCACACTGCTGCAGTCATTACACTTGGGTTATCCTGCCATCAGGCGGTCCCTCAGTCGGCCGGAGTTCCAAAGTCTTGGTCCGGCATCAGTTGCTGTTGCTTCTTCCCTGACGTCAGTGCACCAGGGGTATATAAGATGCATCCGACGCCATTTTCTTCAGTTTTTCTTGCCCCAGATGTCAGTTGCCCCCAGTAGATAGGCAATACATATTGCTAATACAAAATATACATATAAAATAAAAACAATACCTTCAGTTACAAGCAAATACACCACAAAGGTTGTATAGGATAGAAAGGTATAGATAAGTCCAGCTAGAGGGGATGGAGGGAGGGTAACCTGGACTGCAGCCGTGTGAACACTTGAACATCTACATTTATGGTAGGTACAAAACTGTACTATGTTCATCGTGTTACACTGCTGCAGTCATTACACTTGGGTAAAATCCCAAAGCTAAGGTTGGGTGGCTGGTCTATAAAGAGTTAGGATTGGCTATGAGGCCCTGCAGAACTGCAGTGGCAAATCCTGCCCTGAATTTAGAGTAAAGAGGCAGGTGGTAATGCTTGGTGAAGGTGTGCACTGAGCTCCAAGTTGCAGCCTCCAAAATTTCCTTGGTAGATACTCCTCTGAGAAAGGCTATTGAAGTGGCTGTTGCCCTGGTGGAATGAGGCCTAATGTTATTTGGGACTGATTTTCCATGCTGTGTGTAGCAGTAATGAATACAGTGTCCTATCCATCTGGATATAGTCTGCTTTGAGATAGCCTTGCCCTGTGATCCTGCAACGTATGCTACAAACAGTTGCTCAGTTTTCCTGAAAACTTTTGTTTTGTCCAAGTAGAAGCATAGCTGCCTGTGTATGTCCAAAGAATGCAGAAGTTTCTCCCCTTTATTCTGGGGGTTTGGATAAAAAGTTGGCAACTGGATGGTTTGGTTAAGAGCCACACTAGATACCACCTTTGGCATAAAGGTAGGGTTTGTCCTTAAAGAAACCCTGTCCTGATGAAAAATTATAAAAGGTTCCACTGCCATTAATGCCTGTAGCTCTGAGACTCTTCATGCTGAAGTTACTGCCAGGAGCAGAGCTGTTTTCCATGATAAAAATTTTAGATCGGCTGTATTGGCTGGCTCAAAAGGTGGCAGGGTCAGTTTTTCCAAAACAAAATTGAGGTCCCAAGTTTGTGTTGGTGCTCTCCAGGGCAGTCTTATGTTTTTAGACCCTCTGAAGTACTGCTTTAGCAAGGGATGAGAGAAGAAAGGAGGATCCGTGTTGTAATGTGCTGAAATGGCAGAGGCGTGGATCTTAATTGATAAGAAGGATAGGCCTCTGACAGCATCTCAGTTAAGTATTGTAAAATCTGAGGAATGTTTGGAACAAGAGGGTCAAGGCTTTGAGCCTGGTTCCAGGCACAGAATCTCTTCCATTTTTCTGAATAAGCTTTCCTGGTGTTAGGCCTCCTGGCCTCCAAAATGACATCCATAACAGCTTTAGAGAGAGGTGTTGCCCGTTTGACTAATGAATCTGCCATGCAGCCAGGTTTAGGGTTTTGAGCTGACCATGCAGGATCTGAATGTTTTGTTGAGTCAGAAGGTGTGGAATTTGAGGCAAAATCCATGGTGGGCCTTGAGCTAAGTTCCTTAAGATAGGGTACCAGTGCTGGCATGGCCAGTCTGGAGCAATCAGGATCATCTGTGGTTTTTCTTGTCTGGCTTTTAGGAGTACCTTTGAAAGGAGAGGCAGTGGCAGGAAGGCATAAACTTTTAGGTTTTTCCAGCTGAACAAAAAAGCATCCACTTTCCATGCTTGTTTGTGATTAGTCTTTGTGCAGAATTTTTGTAGTTGGCAATTCAGTGGGGAGGCAAAAAGATCTATGTCTGGGCATCCCCATTTTTTTTGTTACCATGCTGAAGATTTGTGGATTCAATTTCCATTCGTGAGGGTCCATGATATTTCTGCTTAGATCGTCTGCCAGAGTATTTTTCTTTCCTGGCAGGAATTGTGCTTGCAGGTGAACTTGATACGTTAGAGCTGTGTTCCACAAGGTCATGGCTTGCCTGCATAGGGGATAAGAATGAGTGCCCCCTTGCTTGTTTATGTACCACATTATTGTGGTGTTGTCTGTCTTTAATAATAATTGTCCTGGATGCAGAAGGTCCTTGAAAGCTGTTAGGGCATTTTGAACAACCAACATCTCTTTTTGACTGATGTGAAGATGCATCTGGTCTGTGGTCCACTTGCCCTGAATGCATTTTCCTGCCATGTGTGCTCCCCAGGTGTAATCCGAAGCATCTGTTGTTAGAGTCTGCCTGGGTGTGGGTGGGGTAAAAGGCTGACCCTTGTTTAGGTGACATGCCTGTGCCCACCACTGAAACTCCTGTTGTAGGCAGGGAATCATTGGTATTACTGCTTCTAAACTGTGAGAGTGTTGAGTCCAAACACTTTTTAGGTACCATTGCAGTCTGGCATATGGTATTAATAGTATGCAGGATGCCATGAATCCCACGGCCTGCAGAATTTTTCTTGCAGGGAGATGGGACTTTTTTGACAGTAATTGAAAATATTGAGTTAGTTGAACTTGTCTGTCTGGCGTGAGGTAAGCCATCTGGGCCGTTGTATTTAAGCTGGCACCCAGGAATATAATCTGTTGTGAGGGCACTAGTTTTGACTTCTTTTCATTTACTGTGTACCCTAGAGAAATTAGCAACCTTTTTACAAATGCCAGATGCTGTAGAAGAATGTCCTTGGTCTCTGCTTGAATGAGGCAGTCATCCAGGTATGGATATAATTGAATTCCTTTTTGTCTGCAAAATGCAATTACTGGTGCCAAGCACTTTGTGAAGACCCTGGGTGCAGTAGATGAGCCAAAGGGCGGTGCAGAGAATTGGTAGTGCATTGTACCAGCTTTGAATCTGAGGTATCTTCTGCAATTTTGTCTGATAGGGACATGCAGGTATGCCTCTTTGAGGTCCAGAGTAACAAGCCAAGCCTTCTTGCCCAGCATGGGTAGAAGCTGCTGTAATGTCAACATTTTGAATTTCGGAATATCCAGGTAAGTATTTAGAATTGAAAGGTCTAGTATGGACCTCCAGGCCTTGTCCTTTCTGGGGACCAGGAAGAGTCTTGAGTAAAATCCTTGTCCTTGTTCCTGTTGTGGTACTTTTTGAATAGCTCTCATGTCCATGAGGGCTGAAATTTGTTTTTGTGCCTCTGCCCATTGATTTTGTGGCAGGTCTGGCATTCCTTTTAGCCTTGGTAAAGTATGAAAGTGGAACCTGTAACCTTGAGACACAATATTCAGAACCCATTTGTCTTGGGTGATTGTTTGCCAGTTTTGAGAAAAAAAGTGCTAGTTTTCCCCCTAAGGGGCTTCCAAAAGGGAAGTGCTTGGCATATGAAGGGGGAAGTCATTGTGGCTGTTTCCTGTAAGGTTGAGACTTGTCCTCACCTCCTTTTGGGGTTGATCTGCCCCACTGTAGTTGTCTGTCTGAGCTATGGGGTTGAGATCTGCATCTTGGGCGTCTGTATCTGCCTCTCTGTGGCCTGTCTGACACTGAAAAGGACCAATTCTTTGTTGGCCAATTTCTTCTAAATCGAGGCGGCTGTACCTGTAAGAAATCCTTGACTGTTTGCATAGATTTAGCTTTATCCTCCATTTTCTTTAACACCTCTTCTGCCTTAACACCAAACAAGGTACCATGCTGCAAAGGAGCATCCAATAATTTTGCCTTAACATGATCAGGTAAACTCTGTTCTTTTAACCAAGCATGTCTTCGAATCACAAAACCTGTAACTGCGGCTCAACAAGAGGCCTCTAAAGAATCAAAACCATATTGCAGAATATGTTTTCCCACCTGTTCAACTGCATGCAATAAATCCTGCATTTCTTTACAATCAGGAGCTTCTGAGCTTGCAAGCATTTTCTGTTTTAACTGAGCCATTAAATATTGTTAGTACTGAAGCATGTGAAACTGGCAATTTAAAGCTCATACTGCTAAAGTTGCAGAAGTGTATACTTTCTTGCCCCATCTATCCAAAGCTCTGGAATCTCTGTCAGAGGGTACTGGATTTTTTGCAATGGAAGCCTTAACCCCTTTTGAACCCTGGGAAATAGTTTCTGGATCAGCAGAAAGGTTTTTATAAAGAAACTTGTGAGAGTCAGGGACTCTATAATACCTATCTGGCTTGGCTGGTGCAGGGGGCAAAGAATTAGGGGATAAGCTGGATTCAAAGAACACATCATGCACAATATCTAGCACAGGCGGAATAGCCAGGGGCCTGTGCTGAGGCAATAAAAGGAAATCCCTGAGCCTTTTCTTGGATTCTGAGTAATCCTGACTTTCCCAATGGAAATGCTCCCTCATGGTGTGTAAAGTTTCCCCAAAAGAATAATCCTCAGGAGGAGAGGCTGAAGGGATAGATTCTTCAGCATCAGAGTCCTCATAGGGGGGTAGAGAGTATCCCTGGTCTGAAGAGGAATCAGAAGAAATGGAAACCTGATCAGAGGAATCTTAGTCTGTATTCTGCCTAGGCCTTTTCTCAGGAGGGGAATGGGAACCCCTGATTAGAGTAATGAGGTCTTCGGCCATTTTAAGCATCTGTTTCTTAGGCATGGAGGACTGTCCAGAAGAATGTTGTACTTGTTTCTTTGTCTTTAATGGTACTTTTGTCTTGGCTGTTGTTTTGATGGTAAGTTGTGAAGGTCTGAAAACACCCTCAGAAGCCGATGCCTGCTCAGCGGCTCCGGACCCATCTGAGGGATTAGTTTCCGTAGGCCCAATAACTTGAGTTTCCAGAGGCCTAGTTGTCTCCACGTGGGAGTCAGAGGTGGCCTGTGGCTCTGAGGTAGCAGATGTCAGGAGCTGCGAAAGGGCCTCACTGAGAACCGGCGAACGGCCTAGAAGAGGTTTCGTCATCGGTTTTGGACCTCGGATGCCTGTCTTTACCCTTGTCTTTGCGTTTTTTTCAGTATTGCGGTCGTCGGTTGATCCGACGGCATAGTATAATTGAACCTTCGGCCAAAGTAGTGCAAAGCAAAATCAAAACATCTTTTTATAGTGCGTTTGTTAAATCTAGCACAAAACCGACAACTACTGATGTCAGGATCAGGGCCTAGGCATGGAATACAGTAAGAGTGGAAGTTCTTATGAGGTATTTGCTTCCCACAAGAAATACAATTATTAACTTTTTCTGACATCGGTCTGAGGCAAGAAAAAAGTTTCCCCAATGGGGTACTTAGCTTTATTGAAGACTTTGGATCTGAAATTCAACTTTGAAAATCTCAGGAGTCGGCCAACCGGCACTTGCGAACTGCTTCTGCTTCGGGCGCCGCGCGGCAAGAAAGACTGAAGAAAACAGCTTCGGATGCATATTATATACCCCTGGCGCACTGACGTCAAGGAAGAAGCGACAGCAACCGACGCTGGACCAAGACTTTGGAACTCCGGCCGACTGCGGGACCGCCTGATGGCAGGATAACCCAAGTGTAATGACTGCAGCAGTGTGACACGATGAACATCCTAAGTTACCTATGAACATCCAAGGAATGCAAAGTCCTTTTTGAGGAGTTCTGTGGCTGAGGGTACAAGACAGGCAAATTTATGGTCTGGTTTAAGGATATTTCATTAACTATTTTAGGCATAAAGGGAAGGGTTAGTTCTTAGGGAAACCCTATCCTTATGGAAAACAAGATAGGGAGGTGAAGCCATAAGGGCTTGGAGCTCAGAGACCCTCCTGGCAGAAGTGGAAGCCACTAACAAGACTGTTTTTATAAGTACAAAATTTAAGAGAGGAAGAATGGGCTGGCTCAAAGGGAGCTAGTGTACATTTTTCCAGCACAAAGATCAGATCCCAAGGTGGAAGAATGGGCTTACAAGGAGGTGCAATATGAAGGACCTCTTTCAGAAACAGCTTAACATCTAACCTGGAAGCCAGAGGTGGAGTCAAGGCAAGGCAAGCAGAAATCGCAGAGACATGCACTTTTTCTGAAAAATAAGTCAACCCTGAATGCAGTAACTCACACAGGTAGGAAAAGACCACTGGAACAGAAGCTTGAGAAGGGTCCTGTTTACTCTTAAGGCACCAATGGAGAATCTTTTACATTTAAATAAACAGTTTCTCCTAGTACTTGGTTTTCTGGCCTCCTGCAGAACATTGAGTACATCCTCTGAGTTAGGTGCCTAAAGGGGATCAAAAACTCTACCACCCACACTGTCAGATTGAGATTGAGTAGGTGGGGATGAATAAGAGATGCCTTGTCTTGTGTGAGTAGGTCGAAGCGGTGAGGTAACCTGTGGTGATTGCCCTGGGCTAGAAGGAAAAGTAAGGAAAACCAATGCTGTCTTGGCCAGAAGGGCATTGCCAACAGGATTTTTGGTGTGTCCTTCTGTATTTTCAGGAGGACTTTGTGAATCAAAGGAAATGGGGGGAAGGCATAAAGGAACATTCCCTCCCATAAAAAGGAGAAGGCATCCACCTTCCAGGCTTGTGGATGGGGAAGCCTTGTGCAAAAGAAGGGCATCGGTCTGTTCTGGGAGGAGGAGGCAAACAGAACTACCTGAGGAATACCCCATCTGTGAACTAGATCCAGAAACACTTCTCTGTGAAGCATCCATTCGTGGGACGAGGTTAAGGTCCTGCTCAGGTTGTCTGCCATCACATTGTCTTCTGATGGAATGTAAACTGCCTACAAATTAATCTGTATTGCTGTTGCCAGGGACCAGATTTGAATTGCTAGACTGCAAAGAGGATAGTATTTTGTTCCTCCCTGTTTGTTTAAATCCTTCCTTTTGCTTATGCACCACAGGACTGTCATGTTGTCTGTGATGACCTGGCAATGTGCCTGGCAGAAGGATTTCTTGAAAGGCCTGTACTGCCAGGAAAAGGGTCCTTAACTATTTTAGGTTAATGTGATCCTTTCTTTCTTGAATGGACCACTCCTCCTGCACTTTGTGCTGGATGTTGGTACTGTGAAGGATAGACCCCCAACCCTGGGAGGGTGGCCTAATGGTTAAGGTGTTTGCCTTACAAACACAAGGTGCAGGGTTCGAGTCTCACAAGGGATAATTGGCTAGGCTTAAAATGGTCATTAGCTTAGTACTTATCTATGAAGCTAGATCTGAAGCATCTGTGTAAAGATGCTGTTTGGGTGGAAGAATCTGCAAGTGCACTCCTTGATTGAGGGTGATAGTTAAGACCCACCAGGTGAGTTCCTTTTTTAAGCAGGGCAGAAGAGAAAGATTTGCTTCCAAGGGATGAACATGTTGGTTTCAAGAATTTCTCAATACCCACTGAAATTTCCTCACGTGCATCCTGGCAAGTGGGATCATGGGGATCAAGGAAGCCATAAACCCCAGGATTCTCAGGAATTCTCTGGCTGAGACAGTTGGTAGTGGTAGAAGGGAGTGGAAAAACTGGGTTACAAATTCCACTTTCTGGGCAAGAACAAAGACTGACATCAAGTCTGTCCTTATCCTGCACCCCAGGAATACAAGATCTTGTGAGGGAGTTATTTGAGACTTTAGGCAATTCACAGTGAAACCTAGATCCTGCAAACCAAGTGCAGGTGTTAAGACAGGGTGAGAGAATCTTGGTGTAGGATCAGAAGATCGTCCAAGTAAGGATAAATTTGTATGCCATGTAGTCTGCAATATGCAATGACTGGGGATAGACATTTGGTGAATACTCTTGGGGCTGTGGAGAGTCCAAAGGTCAAGGTAGAGAACTGAAAATGTGAGGAACCCACTGAGAAACTAAGAAATTTCCTGTAAGTGGAATAAATAGGGATGTGAAGGTATGCATCCTAAAGATCCAGGGAGGCTACGATGGCTTGCTGAGGAATAAGGAGAAGAAGGTGCTGTAATGTGTGCATTTTGAAGGTAGGTACCTTGAGGAAGAGACTGAGGTAGGATAGGTTGTCAATGGCCCTCCACAGACCATTTTTCCTTGGAACCAAAAACATTCTGGAATAAAACCTCTTGGCTAGCCAATCCTTGGTTACTTCCTCTATAGTGCCCTGAAAGAGGAGCTGGCTCAGGATAGTGGGAAAGAGTGGAAGCTGACTTGCTGGGAGTTGTGAAACTCCCTGGAATGGTGGAGATGCCCACCAAGTTATGAAGTATCCTCTCTCGATGATGGAGAGCACCCATCTGACTGTGGTAATTTTCTGCCAGGAGGATAGGGATATGGTTAGGAGTAGGGAGAGGGGGTTGGAGGTCAGTAAGGGAAGAGAGTCAGGGTGGAGGAGCTCTATCTGGTGCTGGCTGCCTCCAAAAGATGGTGTTGAGGTGGAATAAGATCTAGAAGCAGATTTCTCCCTAGGTTGTCTTCAGCCCTTGGACTGAGCAATAGAGGAATAAGAGGACCGCCTCCTGACAAAGCTAGGCTTTTGGGGGTAGTTCCTATGGAATCTGGGGGAACAGGTGAAATCAATAAATGTTTCAGATTCTGTAAGTCTTTTAATTTTTCCTGCAGTTAAGTAGCTCTGCAGAGGCAGCTCCAAAGAGTGCTGATTTATCCAAAGGGGCATCTAACAATTTAGTTTGGACATCCAAGGACAAAGGTTGGATTCTCAACAATGAGAAGCTCCTTAACACAGAACCAGATTTGGAAGAGTCTTCAACAGCATCATAGCTGCACTTAATTGAGTGTCTTGTCACCTGAGATACTGTGGACAGAAGGGTAATCATCTGAGTCTTAGCTGGTGAGTCAGGCATGTCAGACAGCAGAGTAGAGGCCTTGGTCAGGGAATCCGGACAAAATATGGCCATATGAGTCTGGTATTTAAGTGCCCTTATGGCCAAGGTGGAAAAAGTATATATCTTCTTCCCCAACCTATCCATAAATTTACGATCCTTATCAATGGGGAAAAGGGAAGATAATGGTAGATGCCTAGAAGATGTGTCAACTGAAACTGCAATAACAGCAGGATCTGCTGGCGGATTCTTGAAAAGATGCTGCTCCTTTGCAGTCACTTTATAAAATTTGTCTGGTCTCTTGTTAGCAGAAGGCTGTGACTCTGGGTTCTGGGAATCAGCTAAGAAGGGATCCTAGAATGCTGGAAGTAAAGACGGAACTGCAGATGGTGAGGGCTTCTCCATCTGCAGGAGTTCAAAATATCTCTTCTTGGTCTCAGAAACATCCGAGACCTTCCAAGTAAAATGCTGCCTAAGTAGGGAAATAGTATCCCCAAAGGAGAAATCTTCTCCAGAAAATCAGGAGTACGGAACTCTTCTTCAGAGTAGCAAAATCCTAAGGGGATTCAATCTGAGAACAACAGGTCAGGGAATCATCTGAGGAGGAAGACTCTTCCTCTGATTCTTCCTGTGAAACAAGTGGTTGGCCTGACTGGGGAATCTGGGTTTGGACTACATGAAAGGCCTTGAATAGAGACTGGGAAAAGGTCTCCCAAGCTGGAGTAGGGTCTTTAACTCTGTGTTTCCCCTTTTGTTTTCTTTTTAAGGAGATAGAAGGAACAAAAGTAAGTCTGGGTGCTAACGGAGTGGATGGCAAGGCAGCAGAAGGCCCCTTTGATGCCATGAGCTGTGGTTCCCCCTCATCATCAGGAACTGATGCTTATAAAGCTTCAGCGGGTGTACTCTGGATATCTTCTGCACCGGCTTCCATTTCGATTACTGGTAACAGTAAAATATCCAAAGTCCGGAGCGATCCTGGGGTGACAATTGCAGCAAGAATCTCACCGGACACCTGAGGCACAGCTTGGGCATTGGGCCTAACTTTCTTAGCCTTCTTCCTTGGTGGCTCATCAGAGATGCCCACTCTGCCTTCCACCTCGGATGCTGAACGTCGGAGATGCTGATTCTCCAAATAGAGATTTAAAGCTGATAGACAGCTTCTAAGGGTTTTGGGAACAAAAGATTTGCAAACACCACAGGACTTGTAGTTGTGACCTGCTCCTAAACAAAATAAACACTGATCATGCATGTCCTTATGTGGAATTTGTCTTCCACAAGTGCACTTTCCCTTTCTAGATGACATGCGTCTGAAAAAGGTAAGGAAACAAGAAAAAACCCACAAGGGTACTTAACTGAATGCGGACAGAGGAACAATCGTTGAAAACGGATGGCCGAAGTCAAACAAACACCGGATTACTGGAGCTGGTGATCAGAGGTCTGAAACACACTGTGGCAGAAAAGTTCTGAATTTGATACATGCAGACATCACAGATATAGCTGGCATCAGTTTATGGCTCTTACATGTAATGTCGGATGTACCCCTGTTTTCAAGACTTTGGTATACTGGCCGGATGTCCGGTGCTGGAGGCAGCAACTCCTCCAAGGTTAAGAATAATGCAACATGAGAATAGAAGGACATTATGTTTGCCACTGATTGGTTGAGAGACCACTCCTGATGCATGAGGATGGCCCTGCTGACTTTGTCCTCTAGAATGTTGAACTTCCCCGGTATGTGCATTGCTGCAAGAAAGCGGTTGGATGAGACTGCCCATTGCCATACTCTGATTGTTTCTCAACAAAGGGGATACCAGACAACTGGCATGTTGTCCATTTGTATTGCAATAGTCCCTAGAGAGAGAAAGCTCTGCAGACCTGCAACACTAGAAGCATCGTTTTCACATCTAGGACACTGATATGCAAATGAGTCTCTTGTGGGGACCATGTAACTTGTACAGTCCATCCCAAGTAATGGTCCATAACCCCAGCTGGGAGGCATCCATGGTCAACATGGAGCTGTGGGGAGCAAGGATAAATGGACGACCTTGATCAATCTCCTTGGAGTAGATCCACCAAAGAAGAGACAATTTTATCGGGTGATTCAAGGGAGAACGATGAAAGGACCACTGCACCATTAGGGTCCACTGAAGATTCCTCATGTGGAGGTGAACAGTGGGAATTAGAGTTATTACAGCAGCCATCAATTCTAGAGCTTTTAGGATCAGTTTTGCAGGGGGAGAAGGAATGGATAGAATCTGTTTGATGTGTATCTTCAATGTAACTCTGTTCTGAGGCAGAAGAGCTAGACAATTGACTGTGTCTAAGCAAGCACCTATACAATCGACAACTTGAGCTGGTTGAAGCTGAGATTTGTGCATGCTGATGGGGATTCTCAGTGAGAGTGACTGTTGAAGCAAATAATCCCTGGTGCTTACTAGTAGATGCTGGTTGGTGCGATAAGGAGCCAGTCATCTAAAAGGGAATCACTCTGAATCTAAGCAGTCTCAGGTGAACTGGGGGCTATGGTGAGACCCAAGGGCAGGGCTCTGAACTGATAATTACCATCTCCCAAGCGGGAAGCACAGATACCTTTGAGTGTGTCTGTTCCTTCTGATGTGATAGTATACGTCTTGAAGATCGATTGAACACATCCATTCATCCTTCTGAAGAAGGGGCAGAATAGACTGAACCTAACCATCCAGAATATGAATTCTTTATGACCTGGTTCAGATAACTTAGATGCAAGACAGGTCTCAGGTCCTCTGTATTTTTGGCACTAAAAAGAACCTTGAGTAAATTTCAGATCTTGTTTTGTCTGCTGGGACTCTTGAATGACTCTTTTTGTCTAGCAAATTTGTGATCTGTTGAGCTGCTAGCTACCTCTGATTGGGTGGAACTTCAGGGAAATGTTTCTTGTTGTTACTGGAATTTGTAAAAGGGAATGAAATATCCGTGGATGTGATCTTTTGCACCCAAGAGTCATTTGCGATGGCTAGCCAGGTGTTTTGGTGCAAGGATTATCGCCCTGGAACTGCCTCCAGACATGGAGGGTCCGGAAACCTTTTAGTGAGGCTGGAAGTATCTGTCCAAGAAAGAATTTCAAGATCCTTGGTTCTGGGGACCCCCTCTACCACATGGTTGACATCTACCACTCTAGTTATTTCCCCCTCTGCATCTGGAGGAAAATTTCCCACATGATTCCTAGAATGGGCCTTTAGATTTCCTGAACGACATTTTCTTAGCACTGTGTTGGTCCCTAGAGAAAGGTCTCTTCAAGGTAGAAAAGTGAATTAAAATGGAAAACAAGGTCTTTCCATCCTGTTCACTGTGAGAAAGTGTCTCTTTTACTGTCAGGCCAAACAAGGATGATCCATGAAAAGGAGCACTGATGAATGATGCCTTGAAGGGTTAAGCAAAATCGCACAATCACATCCAAGCATGGTCTTTGTGGATATGCTGAACCAGCCACACTTGAGGTACCTTCAACTGCATGCGTGATCAACCACATGGACACATTTGTTATCAATTGTAGGGTGGCCATGCATGAGGAAAAGGACTTCTGCTCTTTTGCGGACGTGTACCCTAGGACAGAATTAGTGAGTTCCTTTATTAAGTCCCCCTATAATACGACGAAATGTGTGAGGTAGTTCAGCGATCACAGGGCAAATCTCACTGATGCATACACTCATTTTGCAAACCTGTCCAAAGCCCGAGGCACTGTGTTTGGGAGCTAGATAGTGGAGCTTTGTTTGGCAAGCTCCTTTTTGGTAGCTGCTGCAACAACCATGGCATCTACAGGAATCCCTTTAGTCCAGTACATCAGCGGGGGTGCTTAAGATTTTGTCTGTGCATTTGGGAATGGGTTCTATGCAGTCCAGTTCCTTCCATGCCCTGTGGGAGACAAGGTTTATAAGGTCATCTGCAGGAGGGTAACCTAAGAAGTAGACAGGCCAGACCTGAAGGTATCCAAGAACATCAATTCCTCCTGGGAAAGGTTTTGGGAAGATCAAACACCTTTTTGGCGAAGGGTCTCTAAGATGTCTCCAAATGAGATATCTTCCAGGTGGAGATCTAGGGTACCCACCCCTCATCAAAATCAGTGTCTTCTGTGAGGGATTCCTATGGGGACTCCAAGTGCCTCTTCTTGCATCCTCTGAGGGACCTCCTCAGTGGAATGTTCTGGGAGGTATCGGAAGAGACACGGAGTTCCCTGGTGCAAACTGCTTGGTAGCTCTTCTGGGATGGCTGTCCCTGAGGTGTAGGATGCGAGGACTCAGACAGGCAACAGGGTATGGCTCCAAAGAAGGGAGATCTGACACTACTCTGGGTTGAGAGAAAGCCCTCTCCACCACCTCAAAAGCAGAGAAGCCTGGAGAGACTGAGGCTCTTGAAGCAGACAGACTCCAGCCCCCCAACCCTCCGCTCTAAGAGGGGACTCGGAGATGAGCTATCCAGTGCTGAAGCTCTGACAGAAAGTGACAGTTCTGAAAACTTTAGAGTCAAAGTCAACCCCTCAAATGTGATGTTGATGATTTGGCTCCAAGAGCCATAGTGTTGCAACAGTGTCATAGCCAATTTGGTCAAGGAAGTAGCTGGAGTGGAGCATGAAATAACGTTCGGATCTGATGGTTTGACTCCCTTGGCTCTCAGATCCAAGGGCTCCAAAATGGCTGGTTGGATCGGACAAGGAACAATTATAAGTTGAAAAGAAGGTTGGCAGCTCAAGGATCCGATGGGAGATGGAGCTGGCAAAACCGCCATCTGGATCTGTGTTCTGAGGAATTTCATCATTCTATCTAACTCCACATCGGATAGACTATGGGAAGACCTAATGGGTAAGGATATGGAAGATGACCTTGAAGACTTCTTAGGCATTTCTTGCAAAAAGGGAGACCTCAGTTGAGGAGATACCAACTCCGGAGAGAACCTGGGAGCACAGGGCCAAGGAGATGGGACAGTAGACTATGTTGGATCCAAATGTTTCAGATTCCACATTTTAGGAACCTTCTTAGTAGGTTTTACAGTAGGTGTAGGCTGAGGAGACTGGGCAGGTGAATGTTTACAGTGCTCCCTGAGCTGCTTTGATTTTTGGGAGGGAGTTTGAGCCCCTGAAGAAGTGCCTGAAGATAAAGCTGAAGCAGGAAGGAGGCCTTTCAGAATTAACTTATTCTTCCTGTTGCTAATCATTCTGGCATTACAGGCTACACATATATAACAAGAGGTGTCCAGATGTGCTGGGTGCAAACAATAACACACTCCCTGTGGACATCAGTGTGGGGGATCTTATGCCCACAGGAAGTACATTTTTTAAATCCAGTCAGCTTATCAGCCATACTATAAAAAGTGGACACTGTAAAATAAGCAAGGAAAGGAAGGCCCTATTATTATTATTAATTTATTCATTTATTTTTTATATAAGAAAGGGGGGAGAGAGAGTGAAATAACCTCCAACAATGGTAGTATAAGAAAAATACCTAAAGGTATAAATGGAAGAAAGGATTACCAACAATGGTACTATAAAACTACTGAAAACTCGCTAGAAAAGAGTTAAAGAATCTAAAGGGCTTACTAACAAAAAGAGTAGCTATAGAAAGATTTAACAAAAAATTATTTTCACTCACAAAAAAATCCTGGTTTGAGCTATCACAACCCCAACTGTCTTGAAGAGAGGCAAACAAGATCTTAGGGTTTATACTAGTCAGGGGCATTGTGGGTAAGGTAGAAGTTCGAGATTCAGATCATAGAATCTTTAGAAAGTGGCAGAGTCAGATCTGAGAATCTTTAGAAAGTGGCCGTTTCAGATCCGAGGATCGGATCTGAACCCATTCATCGAGGAACACATGAAAATGACAACATCAGATCCCATGTTTCTTACATATATGGATTATTATTCCAAGTGCCCTGAAATAATCAAACTAAGAGGCACAGCATACTAATGGGCAAGTAAAGATAACCTTCTCCAAACAATAAAATACCTCAAAAAAAGAGTAATAGCAAAAGCTAGGAGAGCTGTCATTTCCAAATTTTCTGAAACAAGAATATTCCATTGTAAGGATGCAGTCTTTCACCAGCCTATTAATGTCTGGAAAGTTGATAAAGCTGCCACACACGCACCCTTTCTTTGTTTGTGTATAATATGAAATTATGTACAGATGAAATCAAAGAAATCTGTGAGGACAGATATGGAGAAATTCAGGGAAGGAAAGGAAAAAGTCTCAAAAACAGCTCATCTGCAGCCAGAGATTGAATAACAGGTATCTGAGTACTGGCAAAACTGTTCCTAGTAATTGCATCTATAGCAATAAAACAATGTAGCGGACCCGCAGGTGTAGCTGAAGTAGATATGGGTTCCTTCCTACCTGACTCTGGTGACACCCCTTCTTTAGGCCCAACACCCCAAGGTGGCAAGTGATAACAGATTTGGTTCTAGGTGACACTTTAGTTTAAAGGACAATAGCACAACAACAATCAAATTATTAAACAGTGCACCAGTTAGCAGTAAGGCAGAGTGAGATATGCATTTAATGAAACCATACATTTACCCCCTTCCCCAGAACTCAACAGAAAAGATCTTGACATTCAAATATGCACACAAAGGCAATATCAATGAGCAGTAAAGCTTTTATAATACAAACACGGAAAAAAATGCAATGTCATTGAGGGAGAAAAAAGGGTTATAATACAACAGTACAGATATGAAAAAAAATGCAATGTCACTGAACAGTAAAGATTCTTGAAGGCAGCAGTACTAACACGAGCAAAATGCAATATCACTGAACAATAAAGATTTACAATGCAACAATACAAATATAAGAAAATGCAATGTCATTTAGCAATAAAGAGTCTTTAGGGCAACAGTACTAACACCCTCTATCCCCTAGATTAATCTAAACAGACCAACTATGAGACACTCTATTGTACCCTGTTCACCGGTCAGTGACTACTTACAGTCCTACTGCTGGCATGATGGGGCCCAAGGTTGGCGCTCATATGGATCCCAGCTATTTGTAATCCACAAAGCATTTAGGGGGGATCCACACTTATAAAAGTATAAAAATGATGGCCAAAAGCCTCTCACCACTCTGTCGAGAATATCCCAGCGACCAGGCACCACAGTTCCTCCGACGAGAAAAATGGAAAATCACCCACCAGAACTCTGGTAGTCATCTATGGCATCTCTGCACTAGGCCCAAGGGGAACTCTTTTTCTCATATGCAAGCGTGGAATTACTGGTTTCAGACTTCTCTCCTGAATCTACAAAATACTATCATCCAGGATTTCAGCAAGAGACAGACACAAACAGCTACCTCACTTCTCTGTCCCAAAACACTAGAAAAATCCAGTCATGCTGCAAGGCCCTTTTCCCTTCAGCTAGTCTTTCAGTCTTCCCTCCTTCAGCTAGTGTTCCAGTCTCCTCTCTTTCAGTTTCAAAATTGTCTTTTATATTCCTGAAAAGGAGCTCCACCTTGTGGTATAATGGAAAACTGCTGTATATTACTTCTACAATGAAATACAGTGGGAGCTACAACAATAAACTGCTCCAGAATGTTATAACATATGACCATATGATACACTATTATGTCACTCAGATGTAAAGACAGCATACATTTCTATGGCAAAGAGGTTTGGTAAACATAAAAGACACAACATAAGCATACTGCCATGTAAATCAACCAGTCTGAACTACAATTGATGAAACACAATCTTGTATGTACATTCTGTGTTGACTAACGTAAAATACTTAGTTTTGCAAATCTTAATGCAAAAACTACAGCGTGAGCATGAAAAACATCCCTGTACTGGTTTCATGAGCCCAGTCATTTGCCAAGATTAAGTTTATTTCGTTATTGGTATAGATTCAGTTGGCCAGTACTCAGAAAAATGTTATTCTAAACAAAAACAAAAATAAATGAATCGTAATCTTGGGGGCTTTAAGAAAACCAGGATTAAATGAAGAATAATAAATATATTTATTTGTTACATGTTACTTCTGTCTTTAGTTATCATAGTTATTTTTATATCAAATCATCATGTGAAATTTCTGTGTTTAATACTTTATCCTTGCAGCTGCCTTTTGTTTTGTTTCTTTAAGAATGGCTTTGTTCTGTTATTTGGCTTTTTCATGGGATTTACTACAACTTATATATACAAGTCACTTTAGTGCTGTGAATATTCCAGTAAAAATGTTCTTCCAAACAAAACCATGATCTGGTTACCACTAATAAAGAATACCTTGAAGCATTTGGAAGTTGCTGGTGTTTATTTTTTGTTTGTTTGGTTTTGTATTTTCATTCCATGCACCTCAATGAGGTCTTTTGCAACCTGCTTGGTCTGTGGCTATTTATCTATATGTGTGTGTGTGTGTGTGTGTGTGTGTGTGTGTGTGTGTGTGTGTGTGTGTGTGTGTGTACAAGTATGTGATGGACATAAGGTATCAAAGTTAGAAGTTATCAAATACATGCCATATGTTGCTAGTTTGATCAGTTTTACAGATTGCTGAAGTATAAAATGACAGAATGGCATCTCATTGATGCCTATAAAAGATAGGTTGTACTGCTTGTAAGTGTTACTGTAGTACTGAAGGCATAGTGGTACTTATTACTATTGATCTGCAGTCAGATGGGTTATGTGGAATTCTGTTTTTGTTTTGTGAATATTTAAGGCTCACTCAAGTAATTTAATTCAATTAATTTTGAGGACTTTACTGCTGGGGAATTTTGTGTCGCTCTATCGAAATGAGTCTAATACGTTAAAGTGAACTGACAAGGTGGCACAGTATCTATGCTCTTGAGTAGACTGGTAGAAATGTTCTGTGGTCACAGCTCATTACAGTGTCATCTGTGCTATGGAGGCCGTACAGTCTTCCTCTTCCTTGTGCTCCAGGATAACTGATAATCCAACCTTTTGTTCAACCAGTGTGATCTTCCTTCTTGATAAGCCTAGTCTCCACATACTGCAGCCTGTTTTATTTACACCTCAGCTTGTTTTTCAGTTCAGTTACTTCAGCTGTAATCTCATTTAACTGATCAAAATGGGAAAAGATGGGTACTTCAATATCTCTCATTTCATCTTTCCAAGGATATACCCTCACAGGGAAGTATTCATATATTGAATTCCTATCAAAAGCTCAAAGTTCTTATCAGGACCTCCCATATCAGCAAGGTGGGAACTAGCAGGGGATTGGAGCTTGGATCAGCTAAGCTCACTAGGGAAAGAATACCCTATGGTAAAAAACAGAGAGAGAGAAAGAGGTGAAGTCTTATTCCAGAGTGACTTGCCTTTCTTTAATGTCATCTAGGGGGCACTTTTCAGTTCTCAGACCAGTTGTATTCTTGCAGCCTAAATTCTAAGAGCTTTAAAAAAGATGAGGCAGGGTTTTTTTTGTGGGGGGGTGGTCAAGCACCAATCCATTGGCTGTTTTGATTTCTGATAGTCAAACTACAATTCACTCACACAAACTTTATAGTACACCTCACTTACAGGTGATCTTACAAAAAATTGGGTGGTTTGTTTGTGTGTGTGTGTGTGTGTTGGGGGGGGGGGGCAGACCGATCTAAACCAGAAAAACAGTTTGTAGCATAAGCTGATTTTTCCAAGTAACCATTTCTTGCATGTGGAGACTGAGACTGTCTTCTCGATGCCCACAAAGAGGTTTTGGGAAACAACCTGGTAACTGCATATGGGGAATACTGCATTGGCTGTTCTCAGTATAGGTAAAGATGTAGTGACCTCATCTGAAAACACTGTCAGGAGATATAAGGAACACTGAAAGAAACTCCTGAAACCAGTGGACACGCTCTAAGAAGGCAGTATCAGAAGTTGATGGTGTCGGTGGATCCATTTCTGTAAATTAAGTCACTGTAGTTGTTAAACAGTTTTGCTGTGGCAAGGAAATAGTGAAAGAACTGGACACTGTTACAGTGTTGTAGATAACATACCATTTCAATGCTATATGGAAAGCTGAGAAAGTACCTGTGGGCTGGCAATCTGTAGTAGTGGTCACATTTGCAAACAGGAAAATAGAGAGGTGTTTTCCAATTATAGAGGGCTCATGCTCCTCAGTCTTCTTGGCAAAGCCTATACCATCATGCTGGATAGGTGATTTCATTTAACAGTGACCCTCTAATTCAGGAAGAACAAAGTACAGTTCTGTAAGCATAACTTACAGAACTGTAATGTAAGTTGTGCTTATTCAAAACAGTAAACGTTCAAATTCTCATTGCCGCAGTAGCCTCCTGGCTACATGGTTTGCGTCTTGCTCAAGACAACAAAGTCCATCTTCCAAAAGCTCTGGCTCCGTCCCACATTTTCACTTTAGTTGTTGATTGGACAGCCCTGAGGAGGGAAAATCAGCAGTAAGAGTGGAAAATCTTCAAGACTTTTTTGATACAAGAAATAATCCCATACACCACCAGGGGGATAGAAAGTGGGTGTGGCTACTGCAGCTGTGAGATATTTGAACATTTACTGTAACAGCTTACTGCAACTTGCACAAATGTACTATGTTCATCATTCACATTGCTGAAGTAGCCTTTGAGTTATATGTATTAATTACCAAAGCTTATCCTACATGGGAAGATGAAGGATGTGGCTGCAGGAGTCCCTGGAGAATGGTTGTAGCAAAGCCAGTCCTTTATCCAAACAAAATAATCCAGTATGCAATATACCTTATATGATATATATAGAGGACCATGTACCTGCCTCTCGAAAGCTTTTAATGTCCATCATTTTCCAATATGCCATCAAAGAGTACAAGGTCCTCAGAGAGTATGCCTTAATAATACCTGGAAGTGGTTTATCTTGGTGTTTATAACAAAAGGCAACAGCCAAGGATAAACAACTAGGCAGACTGTTTGACATGTGTTATCCTTTCTTAGTGCCAACATAAGAGATAAATAGTCAATTGGGTTCTCTAAATGACTTGGCTCCATCAAGACAGTACCTGAGCTGCTTGTCCATATCCTCCAGACTATAATTAATCTTTTCTTCATTGCTCTGAGGGTTAGAGTGAATAGAACACTGGAAAACTGATGCTCTGCTTCAATTATATTGCATTAATGAAGGATTTGTTCTTACTGATACCCTCTCCAAAACGCAGATCAGATAACTTAACCCACCAAGAGAGCTAGCAAGTCAGACACTCATCTTACAGATGTCAGAGAAAGAATAGTTTTCCATGTAATCAATCTTAAACCTGCCAAATGTGCAGGTTCAGATGGAGATGTAGTTAACATTCCCAGCAGAAAGTTAAGATCCCAGAAAGTAGCAACCTGCGATGTCAGGTGAAGCACCCTTATCAGAAACTGTTTTCTAAGAAAACATCAAAGAGAAGAATCCATGGGCAGAAATAATGAAGTGGCTGCAAGATGTATCATGACAAAGTAGTACAAAGGCCAGAGGCTAATAACTCACACAAATATTTGTGTACCAGTGGTACAATCTCAGATAGAGCCCTGGTTATTGGGTATGCACCAATTAGAAAAATATTCTATAGATCAAGATAAGATTTTCTAATTTCAGGATTTCCTGAATCCTTTGGTACCTGCTGTGCATCCTTTCTTCTATTAGATACAATGTTTTCAGGTAAACAACATTTAACTATTTTTTCTTAATAGGTATCTAGTGTAACTGACAAAGACATGATCCTGTGCCCCATGAAGAGGCCACATTCTTAGGACACATTCCACTGCATCTCCCTGTGAAACCCCACATCTCAGGAAAAAAAAAGAAAAAAATGATTTCCCTTGCCCAGTCTCAGGCACTGGACAACTGAAGAGGACATGGCTGATCCGCACATTGGTGTAGCCTTAAGTACAACACCAAAGAAAGCCACTGAGGTAAATGAGTGGTCTGTGGAACAACTAATGGTCACTTCAGGTTCATCCACTATCAGCTGAGGTGCAGACTGAGCATGTATAGTCAACAAGGGCTTTCCGGAAAGTTATTTATCTTTCTAGGAACAGCAGAAGTTGGACCAGCAAGAACAAGGTAAGGGACACAAGCTGTGACCATGGTGAATGCATCAGATGCAGCTAGGACAGCTAGATCAAGTCAGTCACATAGCTCTCAACTGTTCAGATTTTCTCAGAATGTCTAGATTTATGCCTCAAATTATTTGTCAGTTCCTCATAAAATTTGTGGTTTTCAGGCAAATCACTGAGAACTGAAGTCACTAAATAATGACATACATTTGAGCTTCAGACTTCAAATCTTTCAAAAAAATGCATGCTAACACATATCCTATTACTTTAGCAACATTCTACGTTTATAAGAGCAATATTTAAAATATGTCACTATTTTTAGGCCTTTGTCCCCAAATTATTATAGGCTTTGAACAGATTTGTTGTTCTAAGAGGTTGAGAGGTATGGGATTCTAGAAAGGTCAGTTGTCAAAACTCTACACTAGCAGCACACTTACATTTGTATCTTTGAACAAAGTCCTTAAAATAGAATAAAGCACAAACAGTACACTAAAATCCCACCGGAAAGACTTTAGAATTAAAAATAGTCTGCAAGAAATAAATGGCGAGTAAACTGTCACTATGTGAACGCAAACATTACATGCCCTGTAAAAGAACAAGCAGTGCACTAAACTTCTGTCAGAACCCCCTTAGAATTAATATTTGTCTGAAAGAAATAAATTACAGGTAAGTTGTCACAATGTGAACACAAGCACTACATACCCAGTTGTCCTCTCTGCTCAAATACAAGACTGTGCCACCTTTAAACTTTTTTAAGTAACAAGAAAAGTGTGTAGGCAGAACATTTCTACATGAAATAAGCCCCTCAGACTAACTGGAGCTAAAATCACAGTCCCAGACAGGAAACAGATGGTAGTTAAGAAATTCCATGTTTTTCAATGGGGACAACACCATAAATACAGAACAAAAGTAAAAAAAAAAATCCTATTTTTCACTAACCCAATAACATTAAAAATACCTTCTCTGTAGAAGGGTGCTCCTAAAGGGGCCCTATCTGCCAGAAAGGAGATAAAAGGAATGTTTTTTCTACTGTGGAGCCTCTAAGCTGCTTCTTCATGAGGTGGCAAATACTGAATAGTTTTCACCCTGACTGCTGATTTTCCTCCTCAGGGCTGTCCAATCAGCTGTCACAGTGGAAGTGTAGAAGGCAGCCAGAGTTTTTGGAAGCTGGTCATTTGTTGCATCTTGGGCAGGACACAATCCATACAGCCCAAAGGCTATTGCTGCAATGGGAATGGTCCGATAAATGTCACAGATTCTATCCTTGTCACTAAGCAATGGATTTACTATTTGCCTTTGCAAAGATATTGATAGGGGCATGGGCATTTTCCAGTACTGTCTATATGTATTCTGTGCACCTGAAGAAAGAATATCCTGTAACATAACATTTGAAGGAAATCCTACAACAGTACAAAGTGAAAGGGCTGCTGCTGTATGCTATTCAGTTCCCCATATAGCAACAGCTGTACATTCTTGGTTTTTAAGATACGTGACGGACTATGTCAAAGGTGCAGCTTGCCTTCTCTCCAGTTTGTGATTTTCACAGGTAACATATCAAGTTGCAGCCAGTGCCAGGACAGTATCCGTTTTGGTGACATGAAGGTGTATATTTACTGTCTGCAGATGATGCTGTCTTTTCTCTTGTGTTATGTCTCTAGCATGCAATGGAAGAGATTGCTGCAGCATGAGAAATGGATAGGATGAATATCATGACCTTCAAATTAATGGCCAAGGTTTTTTTCAGGAACAAAGGATTAGTGTCTAAAGGTGAGAAGTCAGCTGCCATCACAAGAAGGAGTCTGAATTCATGTCAGTCGATCAAGTGCAAAACCATCAGGCTTACACGTATTAGAAAAGAAATGGCAAAGGAAAAAGAAAGTAAGTATTTTTGCAGAGAGTGAGCCGTCCTACTCCCTTCATCATCATTGTGACTCTGAAGTATATGAATAATGAGGTCCCTTAACCTCAGGGCAACAGAATATTCCTTTACCTCAACATTCACCAACCTCACACTTAATATTATTGCAATGTCCTGAGTTACTGATGCAACAATTAACCCACAACATTCTGGCATACAAAGAAAGTGCTCTCAAACCAACTACATTTTTGAAGGGGTTCAAATACTTCAGGGTCTTATTCTTTTGTGAAGGGCAAGGGGATTAGGAGAGTGAGAAACAGATGGATAAAGCAGTAGCAACAACAGTACTACAGCTGCTGTACTGGACTGTTATGATGAAACAAGAACAGAGTAACAAGATAAAGCTCTCGGTTGACTTGTTAAAGCCCACATACTCACCTGTGGTTATGCTCTTTGGTTAACGAATGAAACAAAAACATCAAACATACAAGTGGAAGAAATTAGGCTGCTTTGCAGTGGTTGGGCTCACTTCTTTGACACAGAGAGAAGCTTGGCAATCCAGACTCTTCCAGGCTGGCAGGATTCAGATGAGATAGTCTGGAGACCTTGTGGGGATGCTCATAGGAAGTAAAAAAGGCACGGACCATTGGTAGTAATTCCTGATCCAACCCAGGACATTTTGAAGTGACTATATCTCTTAGCTTGCCTGACATTGCCTTGTGGTCTTTCAGGAAGAACTGAAGACTGCTGAGGCTAGGCACATCTGGTCTACCCTACTCCACTTTCAACCACCAAGACTCTCACCAAAACAAGATTCATACTTTCCCTTTATCATTCTACAACTGTTTACATACCTGCATGAAAAAGTCATCAAGACAGAGACAAGGGTGAAAAACAACAAAACTTAACTGTTACCAAATCATGCAGATTAATATTAGACATCTTAATTTAAAGCTGAATAAGCAATATAATCGATGCAAAAATACAGATACTGGTTCAGCATCTTTCATGGTTGCTACTAGCATCCAAAGTAACTAATAGGGGAAATGAGACGAAGGGGCTACATATGACACAGTCTACTGTTGCTCTGCTGCACTTATACAACAGTGTGTTTTGTTGGGGGGGGGTATGGTACATTTACTTGGTTTGTCAAAAACCTGATTATGCAAAAATGCTTAAAGAAACAGCTGAAATTACAGATATAAGTTAAGTGAGAGGCAGTCCCCACCCACATCTACATCCTCATTGATGTGGTTTTCTCTCTGCATCCCCTTACGTAATAGGAGCAACTAAGAGTTTTACAAAACTTCAGGGCAGGCTAGGCAATGTTGAACCCAGGAACATAGAAACAATACAAGGCAAGGTATCACACAGAACATAAGATGCCTGGCCATATACTCCTTTAAGCAGACAAGCTTAAATGATTTTGCTACCCTTCATAATCTTAATAGTGCCTTACTCCTAAATCAGGTAGGGCTGTACATGACATCCCTGGTTTATGAATACCATTCCAATCATTAAAACTAGCCTTACAGGCAAAGTAATACTTCACTTGACCTGTACTGTAAATTTATAACACAGTATGGAAATATATCGACTTGGCAATCTATTCCACCAGCAAGTCTTGTTTATTTGTAGGTGTACATTTAGTTCCTTAGCACTGGGACTTGTAGAACAAGTAATTTTTTGAAAAAATATGAACACAAATAGGATATAGTGTCTCATGTAGTTTGAAAAGTAAAACAATGTAGTCTACTGACTGCTCCAAGGTGATCCAAGTTTATTTATATTTTATTTATTTGTCATTTTGTTATCTGGGTTAGTCCTTCCAGGCTAGTGGTCTCTTTTCAATGGGGGCCTGAAGTGGTATTTCCCCATCTGTTACAACTGCTATGGTCTGAATGGCCTACAAGCATTTACGTGCATACACTCCATTTCTGGTACAGTGGTGGCTGGAAGAGTGTTGCAAAGCATGGAGGAGAGTGTTTCAGTGGTTGAGACAAATGTCAGTGAAGAGAAGAATTGGATATTGGGTTTATATCCCAATTCGGAGAAACTGGTTCAAGCTAAAATGTTTGAATCATCAGAAGTGGAGGAGTGGCAATTGGAGGAGATTGCAGCTACAACCCTCCAGTAGGGAGGGTTGTGGAGTGCTTTATTGCAACAGTTAATTAGTGAAAAAGGTCCAGAGTGCGAGAATGAACTGTCGTGGGAAGAGGGGATAGAGCAAATTAGAGAGGAAAAGGAAAGCAGCATACAGAAGATTTCATTTGCACACATTATGAGAAGTGTAAAACTGAAGAGAAAGAAAAGAAGAAGAAAGTGCAAAGAAGTAAAAGTCTGTAGTACGTATACAGGGCAAAGAAGTAAAACTATTGGACAGGTATGAGATTTGGGATACAGCTGCTGTATCTTAGGATACAAAAGCTCAAGAGGTAAGAGCTTTTATTTTGATTGACAATGAGACATATTTGACTTATTTTTTGAAACAGCTACGAGTTTAGAGACTTTTTTGGGAAGATTTGAAAGAACAAAAGACATGTTTTCTTGCAATAAATATGTGATTCAAGCATTTTTCGAGAGACTTAAAAGGAAGTAAATATACAATTCCATACAAAAAGTGATAAAAGAGTCTGTAAAATACTTTTTGTTAAAATATTGTTTTGAAGTGAAAAAGTATTGTAAAAATTTATGATAATATAGTTTTATGGATTGGGGCTTGGGAATGCAATGTTATTCCAAACATGATAAATGCGCATGGAAACAGAGTAGTAGTTCGATACTGGGGTCAACCAAAACATGCTTTTTTTGTGGGAAGGAGAGACATTTTGTGGGATACTGTAACAAAAATGTTACATGTGTGGTGTTTTTGGAAATAGTCCTAGAAAATACAATAGTAACAAATGTGAAACTGTAGAAAATTTAAGGGAACTGGGTGATAATGAACTTAATGAAGAAAAGAAAAATTAATATGAAAGTAAGGAATTAAAAGTACATGATAGAAATAAAAAAGATGTAGAAAGGACATTTGAGATATAGAAGTGAATATATTAAAAGAAGATGAGCCTGAATTAGAATCAGATGCAAGTGATGATAAAGAAATTGAATGGAAATTTATAAAAAAAAATCTACAGGAAAGAGGGTAAAAGAAAAAGGAAGGTACAGGATTTGAATATGAAAGTTAAAAAAGGAAATTGGTAGAGTAATAAAACTATTTCTTTTGGATTAAGAAGAAGAGAGGCAAATCATCTTAGAATATTATCAGTTAATGTTAATAATATTAAAAGTTTGCTTAGGAGAATTGGTATTTTGGAATGGGTAATAATTGGAAAGTAGACATAATTGTATTAGAAGATGTTAGAGAGGTTAACAAAAGATGAGAGAGTACAAACAGAGAACTGGTGGACAGGGTATAATATGGAATTTAAAATGAAACTTGCTCAGGTGTTGCAGTACTATATAATACAGGTATTTCTCTATTAGATGTTACCTTAGATTGAGAAGGCTAATTGTAGGAGATTTTATATGGGAAAGGAAAGTTTATAGGATTATTGCAATATATGCACACATAACATATAAGGAAAGGGAACAGTTATTTAAAGAAATATTTGATTATATAATAGTCAATATGAATATTATAATAGGAAATTTTAATTCTGATCTAAGGAAAATAAAAAGGATTGACAAAACGGATAAAAAGGTTATGAAAGAAATTATGAGGTGTGGAGGCTTAAGGTTATGGAATTCAAATATATATACATATAGAAGAGGATATAACAGATCAGAGATCAATTACTTTGTAGTTTCTCATAGTACAAAGTTTAAGATAGAAGAGGAAGTTCAGACAATGTTTTCAGATAATATGGCTATGTAGATAGAAACTGAAGAGGATAGTGAATATATAAAAAATGAGAAAGGGATTAAAAGGATTAATCAGATTAGTTGATATGAAAAATGTAAGGAAAATATAATACAATTGTGGAAGGAACATTTAATGATGAGAGATTGTTATTCAAATTGAACAAAAAGGTGGTGAATATTTAAAGAAAAATATTACTTAGATTATTTAAAATGGGAGAATGTATTAAGACCAAAAGAAAAACAGGAATATGTGGCATTACAGGTGTGATTCCCATGCACTGGCCCATTAATCAAGGGGCCTCAATCTTCGCCATTAACACCAGTGAGGCATGTGCACATTGGGAAGATGAACAGTACACACACAGTAAAGTACAATTTCCCTTAAGAGTGGACAGAGATCTTAGTCAGTCTGGGACTGGTTTCTCCCTCTCTCTCCAGATTCCTAATAAGACTCCCCACTGGCACAGCTAAGGGTTCAGATCTCAGTGGTCAAGCTAAAATCTCCAGCACCCTCTCTGTCCAACCAGTGCTTTGTGTCCCTGCCCAAGTAGCTGACAAAATACTTTGAGATCTGATTTATATACAAACTCAGAGACACTCCTGGGGAAGGCTGGCATAGGTTCACTAGCTATGCCCCCTTCTGCCTTGACTATACGGTAGTTATAACTAACACCAACCACTACTTATCAGCAACTATAAAGGCCCCTACCAAAGGGTGCCCAATCTTAGTGTGTATAATTACTATTATCCAAATAGTAAGTGTAACCAAACCAAGGCTATTCCAGAGTGGCCTGTACCATTTTACCAAATGCATGCAAGTACTCTCAGAGCTTAAATATCTGTAAGCAAGCCAGCCACAATTAAAATGTTTAAATATATTTAATAATAAATAATGAAACCACAAGACAATATTCATTAACTCAGCACAGTGACAATAGAGTTCAGAATCACAGGAAATACTTTACAACAACATTGTAGGACAGTCTCACATAACTATAGAAAATATCTACACTAATCTTGCTATATTCCTATCTATCTCTAAAAGAAACTATGTTCTAAATAACTTACTTACAGAGCAAGGCAAGTGCTGGTGAATTGTTAGGTCCAGAACAAGATACAAAACGCACTGACTTTCTCTCTCAGATAGTTCTTAAGTTAATAATACACATTACTTCTGAATAATCTCAGATTACATAATTATTTGACACCTCTGCCTAAGTTTCCCAGGCTAGCAGGAACTTAAATTTTAACATGACTCTGTTAACAATACTTATTTCTCAGAAGCTAACAATTCTTTCTTAAAAACGTGTCTAAAACTGAAAGTTGTAAAACAATTACCTTGGAAACCTATAATTATCTCTGTTTCCAGACAATAGAAAGAAGACCCTAGCCTAAACATCCTGTCCCTTAGCTGAGATAAACTAACTTTATAACACATCGTAAAACTCTTTACTTATCACCTTATTTTCCTTAGAGTTTTGCAAGTTAACTCTGTATATTCCAACTTTTTCTATGAAACCATACATTTGCATTGGCATATAGTTTCTACACATTTCTGCTCTTTTCCTGTAGGGTTCACTGTGGTTACAATCCTGAAGCTCAGAATAGAACATACAGTTTTCTTACATTTTTAAGGCAAGCATACAAATCATATTACTATTCACAAATGACATAGAATTATTTACAAAATTCTATCTAGCTGGGCTGGCAGGGTCGCATTTAAATGTATAAATCATATTAATATTTTCAAGTGACATATAATTATTTACAAAATTCCAGCTAGCTGGGCTGGCAGCATCTCAGTTTATCACAACAGGATAATGCATTAGAGTTTTTGGAAATAAATGAAAATTTTGTTATTTAAAAGAAACAAATATATAAAAAGAATAAAGAGAAAATAAAAAGGATTATTGTAAAAACAAAGGTATTTTGCTCAAGGTAAAAACTACGTATTAATTTCACCACATTTGGCTAAGAAGGTTATTAAATGTAGAGGTATAATTAGAGAATTGAGAGATAAGAAATACTTGGTGGCAAAAAAAATAAATAAATAAAACAATCTGAAAGTATGAATATTATAGTGCAGTTTGTTAAAAAAGACAGAAAACACAAGTCAAAGATAAATAAAGATGTTTAATGAAAGTATAAATGAAGATATAGATACACAGATTACTATTTGACAGAGTTGGATTTGATAGTGAAGAAAGTTAATATTGATTTAGTGGCTGGTCCTGACGTGCTAGGATATCTAATGTATAAGAATATGGATTCTTGGCAAAAAGAAATATTTATATGTGCATTGAATGAGTGGTTACAACATGGTATTTGTTGCATGCAAATATGTGAAAGAGTAATGAAATTTATATGTCCAATAGGAAAAAGGAGGGAGATTAATTGGACAGAAGTGGTTTTAAATAATACAGATTACAAGATATGTAGGAGATTTTACAAATACAAATAGAAAATATAAGATAAATAAGGTGTTAAAGATGTTATCTATGGAATTAAAGGGAGAGGATATCATGAGAAATTAATAATATGGAAATAGTGGACAATATAAGGCAAGGAACCAAACGGAAAATTTTGAGAGGAGATATAAATAAGACTTTCAATACAATAAATCAGAAAGTATTATGGAGGATTTTGAAAATATATAATATAAGTAGAAAAATACAGAAAGCAATTCTGTGAGTATATAAGAACAGCTAATATTAACGTACTGGTAAACGGTTGGTTAAGTGAGGAAATAAAGATGACTAGAGGACTGAAACAAGGATGTCCTATGAGTAGTGTTTTATTTGCTATAGTTATGAATTGTATAGTGTCTAGAATAAACAAAGATATGATAGAGGCAAGGTTTATAAAAATGAAGGTTTTGAATATCCAGTTATTCTGTCATATGCAGATGATATGATTCTAGTAACCATGAATAATAAAATGATGGAACAAATAATCGTTAGAACAAATGATTGTTTGTAAAGTTTGGGAATGTGTTTAAAGAGTAACAGAAGTAAATGATTTGGACTTGAAGACATACTAAAGGACCTTAATTTTGGGATTGGTAGAATTTTGGCATTAGGAATTACTTTTGGACCTATCAAAGTTGTTAAGGAGCAATGCATAAAAATGTTACAGGAACTGAGAGAGTTGAGTATTAAATGGAGTAAATATAGATTATCTTACAATAAAAAAGTCCACTTAATTAACTCAGTATGGGTGGGGAATTGCCTTTATGGGGAGCATGCATATGATATCTAAAGAAATAGGAAAAACAGATTATTGAATTAACATTTAAATTTATTTGGGGTTCTAGGTTGAACCCATTGAAGAGAGGAGTACTGTAGCTAGACAGGGATGCAGGATGCTTGGGATTATTAAATCTAGTAGTTTATGGTGCATACTTGAATTTAGAGTGTTGGATTGTATTAATGGAGAGGAGTGTGTTTATATAAGAAAATTGTTTAAGGAAAAGTATAATAATGTATGGGATTTAATAAGATCGAATAAAAGAGAAAAAGTGGAAGAATGAAAAAATAAAAAGTTGTAAGGAAAAAAACTGTGGAAATTAAATATAGATAAAGTTGAAAATAACAGGAATATATGATATAAAAATATGATGACAGAATGTTATTATGTTAATCCATGGAGTAGTTTAACAACTGAAATAAATCAGAGCTATAAAGTTAAGATATGTTTGGTATACGAAAAATAAGGTGTGCCAAGATCTTTTGTGGAGATTTACAAATTAATAAGCTATTGGTGAAAGCAAATATGCCAAATAAAACAGAAGAAAGAATATGTCTTTATTGTAAAGAATTAAAATTCACAGACCATATTTTTCTAAACTGTAAGACAGTTAAAAAGTTACGGGAAGTAGTAATAGGAAAGAAAATTTTAAACAAAATTCAAGATTTTAAACAACTGAATATAAATATGGTTGAATATGGATTTTATGATGGTTTAGATAAAAAATATGTTAAAAAGTTAGACAAGAAGATGTTTTGTATTATTTTGATTATCTGGAATCTAAGATTAAAAGAAATTATGTTTAATGGTAATTGTTTTTTTTTTTAAATATATTGAAAAAAATTAAAAAGTGGTTGTGGAAAAAGGAGTGGGGATCGATATATATGAGACTGGCTATTCTGTTAGGAGGTATTTCTATTTTTCATTACTGTAAACATGTAAATACATTCATAATTTATTTTGTATTTTTGTAAATAAAGTTAATATATGTATGCATGTGTGTATATATATATATATATATATATATATACATATATAAATATATATATATATATATATATATATATATATATATATATATATATACACACATACAGACACACACATACATACTACACATGCGCACACATATGCCTATATCTATGTATATATATATATATATATATATATATTATTTATATATATATATATATATATATATATATATATATATATATATATATATATATTTATATATAATAAAGGACCCCTACTCAAGTTGTTTACTCTACATCTTTAAATTTTTATAGAGTATTAAAGCGGGTAAAGGAAAAAAAATGAGAATTTAATTCTGAAAATGTTAAAATTCAAGTGCAAAACATTTCTGGGAGGAGATGAAAATATTAAAAATATAAAAAGTGTATTTGAATGAAGAAATTAAACATTATCAATAAAAAATACCAACCTGGAAAATAAAAACAGACAATATAGAGAAAAATAGAAGGAAATACTATAATAATGTGATAAAACAATATTATTACCTAAATCTGTGGGAAAACAATGACCTGAAAAAGAAGTGATTAAAGCCTATTAAAGTAAGGAAAATGGTGTACCAAGATAGTAGTGTCAGGATTTCCTATGGATATTGGTAATAAATTGAATTATTGAATTACCAGTAAAGGAGGACATGCCATATAAAAAGAAAGCAGAGTGTGTTTATTTTCTGAGGAGGAAGAGACATACCATGTTTTTTTTTTTTTTGAAATGTAAATGAGTGCTGAAACACTGGAAAAAGTTGTGTGAAGAATAAACATGAGAATATTAATGACAAACAATATAGATAAGAATGAAAAACAATATGTCTAAAGAGTAGGTAAGAATTTATTTTATGTAATATGGGTTGTTCACAATGAAAGACTGAATGAAATTTTTGTTTAATGAGAAATGGATTTTGACAGATATATTGTGAAAAATCAGATTATGGTTGTGGGGAAAAAGGAGTGGGGTTAATTATGGATAAATAACAATGAGGATGTTATAAGAAAAAAATAGTAAATAGTAAAAAGTAGAAATTAGTATATATGTGCCTGCAAATATGTACATTTTGTAAATATGTAAAAACATTTTTACGTTGCGATAAATTAAGGACCTCTACTTTTTCAATAGGTGAGCACCTGAGCTGTCACTAACTCAAGCACATGGGATCACAGTTTAACATCTCGCCTGAAGGACAACACACTGAAGAGTGCAGCACCTCCCTAATCCTGCACTTCAGTGTCAACAAACCAGTTACCTGGAGTGGGAATAGCACCCTCAGCTTTTTGGTCTTCCAGCACCAATGGAAATTTGTTACCTGTTGTGCCACTGGTACTTTATAAAGAGAGCTATGCTAATATATAGGGATAACTGATGGATTTAAGGCCTTCATTTACTTATTTATTTATGTACTTTTGATTAAAAATCATTGAGAGCTTTCTAGTTGAGCTATATGCTTGGATTTGCTCCTACCAAAGGGGGCACTGTATTTGATGACAGGTCTGATAAAGGAAGATTATAGTGGTAAGATGACCTCTTTGGATTTTGAATACATTCCCTTGGAAATTAGCTGGGACACAGAAGAATTACCTGACCATGGTAGAAATGCAATGACTGAATGAGAATGAGTTATCTAAATAAGTATACAGGTCTTAGTGACCATACCTGTTTAAAGATGAGTACCACTTATGACATATGAGGTAAGAATATTTATTTTTCTTTTGTTACTATGCTCTCCTTTTGCGCATTTAGTTTGACACTGTTTCAGTACGCACTGTATATGTTTATTTCAACCCTTTTTGGAGCGGTTTAGTGCCAGTGGATGAGGGGATAAGTGTGCTTAGTTCATAGCCATCAGCCCACTTGGTCAACCACACTTCAAGGTTATTGGCTTGGATGTCAGCAAAATAAATGCCGAGCAAGAGAGAACCCAGTACTGATCCCTGTGTTAGCCTATTAGCTACAACTTTCACTGCTTAGGATTGGATAGATAGGCAGTCTGCAATCCAAACGACAACACAGAGGTGTACACTGAATGTATCTTCTCTATAATAGCAGTATGGGTGACAGTGTCAAAATCCTTGGTCAAGTCAAGATATGTGTTACGCATAGCATCTGTAACCTTTTCAAAAATGTTTACTAGGTTCAGCAGACAGGACCTGCTCTTCACAAAACCAAACTGAGTGGGATCTAGATCAGTTACTATAAAGACATGCTGGAGGTGGACTGAGAACTCTAAATTGGCCATAGGTGTGAATGTGTGTCCAGGGGTGTGTGTGATACAGAAGAGCAGCCACAGCAGGACTAGCCACCTGGTGGTGTGAACCTTGGCTCTAGATGATTGCCACTGTTGGGGTGACACCCTGACGCCATGTGCAAAACTGGAAAAAAGGGGTTGGGGATGGATGAACTACTATGAGAAGACTGGAAAGATATTTGAAAGCCTAATGTACAAAAAGATGGGCCACTCAAAAGCCACTGAGTTTAACAGCACAACAGGGAAGTGGTGGATAGTTCAGAAACTTAGAATAAACATTTTCTTGTTCTGTTTACCTCGAATAATAAATGCTGCTTCTCAGTTCATCCACACATCACTTAGACTTTATCTCTTTGCAGTCAGAGAATATAACAGAAAAGAAATATTTGCTAACTTGCTCTAAATAATTACTGTTAAAACTCCCAAGGAATTAAAATAAAGCAAATGCAAAGCAAAACAAATTTAAGCTAAAAAATTGCAATACATAAGAGCAAAAAGAAAAGAAACAATACAAAATTGCAAACCTTAAATAAAAATTTTCAAAGTACTTTCACAACAGTAGTCATGGCTTCCTATTGAAATATAGGCACTTGAAATGCCGAGTACTGAGGCAGAAAACTAAAAAAGATTGAAAATGCAGAAGATCAAATCACACCCCCTTACATACCATCTCTGAGATCTCCAAACTTCTGAGAAAAGGAAATATTCCAAGAAATGACAATATTAGACTTAATATATGTAGGTCTATTTTTTCATCCATTCATTTTGAGACTTGCTCTAGCAAGTCCTGATAGTTCAAATGTTTACCAGCAGTTACAGGTCACACTGCAGCTTCATAAGATTACAACTGAAAAAATTGGGTTTTCAAAGAATAAGGATTAAATTAAATGGAAAAATACCACGTAGGGGTCATCAGCTGAGCAAGCAGGGAAGGTACGCAGATTATCAGTAAAACAGATGACAATGGGTATTTGATGGTACAGACAGACACCTCATGAACAGACACAGTATGCCAGATTCCTGCAACATAAAATGAAAGGTAAAACAAAACCCATCTTATTGGTATGATAACCAGGTTAACTGTATCCGTATCCTGTGGCTTCTGTCAAATGAATTTAACAGTTTTTAACATGGTATGTTTATGTACAATACAGAGTTAATGTGACTTCAGAAGTAAAGAGTAAAGACTTTAGTCCCAAACACATTTTTTAGTCAGTGAAGGAATGAAAGAGATATAGTTTCACAAGTTGAGGTTTCAATCAGAATTGTTCAACATTATGGTTTGAACTCTGTTGTATGAAAAATTAGACCACCAATTGCAGCATGAAATATACGAGCTAGGAAAAAATTAATTTCATTACCATTTTCTTTTCACTTGCTAAGTGCAACCATATCTCCTGCTTCTCAGAACAAGGAAACAAACATAAAATTAAACCTTAACAGCTGAGTGTAACTGTATATTTTTTCTCATAAATTATTGAAATGGTACCTTCCTACCTTGAAATGGGGATTGAACATCAAGCACAATTACAAACACACACACTCATTATATATATATATATATATATATATATATATATATATATATATATATATATATATATATACACACACAGACAAGTTAATCTCTCCATCTTCAGTGCATTTTTTAACTTGAAGTTTGTTTTTTTTTTAATATAATAGACTGGGTCAGATCCATTGTATACCAGGCCTACCTACCCTTCACTGCTGAACTTTGATCAAAGCCAGTCAGTGCTGTTGCCCCATTCCCATTATTCCTTTCGTGCAACAGCATACCAATCTGTGCCAGCTGCTGTATGGCAATCACTCAATGTGCCCATGAAGGGGAAAGACTGCTGCAGAACGTGGCTTCAGACAGTGACCAAATGGCCATCAATATGTTCCCTGGACAGGCTTGGAGGTAACAGTGATGCTAAAAAGCAAGGAAGAACTGTTGCACTGCTAAGAAAAACAACCTATTTAAACACCATTAAATTATTTCAAGAGGTGCTAACACTTGGAACCTTTTGGCAAAAAAGTGAAGAATATAGTTTCTCCAACAATGCTGAAGTTCAATGTACTGTTTGGAATCTACAACTAAAAGGCTAACAATCTTGTCTTTCACTTCCTGTCTTGAGACATTTCAGCTACATCTGTACAGCTGTTTGGCATCCCATATAACATCCACCACAGACCTGGACTGGATAAACCTGACAGCCCAAAAACTTGCAACACAATTCACAATTCTAAATAAACACACAGAAAATAGTGTGGAAGCATGAAGTAACTGATAGATTTTAAAGCTGCTGACTGATGAAAGGTGCAGTTAGCACTCTCACACAGACAACAACCAGAAGCAAAGTGTGTCAAAACTTTCTAAGTTGTAACATACTTGTCACTCCTACACTTTTCTTTGTTTTTTTTTAACTAGTAATACACTGAGGCAGCTAAAGCTCCATGAATTAGAAAGAACTGTAATGGGTCTTCTCCTGTCAAAAGCTATATAGTGTGCACGTGTGTGTGTGTGTGTGTGTGTGTGTGTGTGTGTGTGTGTGTGTGTGTGTGTGTGTGTGTGTGTGTGTGTGTGTGAGTGTGTGTATGCCTGTGCTGAAAATGGATGGTAAAAATGATTTCTTGAGGTTTACTCTCAAGGTCAAATTTCTTGACTTTCTTTTCTCAAGTACTATATAAATTAGTTTTGAACAGAGACCCAATTGCAATCTCCTATGTTAAAGAAAACTGAATCTTGTAGGCATCACCTGCACAGATACTGTGTAAAGGAGATTATATTGTTTTTAAAAAATAATAAAATAAAATTAGCCATACACGATATTACTTACCAATCAACCAATATAACCATACATTCCACTGACAATGCTGAAAAAGGACTACTTTCACTGACACTAAACAATGCAGTCCTTTTTTAATCAGAAAAAAAATCAAATCATCATAATTAAAATACATAACAAAATGAAATACAGCAGCAATTTTCTAAGGGCAATAATGCCTTCCAATGTGAGCTTTACAGGAAAGCAACAAATCTTCGAGGAGTGGAGAGACCCATGTCTTGTAACTGGGCACCCTGTTATTTCACAGCAATGCCTACTCTGTCAATTATTCTTGCATAAATCATACACTACAGCATCTGTAGAAAGAGACGTTTGTACCCCTTGCTCACCTATAGCAACCACAAACTCTGCTCTCAGAACTGCTATCTGCCACTCATTTACTTGAACAGGAATAGGCTTGGCATGCATAGTGACCCTGCTGTTATCTTCTGGTGGCAATTTGCTGCATTTCACTGGGAAACTGTGCAACCCATACAATAACATAAACACCAAGGTATTTCTGCACAGGTGTTAAAAGCCAACATAAAATAAGGGTGCAAAGTAATTCCCAGTGAAGCAGGTTAGCTATGTCTACCCCCCAGCTATGTCCCTCTATCTTTACTGTACTTATAAAGCTTGCCTGTGTATTATAAACAGGATATTTAACTTTATCAGTGTGTTAAACTCTTCTAGCAATACTACCAATAATCAGTTAACCTGCAAATGTTTGCTTGTTTTTACAAATAAGCAATAAAACCCCCTCGAGTCTGAGAATCATGTACAGTTCATTCTTGCTAGCCTAGGTTTAAAATACATTTAAGCTGCAGGGTTCATAACTCTGCAAGAAGAACATACCAAAACTATAATTTAGAAAATCCACTCTACATTTCTGGTTAAAAATACTTCAGATAATAAGCAGCCTACAGTATCCTACTAAATCTTCATACAAAAATACCAGCTGTGTAATTTATTATGAAAAATTGTCCTTTTCTTACCATTCTAGGTCCTGTTGTTCCAAAACTGCTAATGTTGATCTTCAAATGATTATTCTGACCACACTCTTCTTTGTCAAACCACCTAATTTTCAAAAGAAACGGAGTACCATATTACTGAATGGAAATATGGGGAAAAATATGCAATTTCGCACTTCAAAGATTACAGGCTGAATTTTCCCCCACACTTACAACAGAAGCACACCTTAGTTTATGATGAGATTACCTGCAAGGGCACAGCAATACCTTAAATCTGTTTTGCCTCAGTACTTTTTTTTTTTTCACTGAAGGGTGGAATTTAGCCATCTGTTTGCAGATACAAAGTAAAGTGAAACAAGTAAAACACGTCTATTTTTAGGCATAACAGGGCAGAGTTTGGAGACAATTTAGCATAGTACAAGTACTGAAACAAAAACTTGTAAAACCATGTTTGATTCCAGCTGCCATACCTGCACAACTTGAGTACAAATATGCCTGTTTTAACTCTGCAGCCCTACTAAGAGGCACATGAAAATATGCTTATATTTACTATTATATTCTCCTTCAAAAATGAAAGAGACTTCACCTACCAATCAAGAAGTCACAGAGGATAATTCACCGTTGCAGACATAAGGTAAAACCTGCTATATCACTGATGTAGATTCTAGAATGACCTGGAACATTACGAATTCAGGAGAAAGAGACATAAATGTTCCATTAGGAACACTCCTCATTCTTTAGGGATGGTGGTGGATGAGAAAGTAAGTTTAAATCTGATGTGTGACTGACATGAAGCAGAGACCTTAAGTCCATGTTGCCAACTTTTGTTTGTGGGAGCAGGATATTGCCCCTTAAATGAGTGAAGTGCCCATAGATAAATACTGCTCAGGAAAACAATACGGACAGAGCTACAGGTGCGTAACTGCCAGTGAAAGATGACAATACGTAGAACTTCATTGCCCCAGTAACACAGATAAATAGAAATAAGTTGTGTTTACATATGCTGGGACATATCCCATAAGTGTAGGAATTCTTTGTTTGATCTTCTTTTCTTCTATGACAGACAAACTACATTACTGAGATAAGCTTAAGCTATTCTTTTTACAATGCGAGTTATTCTAGTGTGCAGCTTTCTCTTTCACGTCATCATTCCTCTGTGGGAACAATGAGTCATTTTGGCTAGACTCCAACAATACAGAACTGTTCCTCACAAAGGCATGAAAGGAAGAGGATATGCTGTCATAATTACTGCTTTCTAAAAAGTGATTTATAAGCCATAAATACACTAGTGGCTAAAGAAAGAACGTTCATTTTGATTTGCTGTTTTTTACATGCACTTTACAATGCAGTAGACATATTATCAAGGCAGCTGAAGAAGCAAGTAGAGAATTAATTTGGTTTTATACAGAAATGATCAAAGACACTGCACATTAAAGTACCCCTCAAGAGATGACCTACAGGTAACAGAAAAGTAAAGGAAGTGCCAGCCCTTGGCCATCCATTTGTAGCGATGGTAACATGGGCTTTGAAATCTCTTTGGACAACTACAGTAACTGTGGAGCGGCTAAGAACTGAACATCTAGCAGACTGTTTCCCCAAAGGGAAGGGACGAAGATGCTCAAGTGGATGACTGCCCTCTTCGGAGTTCGAGGATGAAATAAGTCAAATCTGGAGTTACAACTTTAAGTTAGGTCCCTTAAATCTCTTTTGCTACAGGAAGTTTACGTAAAATTCACTATCTATACCAGCTATAGGAAGAGAAGGTGTCATTATTTCAGCAACTGATCACATGAGAAACCTCAAAACCCTCATATGCATCTTACTGTTGGCTGGAGCATAACTTTGTTAAATAATTAGGTTGTCATATCAATTACAGTTTACCTTCACAGACATGGCCCATGTTAACTGCAACTTAGTTTTTCATCTACAAAGCAGGGTAAAGAGTTCTTATACATATTTCAACTATACCAGACAAAACAGATGTTTAATGCAGAACATAAGTATACCTTAGTGTGTCTTGTAAGGCACAAGGCTAAGCTAAGCAAATTGCTAATTTGAGGAAAAAGACTACCTATGAAAAACTTAGCTGAAAATAAAATGTTTTGTAACTAGATGCACAAAGCTTCCGTTACATAAAATGTACTTATAAAATTGAAAGCAGCCACATTCACGGGCTTCTCCCACCCCATCAATATTCATAATATATTTTACACTGCAAAAACAAATTACCAGTGCTTGTAGTTCTTTTATAATCTACAGGGCTGGCCTTGCTGGGATTTGTTAGACCATGCCAACATTTCTTTAAAACTTCCATCAGCTAATGAGTGGATTAAAGAACATATAAAGGGTGTTAGAAGTAATTTAGCAGATAATGCTTTAGCAAAAATATGCTTTGTCTAGTGGAACTAGAAATAGCTGCTCCTACATGGGCTTTATCTGACAAGAAAAGGGGTGGTGATTTAGGCAACATAGTAATGTTACAAAAAGGTAAATGACACAACAGATTAAACACAGAGAACCAGGCCTGAAAAAGTAGTTTTCGTTTGCACCTTTGCTGAAGGATAAGCTCATTCATTCAATTAAGTGATTGCGTTATTTCTTGCTGAATTGCTATTTCATTAATCAATGTCAAGTAATTAAACATTTGCACACACAGTAGACTCCTTCTTATCCGGCATTTCTCTGACTGGCCTCCTCTTTAACTAACCCTCAAGTTTCTGCCGTAGCCCTAGCAAAAAAAAAAACAGAGAACAACAATACTTCTGCCTTCTCTGGGCTAAATAATGACAGAAGTTTGTGTTTTAGACTTCATATTAATTAGAAAAATGCATACGTATACAAATCATGTTATTCCAGCTGATTTATAACCTATAAATGCCATTTATGTGCTTTTTCTGATTAACTAGACATTTGTTTATCCATCCTAAGGTTCGGTTCCAGCGAGACCAGATAAGAGGGACTCTGCTGTAAGAATTTATACAACTATTTAAATTCAGTTTACTATACTGCTATAAATCAAATCAGTGATCTAAATAAATATAAAAACAAACAAGTAAAACAACTGTATTCAGAAACACAAATGCAACTGATTAAAATAACAAACAGGCCATTTGGGTGACATAATTAAATAAATATAAAAACAAACAAGTAAAACAACTGTATTCAGAAACACAAATGCAACTGATTAAAATAACAAACAGGCCATTTGGGTGACATAATTAAATAAATATAAAAACAAGCATAGGTAACTGTGTACTTTTGAATCAAGCCACTAATAAAAGTGATACATAAAACAAGTTGGTTTTGAAGCAGAGCACTGGGGGCCTCTTAATGCCACCTAGATAGTTTGAAAGGTGTGGCGTTTAAAAAAAAAATGAAGGAATGAAATAAAGAAGATTAAAGCCACACCTTCGGAACCACTAGCAACCCTTGTATGATACTCTATAAAGTTAACAGTATGGTTACAAGCAACTCCCTCAAAGTGCATATGTTCTAAGAGTGCTAATTATTTTTATCTTGAGCAGTTTGTGGTTTGTTTTTATTGATTACTTAAGAGACTGAAGAATGCCAAGAGACTTAGCTTGGTTAGGTTTACATTTTTAAAACTATTTTAGACATTCTTTTGTGGTAAAAAGCACTGCCATGAAGTACCTATCCTCAAATTATTCACCTGAATATACAACTTTACCACTGACTACAAGAACATGACTACACACAGAAACATAAGCAAACATGAAATACATATGAGATACAGTCCACTGATCGTGTGTGCCTATTCGGGTCTAGTTCACTTTGTCAAAAAATCTTGCTGAAAATAAAATGTTTTGCAACTAGATGCACAATTTGGCCAACCAAACAAGTGTCACAATTCACGAAATTTAAAACCCACACAGGTGGGGGGCTGTGCCTCCCACCCCCCTCCAACTAAATATACCAACTCCAAGATTGCAATACAGTGGGGAAAAGGGCAAATTCCAGATGATGGCCAAGTGTTTTTTCCCCCTGGGAAAAAATTCACTTAAAAGAACATTCAGTGGATTAAGGTTTCAACAAATAGGGTTCGACAAAAAAGTATTCGACAAATAGGTTTTTCGACAAAGTGAAGTAGGCCCATGCTGATTCAGTACAGCACACTCATGTGACAGCTTAATGCAAACCACCAATGAGACAAGGTGGGGCAACAGGATTTATTTTTAAAAAATCACATAAAATGCATAACAGCAATAAATCTGAGTGTGAGAAAGCAGCATTTTCTTGAAAGGGTATTTCCCCTCCTTGAGCTTCACCCTCATGATAACCCATGCTGTTACTAGTAAATCCTACACTCAGAAGATTTCTAGTTCTTAATAATGCAAATGATTGTACTACACACCTGAAGTGCATTTATGGAAGATATATAAAAGAGTATTGCCAATAAGTCTTAATGCTTTCATTTACTACACAAGACATTAAAATGTTCATGCTTAGAAAGAAAAATACTTCCATTAACACTTTAACATCAAATCAGAAATAACCAGCATCATAAGTCTCAGGAACTGGCATAAAATCCTACATTTTGCAATGGGTTATTAGCTATCTTTCCCTAGCTGGTTTCTACCTTATATAGGCCAAAAGTGGTCTCCTGCAGAGTAGAAACTGGCACAAGATGGAACAAGGGTCTTGTATACATAACACTGGCATGCAACTTCTTCGGTTGTTCAAGTAAAAATTCCACTTATAATGGTATGCAAGTTGCAACATATAAAGAGCAGCCAGAAAACAATATAAAAGTATGCAGTACATGAAAGATGCATAGCCTTTTGAAACAATCTAAGGAACGCACTTACTTGTGGTAAATCTCTTCCAAGTTGGATTACAAAGTTGAAAAGCTTCCTAAATGAATGGGTGGGGTAAGGTAACAATAGTATTCCGACTGAGGATATCAAGATTTTATTTGCTATTGCTACTGTTGAGCCGTTCACTGAAAAACATTGGGGTATAAAGATGTAGCCCCTTTCTGCTTACAGCAGTTCTACTTCTCAGACTGCTTTATCATATAAAAAGGCTTTTTACTAACCAGAAAACCTCAGGAGTGTTGCACGGTAGGCACATGAGAGAGAAGCCTCAATGCAGTTTTCATATTTCTCGTCTACTAGGTTGGTAAGAATTAAATCTACTGATTCCCCAAAGAAGCTGTTCTAGAAGTTGCAATTACTTTCCTTCTCAGTGTTCCTTAATACTGAGCTAAGCACAACAACTGAAATCAGTTCTAGTGGTGTATTTCCTGCTAAAACAATATTTTGTTTTGTTTTCATCAGGATGCTTGCACTATATCACAAACACAAGCAGACAAGAAACTAAATATTATATTTAATATAGGGTTGAATTCTGGAAGGTAATCATATGCCAGGGCTATTTAAATGGTGACCTGCAGGTTAAATCTGCCCCATGAGTAATTTTCAGCTAGCCTTATTAACTTCTAAGCATGCATTCCTGAGCCATACTAGGCCTTCTGCATGATCAAAGATGCACATGCAAAAATTATTCTTTTTCACAAGTTAACTTATCCAAGAGGCAAAACTTGGGGAACAGCAGACATGAGATTTTCCTACTTTTTACTTCTACATGCTACACTGCTAAGTTACGTACTGAATGAATGAAGTTGCAGGCATGCATACACAATCAATGCTACAATTTCAGTCATTCACTAACCTCGTTCATAAAGTACTTACTATAATCAAACTTTGTGGATAAAGTTAGGAAATAAAGCAACAGTTACTATTATTATATATGATCAGAGGACTGTCTGATTATGTCTTGCATGTTCAAAGTCCCTGTATCCTGCTAATTATTCAAAATCATGAGCTATAAATAACAGAGTCTGTGAATAATGTATACCTATTGCGATAGGTCCTTGCTGCAATTCCTTAGCCTACTGGCTCACTCTTTATTGATTAATTTTTTTCCCCTCCATAGCCTGTTCTTCATACAAAATTGTTTTTGATCCTCCAGGAAAAATATTCTGATGTTAGCTGAGTACAGTATCTTGAATCTTACCTGCCTTTCAACAGGGTCTATATTATATTAGTGAACGCTTGAAATTGTGAATGCTATATAATCGACCCAAACACTCCGAAATTGCAAAATGTTGAACATACGGATCAGCGATTTTTTTTCTATGGGTAAAAATCGCTGATCCGTAAAAAAAAAAAAAAAAAAAAAACACAAAATAAAGTGGGGGCTTGCCCCCCCCCACATGGGGGGCTGTGTCCCCCTACTTAAATATACCTACTCCGAGTTCGCACCACAGTGGAGGAAATGGCAAAGTCCTGAAAACAGCCCAGTGATTTTTTTTTCCCCTAGGAAAAAAAATCTCTGTTCCAAGCTTTCGGCATTTTGCCATTTCACGTAAACATGTTTGACGAAACAACATTTGCTTAAATAATAGGAACACTTTCAACATACCCTGATTGCTGGTATAAACTTGTTTGTCTTCTGCCTAACATACTACAAATAATTATTTTCCACAAGCACTCTGGTGTCACTGCTTTAAAAAAATCCCCTTTTCCACAGTTTTAAAAGAAGCATCTTTTTCTGCTGGTGTGATTTCATCTTTACCAATATAGGTCTCACTTTCTTCCTCATGGCCAAATTTGGAACATGCACATAACATGTCCTCTCAGTTATCAAATCCTACTGTGGAATGCCAGTCCAGTTGTTTATTTGTGCTTTCAAAAAACTAATGCAGTCCATTCCATCTAGCTTCTCTGGTACAACAAACAATTCAGGTTTTTCTCAGTGAGCTGTGTCTTCTAACTCTATTCTTTTGCTGAAAAAGCTCTTCTTGAAAAGCCTCATGTTCATTCAGGCTTTCAGTTCAACATATGATTTCTGCAGTTTTATCAGAGCATCTGAAGAGCTACTTCTATTTTTCAGTCATCTTATGTATTCCCGGAGCATTTCACTTATTTTCACCTCTAAATGCATTTGATTTATTTTTTCCACTAAACTACTAGAAGCCATCTCTGGTAATAGAACTGGACAGCTACATAGTTCTTCCCAGAAAAAGCTTTTTCTTTCCCATTTCTAGTTGATTTTCACTTTCTCCAAATGTCTAACTTCCTGGCAACCATTACTTGCTCGTAAATGAAGTGTACCCACTCTGATAATACTCAATGTGCAGCCATATTGGAAGCCCCATTAAAAGTCTTCTAAATAATGAAAATAGGTATGATTACAGTCTTACTGACTAATAAATGTTCTCACAAAATGAAAATGTACTTGAGACAAAAGTTATGAAGTGGTGAAAAGAACAGATGTAAAACCATGCCATGCCAGCATTATTTATATTGTAACCTCATACCACATTAACGGTAATATGATCATTAGCCTACACAGGGAATTAAAACAGCTATAGAAAAAAAAAGGATGGATTCAAGCAGCTTTGTTGTTAAGTAAATCTGTACACTGTTATAGTGACACCTCTTGACGTAAGAGTTAACCTTTCCTAACAGGTCATGCCAAAACATCCAAGTATGACTGAAGAAAAAGCAGCATCACTCTGGTGCAATATAAATAAAGCAAAAGGTCTACAATGCAAAGAGGATCAGAAGACATGGTGGTAGAGGAGTTAGTGTTCTGCTTCACAACTTCCAAATCTGGAGTTTGATCCTGACTCCTGCTTACTGTTTGTGTTTTCACACTGGTTTCTTTATCGGGTTACTGTTTTTATCTAAGGCTAAAAGCAAGCCACTTACAGTAATTTATTTACATTTTGTTCATTTTCAATGGAAGCCTATTAAGAAAATGTTCAGAAAACAAATTATAGTGCACAAGGTAAACTCTTGTGCTGTTTGTGGGAATGTACAGGGGGCCCCTTGTCTAAATCTGTTTCAAATGTTTTTAGTGCTAGTGTTACTGCCATTATTTCTTACACATTTATGTTTGTTCCTCCTGTTATTTCTCGACCTATGGATCCCCAGATCCCTGAAATGAGCTACCCATGCAATATCTGAGGACTATGTGGTGAGGTTCTGGGTCCCCATGTCAAACTTGAAAGGTTCGTCTAGACTGAGGTGCACATGGTATTTCCACCCTGAACTCAATTTTATCATACAAGGCATAAGGGTGATAATGTTAACTCTTTCATTTTCTAGAAGTCAACATCTCTTTCTGACATACCACTACAGTTTCCTCATACACAGCCTTGGTACAGGTTCACATCAGGATGCAAAATGGCATGCAGTCCATAAACATAACCCATTCCATTGATGTGACAGAGTTCTTCTCCAACATGGTTTGGAGGAACTGGGATAGGAAGAGGACCCTGTCTTTAGGCAAGAATCTTTTCTGCTGCTCTGTGTGTTCTTGCAAAGGTCAGATAATACATTGCGAGGTTGTGGGAGAGACCCAGCTGCTTAAAACATGGCTTTGTGAATTATAAGGCCTTCTGACTCTCTATTACTGTGTCTGGCTATATCAATCAGTCATCCAGATAAGGGTAAATTATGAACCCACTTGGTCCTGCAAAAAGGCAATTACGGTAGCACAGTATTCTGTAATGATCATAGGTGCAGAAGACAAGCCAAAGGGCAAAGAGATGAACTGGTAGCAGGCCATCCTGCTTTGAATCTTAGAAACATTCTGTGTACATTTGCAATGGGGATATGGATGCAAGCAACCTTGAGATCCAAGATGACCATGATGGTTTGGTGAATTAGAAGAGAAGAGAAAAAAGCTTTGTAGCATATGCATTTTAAACCCTGGGAGTATCAAATATTTTGTTGTTGAAAGATCTAGAATGAGTCTCCAGGTACCTTCCTTTCTAGGCATTAGAAGCAATTTTGAATAAAACCCTCCTCCTCCACCACCACCACTAGGATACTTTCTATGGTTCTCTGACATAGCAGATCCTCTAGCAAGACTAGGGGATACAGCTCTAGATTATTCCTTGCTGGAATCCACTGACACCACTGCTAGATCAGCTAAGTGTCTTGGAAAGTAACTTGTGGGATCCTGGACCCTATAAAACTAATTAGGCTTCCTTAGAGCGGGTGGAAGGAGTCTGGCTCCAGTGATGCACTAATCAAAGCACCTTCCTGGCAGCAACTGGCTTATATTCTAGCAAGCCCATGAATGTTATGTATGTCAACTAGGCCACAGTGTACTCCTTGAAATCTCATTTAACTTCTTCCTTCATCTAATGAAGGATGTCTACAAATGAGAAATAAGAGCTCCTCTCATGGTAAAGGACAAGACAGGGTGTCCTTGGTGTCTGATTCATAAAAAGGGGTGATGTCAGATCCACATAGGCCACATCACCTGCCTCTCTATCTGAAATACATCACTCTTCTTCTAAGGCAGGACCAAACCTTTTCTACAGAGGAGCCCCTGATACATCTAGGATTTCTAATGCTGGCTGCTTGGTTTTAAGAATGCCCATTAAGTCCTAAGACAGGTAGAATAGGTCTCTGGACAAGGCCTGGGTAGTGGATCCAGATAAAGATCTTCTAGATCTATGCTGAGGCAAGCTATGGGATGTCAGCTTCAGCTTTGGAAATTTGGGCCTTGGCTTCTCAGTGGGAGGTTTACTCAGAGGCCTTGGTTCACTGGCAGATCCTAAGGAACTCAGCCTTCAGGAACCTCCTTTTGGATCAACAGCAAACAGACACTGCCCTCCCCCTTGCTGAGCAGACAGTGGGAGTTAGTTGCAATCAATGATTAATGTAGTAGAATTTCCTGCCCACAAGGACATGACTAAAACTCACAGAATAACTGACCTCAGAGAGGTTGCACCAGAGGCCTTGGCTGCTAAAACTTACAACAAGGATGGGGGCTGCAAAAGTCCCACTTCAGTTCCTGAGTTACTTGACCCAAGGAGAAGTCCCAGACTTGCTCATACTGTCATCGTTTTTTCATTTTCTTCTTTGGGTGTTTGTCAGACTGTCATCTCTTCTGGTGAGGTCCTTAAAGGTCTTAGATGACCCCCTAGTGGCAAATGACCAGGCACATGCCTCCCTTTGAGTGACATAGACCCAAAGAAATGAAGCCCTTTAGCCCTTTGACCTAGAAGTAAACCTTGAACAACATAGACAGCCATACATGTGCTGCAGGCAAATATAGAAAAGACACTGGCTATGAAAATCCTTGTATAGGATTTGTTTTACACACTCAATGCAATTATTCTTTTTCTGAAACGCATAAAAATCATAGTCACCATCAGACATTTACACAATGCAGAATATAATCTAGGAACAGGTACTTTGCTAAAATCTCTACCAACAGGCCATACTAATAATGATTTGTACATCATAAAAAGGCATGGACTGTGACATGAAATATCTGAAGAAGGCATCAGAAGGTGTTCCTCATAATAATGATGTCCTGACGTCTCAGTGGAAGGGGACATGGGAAGGCAAATCTCTGGAAGTTGGGTCATCTTTCAAGCTCCTGCAGAGAGGAATTGCAGAAATTATTGCAAAAATAAATCTTATGAAACTTATTTGTTGTAAAATAAAAACATATTTAAAAGCATTAACTCAGATCACTGTATGAAGAGTACTTTTGACTGGTATCACTTCAAGTCCATTTTATGAGGACAGGCAACCAATCACAAGATAAAAATACAAACAGCAAAGCAGCTGAGGAGGCATTGCTAGTTTATGGAGATGCTGTATTTAACTTGCAATGTATGACAAAAGGGGTGATAGCAAAGTGGGGAGCAAAGAAAGAGGGATGAACTGAGCATAAACAGTGACAGATGGTATAGTCCAAAGAAATGAGGCAAGAAAAGGTTGTTAGCAAGATGTTTAGTTACAACAGTGGCAAACATAGCTTTGCTTTCATAATTAAGAGCAATTGGTAATGCAGCAAAACTAGGCATGGATGTTTGGAATACTTTGGTAATACCACAAATGTATTATCAGTGGTATACCACAAAATATTTGACAGAGAAGAATATCTGGTATGAGACTTGAAGTTACATGGTCTAATTTCCTTTCTGGTGGACTGACTGTCATGTAGGCAGTAAACTGGTATGTTAATGGTAAGTGATGCCCTCTGAAGGACACCTCTTACCCAGTCCATGGTATGTTCTGCCTTGTGCCCATTTAGCCAATGTAATCCTGAAATAGTCAGAGCAACTTCTGACTACAGATGACTGAACTGTAAGGATCCCATAACAGCACGTTAACCTCCTTGCATATGATGCATATCAGCCATACATGTCTCATTGCGGAATCTTGTAATCTGATTTTAGTATTTTCTCTGATTAAATAGCTGTTGCTCACAGCTGTCCTGATACATCACTCTGTAGTGATACTTAAAGAAACAGCAGGATAACAATTCATGTACAAAGTGCATTACTTATCCACGTGTAGCAGCACAGGTTTCTTGTACACCAGATACCAGCAGGTCCTCCTGGATAAACACCCTTTTCACTTCATTGTTCACTCGCATCAGTTTTTACATGGTTATTAACATAACATTCCCTTTCAACCTATGATTACATGCTGCCTTTCTCTACATCTTGTGTGTCACTGTGCATTCTTGTGCCAATGTAGTGAAACAATTCTTTCTTTCTTTTTTTTTCAGAATAATCTGCATCCTGTATTGCTAAAACCTTTCCTAAACTTTCACTGTTACTAACATTGATAGCAACACCTGTGTCATATATACCACCTGAATAATGACATTCTTAATTCAGATTTTTTCTAGATTTAAACCTTGTAGAGCTTTATAATCCTAGCATAAATTCAGCTCTGCCTCCAACCCAGACTGTTTTGCTCCCACAACACTCCTACCTATCTAGACAAACTCTGTGCATTCTTGGCAGAAGACCAAGTAATTACTCCTCTTTATATCCCCCCCTCCAATTCTGACACTTTCCTGAACTACTTGCTTAATAGTATTTGACACCACTGTGGCTTCTAATTTATTACATACCTAAGCTTGCCAATGTAAATTTACAACAAAGTGGTAGAATATTTATTCCTCATACCAAGAACACTAATTTGCCTATTTATAGTACAAGTAAACACTGCTGTAATTAATGAGATGATATCATGTTGCTTCCTTGGAATTTTTTTTTATCTGTGAAAACTTTGCAGTAAACAGCTGGGGCATGCACTGATAAATTATTTTTATTTAATTAAGAAACTGATGTTATGCTTTATGCCAGACTGTCTGGCAGCAAGATTACTGCCTGTGACGATAAGAAGAAGATTGGTTTACAAAGTCCAATGAACATGGGGGAGCAAACAAATGCAGGTTCTGTAAAATTGAATTGTAAACAGTTGCTCATCTTATTGCTGGGTGTGATACAATAATGGCAAAGGGCCTGTATACTGAAAGGCATAATAATGTGGCACGACTGTTGGATTGGGGATTGTGCAATCATTACAGTAGCTGAGAATCATTGGAAACACAAGCCAGAAAACATTACTGAAAATGATCAAACACCACTGCTTAACATGTGAATGAGTTGTGAAATCAGTGTTCGACTTCTAGGAGAACAAATGCTTATGCTGTCCTTGGACCATAGCCACCCACATGACTGCAGGTGCAAATGTTTGTAATTGTGGCACCAGGGAGAGGTGGACTGATCATGTTACGAAGTTCAGAGGATATGCTCAATGCACGTACAGACCGTACCTTCCAAGCACCGAAACATCTCTGTGGATTAGGTCAACAGAAAAAATATGAGAAAAGCCAGTTACTCTCACACTAACTTGTCACCTTTATAATACTGCATTTACCCCACAAATCATCTAGGAAACTCTAATAGTTAACAGGGGAGAGAGTTACTGCGTGTCACATACTAAACTACAAAAGAAAGAGAAAAGGATGAACAGGAGAATAGATAGCATAAAGACTCTTCTAACAAACTAGATGAAAACCTTCAGGAGTTATAACCTCCCACAGTTACTTTTGTTGACAAATAGCTGGCAATCAGCTTGACAGTAAGGAGTGCTATCATTATAGCCTCTGTAGTGAAGGGTTGTCAATCAAATAAGTAAGAAAGGCAGGACTAGTCTCACAGTACTTAGGATTTCCCTTTTTTGTTTATCTTTTTTCTTTGTGTTACTGGGCAGACAAGATATCATTAGCTGAGGCTTTGTCTGGCTTTTGCTAGGCTATACAGTAAAAATCACTTTCTTTGTATTACCATGGGACTACAATAGTACAATCCAAGAATGCAGACCTTTGAAATCATGATTAAATCATTCAGACATGACAATTCACAAATCATAAAATGTGTTATTTAATGTACAATGCCAGCATATATACCTACATCAGAAAGTAAAATCTAATTATTATTACCCTCTCCTCCTCCAAACAGGTTCAAATATATGTGAGAGATACAGCCATATAGCCAAACTGGAGGATGAGCTCTCTCATCTCAAAACTGGTGTAACCAGTCAGGAGGAGAAGGTAACCTCACACAACACAATTCCAGTATCACATAGTCCCACCACAACAGCGAACCAAACACATAAAAACACAAAAACATATTCAGAGACTCTAAATAAAAATCTACCTAAGCAACAGAGACCTCCAAAGCAGACATCCAAGCAAACGCTACCCCAAAACAAAACACGTACAACACATAGCACACAAAGTCAGTGTGCCAAGCAGTCACAGCCCTTAAGGCTGAATAACACACCTGATACTCTTGTAATAGGTGACTCTATTGTCAGACACACTGACGTCCCGCTCACCAGGCTGAATAAAGAGAAGGTCACAGTGAGCTGCCTGTCGAGCGCTAGGATCCGCCACATAACGCAAGCACTCAGGTCACTCCAAAGCAAATACAAATATGACTCAGTCATTGTACATGTTGGCATGAATGACCTGAGACGTACCTCCCTCGACTACATGAAAAGAGACAGAGGAGCTCTCTGATCATGTAGCCCAGGCCGGTATGACCCTGACCTTGAGCAGCATCTTACCCTCACCTAGAATGATGCCACAGTATAAAGACAAAATGATCAATTTTAACAATTGGCTAAAATTTTGGTGTCATTCAAAGGGGATCCAGTGTCTGTCAGCCTGGGATGACATGCTCGACAAGCCACGTTGCTTCGCTAGGGACAGCTTGCACCTGTCACGCCTGGGCTTTCGGATATTGGCAAAGGCTCTTGCCACCCCATAGTGCCTTTTTTAGGCAAGGCTCAAAAGTCAAACCCACCTCCATAGACAGCACAAGGAACAAGAAACTAAGGGTAATGCTGCTAAACGCCAGAAGTCTTAACCTCAAGATGCGTGCACTCGAAGCTCTCTTCAGTATGGAGAACATCGATATCTGTGCAGTGACAGAAACCTGGTTCAAGGCTCCAGAGAGCACCCCAGCACTACCAGGTTATACCTCATATCATGCTTTTCGGCCCCAAAACTCAGACTGAAGCACAAAAGGAGGGGGAGTTTCCATATTTATCAAGGATATCCACACCTCCAGGTTAGTGGCAGTGCACGAAGTATCGGAGACCATCAATGTGTAACTGACAATGGGCAAGACTGCTTTTCAGTTTATAGCATCCTACAGACCACCCTCTCAAAGTCAGGAATCCCACTCGGCTTTCCTGAAAACATTGGAGAACATGAAGATCTCTCCGAACACCATTATATTGGGTGACTTCAACTACCCAAACATAGACTGGGAGCATTACTCAAGCCCCAGCACCTTAGCCCAAAGGTTCCTGGAATTTATAAACTCAAATGCTATGGAACAACTAGTCACCACTCCCACAAGAGGGGAAAACATACTAGACCTGATCATTACCAACATGGGGACTCTATGCTCCATACCAGAAGTATATCCCTCATTGGTAAGATCAGACCATAAATTAATTTCACTGGATATCCACATCCCGACACCACCCCCAACCCAGAAAACCACAGTGAAAAACTTCTCAAAAGCAAACTTCATACTTCTCAAAACCGAAGTGGAATCCTTCAAGGCCCCAGGGCCAGTGGAAACTACGGCCCAAACTGCAGAATCCTATATAAACGCATTCTACAGACATCTCCAGGAATGCATGGATCATGCTATCCCAAACAAAATCAAGACCCAATCATCCAAAGGCAGGCATCCAGTCTGGTGGACCCCAGCCATAAATAAACTGTACAACAGAAGGAGGAAGCTACTACATGATAGAGCAAAATCCCTAAAAGGGAAGGCATCTCTGATCAGTACTAGCAAAAAATTATGATCCCTCATAAAATCCTCCAAGGCCAGCTTCAAGAGAAAAATTGCACAGGACACTAAAGACAATCATAAGGCTTTTTTCAGTTATGTTATGAACCTAGGATGCAACTCCCAGACTTGTTCTGAGTTGATTCTAAACGACAAAAAATACACCATAGACATCGCCAATATCCTGGCAGACAGGTTCAGTGCAAACTTCTCCACCCCCATCCCCCAAAAGAGCAAGTATCTATCCCGGCAGACTGCAGCCTCCCAAACATCTCTGATGCTCAGGTGAAGGCCGCTCTCTCCAAAGCAAAAAACACTGCTTCCATGGGACCAGATGGCGTCCCGGGTTGCGTCCTACATGAACTCCAAGAAGAACTAATCCCTCAAGTAAAACTGCTGTACAATCTCACCCTCACTACAGGATATGTGCCCAAAGAATGGCGTACATCAACAGTGGTCCCACTCCACAAAGGTGGCACCTCTGCGGACCCTGGAAACTATCGCCCCATAAGCCTGACTAGCCTAGTATGCAAGGCTATGGAGAGGATCATCATGGAACTCAAACAAAGACATTGAGGACCTACACACACTAGATCCTACCCAATTTGGCTTTGTCAATGGCAGATCCTGCCTTTTGAACCTGGTTGACTTCTTCAAAACAGTCACCAAGGCCATAAATGAAGGGAAGGTAGTCCACACAGCCTATCTGGACCTCGCAAAGGCATTTGACACAATACCCCACTTGGGCATCATAGATAAGCTATCCAGCCTAAATATAAACCCCTATGTCACAAGATGGGTCGCAAACTGGCTCAAAGACAGAACCCACAGAGTCAGAGTTGCTGGAGCCATGTCAGACTCAAAACCAGTCACAAGTGGTGTCCCACAAAGTTCTGTCCTGGGACCTCTCTTGTTCGGTATTTACTTTTCTGAGGTACAGGCCAACGTGGGAGGACTATGGCTCACCAAGTTCGCAGATGACTGCAAACTGGGCGCCATAATCGACTCTCCAGCTGACGCAAACATCCTTCAAAAAGGTCTCGCAGAGACGGATAACTGGTGCCAGAGCCATGGTCTAAAGCTAAATGCCAAAAAGTGTATAGTCATACCCTTTGGCAAAAACAATGTGCCCACAAATACCCACATTGGTGGTAACCCATTAAGTACAGAGAAAGTAATTAGGGATCTGGTGACCCAAGTTGATAGCAATCTCTCCTTTGACAACCACATTGCCAAAGTGGTTAGAAAGACCTTCTACATAGCCCACCTCATCATGAAAGGATTCACATCTAGATCAAGAGAGGTAATCGTGCCCCTTTATTCATCCCTCATCAGGCCCATCATAGAATACAATGCCCCCTTTGGGATGTACCTTACCCGACACCTGCAGCAATTAGAAAGACCCCAAAAGTACCTCACCAGGAGGATCAAGGGACTCAAACAGATGCCATATGCTGCTCGGTTAAAAAACTCCAGCTCTACTCAGTTGCATACCGCCTACTTCGAGGCGATCTATGCCTGACATATAAAGCTATGTCCAACCCAGAATTAATGGACATGCTCCACCTCAGTAAATCTAAATCCCTTAGAGCCACACGCTCGAGGGACTTGAACCTCAGCACAGAAATAAATAGAACATGCTGGAGGGACAGATTCATAACCCAGAGGCTCCCTTCGCTCTGGAATAGAATTCCAAATCATGTTAGGCAGAACACCTCACTGACCCTCTTCAAGAAGAATCTTGATGAGTGGATGGGGGATCGTAGGTTTGTCCCGGGGATTACTTCCGTGTCACTATTAGACAGAGGCACAGTAAACTAAACTTTAAAAAGGGCACAGTATACTCAAATGAAGGGGTGGCGTAAGCCAAACACAATCGGGCAAGGCTTATAAATGCCCCAGGGCAGATAGCCTAGTATGAACCTATGAACCCTATTACAAGCAGCAGCCAGGAAAAAAATTTTGAAATGTTGAAAAAAAAATCAACCCTCTCCATTATTTACAAAATGACAAAAAGTGTACTGTTTGATGCAACGATAAAATTAACCAAAAGATGAAAGGTTAATTTTAGTGGACAACATACATGTTGGTTTACAAAGTCCACTGAACATGGGGGAACAAACAAATGCAGGTTCTGTAAAATAGAATTGTAAACAGTTGCTCATCTTGTTGCTGGGTGTGACACACTAATGGCGAAGGGCCTGTATACTGAAAGGCATAATAATGTGGCACGACTGTTGGATTGGGGATTGTGCAATCATTACAGTAGCTCAGAATCATTGGAAACACAAACCAGAAAACATTACTGAAAATGATGAAGTTTATATCAAATGGGATTACACACTACAAACAGTTCAAAAAAAAGATGCAAGAAAAACAGATATAGTAGTCCATGAAAAGAAGACAAAAGTAGCACTGATCATTGAACTTGCTATACCAGTGATTACAGTGTCTTACGTACAGACAGACACAAAGTCATAAAATACTAGGACTTCTAGGCAGAAATGAGAGCAGTGTGGGAGAAGGATACCCAGGCAGTTCCAATAGTAGTAGGAGCAATGGGTCTCATGAAAAAAGAATTTACACTCTTTTAGATAAGCCACATCTAAATCCTTATTAATTGTAAGAGTCAGTTCTAGGCACATTATGGCTGCTGTGAAGAGCACCATCAAAGATTGAAATAATACTAAGTTCATGAACTTTAATCATACTTAACCTTACTTAAATACTTTAATCATACTTTCACTTAGGAATGGCGTCCATTCCTGTCATGGTAACAGACACCCAAAAGACTTGGAGAAATTAAACCAACTAAGCAGTGTCCTCAACCTCTAATTGGAGTTTCTAGCTGGGAAATTTGAACATCATCCCATGCCAGACTAAAAATCTCTAAGCAGCTGTTAACTTGTGTTTGAATGTATAATCACAATGGAAATGCCTTATACTCTGCAAACCTCCTCTGTCACACACTGTAATTTGTGTTTACTATGACTTAAAAGCTGTACAATTACTACGTATACATTGGTATAGTTATCTGTATAATAAATACTTTTGGAAAGTAACACTTTTTTATCTGTGTAAGTAGTGAATTTATGCTTCTGTTACTTTTTCTTTCCAAAATCATTATTTGCACACAATCTTTGTAATTTTGCAGGTACTTTATGTGGAAGCCTACATAAATATCTCTGAGCACCCAACTTTCAGAAAATCTAGCCTTTGTTAACAGCAGCACTTCACATACAAGCATATATTATCAAAATCAAATTTTCAAGCAGCAAAGGTATTTTTCTAAAATCAATTGCTAAAGTAATGTCAAATACGGCAGTAAAGAACTCCAAAGTGTCAGGCAATCTTAAAAATACAATACATTAAACAGAAATGTTATACATTTATATGACTGAGCATCTAAAAATATCAGACAGACATCTACAGGAGTATATACAAATATACTGAATTGAAGGCACTTTATATTGTCTTACTGCTTTTTAATGCCTGCATATTACTGAGGACAGTAGAAATGAACAAAAGGGTGGCAGCAGCTCCTACAATTTTCAGTTCAGTACTAGGGGATTGTGGATTAACTTAAGAGATCCCAGCCACATTGCAATTATTGCCATGCTGTGGAATCTGGCTCCAAATATAATCCTACAAGTCCAGGCACATAATAAAAAAAGAGTGATTAAAAAAGTGAATTCTGAAAATCTGTTACACCTTCAAAACATTTTTGCAGATGCCCCTGCATCCCATAATAAGGCAGGCTGTACCCCCACACACACCTTTGCTACTTATATACTAACTTTGAAAATGCTACCAACCTTGAATTCATTCACATATTCACAAATCATTGCTATCTGCTCTTCTTGAGTCATACTTATGTTCCTCAGAATTTCAACAAGTAACTATGGAAATGCAGTATTGAACTTGGAAAATAAACTTTTCTGCTCAGCAACTACTTACTGCATCTCCTTCTGATAACATCATCAGCAGGGAAACATCCAGCCATTTTACTCTTTAGTGACCAACTTTAAATATTTCTCCAGTGTGATCTACCCAAAGCATTAAATCACAAATACTGCTGGCAAATGGTACTGCAGTACTCTTCTCTGAACGAAAGAGAGGAAACCTTCCATTTATACAGCATATTACTTCTTCTACCTCACCTGACCTTAACAAAAGGGTGATTTATGATCCTCTACAAGAAAAATCCTGAAAGTTTTGCAACAGTAACTGATTAAATGGATTGTGAGAAACACTGCAAGTTAGTAAACCCATTTTGTCAACTTGTATTCCCTTCACTTTAAGTAACTTTATGAATTTAGAACATATACAGAGACAAGTGTTCGGAACCACTTTTAGTATATATTATACCAAATCCTATCAAAATGAAGTGAGCGCAACACCACTATGCAGGATCCATTGTCTTGATTGCTAGCAACACTAACGTTGAGAAATAAATGCTGATCACACTGGAGTATACTAAAAAAAAGTATGACCTTCAACCTCAGTGCCATTTCTACTCCACATAACTATTAAAAATGGCAGTTAGCTGTCCATTAACAAGGTGTCACCCTTACTTATGGTGATAGTGGAGGATTTCATACCATAGCTGTCAAGTACTTCAAAAAAATATATATATATATATATATATATATATATATATATATATACATATATATATACACATGCATACATACATATGGGTCTACTTTGACTCACCGAAATAACACTTCACCGACTAACTCCTAGTTGGTAGACTCCACTTCACCAAAACTGCTTTAAACCGAAAGCATAGACAGCTGAAATCCTTTCCCTGTGAAAGGAACCACTTGGCCACCATGGAAAAAACCTCAACAGACCAAAACTAAACCCACACCCCCTACTTAAATATATCAACTCCAAGATCACACTACACTGGAGAAAGGGCAATGTTTATCTTGGTGGCCACGTGGTTCCTTTCACAGGGAAAGGATTTTGGCAGATAGTGCTTTTGACTTGAAGACAGTTTGGTGAAGAGGAGTCAGCCAATTAGGAATCTGTGAAGTGTTATTTCAGTGAGTCAAAGTAGACCCATATGGGTCCCTATCAGTTGATCGAGATTTCAGAAACTTGAAATTCATATGGTTGAGACCATATCATCGAGTTTGTGAAAACTCACAGCTTTTGAATGGAGATTGCATTACAGTGAGCATTGGGAAATTTACCCTTCCTCACTGTAGTGCAATCTCGGAGTTGGTATATATAATTTGCAAGGGGTATGGGGTGTAAAAGAAGGTAGATTTTTGTGTGTTTTTTTTTTTTTATGATGTTCGAGTTTTTAAAAACTTGATTATATGGTCTTGACAATATCAGTTTCAAGTTTCTGAAAACTTGACCATCTGACATAGACCCATATTTTATATATATATATATATATATATATATATATATATATATAATTTCTTCCTCAGTCAATGATTTGCCTTTCCTCTTCAACATTAGATGAACTGTGAATCAAGCTAAGTAACTGCATGCACCCTAAATTTTTTAGCTTATGTTTCCACTGTACACATCATTACTTCAAACTTAATATGAACAGTACTTCATACTTGAAAGTGAAATATGAATAGAAGTTCTCCGGGACCTTTTGCATTAAAAAAAAAAAAAATTACAAAATACCCTGATACTGAATGCCTAGCACAGCAACATCACGTTTTGGTGATGCTTTGCTTATATAAAGCAGCTGCAACCAGTTCTGAATTCACATTTTTTTTCTGGTTTTGATTTTAACCTCATACTTTTGAGACTTGAACCTAGTTTTTTGCCAATTTATATGAAGCTAATTTTAGTTAAAGGATGGCACCTGATACATTTATAAAACATAATGATCAGCATATATTATGCTGGCAATGCATACCATCAATCCTTTAATTATATGGATCAAAGAATTCAGTGTTAGCTCTTTGTAAGTCCCATAAAACAGCTACCATTCAGGCATACCTCTCAACCTCTTAGAGCAATAAATCTGGACAAAGTCATAAATAAACAGGGGACAAGGACCCCCAAATAGGGACCATTTTAGTTATTCCTCTTACAAATTTAGAAAGTTGATAGAAGAATGGGTTTTGCATTACCATGAACTTTCTTAAGGGTATGAAAGCTGAAAATCAAATGTCTGTTATTATTTTCTAACTTCAGTCTTTAATGATTTGTCACTAATTTCCCAGAAAAAAATCACATTTAAAAAAAAAAAATGGACCAAAAATATGGGGCCAAAATCTGGACATTCTGTGAAAATCTGTACAGTTGAGAGGTATGCACTCAGGACTTTTTTGGCAAATTAAAGCGTGAACTGTATTTTCTACTACAAAACAAGCTTGATGTTATTCTCTGTGTGATTATGAAGACATCTTCTCCAAAACACACATACACATGCTTTAATCAGGCTGAATTTTTTTGCTTTTTTAATTAAAAGACAAAAAGACCCAAAGGTGCTTTAGAGCAAAGGTATCAATTAAAATTATTCTTTTCTGTCACTGACAAGTTTTTTCAAGAGCTTTTTTAAGCTGCAGTAGTAATCTGGCACATGTGCAGTCCAAAATACGAACAATAATACAGACCTGCATAAATGATTAACCAGGTTGTCCAAATGGGTTGAATCCTGTTTCAGACAAAGCCCAGGAGCACACTCTCTGATCAAATGCTTTACTCAGATCACACAACATGCAAATGTGGACTGAATAAATCAAACTCAATACTACAACACAAAGCTCATTAGTAGTCCATAGTCTTGACTCTCTGCCATAATGACTATAGTAACTTGGCTTAAGTGTAACACAAGCATGAATTGCATGTTTTAAATCAAATTCAGATTTTGTATCAGGAGGTTGTTTAGCAACTTACATGCTAGATTCAAAAGTTTTATTTCTAAAATTATGAATGAACGGGTATGATCAACTTTTTGGAAACTCGAAAAAATATTGAAGAGATCATAAGACTGAGTTTCCAAAAACTCGATCATCAAAAAAAAAACAAAAAAACACAAACATCTACCTTTTTTACATTTCTGCAGGAGGGCAAGCCCTCTTGCACTCCCTATGTGGACCCACTGCAAATTACATATACCAACTCCGAGATCATACTACAATGAAGAAAATGGTAAATTTCCTGATCCTTTCTGTACAACGACCTCCATTCAAAAGCGTTGAGCTTTCAAAAATTGATCATATGGTCTTGACCATATGCAGTTCAAATTTTTGAAAACTCTATCAACTAATAAGGACCCAAATTAACACATCTTCAAAGTTTCAGATTTAGTTTTTCAGTTGCATCAAATCTGAAATTAAGCTCCTTACTGATTCTATGACTTCTGAGAAAATACAGCTACAAACAAACTGTCTTGCATACTTAAAAGTGCTATCTTCTTGTCAGCCTAATTTTATAACTCCCCTTTGTCTAGCCCAGTTATCTATCTGAACTACAGAATGGTAGAGATATGGGTACAATCTGCTTGCTGTACTGGAAAACCCTCATAAGTTCTTAGCAACAAATGCAGAAAAAAACATGCAGGTAATAAAACAGAAGTATGGATGCAACTATCTAGAACTGAATTGGCCCAGAAGAGAACAGTCGGCATGGGACAAAGGAGTCCATGCACATTCAGAAGGAAAAAATGCAGAACAAACAAGAGGGGGTTGGAGGGAGAGAGTGAATAGGTCAAGCCAGGCAGGAGCAACTCACATAAATAAGAGCGCACCATAGGGATCCCCAGCATCAGACTGAAAATCTTTTGCATTTGGACATATAAGACTTTCTGGTTGAGGGTTTCCTTGTCTCCTTAAAAACATGAGCATATCCTCAGAAAAGAGGTGCTTGAAAGGATCAAAACCCTATCATCCACAATCTCAGTTGCAGACTGGACAAGTGTGGATGGATGAGAGACCCCTTGTCTAGTGTGAGGAGATCCAACTGATTGAGGTAACTTATGATAATTACCCTTGGTCAGATGCATTAAGGGGGAACCAGTGCTGTCTCGGCCAAAAGGGAGTCATTAGCAAGATTTCTGGGGAGTGCAGCAGTCCCAAAAAGATGTGTATTATCCAAAGGAGCATTCAACAACTTGGCCTTAAAGTCCTCAGGTAGGGGCTGAAGATGAAGCCAAGAATAATGCCTCATGACAGACACAAAAGCCACAGCCCTAGAAGAGGCATTAGCAACATCACAGCTACATTTAACAGAGTTGTGAGCCACTTGAGAAACAGAACCTAAAAACGATAAGGTGGTGGATTTGTTTTCAGAATCAGGGAGGTCAGAGAAAAACTGAAAAGCATGAGTGATCAAGGCCACAGCACACCTAGTCATGTGGGTCTGGTAATTAATAGCCTACAGGCCAAAGTAGAAGCACTGTAAACTTTCCTGCCAATCCTCTCCATTACCCTACTATCTTTATCAGAAAGCAAAAGTTTGGAAGAAAGCAAAAGTTTCAAAGGTTTGTTAAAAGAGACCGACACCACAGCAGGATCAGCAGAAGGACATCTAAATAAAAATCCTCAGGAAACTTAGAAAACCTATCAGGTTTCTTAGCAGCACAAGGCTGAGAATCAGTAGACTTGGAAGCAGCAATGAGAGTATCTAACAAGGCAGCCAGCACAAGAGGAAATGCCAATGGTTTCAAAGTATCCACCTGAATCAACTCATAATATCATCTGTGAATATCAGACAATTAAAGAATTCCATCATCCTAGTAATTGTGTGCCCAAAGGAAAATTCCTTAAAAGGAGATTCAGGGCTAATAAACTCCTCTTCATCAGAACCATATGCTAAATGTGAAGTCATATGTGAAAAATAGGACGACTCTTCACCAGACACTGAATCCTCATCTGAGGTATCTAGTTCCCCAAGACATTTAGAAGGGGTAGAGGTCCAAGGAGGAGTGAGTACTGAAACCCTTTGAGGAGATTTTAGGACCATTAAGGCAGAAAACAAGCTCTGAGTAAACTCTTGTCATTCCCTTTGAGGATCCCTAGGACAGATCGAAACATGCTTCAGTTTTTGTCTTTTCTTAAAAGGAACATCAGCCCTAATAAATAACAGTGATTCCAACCCTTGATAAGATTTGATAAGAGAACCTGGAACTTCCTCCTTGACCAATATCTGAAGAATCCCTCTTGGACCCTCTGAGATAATCAACCATGGTTCCTTCTTGACATACAGAGCAGACACCTGCAAAGCCTCAGAGGACATGCAAAAAGATGGAACCATGCCTGCCTCCAGCAGGGTTGCAGCAGAGGAATCTGATGTAGATGCCGAACAACCTGCAGAGCTATTACTTTCTTCTAGAGGGACGTCTGGTGGATGTTGAACAGCTAAAGAATCTGGCCGAAACTTCTTGGTCTTTTTACCTAGGGGAGGTATCTTGGGGATAAAGAATTCTGCCATGGTACCCTAGGCTAACTGTTTAAACCACTGATTTTTAAGATAAATGGCCAGGGAAGACGAATAGCCTCTGTGTGCCTTAGGCACAAATGCCTTACAGATACTACAAGAAGTATGGTCGTGGGAAGCACCCAAACAAAAAAAAAAACACTGTTCATGATGATCCTTATGGGGAATCTGCCTCCCACACTGACATTTTTCCTTCTTGGATGACATGAACTCTAGGCAGTAAAATAAAATACAAGGCCAAGAAAAGTAAAAACACCACCAATGGAGCACTTATCTGGTGTTTCTAAATATTCAGTACAGCACTAAGGTGTTCAGACCAACTGGCAAAAATGAAGTATGAACTGGTGACAAAGAAGTTCTGGGTAGTTGCATCTGTACATCCATTTTATGCCTTATGTTCTGTGTGGGGAGCATAAATGTGATGTACAAGGCATACAATATCTTTTTTAGGCTTTTTCTTATTGGACTATCATTGGACTGCCGTGGGTGGGACATCCCCTTTATGCAGAATATTGCAACAGTGATACAGAAGGACATCACTTGGTCTGTGATGCACTTAATTTCATTCCTAGCACCTGATGCTCTAATCACTGCACAGTATGCATTCTGTGTGCTCATTGTCTTAGGTTCCCACAAGTCCTTACCATACTAATACTAGGTCTCCTCATTTGCTTGCTTACTTACCTCACTGGCCAAATGAGAGCTGTTGAATTTAAAGTATTATGGGAGGAGACCAGAGATAGGAGCCCCAGGTAACATTTTAAGCAGGACTGGCCTTTGGTCATCTGGTGCCCTAGGCAAAAGGACTCCACAGCGCTCTCCCACACTACTTGGTGCCCCTATCGTGGCATACCTACACCATCCAGATTACTGGAAAAGCACCCCTCTTAGAGCATCGCTCTAGGCAGCCACCTAGTTGGCTAGTGGAATAAGGCTGGCTATGATTTTAAGTCAATTATTTATAACAAAAATGCTTAACATCAGAATGTTACTAGCAAAGTAATCATCAGTACATTACTTAAAGCCTGAAGTATTAATATGTTAGAGATTATGATCATGGTACAGAAAATAAAATGTGTGCTAGACATTGACTAAAGTAACTAACTATCTACATGAACTCTGCCTAATTCCTTCATGGTAGTAAATGGAGTTAGAGTGCAGTGTGTTCTTTTGACTTCAAAAAGAGCACCCCAACAGGTATCAGTTACATGCTGGGTAGACATACATCCAAACTGGTCCTCAAACTGGACAAAATGAAGGCTGTATTTAGCCATGTTATACTCCTAGATACAGAACAATAATGTGTTCTCAGAAAGTTAGAAAAGAATCTGGCCATTTTGTGATGTATCTTCTCCATGGTGTGGCCATTTTGTGATATATCCTCTCCATGTTGTGGAATGAATCCATGTCAAGGTTCTGCCCAAGCCGCCAAGAGCTTAGCTATTGGTGCAGGTCATTACTTTAGTCTGTGTAAAGTTTCTAAGCTTATCGTTTATTTTTCTTACAGCAGTAGAACTGACAAGCTTTTGGATAATCATCCTCAGAAATGAAGGTATTTCACTACAAAACTATCTTAGCAATGTCCTTTGACTTGGTTCTGAATATTAGACCAGTTACATTTTTAGTAAGGCTATGGTTACCATTATTTGATCAGAATGAATAAGAAGCTGTTATTCAAAAACAGCTCTCAAGTTTAGCAAAACCCTCTGGAGTTTGTTTTCAACTTGACTTGGATCAGTTATAGATCAAAAGATGGTAGTGGCATTTGTACATTAATAGGTATGCTTAGCTACTAACTTTCAAGGCTATCTCCTTCAACTATGACTTGTACTGCCTACCTAAAAATGTACCTTCACATATTATTCATAAACATGGTAACTATAAGTTTATGCTGCCCAGACATATTAGGCATAAGCTCCTTCTTGGATAATCTACACCCAACTTTTAAGTACTTTAGCTGATAGTTCCTCACCATTTCAGGTTACACCCTGCAAACCAATATTAACTTAATTAAATCTGACAATAGGTATCCTATGATATGCTTGAATATGGCTCTGCACTCCTTCTTTCAAGTATATGGATAGATAATTAATTTATGCAATCTCAGAACTATGGATCTCCAGAAACCATGCTAGGAGTCAACGCAAATACTAAATTTTTCCAGGCATCTGAACACCTGTCAGTGGACAATTAACTCCAATTGCTTTACCAGCAATTATATAGCTCAAAAGTAGGTCATAATGGTTTCTCCCTTTATGGACTTGCATAGATTGACTAGAGCTAGAGCTCTACGACGATAACTTTCTATGTTATTCATTTATTAAACTTATTGCTGACTTGCCAACTCCCTCATCAGTCAAGTTGCTTGCAGGGTAACTTGTCAGCACATGAAAAGCTGTCTTGTTTAATGGTCTTATAGTTTTCATAGGTAAGTACAGAGCTAGCTGCCCTTATGGGCCATTTTAAGCTTAGCAAATTTCCCTTTTGTGCTTGAAATAACCTATCCATATAATTACAGATTATACATTTTCCTCAGTGAAAAATAACTGGGATCATACCATAGATAATCTGAGGAGACCCATACAGGGGCTAAAGCATTTAGGAGCTATATTTGCCCATTAGTAGTACAGGGGCAGTCCTGGGGTAAATTTGGTGTTTCCCATCCATAGATCTAAGATGCACTTGAAAATGGACAAGGATTAACTTTTATGTGGATGGGGAGGCTGTTCCACAGTAGCAGTATTCTCTGTGAAATATACCTGTCCCTCCTAACCATTTTGTTGATGTTGCTGAAGAGGTTTGGATCCCTAAACTGAGCATTTATGATGCAGTTTTATTTTCTGATGTGCAGTAAATCCAACAGTAATGGGTCAGAGGACATTTTGTATGCCAGACACAGTTCATTTCTTTGCAATCTTTAGGATACCAAGTTTAATGACAGGGCTTCGAGTCAGACCATACAGGACAGGTTGTTCGGGCCTTGTATCCTTTTAGTAAGGTATCTCTGTGGGTGTTCTAGTTGCTGCATGTGTTTGGACAGATATATGCCAAAGGGGGCATTATATTTAATGACTGGTCTAATGAGGGCTGAGTAAAAAAGAACAATGGCATCTCTAGATCTATACACAATCCCTTTTCTTCACTGGCAAGGCAACACTAACACAAGACCAGTCTGCATCATTAACGTCAGAAATATTATATATTGTAGTTAAAAATTACCAGTTTTCATTACTAGCATCACAGACATACAGCTTAACAACAAATGACCTGCTTATATTATTCACATCACAAATGCTATACAAAACAGTACTGCATGACTAATCCACATTATTAACATCACTGGTACTATAGAAGGTGGTAAACACATGGCCAAACACAGCTGTTAAGTATGTTAACCAATGCACTTAGAACTTGCAGTATTAGCTGGCCATAAAACAGTGGAGACAGGACATATGATGCCTTTGTTCCAAATATAGGAGAATGCATCGTGTTTGTAAAAGCCATAATTGCATCTGAATGCACACATTCTCCCTAGCATACTGTATTACCCCATTGTAAATATTTATAGTATTTGTAATGAAAATACTGCACAATTTCAATGCTATTTTTGCCTACTTGTCATTGTACTACATGTGTTGAGATGTTTTGTTTCATATTTTTTGTACCATGTCATGACAGAAAAGGGTCACTAGATCAGCTCACTCACCCAGAAATCAAAATGTAAATTACTAAATAAATAAATAATGAATTTTCATAATCTTTGATAATCTGAAATATTCCTTTAGCAGGAGTCTATCTGGAACTAATGCTGTGCGTCTTTTTTTTTTTTTATTCTGGGTTTGCTCACGCTGAGAAGGGATGATTTCAAGTGCAGCAGGTAGGAAGCCACAAACAGGTTACAACAAAAGAAAGTGAAGTCCCATCTCCAACATGCTAACTGAACAAAATAAGCTAGAAAGTCAAAAACAGGTATTACTGGAGGAAGACGATAATACACAGAGGTGACTCAAGAAACAAAGGAGGATAATAGACTTGGGTGACTCAAGAAGCAAACACTGAATTCTCTATGCCTTTGATTCATCTTTTCATACCATTCCTCTCCAGCAGTAAAGCTGCCACTTTTAGATATGCTCTCTTGTGGGGATAGTAACTGCATCCTGTCTAGGCCAGTTAACAATCTAGGAGTGACTATAAAGAGGGAATACTAATGTATTTAAAGCCAAGCAAAGAGAGTTCATTTCAAAGAAAAGTCATGATACTGCAGTACTCTTGATAAGTCTGCAAGAAGGTTAGACAATGATCATCATACCACTCTGAGTTCCAAGTGTGACTTGGTACAGGTGAAACAACTCCAGCTTCTGCTAAATAGTGTCTCTGAAGTTGCTATTAATGCTACACTCTGATATCCCATTGCCAGAGGAACTATCCTTTCTCATCCATAGTAACCGGATTCCATTCACAAACTCGCAATGCTGATAGAGACACTCTACAGTTGCAATATCAGGTCAGTAAACAATACATATTCTTTTACACTGTATGAGAAACTCAGTATATCAGGTGACGTGATATTGTTCCCATGTTAACACAAATATTCATAATAAATACAGTAGGACTGTGACAGTTTCCACATTTATGAACAGAACTTTTCACAAAAAACAGGCGAGATTTAAAACAAAAATATATTAATTGTAATCGAAAGTTCTGCATACTTATTTTGGCCAAACATTTAATCAGCATCACAATAGTCCGTTATAAAGATCATCTGTTTCTTATTACTGCTGGTGGTAAGTGGGAAGGAACCGTCATTCTTTTTGTTAAGTTTGTGAAACACTGCTAAGCAAATACAAATTGAGTTAAGAAATATTCTCTCAGTGACTGCAAAAAGTACTAGATTTTAAAACTTCAGAAATTCAAGTATTATGTCTACTGATGTGAATCTGTAAATACCATCTATCAGGCAATCAGAAACCAACACAAAGTCTCCAGATCCTGCCTTAACACCAGGCAATTATCTGAAACTAAATAAAAATATAAGGTCTTAAACTGGACCTGTATGAGCTCAATCAAGTCTAATATACCTTTTTTGTATACTTCCAGTTCACATCCATACTGCCTTATGGTGTCCAGAACTTTTTTTGGGTCTGGCTTCTTTAACTAAGTGACTTACCGGCTAATAATAGAAAATATTAGAGTTATTAACAAAATGGCACTAAGACTGTTAGTCTAAGATGTCCTGCAGTAGAGAAATGAATCTTTATCATTCATATTTTCAAATTTATGTTCATGTTTTCAAAACGTGCAGGGTGAGAAACACTAACATGGGAGACAGAACAATTCATAGTCAATGCAGGTTTACATCACACTATATTGGAAATAATGCTAGTTGTTTGCTAGCAATTATGACAATAAGCAGTATTTTCCACATATACTTAATACTTCAAAAACTGAGTGACTTACAAACTCTTGCATGACATTAAGTGAAACCGCAGATGTTGCTGAAGAAAACTATATTTGGTATTTTCACTGTAAGTTGCACATCTTGAGAGATATCCAGTGTTATTTGTTTTGCTAATTATTCAATTAAACATTTTCATATTTCTGTAAAATCTCAAACATTCACTTACAGAGGAATTTCTCACTGTCATGTGAAAACTTATGTCTGGTTAACAAACATGACCTAACATATGTCTAAGTTGTACAGTTTTCAAGATACAATTTTTTTGTGAAGGTTTACAAAAAATATAAGTTGGGGTTTGTGTGGATTATAATATAAGTACAGTGTTTACAGAAAGACTATGGATGCACAGACTATTAATACTGTAAAGAATACTTTTTACCAGTAACAGTTTTAATAGCGTTTGTTGTTCACATATTTACAATTGTTTATCTTATGCTTTTTAAGTTTATTTTTCAGACAATGCTTTGGAATGCAAGATATCTGTTAGCTGCTACTGGTGTGCTTCTCCATACCACAATAAACATCACACTCCTTAGTGACATCCCCCATGAACAAAGAATTACTCATAAGCCTCCACCTTTCAGAAATGGGATTGGTACCATTTTTTCTTTCCCAATCTTCATCCTCTGAGGTTTATCAAGGTGTAAGGAAAGTCAAGTTTTCTATTTGATTTTCAAAACCTTAAAGCAAGGAACTGAGGTCAATAGCTTCCTCCTTACCTGTCAACTCAAAAGCTACCAGCTGACTGCTTCAGGTTAACGAGTTCACTGAAGCATATACGTATATAATCACCGGATTTGCCAGTGACACAAACTTTTTAAATGATCTTCAGGCAACAATATATATTTATAACACACCAATGAAACAGAATCTCGATAAGAAGGCTACAACCTGCAAAAACTGAGTATGTTACTCTCCAAACAACAGCAAGGTGCAGTCTAAGAATGCTGTACATAACTTCAAGTGTAACTGGGGAAGAAAAGAGGCAGAAGACACAGCAAGTTTCAGAGACAAAACTATGTAATCTGAGAAATGTGCATGCACTCAACCAATAGCCTTTACACACTGGGTTTTGATAATAAAAATGTTATGAAACCATCTCTTTTTACAAATAAATTTTACAGAAGGAAAACTAAATAGCATCGACTTTGCATATATATTTTCATGCTACATTACACACACACACACACACACACATAGATATATAAATATATATATATATATATATATATATATACATAGGGCATTTTGTCAAGTCACTTTCTTCACTGATTTTTGTTCTTTTTAAACATCATTTTAGCATACCTCCTATTAATGAGTAACGTTATATCACTTGGTATTGCTCTCTCTCTTTTTACAGTATTTCTTCAAAGGTTTCTGTTCATCATGCTCTTCCAGCATCAAAGGAACATGTGTTATGCACTGAACTGCTGACACTGGCAATTCCTGAATAAATGAATATAGGAAACCAGTCTTCTTTAGGTTCTTTGTTTTTCTGGGCAACTATCTCCTTCTCGTGGCTTTGCAACCTGTCATTATAAACAATTACGGATGTGCCATGGCTATGCCTTTTATTTGACTTAATGTACCAGTTCTAATTGCAGTAGACCTACACAGAATTAAGCATACTATAGAAATGATTCCTCTATGTCTATCTGGCCAGAATGCTCGACCATTCTGGGAGACAATATGCATGTACATCTGCCTGACCCTTGCCAATAGCAGTAACATATCTGCATCTGTTCAGCCACATAAAGTTGGCTTTGTCTTTCTGGTGTCTAAACAGCAATTCTGATTCTCCACATATGTTAACTGAGCTGAAGCTGATGTTATCTGTCATATGCACTGTCTGGACTCTTACCCATTAAAGACATTTGTAAATATCTGACCTATGTTCCCATCTGTTTTTACATGACTATACCAAAGTACGTTCTGAACCAAAGCAAAAATACCACAGCTTACTTTGTAGCAGTTGACTGTAACTCTTTCATTCATTCTCCAATTCCACTCAATCAGGAGATGAAGCATATTGTAGCAGTCAAAAGTGTTTAAATGTGTATGACAGAGAAAATCATAGTTGAAGCATATAGAGATGTCTTTGTCGATTTTGATGGACTTTGTTTCCAACCCCTGATGAACAAATATAAAAACTTGCACGTACGTCTGCAGTTATCCTTTTTTTTATGTCTGCACCTAGACAGCAAAACTTGCATTTGTTTTATTACCTGCAATTTCCTGGGGACAATTTTTGGATTAATTTTTAATGGAATAAAGTCACTGTTCTGTGAAAAACATGTGCATGACATGTTTTGTTCTTAATTGTGGTTCTATTTGTGTTTTACCTGACAGTTTAGAGCAGCACTGAGGCAGTGAGTTGTTCAAAGGGTTACCCTGTAGTCCAGGGTTTGATTCCACCTTTCTTCATTAGCTTACAGTGTAACTCTGAGCAAGTCATTTAACCGCAGCGTGCCAAGGGTTGTAAGGGAAAAGACACATTTGTGCCTAGCTGAGTTTAACCATATACAAATAAATAACTAAGCAACTGCACTTTGCCTCTGGCCTTTCTTCCTAGCCTGCTGTTCCATGTCATCCATCTACATGACATCTGTACAAGAACTTCATTTGATCTTAGATAAATGGCCTCAGAATCATGTTACTTAATCCTAATTCTACCAACTTATAAAGTCTTTCAGCTTTTCCTGGTTAGGGGTCGCCACAGCAGAACTCCCGTCTGCTAATGATTGGCAGTTTATTTTTACGGTGCCGAGTTGTCAGCCCGACACCCAACCTTCAAAGAAGGCATGCCCATTCATGCACACACAAACCTACCTGCATGTCTTTAACATCACTCGACCGTGGGGAGGACATGCAGATTCCACAAAGACTGCGCTCCAGCCGAGAATCGAATGGGAGAACCTCTTGCTGTGAGGTGACAACGCTAACCGCTGCACCACCGTGGCCTCTAATTCTACCCACTTATAATTAATAAAAATCCACTGCACAGAAAATTTTTACTTGGGTAAGTGCAGCTGTAACAGACAGGTAACATACGACACTCCTGCCCTTCTCCACACAAAATGGTTAGCTTTATACTAGGACTGATGCGCCTCCATAGTTAATGCAAATGCTGCTTTTGCCATCTTCTTTACATGGCCTATGTTAGAATAAATGGTGCATCCTGGAACAAGTATACTTACATGCACATACCACTGCCTACCCAAGCTCCCAGTGATCTAGGTGGGAGCAAGTCAGCTGGAGAGTTAAGGATTGATTTGAGAGCAAGAGGTCGGTTCTTCCTCTGGAAATAGGAAATTTGTGTTTTCCACAGGATGTGCCCAAACGAGAACAAGACATCAGTGAAACAGATGACAGCCCTCCGGCCCACTTGTTTAGCTGGAGGATCGCAGGCAGACTCACAATTGCTGCCTGGGGAAGAATGATGTACATGCTTCTGCCTGTGCACAGTGTGCAGTGTATAACAGCATGAGCCTGCCTTGACCTCTACTGTAAGTGGCAGCCTATCCACTGATAGGCGCTGCTAATGCAAGGGGGTAGACCTATCATGATTAAATACCTCCCACTTACAGGCAGTGGTAATGCAGTTGGCCTGGATACCTCTCTTCCCCCCGAATGGATGAGCTGGGACTGACTGCTCCAGCTAATCTTTTGCTATTGAGCCCTTCCAGTGCCAAAGCCACTAATCAAACAAGAATTACATGGGTTGTAATAAGGACTTCATCCTTTTATTCTATGCCAAGGGTCGAGGCCTTCTTTAGGGATTTTGTATTGGTAAGGCAAAACCATATGCAAGCTAGGAGCACCAAAGTAAGCTAGCATACCTGCATCAATGCAGAGAGAAATCTGCACTGGGGCATCCTCATGGAAGCATTAACATGGGTATGTCTGTAGATATATACTATTTTTCTTTTACACATACAAGACATGTAGATAGAGAACCAGCAACAGAAAAACAAAGCTACCACTCATTAAGCTAAGGCACTCATTTTCTTACTTTTATCACAGAATAAATAAAATGGCACTGTTTCAAAATAAATTGATCATAAACACTAGCTAATAATTCATTGAGACTCTGTAACAATTTATTTTAAAACAACTTATTATAGTGATACAGCCCTAAATAATTTGTGCCGGGCATACTGATCTTTATTTTTGGGTGGACTTTCCTTATTTTCAGTATCTCAGTTGTTGCAATATTTAAAGAATACCATGAAAAACAAGACTGCTCAATTTGTTGAAGCACATGATGCAATAAGTGATCTGTTACTATAGTTCCAATCAAGACAGACTTTCATACTTAGGTGACCAGACAAAAGCTGAAGCAGATTTCCAGTCAGCAGGGATGGAAAGCCTTTTAATTTGTGCTGCAGAGAAACTGCATCAGGTTAGCATCAACACTAGTGTTCAAAGTCACAGCAGTGGACATAACCTCTCAATCTCATCTTAGATCAAGAGTTTGGGACCCATTTGAAAGTAATGGGGTGACAAAGGCCCAAAATCAGGAATAAGTTTCAAACATTACTATAATTCATTTATAAAGTTAAAAGAATAACAGGTTTTGCATCAGTATGTATTTTCTGAACAATAAGAAGTATGAATCTCTAGTGTATGGCACCACTGATCATCTAATTTTCAGACACAAAGGACAGGACAAAAATATGAGGCAAAATCATAAAATTCTGCAAAATTCTGGACAGTTGAGAGGCACGGCAGTGAAAGATGATGACAATATCCCTAAAAACTTCAAGACAAAGGTATTTTTATGTCTTTGACAGGCTGTTACATTTAACTTCTGAAGACATATACTCAGAACAACAAAAGCAAGAGCTTCAGATTCTAATATGCCTTCCCAGTCATGTATGTATCATATATCATTCACTTTTAGTGTACAAAGTTTTCAGATACACATCTTTTTTTCATAAGCACAGCTTAGACCATCCTCCATTGTTGAATCTCATTTTTTTTCATTAAAATGTAAAATTAGATGCATAAGTAGACAACATAGCTATTACTATTCATGCCTAAAATTAAGATAATTCAGTATAAAGGTTGCAATGAAAGGAGATACTGCCAGCCCAGCTATCTGGAATTTTGAAAATAATTATATGTTATTTGTGAATATCAACATGATTCATATCAGATGTTTGTGTTACAAATGTATTAGAACTGTATGTCATGTATATATCAAACTAGGTTTGTACAGACATCTGTTTTGAAAATATATTTTATAAAGCGCTTGTGCTTAAAATGTAATCACAGCATGGCCTACTGGAATAGAACAGAAATGTATATGCACTATTGTAACTGTTTACATGTATATATTTTAACAGTGGAAACTGAAACACAGGAGGTTAACTTCAGTCAAGCAAAACTTCAGAAAAACAGCTGAAATTAAATTACTTTATGGCTATGCAATAAAAGATGATCTTTCAGTTTCAATGCAGTAAGGAGTGACAACTTCTAAAACTAGGGAACTTTCTGTATTGTCTTGGAAGTGTGTTATTGTTTTATGACTTCCAGCATCTGCCAAAGATCTTTGTCTATGTATTTTTACAGGTAGATGCTAAATGCTACCAGCTGACATCAGTGGTTCTTTTGGGCCTGGGGACTAGAAGTCAGATGACAAGAAATTATGTCATTTTGCAAGCTAGCTCAGCAGTAATATTTGAGAAATTAATTTAAAACGTCTCTGAGTGAGACACAGCATTCTGTATTCTGTCTTGGACTTGACAACATCAGCTAGAAGATCTATTCTCTACATCTGCCTTGATCTTAAGTTAACTAGGGTATAGTAATTCCCTTAGATTCAGTCAGGGATATAAAGAAGCATAGTTTAGATATTTTTCTTTATATATTTGAGACTGTCCTGCAATGTTGTTTTAAATATTTCCTGTACTTTTGAACTCTGGTGTCACTATGACTATATACTGAGTATTTTTGTGTTCTTTTATTATTTATTATTAAATGTTTTTAAACTTTTCATTGTGGCTGATCTTTGTGAGACATGGTTAACTTGTGACACTACTTGCATATTTACTTTGTGACACTGTGAGCCACTCCTAATAGCCTTGTTCTTGGTCAAACTACCATTAGTATTAATAGTAACATTACACAGTAACACTGGGCACCCTTTGTTAAGGGCCTTAAAGTAGCTGATAAGGAGTTGCCTGGTGGCAGTGATAACTACCTTATAGTCTGGGCAAAAGGGGGAATAGCTAGTAAACCTGTGCCAGCCTTTCACAGGTGTGTGTGTGTGTGTGTGTGTGTGTGTGTGTGTGTGTGTGTGTGTGTGTAGCTCAAACCTCAAAGAGTGTGTGTGTGTCAGCTACTTGGGCAGGGACATGCAGCACTGGTTAGACAGAGAGGGTGCTGGAGGTCTTGGCTTAGCCACTCAGCTGAGATCTCAACTCTACAGCTGTGCCAGTGGGGAGTCTTATTGGGGATCCGGAGAAAGAGGGAAAAAAAGCCCCGGACTGTGGTCCCTGTGTGCTAAGGGAAATTGCACTTGATGCAGAGAGCTGCATTTGAAAATACCATGTGTGTACCTGTTATCCTCCCAGTATATGTCCCCCACTGGTGCCAGTGGTGAGGATTGAGGCTCCTTGATTACTAGTCTAGTGGTGGGACATCACAAAGGTAATGAAGCAGACACAGTGACTCTGGAAGAGAGTAACCTTGCCCATGTATGTCTATATCTCACCCAATGCCATCCTCAATATAATGTAAAAACACCTACACAATATTTTTTACAAGGAAAGAAAGAAAAAGGTAGCACCATATTTGAGTAAAATAATAAAAGGAAAAATAAGAGAATTACAAAATATAAGAAAGATAAGCAAAGAAGAGAGCGAGAATGAATATACAACATATTTAAAGAATATTAGAATTATTTGTTAAAAGACAAGAAAACATAGAAGAAATGTATAAAGGTGAAAAATTAAATAATGAAGATGAGTATTTAGAACATAAATATGAAATAATTGAATGAAATTATAAAATATTTTAACATGAATTGCGCAACAGGACTGGAGGAAAATGAATATGGTATGTATAAAGAAATGAAGCTGTGGCAAAAATATTTTTATAGAACTTATGAATGAATAGTTAGAAAAAGGAATTAAAGGGAAAGAGATATGTACAGGAGTTATATTTACATTTAAAAAAGGAAATAAAGAGGAGATAAAACATTGGAGACCTATAACATTAATTAATACAGATCATAACATTTTATGAGAATAATAACAAAAAGGTTACAAAAAATGGATAGAATATACGACCAAAATGTATTTGGAAAAAAAAAAAGGAAGTCAAGAGTTAATATGGATAATAAGAGAAATAATTTATGATATCATAAATAAAAATGTAGACATTAAGGTTACGACAGGGGATGTAAGTAAAGCTGATAATAATATTCAATATAAATCATTATGGGGAATTTTGCAGGCATATAATGTAAGCAAAAAATATTACAAGTAATAAACTCCGTTTATGAAAGGAAATATGTGAAACTAAAGGTAAATTGCTGGCTTGGGGAAGAAATACAAATAGAATGTGAAATAAAGCAGGGCTGCCCAGCTAGTAGTGTAATTTTCTCATTAGTTATGAATAATAATAGTGAAGGAATTTAATAAAATGTCAAGTAGCAGTGGATACAAAACAATGAAGGAAGTACAATTACCAATAATGTATAATTATGTGGATGATATTGTATTATCTGTTAAAAATAAAGTATGGATGGAAGAAGTAAATGAAAACTTAATTATAAATTTAAACAAATTGGTTTACGTACAAATAAAGAGAAAAAATAAAGGATTTGGTTCTGAAGATATGATAGGAGATATTGAGTTCAATGAAAACATATAGATATATTAGAAATCATATTTGGAAGGAATGAATATAGAAAACAACAATGGGACAATGTACTCATAGTAGTGAAGGATGTGGCTAGTTTTTGGAAATCATATAGAAAAAAGCACACTTGAACACCATGATAATAGGAAAAATTGCTTATGTTGCTAACATCTATGTGATTCCTATTAAGTATGAAAAGGAATTAGTGATGATTATATTTTCTTTTATATGTGGCTCTAGACTGAATCCAGTCAAGAGAGGGATTCTATATATGAAGGAAGAGCAAGGAGGTTTGGGTTTAATAAATCCAATAGTACATGAAGCATCTTTAATTTTATATAAGGCCAGAAAAACCACGGAAGAGTTGTTTTATGCCCCCTCTTAGTCCTGAGGTTGTAAGCTTTGAAAGACTAGTGGAAACACAGTTACGGAAATGTTTAAACAAATGTATTTTGGTGGATGATAATTTTTCAAAACAGGAAAGAGAACTATTGGATTCCATTAAGAAATCAGGTGAATACAGATGTATGAAACCTGACAAAGGAGGTGGGATGGTGGTGATGTCCAGGATCGACTACATTTCAGAGATTTCATATATTTTAAACAATGACGATACATATGTACGGGTATCGAGAAATGAAATTAACAGGGCATACTACAAAATAGATGTTTTTTTACATGATGCATTGTTTCAGGGAAACATCAACAATGTTGAATATGAGTATTTAAATGTGCAACACCCAAGAATACCTACATTGTTTGGAATTCCAAAGGTTCACAAGGGCACTGAGAAATTGCAGTTTAGACCTATTGTATCAGCAAGGGGGTCTAAGACAGAAGCTTTATCGGCTTTTATAGATAACTCAGTTAAGCCTGTAGTCAGTGCAGCAGAACATATTATCAAAGACTCATGGCACTGTCTTGATAGATTAAGAACTTGTGAAAGAGAAGACAACGACTTTGGGTTCCTTACAATTGATGTAGTAAATCTTTTTTCTGTGATTCCACATGAGCAAGGGTTGGAGATGTTTTATAAAGCCATTGTTGAAAGTGGATTAATAGAAGGTGTCAATGCTAATTTTTTGCTTGGTGCAATGGAATTGGTTTTAAAGAATAATTTTATCTCCTTTGAGGGAGAACTTTTCCAGCAGGTGTCAGGTGTGGCGATGGGTGCGAGGTGCGCGCCGGTTTTTGCAAATGCAGTGTTACTCACATGGGAGAAAACATACATTTTGTCATCAGAAAAATACAAAGAAAAAATATTACTTTATAACAGATTTTTGGATGACATATTGATTTTATGGAAGGGGGATGAGCATTCGGCTATAGAATTTGTGGAATTTTTAGGTGAAACAACAGAATTTTTAAAATTCACTTTTTTGTGGAATATTGACAGGATCAACTATTTAGATTTGACAATTAGTAAGAAGGAAATGGGATTTGAGAGTAACATTTATAGAAAAGAAAATTACTCGAACTCATTATTGCACTTCAATAGCTGTCACCCCTTTCATCAACGCAAAGGAATAATAAAAGGGCAAATGGTGAGGACATCTAGGCTGGTAAGTGATGATGTTAAATTTAGGTCAGAGATTTTTAAATTGATTGGTATGTTTCTTGATCGAGGATATCCACTTAAACTACTTTTAAGTGTTAGAAGGGATATATTCAGGGAAAGGAACAGTAACTATGCACCAATTTTAAAAATTGGAACTTCATCACTGGTAGGAAAGCAAAATGGTAACATGGAGAGAAATGATGGCCTAAGATTAGTATTGAAATATAATCACAGAACGACTGAAGTAGTACACATAGTGAAAAACATTTGGAACTGTTCTTTGAGTGAGGAAATTAAAATTATTTTGGGTACTGAACCAAGATTTGTGTATAGTAGAGGAGAGAATTTAAAGGGTATTTTGGAAAAGAAGAAAAGGAAGACGTACAAATCACTTATGAAAAAGTGTGGTTTTTGTAGATGTTGTAGATACATCAATGAGAGCACATATGTATGTGTGAGTGGATATAAATACACCATTCCTTGCCCTGGGCATTGTAATTGCTGTACCAAGAACATAGTATATTTGGCATCATGTACATCCTGTGAAGCATATTACGTGGGAAAGACAATAAGAAGGTTGAGGGACAGGGTGGCAGAACATAACAGATCGATCAAGAAGAAAGACACACACAACGCACTTTATTTACACAGTACTAGTTGTAAGGATTTTAACAGATTTACATTTTTTGTTATTGGACGGGTTATGGATTATGGCAATGGTGGTGACATAGTCAACAAGGTTGGTGCCCTGGAAACAGAATGGCAGATTAGATTAGACTCATGCAGACCTCCTGGGTTAAATGATTATGTTTCACTCAAACCAATTTTGAAGCTTAAGTCCCAGCAAATTTAAAAATTTTTAAACTTTTAAAACTTCTAAAACTTTTGAGAATTTAATATTTTAGAATATTGGAAGGTGATAGACAATGTAGAAATTTATTTAGGTCACACTATGACATTATGTTTTGGTTTTTGTATAACAATTTTTATAAAGTGTTTTTTATAAAGTGATTTTTAACACAATGATTTTAAGGGTTAGATGTATATACATAGCATGCATATAACATACTGCACACATTAAGTACACAATTAGAGAATATTCTATATGTATTAGGAATAGGAAAGTATTGTAGTTATGTTAGTGATTGTTATTTTAATTATATTAATTAATGTAAGGGTGGTACCAGTTTCAACCAATGAGATGTAAACGTGTAGTATTTAAAATGAAAGAATTGTATGGGTAATTGACTCTGAAGAAGCCAGATTGCTGGAGTCCTGTTATATCAATAAATTGTGATTGCTCACTCGCCTGGAGGTGGATTGTACTTTGTGGTGTTCACTTTGATTTTATCGGCATCTGCCCCTGTGGGTGTTTTTGCTTTGGTAAATTGCAAATGAATCCACCAGGTCACCAAATGAAAACTAACAAACAGATACAAGGTAACCCAGGAAGGTGAAGCAATAAAGCTCACGGATGGTGCTCCAAGTAACACACAGAGTTTAATAGGTAAAAATAAGTAAAAGCACAGCATAAATGTCACAATTACGTTTTCGTTTCTCTAACTTCCTCAGATGTGGGCTGTTAAAATCAAAAAACATATTTATACCTCCATTATATAGTGATTAACCTATCACAACCATCCCAATTAGGAACACTTAATTCCTAGTTTCTTTTTTTAAAAAGAAACAGGTAGTAAAATCACACTGAACCTAATAATTTAACCAGTGTACAAAAAAATATATATACAACATTCTGAATGCTTAAAAACTTGTCCCCAAATAAATATGTGTTAAAAATAACATTGTTGTCAGTCACATTAAGAAATATTGAATATATATTAAAAAATATAAAACATCTTTAATACAATATAAAATAACAGAGACATTTGACTGCTATTTTTCAAATACTGTTGACCTCTATCTCCATCTTGTGGTTCTAAATCAGAAGTGTTAAATAAAAGCCATAATCAAAGCAGAATAAAAGAACATCTAACTAGCCTTACATAAATCAGTCACTAAAGATATTGTGAACACTCTTTAAATGTAATAAATAAATAAATATCCAATTTTATTGCCATAAGAAAACAATATATATGAATGGTTGTGATAGGTTAATCACTATGTAATGGAGGTATAAATATTTTTTTATTTTAACAGCCCACATCTGAGGAAGTTAGAGAAACAAAAACGTAATTGTGATGTTTATGCCGTGTTTTTTTACTTATTTTTACCTATTACACTCCGTGTGTTACTTGGAGCACCGTCCGTGAGCTTTATTGCTTCGCCTTCCTGGGTTACCTTGTATCTGTTTGTTAGTTTTGGTTTGGTGACCTGGTGGATTTATTTGCAATTTTTCGTGTTTTTTCTGGCCTTATATATAAGGTATTAAAAGCAATTATGAAGGAAAATAAAAAATTGATATAAATGATAGTATATTATAAAGACAAAGAATTGTGGGAAGGAATGGAAGTTAAAAAAAAAAAAAAGAAAAACAGGCACTGTGAAGAAATGAAAGAGTACCAAAACAAAAACTCAGAGATCACTCCACATTGCCGAAAGGGCAAATCCCCGATAACGGCCAAGCGACTTCTTTCCTGAGGAAAGAATTCGCTGAAATGACCATTTCAGATTCTGCAAGTTCGACACTTAGGTGTAGATCATTACAGATTCGACAACCTAAGCTGTCAATGAACTAATATAGACCCTATATTAAGTACATACATAGAAGAAGCTCCCAAGCTCCCAAAAGCATACTAATTCTGTTTAGTAGCAGAACACTATTGGTGTCTACACAATGACTCTTTAAACCAAGAGAATCAAGGCAACTGCCCCTTCTTGCTACCTAAACCCATTTATCCTACTCCCACTTAAATCTAACCATGTTCTTCTGGGACTAATTGTCAAGAAGGCATTATACAAGAATGCGCATTTGCTCAAGAAAATTTGTTCATCTGCTACATTTAGAATCTCCTCCCTGAAAGGAATATTGTAGACTTTTGCCATGACATAGTGTATCAACTGAAGTAGGGATTTTAACTCCCATACTTTTGACGAACTAGCAGATTGTTATCATAATGTCTACCCTGCCTCTATTTTATTCCATGGAAAAAAGGTTCAGTTTAAACATTATAAACCTATTCTACTTTAAAACAATTTTGCTTCACATCTTTTGATCACTTACTACAGTCCCAGTGAGTTAGCTAGATTCTGCTTGTCAGGACTAGGTGATGAGATTGTCCCACCAGACCTGAATCACTGACCTGCTCCCTCAGACTTGAATCACTGACCTGCTCCCTACCTGACAAATCTCAGCTGTTAGCAGGGGAAGGACAGCCTGTATTCAGGAATGATTGTGCAAGAGGCCATTCACAATGGGACCAGGTTGGTCTAGTTTCTTATCTAGGCTTGAGTAAGCTGATAAACTCCCCAGGACAAAGAGCAATTGACAACAGGACAGCTGCATTCTCGAGTGTGGTCTGGTGCATCTTTCCAGTGGCCAGACTCCCATATGCCCATGGAGGAATGAGTTGGTCAACTGGACTTGGGTAATACAACCTGTAGGTCAGTCAAGCAGGAAAGAGGGAGATAAAAAAAAGATGGGCCTTGATCACAATCTCCATTCGCAATAATAGGAATTGTACTATTTTTATCTAGTGTCTGATTTTCAGTGGCATAGCTTCTGATGATTCGTCTGATTATAAATGCGATGGATGTTTACAGCTCTGCAAATGTTTGGATGAAAATGATGTCACCAAATATTATATAAGAATGTACAAAGGCCTATGCCACTGAAAGCAGAAATAAAAAGCTCTTTCACCCCAAGATTATGACAAATAGGTTTTCTCTTTCCTCCGGGATTCAGCAATCTTGAAAGTGATTACATTAAATTGTGGTTTGGAGGATAAAGGTTCAAAAATACAAGTTTCAGTATATTGTTAAGGAAAGTAAATGTTTCTGAAAGAAACATATCTATTTAAGCAGGTATAACCACTTAGGTCAATTCAGGAATTTTGCATTTGTTGAACTGTACAAAATCCCACAACAATGTCTTTTTTCCTCAGTGGTGAGATTTAGAAGCTGATGCTGCTGTGGTGGGAGATATAATACTGATTAATGTGCAGAACAAGTCTGACTAGGATGAAGACTCTCCAGCAGCTCATATCCAGCTAAGTGAACAGGTCATTCTGTGTACCTGTCTTACCATGGTAAGGCCCACCAATGGTCCAAACAATGTAATGAGCATAAGAGCCTTAACTTTGCTCAACTTGAAGAGATGGGTGTGTCCAAAGCCATGCACAGTATTAGAGATAGGACCTCACCAACTGCTGGCACAGTGGCATGAGGACTTCACTCATTCTGCAGGTGACGCATCTGTATATGGAGAAAAAAAAAAAGAAATGCAGAACCAGCAAACCATGACAGAAAGGTTTATTAATAAAAATAGGAGAACTGAAAAGACCGGTTTCGGCTGTAAGTTTATCAAGCCTTCATCAGTGTAGTAAATTACAGTTGCAAACATTCTCCTTTTATAGTATATCACCACTACAGGCTGAATAAGAGAATTACTTCGACTAATTCATTCCATTAAAAGTATTCATTAAGTCCTGGTGAGATAAAGCACCCAGTTTGATTATCCATTTTTTCTCTTTGTTATTCAGCAGTTGATGCCAACCTAATTTATTATTTCTATTACCTTGTATTTTGTCAATATTCATGAAATTAAAGACTGCATTATGATGTTTCTCAGTATGTTTATATAAAGCATTTGTTGGTTTCTTAACCCTGATGTCACTTAGGTGTTCTGAAATTCTAAATTTAACTGGTCTTGAGGTTAGTCCCACATAAAAAGCAGAGCAGCTACATGTGGCCATATAGATAAGTCAATCTGACTGACAATTAGCAAAAAATGAGATATTAAACACTTGCCCAGTATTTTTACTAGTAAATTGTCAAGTCTTCAACATCCTTTTACAGTGGGTACAGTGACCACAGGGGAAACATCCTTTCAAAACCCCACCTTCTAATGTTGTCTGTGTTGGGTTCATATCAGATTTATACGCGTTTGTAATGACTCATATATGAGCCAAGATTTTTGCCCCTTCTAAAAGAAAAATGACATGTATCATCTAAAATCTCACATAACCTGGTATTAGCTAATAAGATGTTCCAGTGCCTGTGGCCACTGTTGAGTAAGATATCCGTATTCCTACCATAAGTAGTAACCAATCTAATGTGTGAATTGTTGTCCGATGTTTTGTCCCTATATATTGAAGTAAATTGTTCCTATCCTGATTGGATGCCCAGTGTTTGGCCCGATAGATGTCCCCTCTCTTGTAGCCCCTCTCCCTGAATCTCATGGCTAAATCTTCCTCATAAGAATGATAAGTGGCTGCATCCAAACATATCCTTTTAATATATAAAAACTGTGACTTTGGAATGTTTCTGCATATGTGAGGAGGATGAAAGCTGGTAGCATGAAGTAAAGAGTTGAATTGGGGGTGTTTACAATAAACCTCAGATGTTATTGTATGGTCAGCATTTCTGGTTACTAACACGTCCATAAACGTAATTCTGTCTGTGTCAAAAGTGGCTGTAAACTGAATCCCCCATTTATTATAATTTAAAAATTCAACAAAGTCTTGAAGATATTCTATATCTGACCTCCATACTAACCAGCAATCATCCAAATATCTCCTCCAAATGTTGATCTTGTCTATGTAGATGTTATGTGACCTATCATAAATTAGCTGTTCCTCAATATAGGCCATAAAGAGATTGGCATATATAGGGGCAAAGGAGGCCCCCATGGCAGTTCCCTTAATCTGCAGATAGCAATTGTTCTGAAAGTAAAAAACATTTTTAGTCAAAACATGCTCTGTCAAACAGAGTAAAAAAGTATTAAAGCCTGGTTGGTACAATTCGGACTTCATTAGCCAATATTCTAATGCCTCCAAGCCTGCCCAATGGGGAACGTTCGTGTATAATGCAGAAACATTCAAAGTACACATAAGCCACCCTGCCACCAACTGCATTTCAGAAATGACCTTGAGAAATTCAGTAGTATCTTGGATTCATGCTCTAACCCATTTTAGCAAGGGTTTAAGGTATAAAGTCAGGAACTTGGATAGAGATTCAGTAACTGAACCTTTACCAGAGACAACTGGTCTACCTGGTGGATTTTGTAGACTCTTGTGTACTTTGGGTAAGAAGTATATATACTGGCTGGAAGGGTCCCCAACTGTTAAATGAAGTGTGTTATCCGTTATAATCCCCTTTTCCTTTGCAGAGTTCAAGAAACAATCTATTTGCTTCTTGAAGCCAGAAGTTGGGTCGTATACCATAAGTGTATAGTACTGTTTATCAGAAAGTTGTCTCATGGCTTCCATACTATATTGGGACCAATCCTGTACCACTATAGCCCCACCTTTGTCTGCTGGCAATATTACTAGTTCATGATTAGCACACAATTCCTGTATGAAATCCATCTCATTTCTTGATAGGTTATTAGATTTCGCACGATATTCCCTATAGTTGAAAAGAAGATCTTTGAGAATTGAATTCTGAAACATAAGTACATTGGGATGCATGGGTGGAATGAAATTGGATTTATGATATTTAAATCTATGTTGTGATTCCAAATCAGATGCTGTTTGAAAAAAAAGTTTCAGGTTAAGAGATCTGCAAAAAAGAAGAGATATCTTGTGCAAATGTGTCTTCAGGCACAAAAAAACAGGTATACAGTTTAAACCTTAAGTAATTTAACATGAGTAGGAGACAGTTCAACAGATGAGATGTTTAGTACATTATTGTATTCTACTTCTGTACCATGAGCTTGAGCAGCTCTTCCATGCTGTCTGCCCCTGTATTTCCTCCCCCACAGCTTTTGCTTACTCCTAAAGGATTAGGTGTGCTGCTTTTTTTAGACACTGGTGAATCCATGACAATTTGTGTATTGGTCTCAAAACCAGAGGAGGATTCCTCACCTGAATCATCACAACTAGATGAGGTTGGCTTCTTTAATATGGAACGTGGTCTCTTTCTTTTGACCACTTTCCCATTCATGGGTTCAAATCTCACATGTTTATTAATGGAATAGGGATGCCCACTCTCGTAATCAGTAAAATCTCTATGAAACTTTTTCATTTTTCTTTTCTTTTAGCTGTTGCTCCAATGACAAAAGATCCTGACTCAATTTCTGCAAACAATTATTATAAACCTCTTAACCCTCAAATTTCACAGTATCAAAACACATGCGTGTGATATCGGATATATTTTGATCAATAGTTGTATCATAATATGATACCAAAAAAAAGCTTCGGTTCCACCAATAAGCGCTTGTTTGACCCAATAATCCACGAAAAGATGTGTTGTTCTCACAGTTTAATAATCCACACAACGCCAATAAAACATGAAGATACACGGACGAGACTACACAGGTAGTAACACGATATATAAAAAAACGCACATCAGCCTACTGACAACATATGTTAAACGTACACATAAAGATAAACGCCAAATGTATCACGGAGTTTAGCGCTTTCAACCAGGTATCTGTTCTTCCTCAGAATATGATGCTAGGGTTTTAACAAATTCCATGGATGCTTTATGTTGCACTTCAGCCCATTGCTCTAAAAGGGTTGTATCCGCATCAGAAACCAGGGGTTGAATTCGTACCCTCAAACCTCTGGGTGAGATATCTTTGGCTAAATATGCCTTAAATAATTTTGCATGCCATACATTATCCCTCAGGGCCCTCATGTTTTTATTAAGTTTGTGAAATTCATCTTCACACATGTTTGCTTGTGTAGTGCCCTCAGACCCATTCTGTATGCCATTAATATTTAATCCAAAAACTGCCAAATCATCCCTATCTGATGATAAACCTTTAAGTAAGTTAGCAAGATCCATTTGTGGGTCAAGCTCCTGTATATTTTCTTATAAAAAAGAAAGAAATGAACTACAGTTGGACTGTGATATTCACAAAATAATAATCCAATTTAGGTAGTTATTAGTAATGAGGTGCAATCCAAAAAATACCAAATACTCATTCACTGCAGTGCTAAGCCCACAGTCTAAACTCAAAAAATGTTGATATATATAACCACAGCTTCTTAACCATATCTGAGGAGAGTGAGGACAATATTAGCCCCTGCTAAACCATATGTTTCTAAAACACTATAAGTACTGGTTAACAAAATGAATGTGTATAAGTAACCAAAACTAATGAGAATTGTGGATAATAATAGCCCCTGCATTTAGTTGTAAAATTCTTCTTCCAATCCAGCAGTGCTACCGTCCACACAAATTCCTATAAAAAAAGAAAAGTCAAAATCTGAAATATCAGACACAATCCAAATAAACTCTCATATAACATAAGGATAGTATTAGCCCCATACATAAAATAATTATATGACCAAAATACAAAATGTTATGCAGTGCTAAGTCTTAAGTGTCTTATCACCTTGAGTGTACCTAGTGATTATACTCCTAAAAAAATGTTGGTTGCCACTCAGTATCCTGATTTGAACAGGTAATCATCCAGTCCAACATATAAATTATGGAAAAACAGAAGAGTGAGCCCAAAAATGGATATGCTGACTTCCAAAGGTATACCTGATCTATAATGCTTCAACTTCCAAAGGATGATACTCCTAGTTTAGGGATGCAAAGTTGTCCTACCTGTATAATGTATTATGATTATCTTGCAAGTAGGACTGGATTTGTATATATTATTTCAAAATCTGTCCTTGTACATGGATGTTCTGAACTAATACTAATAAATCCCCACACTGTGAAATGTATCCTAATATTGTCTACAAATTCCTTGAGACTCAAGATATGCACAAAAAACAGCTTTAGTTGTGCAGAAATCTGCAAAAGCCCAACTTATAATCAAACAATGTCGTATGCTGTAATTAAAGCCAACAATCACGGTTTCCAAAAACAAAATGGCATCCTAAATAATGCAGTTCAATAAAGTGCCACAAATTTCAACGGTAAACCCGCGCAAAGACAGAATTACATATTATATCCCAAAATATAATAAACAATGTCCTGTTCATGTAATTGGATGAAAAAATTGCCCCCAATTATTCAAACAAGATAACTGTTTGTCCAAACAAACACAAGTTCGGTAATGTAATAGGTTCATAGGTAAGTACTAGGCTATCTGCCTGAGGGCATTTATAAGCCTAGCCAGAGTGTGTCGGCTTTCGCCACCCCATTGATTACTTAACTAATCCTCTGTCAAGCAGAGCCAATGAAGTGATCCCAGGGGTGTATTTTCTGTTACCCATCCACTCGTCAAGGTTTCTCTTGAAGAGTGTTAGTGAGGGGCTCTGCCTGATGTAATTTGGAATTTTGTTCCAAAGCATGGGGAGTCTCTGTGACAGGAATCTTTCCCTCCAGCGTGTTCTATTTATTGTTGTGGTGAGGTTTAGCTCACTAGAGCGCATGGCTCGCAGTGACTTGGATTTCTTTAGGTGGAGCATGTCAATCAATTCTGAGTTGGACATGGCTTTGTAAGTCAGGCAGAGATCACCTCTGAGTAAGCGGTATGCCACTGAGTACAGCCAGAGTTTTTTCAGTTGGGCTGCATAGGACATATGTTTGAGGCCAGTAATCCTCTTGGTGAGGTACTTTTATGGTCTTTCCAGCTATTGGAAGAGTCTTGTGAAGTACATCCCAAATGGGACACTGTACTCTATGATGGGTCTAATGAGTGACGAGTAGAGGGGCACTATAATCTATTTATTTCTAGATGTGAACCCTTTAGTAATTAGATGGGCCACATAGAAGGATTTCCTAACAACTTTGGCAATATGATTGTTAAAGGAGAGATTACTATCTACCTGGGTCCCCAGATCTTTTATTACCTCTTCTGCATTAAAGGGGCTGCCACCTATGTGGTAATTCGTGGGTGTTTTGTCATTCCCAAATGGGATGACTATGCATTTTTTTGGCATTTAGCTTAAGGCCATGACTTTGACACCAGGTGTCCATCTCAGTAAGGCGCTTTTGGAGGATGTCCGCCAGCGGACAGTCAATTATGGCTCCCAGTTTGCAGTCATCGGCGAACTTGGTTAGCCATAGTCCTCCTGTGTTTGCCTGTACTTCTGAGAAGTATATGCGAACAGTAGGAGTCCCAGGACTGAGCCTTGTGGGACACCACTTGTGACTGGTTTAGAGTCGAACCTGCAAAAGTACATTGGGATGCATGGGTGGAATGAAATTGGATTTATGATATTTAAATCTATGTTGTGATTCCAAATCAGATGCTGTTTGAAAAAAAAGTTTCAGGTTAAGAGATCTGCAAAAAAGAAGAGATATCTTGTGCAAATGTGTCTTCAGGCACAAAAAAACAGGTATACAGTTTAAACCTTAAGTAATTTAACATGAGTAGGAGACAGTTCAACAGATGAGATGTTTAGTACATTATTGTATTCTACTTCTGTACCATGAGCTTGAGCAGCTCTTCCATGCTGTCTGCCCTGTATTTCCTCCCCACAGCTTTGCTTACTCCTAAAGGATTAGGTGTGCTGCTTTTAGACACTGGTGAATCCATGACAATTTGTGTATTGGTCTCAAAACCAGAGGAGGATTCCTCACCTGAATCATCACAACTAGATGAGGTTGGCTTCTTTAATATGGAGCGTGGTCTCTTTCTTTTGACCACTTTCCCATTCATGAGTTCAAATCTCACATGTTTATTAATGGAATAGGGATGCCCACTGTAATCAGTAAAATCTCTATGAAACTTTTCATTTTTCTTTCTTTTAGCTGTTGCTCCAATGACAAAAGATCCTGACTCAATTTCTGCAAACAATTATTATAAACCTCTTAACCCTCAAATTTCACAGTATCAAAACACATGCGTGTGATATCGGATATATTTTGATCAATAGTTGTATCATAATATGATACCAAAAAAAAGCTTTGGTTCCACCAATAAGCGCTTGTTCGACCCAATAATCCATGAAAAGATGTGTTGTTCTCACAGTTTAATAATCCACACAACGCCAATAAAACATGAAGATACACGGACGAGACTACACAGGTAGTAACACGATATATAAAAAGCAGCACATCAGCCTACTGACAACATATGTTAGCGTACACATAAAGATAAGCGCCAAATGTATCCGGGAGTTTAGCGCTTTCAACCAGGTATCTGTTCTTCCTCAGAATATGATGCTAGGGTTTTAACAAATTCCATGGATGCTTTATGTTGCACTTCAGCCCATTGTTCTAAAAGGGTTGTATCCGCATCAGAAACCAGGGGTTGAATTTACCTCAAACCTCTGGTTGAGATATCTTTGGCTAAATATGCCTTAAATAATTTTGCATGCCATACATTATCCCTCAGGGCCCTCATGTTTTTATTAAGTTTGTGAAATTCATCTTCACACATGTTTGCTTGTGTAGTGCCCTCAGACCCATTCTGTATGCCATTAATATTTAATCCAAAAACTGCCAAATCATCCCTATCTGATGATAAACCTTTAAGTAAGTTAGCAAGATCCATTTGTGGGTCAAGCTCCTGTATATTTTCTTATAAAAAAGAAAGAAATGAACTACAGTTGGACTGTGATATTCACAAAATAATAATCCAATTTAGGTAGTTATTAGTAATGAGGTGCAATCCAAAAAATACCAAATACTCATTCACTGCAGTGCTAAGCCCACAGTCTAAACTCAAAAAATGTTGATATATATAACCACAGCTTCTTAACCATATCTGAGGAGAGTGAGGACAATATTAGCCCCTGCTAAACCATATGTTTCTAAAACACTATAAGTACTGGTTAACAAAATGAATGTGTATAAGTAACCAAAACTAATGAGAATTGTGGATAATAATAGCCCCTGCATTTAGTTGTAAAATTCTTCTTCCAATCCAGCAGTGCTACCGTCCACACAAATTCCTATAAAAAAAGAAAAGTCAAAATCTGAAATATCAGACACAATCCAAATAAACTCTCATATAACATAAGGATAGTATTAGCCCCATACATAAAATAATTATATGACCAAAATACAAAATGTTATGCAGTGCTAAATCTTAAGTGTCTTATCACCTTGAGTGTACCTAGTGATTATACTCCTAAAAAAATGTTGGTTGCCACTCAGTATCCTGATTTGAACAAGTAATCATCCAGTCCAACATATAAATTATGGAAAAACAGAAGAGTGAGCCCAAAAATGGATATGCTGACTTCCAAAGGTATACCTGATCTATAATGCTTCAACTTCCAAAGGATGATACTCCTAGTTTAGGGATGCAAAGTTGTCCTACCTGTATAATGTATTATGATTATCTTGCAAGTAGGACTGGATTTGTATATATTATTTCAAAATCTGTCCTTGTACATGGATGTTCTGAACTAATGCTAATAAATCCCCACACTGTGAAATGTATCCTAATATTGTCTACAAATTCCTTGAGACTCAAGATCTGCACAAAAAACAGCTTTAATTGTGCAGAAATCTGCAAAAGCCCAACTTATAATCAAACAATGTCGTATGCTGTAATTAAAGCCAACAATCACGGTTTCCAAAAACAAAATGGCATCCTAAATAATGCAGTTCAATAAAGTGCCACAAATTTCAACGGTAAACCCGCGCAAAGACAGAATTACATATTATATCCCAAAATATAATAAACAATGTCCTGTTCATGTAATTGGATGAAAAAATTGCCCCCAATTATTCAAACAAGATAACTGTTGTCCAAACAAACACAAGTTCGGTAATGTAATAGGTTCATAGGTAAGTACTAGGCTATCTGCCTGAGGGCATTTATAAGCCTAGCCAGAGTGTGTCGGCTTTCGCCACCCCATTGATTACTTAACTAATCCTCTGTCAAGCAGAGCCAATGAAGTGATCCCAGGGGTGTATTTTATGTTACCCATCCACTCGTCAAGGTTTCTCTTGAAGAGTGTTAGTGAGGGGCTCTGCCTGATGTAATTTGGAATTTTGTTCCAAAGCATGGGGAGTCTCTGTGACAGGAATCTTTCCTCCAGCGTGTTCTATTTATTGTTGTGGTGAGGTTTAGCTCACTAGAGCGCATGGCTCGCAGTGACTTGGATTTCTTTAGGTGGAGCATGTCAATCAATTCTGAGTTGGACATGGCTTTGTAAGTCAGGCAGAGATCACCTCTGAGTAGCGGTATGCCACTGAGTACAGCCAGAGTTTTTCAGTTGGGCTGCATAGGACATATGTTTGAGGCCAGTAATCCTCTTGGTGAGGTACTTTTATGGTCTTTCCAGCTATTGGAAGAGTCTTGTGAAGTACATCCCAAATGGGACACTGTACTCTATGATGGGTCTAATGGTGGCAGTAGAGGGCACTATAATCTATTTATTTCTAGATGTGAACCCTTTAGTAATTAGATGGGCCACATAGAAGGATTTCCTAACAACTTTGGCAATATGATTGTTAAAGGAGAGATTACTATCTACCTGGGTCCCCAGATCTTTTATTACCTCTTCTGCATTAAAGGGGCTGCCACCTATGTGGTAATTCGTGGGTGTTTTGTCATTCCCAAATGGGGTGACTATGCATTTTTTTGGCATTTAGCTTAAGGCCATGACTTTGACACCAGGTGTCCATCTCAGTAAGGCGCTTTTGGAGGATGTCCGCGTCAGCCGGACAGTCAATTATGGCTCCCAGTTTGCAGTTATCAGCGAACTCGGTTAGCCATAGTCCTCCTGTGTTTGCCTGTACTTCTGAGAAGTATATGCCGAACAGTAGGGGTCCCAGGACTGAGCCTTGTGGGACACCACTTGTGACTGGTTTAGAGTCGAACCTGGAGCCTGCTATTTTTTCCATGTGAGTTCTGTCTGTAAGCCAGTTGGCAACCCATCTCATGAAGTAGGGGTTTATGTTCAGGCTGGTGAGTTTTTCTGTAATACCCGAGTGGGGAATGGTATCAAAAGCCTTGACAAGGTCAAGGTAGGCTGTGTGAACCACCTTTCCCTCGTCTATGGCCTTGGTGACTGTCTCAAAGAAGTCAACCAGGTTTAGTAGGCATGATCTGTGCTTAACAAAGCTGAACTGGGTTGGGTCAAATGTTTGGAGGTTCCCAATGTCTTTGTTAATGAGTTCAATTTGATGTGCTCCATAGCCTTGCAGACCAGGCTAGTCAGGCTTATGGGGCGATAGTTACCAGGATCAGTTGTGGCCCCTCCTTTGTGGAGAGGAATAACCATTGCTGTTCGCCATTCTCTGGGCAGGTAGCCTGTGGAGAGGCGGAGTTTGAACAGCGTGTTTAGGTGGGGGGTTAGTTTGTTCTGTAGTTCGTGCAAGACGCAGCCTGGGACACCATCTGGCCCCATTGACACTGTGTTTTTGGCTTTTGAAAGGTCTGTTTTCACCTGAGCTTCTGTGGTTTTTGGGACACTACACTTTTCTGGTATTGTTGTAGGCCATTTTGGAGGTGAGAGGGGGTGAAGTTTGCACTGAATCTATCTGCCAGGATATTGGCAGTATCAGTAGGTTCAGTATATTTTGTGCTATTTTGCACTAGTTCAGTGCATATCTGTGAGTTGTCACATAGATTCTTAACATAGCTAAAGAAGGCTTTGCGGTTATCTTTTGAATCCTTGGCTATTTTTCTTTCGAAGTTAGCCTTGGATGATTTCATGAAGGATCTTAGTTTCTTACTGATACTGATCAGGGATGTCTTTCCTTCTTGGGATTTGCTTTTTTTCTGAACTAGTTTCCTCCTTCTATTGTATAGCCTGTTTATTGCAGGGGTCCACCAAACTGGTTTCCTTCTCTTAAAGGAGTGAGTCTTGGTTTTGCTAGGGATGGCACAATCCACGCATCCTTGTAGGTGCTCATAGAGTTCATTTGTAAAGGTTTCTGCATCTTGGGCAGCGTTATCCTTTAGCGTGGGGACTGTGAAACTTACCACCTCTGTCTTAAGTAAGGTGAAGTTTGCTTTAGAAAAGTTTTTTACTGTGGTTTCCTTAGTTGGGGCTGGTGGTGGGGTGTGGACATCCAGAGTGATTAGCTTATTGTCTGATCTAACCAGTGATGGGTTGACCACCGGTGTGGAACACCTGTCGCCCATGTTGGTGATGACCAGGTCCAATATGTTTTCACCTCTGGTTGGGGAGTTTACCAGCTGATCCAGGGCATTTGAGTTGATGAATTCCAGGAAGCGCTGGGCCTGGGAATTTGTACTCGAGTAGTTTTCCCAGTGAATGGTAGGGTAATTGAAATCGCCCAATATCAGGGTGTTCAGTAGGAACTTCATGTTTCCAGTGTCTCCAGAAAGGTGGAGTGGTGGTCCTGGGTCATGGAGGGTGATCTGTAGCAGGCCACAATTTGCATTGCAGACTTGCCCGATGTTAGTTGCACATGGATGACCTTAGAGGTATCATGCTGCGCCACTAACCTGGAGGTGTAGGTATCCTTGATGAATATGGATACACCCCCTCCTTTTGTGTTTCGGTCCATGTTCTGTGGCCGAAACGTGTGTTACGAGTTGTAGCCCGGTAGTGCAGGGGTGCTCTCTGGAGCCTTGAACCAGGTTTCACTTACTGCACAGATGTCGATGTTCTCCATACTGAGGAGTGCTTCGAGCACGTACATTTTGAGATTTAAACTCCTGGTGTTGAGTAGAATAACCCCCATTTTTTTGTTAATTGTGCTGTTCATGGAGGTGGGTTTGACTTTTGAGCCTTGTCTAAAAAAGGCACTATGGGGGCAGCAAGAGCCTTGCCCAGTATTTAAAAGCCTAGAGGTGACAGGTGGAAGCTGTCTCTTGTGAAGCAAGGTGGCTTGTTGAGCATGTCATCCCAGGCTGACAGACACTGGATCCCCTTTGAATGACACCAGAAGCTTAGCCAGTTGTTGAAATTGATATTTTTTTCTTTATACTGAGGTATCATTCTTGGTGAGGGCAGGATGCTACTCAGGGTCAGGGTCATACCAGCTTGGGCTGCATGATCAGAGAGCTCTTCCATGTCTCTTTTCATGTAGTCCAGGGAGGTACGTCTCAGGTCATTCACACCAACATGAACAATGACAGAGTCATATTTGTACTTGTTCTGGAGTGACCTCAGTGCTTGTGTTATGTGGCGGATTCTGGCTCCCGACAGGCAGCTAACAGTAACCTTCTGCTTGTCCAGCCTAGTGAGTGGGTCGTCAGTGTGCCTGACTATAGAGTCACCTATTACTAGTGTGTTAGGTATGTTATTTTGCCATAAGGGCTGTGATTATGCGGCAGACTGATTTTGTGTTTTATATGTTGTCTGGTTTGTGACGGGAAGTGCAGGTTGTTTGGGTGTCTGCTTTGGAGGTCTCTGATGCTTTTGCAGGTTTTTATTTAGAGCCTCCGAGTATGATTTTGTGTATTTATGTGTATTTTTTGCCAGTGCTGTTTTAGTAGGTCTGTGTGCGGCTGGGGGTGTGGTGCAAGTGTTAACCTTCTCCTCTTGACTGTCTGTTCCAGTTTTGGGTGGAGAGAGCTTAGCTTCCAGTTTGGCTGTATAATTGCATCTCTTGCATATGTTAGTGTTTTGTGGTAGGAGGAGAGGGTTGTCTGTGTACATGAGGCAGTTGTAACATTGCCTCAGGATACCCAGATTCACCAGCTGGACTGGACAGTGCACCTGAAGTTGCCCTTTGGTCATGCCTGAATAGTAGGGTGAGCTGCTTAGTCGCTTGGTTGTTGAGGGGTGAATAAAGAGCCTTGCCCTGCTGGGCAATCAATGTCAGGGTATATTAGTGCTTGCTATTAGGTCTGAGCAAGTGCTGGGCTGTAAGATGCTTTTTGAGTACTTAGGTTGAGAGTTAGACTAGTTTCAGGGCAAAAACTGAAGAGGAGACTTAGTGGATCCGGGAATAATTTAACCGTAGCTAACCGGCACTGCCCGGTGCGCAAAACCATGCAAATGCAATTTTTATAGTAGGGAAATGAAAGAGAGAAATTAACCCAAAATGGCCAATAAACTACTAACTTCTGGGCTTGAACTACTCCTCCGGGGACAAATAGGTTGCTCAAAGCTCCCCTCTCTCACAGGTGAACAGAGAAACTTCCTTCTATCCAAGGTATGGGCAAATCAGAAACTAGTATCACAGCCCTGAATTCAGCACTAGCCTGAAAACTGGATTATACTAGCTTAGAAAGGCAGAAAACAAGGAATTGTTTTGTTTTTTTGAAAAGATAAGGCAAAAACAGTAAAAAAATACACTTAAAACAGCTTTAAACGACTACAATCAGAAAAGGCTATGTAATCATACATCATATATCATACATATATATGCCAAAGTTGAAATATATGAATGTCCTTGATTAAAAATTCACTTAGTCACTGATGTTTCCAGCAATAGAATGGTATCCAAGTATGTTTGATACAAATTACTGTATAAATCCACAGCAAAGTATTGTAAAATGGCAAGGAAAGGATGTAGTTGGTTTGAAAGTTCCCCAAAAAATGTTCTTGATATAGTCCCAAGCACACATAAAACAAAAAGTGCCTGATGTCAAGCTATTATCAGACCATACTTCCATTAATTCCAATTGTAATGGTACCAATCCCAAAGCCCATTATGTTAGAGAAAACTAGCTTGAGTGTAGGACGACCCCAAAGAAGAGTATATTTGACATATAAAGGCACCAAATTGTGAAGCGTCAGTACAAAAACCAACAAATGCAGAAATGACTGTTATAAGTATTGGCTAACGACAAAAGATATAATTCACAGTACCTGATAAAACATGAATACAATCGTTGGGGTCAAACAAATGCGCTGAAAGTGTTTGTATGCATAGCATTCATAACATACTTCCACGCTAAACTTCGTTTGATTCCTTCTGTTTACAGGATAAAATTAACAGCATGTAAACATACTCCTGGACATCAAAAACAGGAATAATGGAGCAAGAATGCCTCCAATGGTGAAAGGATAATTTTTCTTTATTCTCCTCCAAAGGTAACATGCCCAATGAACAAAACGCCACATACCAACAGCAGGGGGGAAGAGGGAATGCTCCAAAGGAAGATGAGCCCCTGCAAGTATGGTAGCTGCATGGATCCAAAAAGTCCTTGAACCAAAAAAGAAATTCAGAGCCAGAAAACCGTGACAGAAAGGTTTATTAATAAAAACAGGAGAACTGAACAGACCAGTTTTGGCTGTAAGTTTATCAAGCTTTCATCAGTGTAGTAAATTACAGTTGCAAACATTCTCCTTTTATAGTATATCACCACTAGAGGCTGAATGAGAGAATTACTTCAATTAATTAATTCCATTAAAAGTATTCATTAAGTCCTGGTGAGAACAAAGCACCCAGTTTGATTATCCATTTTTTCTCTTTGTTATTCAACAATTGGTGCCAACCTAATTTATTATTCCTATTACCTTGTATTTTGTCAATAATCATGAAATTAAAGAATGTATTATGATGTTTCTCAGAATATTTATATAAAGCAATGCTGCTGCTGCTGCTGTGGTGGGAGATATAACACTGATTAATGTGCAGAACAAATCTGACTAGGATGAAGACCCTCCTACAGCTCATATCCAACTAAGTGGGCAGGTCATTCTGTGTACCTGCCTTACCATGATAAGGCCCATCAATGGTCCAAACAATGTAATGAGCAGGAGAGCCTTAATTTTGCTCAACTTGAAGAGATGGGTGTGTCCAATCCCAGCACAGTATTAGAGATAGGCCCTCATCAACTGCTGGCACAGTGGCATGAGGACTTCACTCATCCTGCAGGTGACGCATCTGTATATGGATCACAGAATTCCTCATAGGTAAGCACTAGGGTAGCTGCCCTCATGGGCCATTTTAATCCCAACCAGTTTCCCTTTTTGTGGTAGAAACAACCTATCCCATTTGATTACAGAATGGCCTTACCCATCCCATGGTCAATAATTATATATTACTCTTAATGGGAATAAATGGGATCATACCATAGATAATTTGAGGAGATGATGCATATGTCCATTAGTTTTACAGGGGCAGTCTTAGGGCAAATTTTCTGTTTAACATCAATAGATCTAAATTGCACTTGAAAATAGACAGGGATGAACTTTGTTTTATGTTGATGGGTAGTCTGTTCCACAGCAGTGGTATCCTCTACGAAATATACCTGACCCTCCAAAACATTCTGTTGATGTTGCAGAAGAGGTTTAGATTCCTAGACCAATTATTTCTTATGCCATTTGTGCAGTAAATCCATCTGTAATGGGTCGAAGGATGTCTTGTATTCCAGACATGTTACCTTTTAGCAGTTTGTAGGATACCAAGTATACTGACAGGACTGAGTCAGTCCATTTAGGGCATGTTGTTTAGGCCTTGCATCCTTTTAGTATGGTACCTCTGTGGGCATTCCAATTGTTGCATAGGTCTGGGCAGATACATGACAAAGGGGGCATTAAATTCAATGACTGGCCTAATGAAGGCTGAATAAAGGGGGAAGTGACATCTCTAGATGTAACACAATCCCTTTGGTTTTTTTAAGCTGATTTTGACAACAGTTATTTATTTGAGACAAACCTGCCTACAGGATGGCTAAGTCATTTGGGAATTCAATGACTGCTCCCAGCTTGCATTCATCTACAAATTGTATCAGCCAGAGCCCTTTGGAATTGGCTTCTACTTCAGAAAAAGTAGATGCTAAACAGGAGAGGTCCCTGCACAGAGCTGTGAGCCAGTTGGCAGTCCAGTGGGTGGCATAAGGGTTTACTCCCAGTTTATTGTAGTGGAAATTGTGTCAAAAGCTTTGGCCAGGTTAATGTCAAAAATGGTTTCATATGGCGTCCGTACAGTGACTTTCCACCATGTCATCCATAACAAACAATCACAATGTCTCTTTCTTCATTTGATGTTAAAAGTATTTTACTTCTCAAAGAAATTTTTTCCCAGAATTTTTCTTTCCCATGCATTATTTGCTAGTCTGTGTTGCTAAAACTACTATATATTAGGTTGCCCTGTAGCTCTATCAAGTTTGATTTCATTCTCTGCACACTTTGCTGAATGTCTAGCTCAGTGCAACTTTATTAGCAAGTCCCTTTTCCTTCTGGTACATAACATTAGTAACTGTCTTCTTGGCTATCACACAATCCAAATTTTACCCAGGCTACTAATTTGCAACCTTTTCCAAAGCTGACCATCTTCTTTGATGCTCTTTTGTATAGCATCATATCAAACGCTTTGCTGACATATTGGTATAACATATTCACAGTCCCACTCTGGTTTACTGTCTCATATGTTCTGAAGTCTTTGTTAAAAGAGATTACTTCTCTCCTCTACTATAGATATGGCTAACTGGTGTGTAGTTTCTCTTTTCTGTTTTGAACCTGCTTCTGTGGAATGGAATCACATCTGTCTTCCTCAAAGGCCAGTAGCACTAGCACATCCTCCAATGATTTGTCAGACATTTGTAAGTGATTTTTCTAATTCAGCTTTTAATTCCATTACACTTTCATGGCTTCAGTTTCAGTATTGTATATGTCTTCCATTTTAGAAGCTATTTCTGAATCATTTAGTTATGAGAGTGGACTTGGAAAACACTTGACACTTTCTTTGTATGGGTATATACTCTATTAATAATTTTCCATAAGCATGTATTTAAAGACAATTTACAGTTTTCAGATCCCAAATTTATCATTGAATATCTGTGTGACAAATCTCAATTTATTTTACAAGCAATAATCTAATTTTAGCTTCTCTAATTAGTTAATAAATATACAACTCAAGAATATGAAACCTGTCCTTGTACAAACTTAACGTTATTTTACTGTTGCTACCTTCTCCTAGCTCAGGTCTTGGCAGAACCAACCACCCAGTTGTCAGAGTGAAATGAATATATAAAACTCCTTTCAATATTTCTGTTTAGTCTGGGCATTTAGCAGCACCCCCCCCCCAAAATCCATACAGAAGTAGCTGTTCAGCATTTCTTCTTTTTCTCTATGACTGTACAGATTTATTCCATTTGTGAGTAACATTCTCATTTTATGTCTTTGCTGCTTAATATTACCGTAAAAAGTTATACACCCATTATGCTAGCTTGAGGTTCCTTCACTGGTGTAAGCCTTTACTATCTGGAGTGTCTTATTCTCCTTTGTTTCAACTAAAACTACTCCGATGCTCATTTTCATAGGTAGATATGTTCACAGGAGATTACCAGGCTAATGGCACAAGAGCCTTCACAAGCCTAGCCAAGAATACCTAGGATATGACAATATTATATCTTAACTCCCCAGATATGGGATAGGGTAGTAGGTCTTTGGGTGTTGGAGCCCTGACTCATTTTATAGCCTGCCTCTGTCCATAAGGGATATGGGCAGTAGACCAGGAGTAAATTTGCAGTCCCCCATCCATTTATCCAAATTCTTTTTGAAGAGAGTTAAGGATAAGTTTTGTTTTATGAAGATGAGAAGTTTATTCCATAGGCAAGGTAGCCTCTGGGATACAACTCTGTCTCTCCAGCAAGTTCTGTTGCACTCAGAAATCATGTCTAGAGCCATGGAACTCTTGCATAATTTTTCTTGCGAATATATAACATTTTCATCAGGGCTGGATCCGAGAATGCCTTGTAGGTCAGGAATAAGCCCCCCTCTCAATATACAATATAAGATGGAATAAAGGGATAAGGCCTTTAGTCGGTCTGTATAAGACATGTGTCTTATGGTTTGTATTTTTTAGTGAGAAACCTCTGGGGTCTCTCCAATTGATGTAAGTACCTGGTGAGGTACATGCAGAAGGGAGCACTGTACTCACTTATGGGCCTGATGAGGCCCAAGTACAATGGCACTATGACTTCCTTTGATCTGAATGCCATGCCTTTACATATAAATTGAGCCACAAGGAACCTTCCTCACTATTGTACCTACCTGGTTGTCAAAGTGTAGGTTACTGTGTATTTTGAATTTGGTTGCAAGTCCTACATACGTTCTTCTTCTTTTTTGCAATTTTCCTGACATTTCCCATGAAAACTATGAGTATTTGCTTTTCTTAATTTCTGTTTTTGTCATTTGCTTTATGCAAAAATGTGTTGTATATCTATGATGCCAGCCTTGATTTTTCTCTACTGCCCCCACACCTTCCCATTCAGCACAAAAGATAATATTTTACTACGACAGTTTTTCACATTGACACCACTAGCTTGACTAAATTAGTATAGTACTGTACAAATGGAATACAAAGTAGCATTTATTGTGAGCTATTTTACAAAGTGTTTTCTTTCTCAGAGAACCTAACACTTTTTAATTGCACTAAATTAATATGTTTTCACTCTCAGTCCACATCTGTGGGTACAAAGTCTTAGATGATCAGGACCTCTTAGCTCACCTTGTCTTATCTGAACCTCCTCTCTTATTACAATCTGTTCTCTACAATTTCCTTCAGTCTCAGCCCTTACACATGAATACCCGATACTCACCTTTTCTTTCCACTCCCTAACCTTACTTTTTTCAACTCCAATTCCTCTTCAAAACTTCTATTTTGCTCCATCTTTTACTAATCTAATCAAACATATATCTTCCAAGTCCTCATCTTACCATCTAATAGCCAGTGCTTATAAAGATCACCAAAACCGTGACTACTGATATGTGAAGTTTTGGCTAATAGTAAACATGCTGGGAGTGGCCACTGCTCTGCATACAATGAAGCTTTTTAACCCACCATAAATGTCCCAGGCTGTATCAGAAATGATGTAATACAACAAGATGCATTGATTCATTCATAATTTATGTAGCTATCCACATCTGCAAGTAATAATTCAGAGAACAACCGAAAAGGTTATTTGTGGTCAGAGTTATCAGAATTGCACAGATCCATACTCACTATTCTAGAATCATAAAGGCTACAAAAAACAGTTTCAGGGTCACAAACAACTTTCCTGTTCCAACAACACTGGAAAAACCTTTATGTTGAATGATAAAAACAGATGCTACAGGAGTTGCACATGTAATGAAAGGAGTCTGAGAAGCTTTCATTAGTAAAATAAAAATGATGACACCATCCAGACTTTAATCAATAAAACAATAACATATAGCTGAATAATACATTTTCAAGTGAAGCATTGCCTTGCACTAAACGTACACCTCTGCTGTATACATACGTCTTTCTTCCTTTCTTCTCTGTTTTACAGTTATCTCAATTACCCAGCCAATTTTCCAAATACAGGGTCTTAACAAGTATTTTACTATGACTGATGTGAAAGACAGCAGACATTTTTCCCAGATTTCTTCCTAGTATTAAACCATGTTAAATATGCAATTAGGTTCCCACTGTAAGTATATATAGACATCAGAAATTCTTATGTGATTAGTCAAAATTCTGAAAATGGCTTCCTGCAATGAGAAGCAATATTAATACATGCAAAGGAAACATCTTGAATGCTCCTTTACTACTTAGACACATACACAACAAATATCATCACCAGCAGAACAGTTCATTTACCTCATTCAAGTGGGCGTGACACTATGTACCATATCACTGCAAAGATGCTTCTAGAAAAGTTCATCAGCTATTTTTATGGCTTTATCTGAGGGGAAGTGTAAAGCAAAGAGCATGGGTGAGGCACTGGAAAAGCAAGCTCTGGAAAGTATGATTCAAATCCTGTGGAAGCAAGAAGGGTGAAGTATTGTCTCAAACTGAAAAGGCAAATGAAGAGAAATAATCTTTACCTATGTTACAGAAAATGCAGTACTACAATAGTACTTCATTTAGTTTTTTTACCAGTTGAATATACTTAATATATATGTGTATAAAGCAACATCATATATCAAAGTCTTTGGGCTCTGCTGGCATGGATTTATTCTATGCCTGCTCTAGTTTACTAAAAAAGGTGATGTCTATATAACCAAATCCTGTCTCCAGACATTTTCTCGAGTAAAAGAGGAGCAAAGTGTATTTTAATCTATCAGTTTTATAATGGCATGCAACAGCTTCAGAAAAAAAATGTAGTCTGGTATGCAGAACTTTATTATCGAGGTAAAAGAATGAGTTACATTTAAGTTACAAGTTGCAACATCCTTTTTCGTGTTACAAAAATTGTAAAGTAAAAGAAATAATAAAAATTCAGTCAAATCCCAGCAAGGTGTGAAGTATGCAGAACATTTATTGCCATTTCTCATACAAAATCCACACAGCAACCACATGTAGCAAATATAGAAATAAAAAACATGAAAAAGATCACCAAAGTTTACATACATTCAGTTCAAAACTTTTTTTGCTTCATCTTAATACATTTTGAATATGTGTGATACTTATAAGTTATGCACCCACCATAACTAGGAATCTGTGTTGTCCATTTTCATTCTTCCTCATTAATGGGTTCGGATCCGAACCTCTGCTCTGACTTGGCCACATACTATAGACTTCCGATCAAACTCTTGAGCTCCACTCTCTACCCACAATGCCTCACTCCATCCCAACTACCTCAGATTGAGTTTGCTGCTCTATCTCCCAATAATAGACAAGTAACAGAAATGCAAGATAGAAAAGATAGGGCTCAAACGTGGAACCGTAGGTTACAAACACAGTCCTAAAGGTCCTTCCAGAAAAGAAAGGATGGGGGATGGATGGGAGGGAAGTTGAGGAAGAAAGAAAATCGACAACACAGATGCCTAGTTATGATGAGTACATAAATTTTTCATTCTTCCTCACTAATGGGACATAGTCACTAGCTACATTCACCTTGGGTGGCCCTCATGGAAGGATATTCCGGAGTACTTCCAAAGCAAAGAAGACTCTATTTCTAGATATGATGTCCAGTTTATAATGTGAGACAAAGCTATGAGCCTTGGACCATGTGACTGCTGCACAAATGTCAACAATAGTAGTTCTTGACTAAAAAACCAATGATATAGCCATAGATCTAGCTGAATGAGCTCGGGGAGATTTTGGCAATGTCATACCTTTTTGAGAGTAAATCCATGAGATGCAGTCTGTAATCCACTTAGCTACGGTGACTTTGGACATTGGCTGGCATGGGCAACTTGGAGAGAAAGATACAAAAAGCTGGTCCAACATTCTAAATTGTTTTGTCTGTGGAGGTAAAAACATAACTGCCTGTGTATGTCAAAGAGGTGTAGCATGTACTTTCCTTTATTTGCAAAATTTGGAAAGAAAACCGGTGAGTCTATGGATTGGCTAATGTTATTTTCAGAGGCTACCTTAGGTAAAAAGGAAGGGTTAGCCCACAGAGAAACCCTATCTTTGTGGAAAATAATGTAAGGAGTTTTTGACGAAAGAGCCTGGAGTTCAAAAATTCTTTTAGTAGAAGTAATAGTTACCAAGAGAGCTGTCTTCCACAACAGGAGTTTTAGGTCAGATTTATCTGAAGGTTCAAAGGGTTTTTGTGTCAAACCTTTGAGTACTACTGTAAGATCCCAAGGAGGTGTGAGATCCTTTACTGGAGACCTTAACAGAAAAATGCCTTTCATAAAAGCTTTACATAATCTAGAGGAAGGTATGGAAAAAAATCTATTTCCTGTGTGAAAATTTGAAATTGCTGCCAACTGAAGTTTACTTGTAGAGAAACTAGCACTATTTTTAAAGAGAGTTATCAAACATTGAAGAATAGTTGAAACTGGAGCAGAAAAGGGATAAATGTCCTTATCTGATGCCCAAACAGAGAACCTTTTCCACTTGCTTCTATAAACCTTTTTGGCAGAATCCTTTTGAGAAGCCAAGATAATGTCAAAGACTGGGGAAGAAAGCCTGTACTGTCTAACTATTACAGGAAGTGGCGAAACCATGCGGTCAGTTTGAGGGCCTGAATGTTGGGGTGTTGAATCCCTGATGGGTGAGATAGGAGATCCTGAGTGGGATCTAGTATCCATGAAGGATAGAGAAAATGAGACCGTAGAAAGGGGGACCACACATTACAGAGGCCAGAAGAGGGCAATGAGGATTAGTGAGCACTTCAGTCTGCTTGCTTTCTGCAAAAATGTTTGAATCTGGGGAAAACGAGGATAAGCATAAAGGAGAACCGATGGCCATACATGAAGAAGAGCATGTCTTGGTGACTCTCCCTGAGGGGAGATCAGACAGAAGTACTTGCTACACTTGTTGTTGAGAGGAGTGTCAAATAGGTTGCAGCATGGTTGGGCCCAACACCTAAAAATCATATTCACTACTGACTAATTGAGAGATCACTTGTGTGGCATCAGAATGGATCTGCTCAGTTTGTCTGCAAGCATGTTGGTTCTCTCCGCGATGTGCATCGTAATAAGAAAGCAGTCTGATGAGATCACACATTCCCAAATCCTCATGGCCTCTCTGCAAAGGGTGTAAGATCAAGTTCTTCCTTGCTTGATGTACCACACTACAGACATGTTGTCAGTCTGAACTGCAACAGTCCCTTTGGGAATAGCATCTTGAAATGCCTGCAATGCTGGAAGGACTGTTCTCATCTCTAGAACACTGATATACAACTTGGTCTATTGGGGGGACCACATGCTTTGGACAGTTCTTCCCAAGCAATACCCTCCACCCCAGTTAAGAAGTGTCCGTGGTCACTGTGGCTATTGGATTTGGTAGTTCTACAGGCCTGCTGAGAAAAAAATAGTCCGACTGTATCCACCAGCAAATGTGTTGCTTGTAAATAGGGGTGAGCTTTATTTGAAAAGACAGGGGATGATACAGAATGGACCACTGTACAGTCGGAGTCCATTGGAGAACTTGCATAAAGAAGCATGTTGGAGGAAGTAGCATTATAGCAGCTACCATTTAGCCCACAGCTTGAAGTACTTGGGGAGATAAGTGAAAAAGAATAGCCTGAACCTTATTGAAGTAATGCAATGGATAGGCAAGGATGCTATTTGTGTAGATGTGTTTAACACTGTCCCAATGAAATGAATTCCAGGCTCTAAACTGGAACAAGTTTTGATTTTGTGAGATTTATCATAATGGTTAAGGTGTTGGAAATATGGAGCACATAGTCCCTGGCATGTTGAAGTTGATGCTTGGATGAGGTGGTTAGAAGCCAGTCATGTAAATATAGAAACACCTGGAATCCCTTCAGTCTCAAGTGAGCTGCAACTACTGCCATGCATTTGGTAAAAAACCTGGTGGCTGTGGTGAGTCCAAAGGGCAGAGCTCTGAATTGGTAATGACTGTCTCCCAGCTGAAAGTGGAGATGTCTCCTGGATTGTCTCGCAGCTGAAAGTGGAGATGTCTCCTGGACTGTCTGTCTATTTTGATAAGATTGTATGTGTCCTGACGATCCACACAGCACATCCAATCATCCTTATGTAGAAAGGGTAGAATGGACTGAACCGTGACCATTTGGAACTTTGCTTTCTTTACATACTGGGGTCTGAGATCTCCTGTTTTCTTTGGCAGTAAAAAGAAATGTGAATAAATTCCAAATTCTATTTGGTCTGGTGGGACCTTTTGGATGAATTTTCTCTAGCAGCTTTTGAATTTCTTGTGCTGCAGCCTTCCTCTGACTGGGCGGAATTTCAGGAGGTTTCTTCCTTTGATGATGAGGAAGAAGGAAAATGGAATGAAATACTCTTCAGATATTATACTTATCACCCATAAATCTTTTGTGATGTTTGTCCAGGTGTCTAGGTGCAAAGAGAATTGACCCCTGACTGCCTCCAGAGAAGGGCAACTGGGCAGCAATTCAGGAGCGCTGATAGGACCTATCCAAAAAAGAATCTCTAAAGCCCTGATTTTCCAGGCCTCCTCTGCCATTAAAAATTTCCCCTCTACCTCTCTAGGAATTTTCCCCATGCAAATCCTGGAATGGACCCCGAAATTTGTGGAACCACATTTTCTTGTCTCCTCTCAGATTCCTGGAGAAGGTCCACTGAGGGGTAGAAAACCTGATGCATAAGACAGATAGGGTCTTTCCATCTTTTTTGCTGCAGGTAAGTGTATCCTTTACTGATGGCCCAAACAAGGAAGTGCCATTGAATGGGGCATTAAAAAAAGACATCTTAAAAAGCTCCACAAAGTCACATAGCCGCATCCAGACACATCTCCTTATAGTGATGCCTGAACCGGATGTTTGTGGGGTGCCTTCAGCTGTGTGAGAGATTAACCTCATTGAAGCATTTGATATGGATAAAAAAGTGGGCAGTAGAGAGGATGTTCTCTTGAAATCCTCAGCAGACATGGACTCAGAATATCTGGGAGTCCTTTAGTCAAATCTCTCTGTTGTCTAGTAAAATGTGCCAGATAGCTAAGTGACCAAAGTGCAAAAGTAGCTGAGGCAAACACCTGCTTTCCAAATCTGTCTAATGCTCTAGACTCTATTGGGCAGATGGAGAATAGAGCTCTGGTCTGCTAGCTCTTTCTTAGTGGCTGCCACCACCACCATCACATCAGCTGGGACTCCTTTGCTCCAGTGGAGTTTATCTGCAGGTGGTGCCAAAGATTTTCAGGGCACTTGGTAATGGGCTCAACAGTATCTGGCTCATTCCATGCCCGATGGCAAACTAGGTCAATTAATTTGTTCACCAGTGGGTCCTAGATGTTATGAAGAGTAGATGTTATGGTCTTGATATTTTGAGTTTAGATGTTATGACCATTCGATGTTTTGATAGGTAACTATATATATATATATATATATATAGAGAGAGAGAGAGAGAGAGATAAATAGATAAATATAAATCTACATATGAGATTACTAGAAATTTCAAAAAGGAAAACTTTGTCTTACAAATTGAGAGTGGAACCTCCATTTAACCACAATGGCAGCAAATGAGATCTGAGGTCGTTGGGATGGAGTGGGGCAGTATGGGTAGAGGGTGGAGCTAGAGAGTTGGATCTGAAGTCTGTAGTATGCTGTAGAGTCAGATCCAAGGTTCAGATCTGAACTCAGTATTAAGGTAGAATGAAAAGGACATCGGAGATATGATTTTGCAGATAAAATATCTTAAAATTCACAGCATAATTAAAACAAAACAACAAAACCTGTGTGCTGCCTCAATATTGTTAGTGTAGAGTACAATGAACATCAACAGTTCACAGAAGCTCTCTGTGTTTAGCAAAACCAGCCTGCAGACTACTGCACTAAACACCTTCTCACCAAGTACAGAAAGAGACTTGGCAAGACAGAGTTCTATGGCAGTCAGCCCTATGGCTTTGCACTGCATGCCATAATATTCAGCATACCATTGTAGTATTGTGTACATTGTGAACTTGTAAGTAATGTAACATGCTCCTACAGCTGCTCCATGCAATTGTAGCAAAGATGGCCAAATACTTTCCACACAAAATATCATAATTAAGAAAAATATATGAAACTAGAGCATACCTGACAAAGTTTGGCAAGTGCTGGTCCAGTCTAAAATCAGCTTTCAAAACACATTGCTGGGAAGCATTCTGCTCAACCTCTTAGCACAGGAATTTTGGACAAAGCCAAAAATAATATGTGTGTGTGTGTGTGTGTGTGTGTGTGTGTGTGTGTGTGTGTGTGCATGCACGTGTGTGGTGGCACTGGCGTCATTAAAGGACCAAAATCAGGGACACATTTTATATATTGCTGTTAAATACTTAGAAAGTTGATAAAAATAACAGGTTTGCATTAACATGCATTTTCTGAATGAGATGAAGTCTGAGATGGAAATGTCTGTCATTATTTAGTAATGTCAAATCTGAATGATTTGCCAGAAAACCACTAAGAGGAGCAGACCAAAAAATGAGGTAAATGTCTGACTGAGGATGGTGAGTTACTGCAGCAGTCAGAATGCACTGATTAATTATTCAGCTGGGTCCTTTCTGAGCCCTGTTTTAGAAATGTGCTGCTATGCCCTGGATCCTGACCATTGCCTGTAATATTTTAACAATGTAATGTAATGTAATGTTACAGTTCAGCATCAGTTAAATGAAGCATGTTTTTCTTTGACAGAGGCACAGTGGTGTACTTTGTATGAAAATATTTTGGAAATAAATTACATTTGAGAGAAACCAGTGGGGATGTATGCATACAGCTACATTACATCAACTAACAATCTTTTTGGCCCAAATCACTCATCTTTCATAGCTCTTGGTCACAGCTGGCAATGTTACAATGCTTAAGATCCTCAATGATACAACTGGAGATCTAGGTTTGAATTCCACCTGTCTTCATTATGCATTGTTTGACCTTCTGTAGATAAAGTAGTGTCCTTGAAGGCACCATGGGGGGTTCTGCTGTCAACAAGTATTTCTGCTCACTAAAATTACTGCAGTTAATGGCAGTTTTAAAAGTAATGCCTCTTGTCCCCAGTCAAGCTCAAGCATACATACACGCACGCACACACACACACAAATAAATATATATATACACAAATACACATATACACACATTCTGTTACCTAGGCATGTAGCAGTTTTTCAATGTCTGTCTTGCAATAATACCTCAAAACGGAGTATCACTGAAGACGGTCAAGAATGCATCTATGATATCTAGAGAGCATACCTTATGAAATAGTTCTGGGCTTGGATAAACAATTACAAGCTGTAGCACGAATAGCTATGCCTTGGAATCTTGTCATGCTGTTGGGGCTGTGAAATCAGTAGCCATGTTTACAAGCCTTTCAGACATCAGATTCTAGTGAATTATCTTCCAGCTCTATTATGAGTTCTTCCTGCCTTCAGATTCAGAATCAGTGCCTAGTAACCACTAATTCCTAATATTTTATAACCTTTGGATAACAATTCTGTAATCTTATCAGCCTCATGTTCTACAGTTGCATGCATTGGCTTCTTTGGGGTGCCTATCTGACAAAGTACTCATGTAAAACTGATCAAACAGCAACACATGAGTGTAATATTATCTTCTGCACTTATCCAATATGTATTACATACTGTATAACATGTGACTCCCCCCAACACAAACACACACATACACACACACACACAGCCAACTAACTAAACTGCTGGTGTTCCTTTTCCAAGATTCTTGCAGTACTGTAACATACATTCTACCTGGACCGAATGACCAAATTTCAGTGGAGATACCACACAATCTTATCCATAGGAGGGAAGCACAGTTGCTAACCCAAGATGCACAGTGCTGCCCAGTACCACATCACCTGAGACAGATCTTTCATCAGGAATGTTTCCAAAATCTGTGTTACATATACAGTGGTCATCCAGGTTTGAACTAGCCTTTCAATGTTTTCTGAATTATTTCCATTAAAAAAGTACAGTTGTATAAGAACTTACAGTAACAGTAGATACTCAAACTGATCATTGTTGCAGTAATGCTGACAGATGGGATGCATCTTGCCAAGGATACTATACATCCAGCCAGTACCTTACGCATTCCTTCTTCACACACCATGTGTTTGACCTTAGACCTACACACAAGGACTGCATGCTGATGCTTAATGGACATATGAGTGCAAATATCCTCAGAGTTCTCTTGAACAAAGTAGACACTGAGGCTAGCTAGAAACAGGATAGACTCAGGTAAAATAAAATATTGAAGGGGGAGATATATAAACTGAAATTCCACCTTAGCCTAAACAGAAAAAAAATAACAGAAAAGAGGGATGGAGAGTAGGTGCATATACTACAACAGTAATCTTTTCAAACTGTTATGGTAAGTTCTTATACAACTATACTATGCTCATTATTAGATCACTGTTCTAGTAATGCTGACAGATGGAATAATTACCAAAAGCTTTTGGAAAGTCTGGAAGGGGGTAACAGAAACAGTATTGGAGTCCATTAACTACTGAAGTATGGTTCTTGGGGAAAAAAAAAAAAAAAAAAAACAGTTCTGGCTCAAGACAATGCATCAGTTTTGTAATGCTTCAAAAAGGTGTGAAGGGAAGACCAGGCAGCTGCCTGTAACATGGATCTGTAGTCTGGCCCTTTGAAGAAAGCCCCTGAAGAAGCTAGAGATCTCATAGAGACACCTTTTAGACATTCTTGTTACTGAAAGAGTAGCAGAAAGAAATGGCAAGAGAAATCCATCTAGAAATGGTCTGTCTGGATACTGGAAGAACTTGCTTTTTCCCTCAAAGGAAATTAAAAAAATATTGGATTTTCTAATCTCTTTGGTCTTGTCAAGGTAAAATCTTAATAGCCTGTGTACATCCAACAGCTGAGAAGATTTTTTTCTTCCTTATTTTCAGGGTTAGGGAAAAAATGCAAGATGAATGGATTGATTCAAAGACATCCCAGTAGTTGCCTTAGGTATGAAGGGTGGATTAGTTCTAAGGGAAACCTCGTACTTATGGAAAGCTAGAAAAGCTGGAATACACATAATGGCTTTTAACTTTGAGATGCTTTTAGCATAGGTTAAAGCTACAAGAACTGTCTTCCATGTACAATATTTTATGGAAGCTGCATAAGCAGGGTTAAAAGTTGGTGAAGTGAGTTATTCGAGAACATAATTCAAGTCCCAGGGAGATGAATAGAGTTCTAAAGGAGTCTGATTTGGAGTGCACCCTTTAAGAAATACCTGACCTCAAAGCATGAAGAAAGAAGTGGATCTAAAGGTGGATAACCTTAAATTGCTGAAAATATGCCATACCAGAAGTATATACTATGCCAGAATTGAGCAGTTCCTACAAATATTTGACAAGAAAATAAATTCTAACTTGCTAGGAGATTCAATCATCTTTTATGGCACCAAACAGAAAATATTTTCCATTTTTAAATATACATTTTTCCCACTACAATTTTTCTAGCCTCCTTTATTTCTTGCAACAAATCATCTGAATAAAGGTGCCTAAAAGGAATTATATGCCTATCATCCATACTGCGAGACTCTCAGCAATCAGGTCTGGGTGAATCAGAGAGCCCTGCTGCTGTGAGCAAGTCTATTCTGTGTGATAATGTATGGTGAATGCCTTTGGCTAATTGGAAGAGAAGGGAGAATCAGTGTTGCCTGGGCCAAAAAGGGGTCACCAGCAATATTTTAGGATTGTCCTTCTGAATATTCATGAGGGCTTTTTGAATAACAGGATGGACGGTGAATCCATGCAGACATTTTTCTTGCTAAGGAAAGTAGAAGGCATCCATCCTTCAAGCTTCTTTGCAAGGAGTCCTAGAGCAAAACATTCTGAGCTGATGTTTCAGATTGCAGGCGAACAGATCCAGCTCTAGGATACTCAACTAGTGGACAATCTGAAGGAAGGCTTCTCTCTGTTCAACATCCAGTCATGAAGGTCTGCCCTTGATATTTTCAGGTAATCTGCCAAGCTATTCTATTCTGATTGAATGTAGACAACTTGGAGGAAGAGATATTGAAGAACTGCAAAGGTGTTTGTGCTCCCCTGTTTATTGATTAACCACATAACAGTGGTTTTGTCTATCAGAACATCAAGAGTCCAAAGATGGCAAAGATATTGGAGGACAAGGGTGAGTGCTCTCCTTTCTTTCATGCTTATATGCTCTCTTCTGTTTTTTTTTTCCCGGAGCCCTTGTACTTTGAAACTTTTTGAACAAGCTCTCCTCCCAGGCCCTGTCTGATGCATCCACAGAGATATTTTGTAGATGAGGAGGAATAAAAAAGGAACTCTTGGGATTATACTTATCCGGAGGATCAAGCAAAACCAGTTCTTTCTTAAAAATGCAAAAGAGGAATTAGGAATGACATTGGGTGACAGTGCTATGTCCAGATAGATTTAGTTATTACTGAATTTTCCTCATGTGCAGTCTGGAAAATGGAATCATTTGTAAGCGGGATGCCATGTATTCCATGGATCTCAGAAACTCCCTTGCAGAGGTCAAAGAAAGGTTTGTCATGGATAGGAACTAACCTGTTAAGAACTGAATTTTTTTCTAAAAGAAAAAAGGTCATCATTAAGGAAGTGTTGAGATGGCAATCCAGAAACAACAGAAAATGAGAGGTAAGAATATTGGACTTTTTGTTCAGAGTGAAGCCTAGGTTCTTGAAAAGATTATCAGTGAATAGAAGTGTTCTGAATCAGAAAGTCACTCAGATAAGGATGGTGATACCTTGGAATTTGCAGTAAACTATGATAGGGCTATACACTTTGTGAGCACCCCAGAAGAAGTGGAAAGTCCAAAAGGCTACACAGTAAACTGGAAGTATAATCTCAAAGCACAGAATCTTAAAAAAATATTGTGTAATGAATGAATGGGAATATGTAGGCACACTATGTGAACACTCTTGAAGCAGAGGAAAGCCCATAACGTAAAGCAGTAAATTAAGTGTAATCCAAAAGCACAGAATCCTAAAACTTCCTCCTATGGATGAATGGGAATATGCGGGTAAGAATCCTTGAGATCCAAAGTAACCAGAAAAGCTTTTGGAAAAAAATCAAAGGGAAAAGAAAGATTTTGAAATGTTCAGAAAGATGCTCAGGGTATACAGATCCAGAATCAATCTCCAAGTACCATATTTTCTTGGGACGAAGAAAAACCCAGAATAAAACCCTTTTCCTTTTTGATGGGGAGAGACAGGTTCAATTACTCCCAGGTATATCAGAACCCAGATGCTGCTGGTTAGGAGGCAAATGACTGGTAAGGTGATGTGACAAAAGGCTGATATATATATATAGATAGATAGATAGATAGATAGATAGATAGATAGATAGATAGATAGATAGATAGATAGGCCTTCAACAGGATTGAGAGAACAGGCCCAGAGGTTGGATGGACTGTCAAGAGCCTGACAGAGGCATCCAACTTCAACCTCGATAAAGAAGTGGATGTAGTAATATCTTCTTTCTGCTTTATGGTTTTCTTTCTTGACTGTGGAGGTTATTTGGAAGGTTGGAACATCTGATGAAATAGCTTTTCATGCTACAGCTTGTAGCTGTTTATTCTCTAAATAGATTTTTAAAAGGAAAAAAAGATGGCTTCTGAGGATTTTTAGAACAAATGTTTGACAAATAGTGCAGTCCTTGAAAGTATTACTTGGTGTTAGGCATAAAAGACACCGTTATGCCTATCCTTATATGGAATTTATCTACCACAGAAGGTTTTGACTTTTATAGATTACATGAACAAATTCAGAAATACATGAACAAATTCAGAAAGTGGAAATATCAAACACTGTAAAAAAGTCCCTCATGAAGCCAAATGGATCCTTTCAGATGGCTGACAGACTGAGGAAGAGTAGTAGTAATATTTCCCTTACTGGTGCTGTACATCTATTAAATACCAGCATGTAGTCCTCAAGCCTAGGTCTAAGGTCAGATGTACAGTGTGCAACGAAGGAGCACCTAGGCTTTGGCGCAGTGGTTGGACATATGGTATCCTTGTTAGCATATGTCCCATCTGTCAGCATTATTGTAAGAGTGATCTGATGGTAAACATTCTTTTTAAATGTCCTCCATTTCATGCATTTTAAAAGACTGTCACTGCATGCAACACGAGATGGTCTTCAAGTGCATTTACTGGCTTTAAATTCTAGGTTTACTCTTTGGTTGCATTATGATAGTGCTGTGGAGAAGGAAAAAATATTTTATTCCAAAAATGACTCCACTTAAATACACTGACTGTAGAATATGCTTAATTTCTGGCATACATTTTCTGATCTATGTGAATAATATCACTCCAGTAAACTTTGTTATTCTACAAAAACATACTGTTTACAATACAGAAAGCGGCACTCTGTGTAGTACACTTTCATATAAACTTTTATCCTGAACATCTTCCCAAATTTTGCAGATCCCACAACACAAATATATATACATGGTTCCTCATTGCTTGATCTGGAACAGCAAGGACTTAACTAAACCCAAAATGCACTAAAAACATGAATGTTTGTATTTCTTTTTGCCAAAAGGCACTTTCCAAAAACAGCCACATTCTCTTTCAAGTATAGGGGATGGTTGTGGTTCACTGGGTGTTCAGTGTATAATTAATTACCAGTGATATGTTACCATGCAACAGCAAGCAACTTAGCAGAGAAGTACAGAAGTTTGACAAGGTTACAAAGCTTGAATGAAACAGGTAAGTGACATTACCCTAATTATTATCAGTTATTCTTACCATGTGTGGTATTACCAAATACTATAAAGAACAAATCAACGGAGACAAAAAATTGTGGTATTTATATGCAAAAAATGTCTGTAGTATGTTGTAAAAGAGTTCTGTCTACAATCACAAGACAGTGTAACAAGCAGATTAATGAAGAAAGCACAACAACAACATTTACAGTTCTGATGGCCCTCCACCTCTGGGACAGTAACTAAGGAGCCTCAATCCTCACCACTGGCACCAGTGGGGAATGCTCACTGGGAGGATAATGGCTACACACACAGCATCTCCACATGCTACTTTCTGCATCAAGCACAATCAAGTACAATTTCCCTTAAGAGCACATGGGGAACGCAGTCAGTCTGGGGCTGGTTTCTCCCTCTTTCTCCAGATCCCCAATAAGAACTCCCCATTGGCACTGCTACAGAGTTAAGATCTCAACTGAGTGTCCAAGCCAAGGCCTCCAGCACCCTCTCTGTCCAACCACTGCTTCATGTCCCTGCCCAAGTTGCTGAAACACACACACACACACACACACACACACACACACACACACACACACACACACACACACACACACACACACACACACACACACCTGGGAAAGGCTGGCACAGGCTATTTCCCCTTCTGACCAGACTATAAGGTAGTTATGACTGCCACCAGACACTCCTGCCAGCTACAGTAAGGCTCTTCCAAGGGTACCAAATATACTGAGTGAAATTAATATTAATACAAATGGTAGTTTGACTAAGAGCAAGGCTATTAGGAGTGGCCCACACAGTGTCACCAAATAAATAGGCAAGTATTCTCACACCTTAAATACCTCTACAAAGATCAGTCACAGTGAAAGGTTTAAATATATTTAATAATAAATAATAAAAGAACTAGACAATATTAAGTATATATTTATAGTGACATCAGAGTTCAAATCACAGAAAATATTTAAAATAACACTGAAGGCAAAGTGTAGACAAATAAAGAAAAACAAAATCTAAACTAAGCTTCACTATATTCCTCACTGAATCTAAGAGAATCACTATTCCCTAACTTACTTAAAGCAAGGCAGATGATGTGGTGAATGGTCCTTCTTGTTGTTAGGCCCAAGACAGAATACAAAATGCTCAGTCTCACTAAGAGACTTCTCAAAATAATATGTAAACTACTACTTCTGGGATAGCTTGCAGAATGACTTCACTTCTGGTTATCTGACTTCTAGTTCCCATGCAAACCCCTATTGCTGGAAGCTGGCAGGATTTAGCAACTAGCTGTAAAAATATACACACAGGGTCTTTTGCTCAGATCTGTGGCAGGTGCTGGAACTCATAAAACCATTTCATACATCCACACTTCCAGAGTAGTAATTAGTTCACCCCAAATAAAATACAGACAGCTTCCTAGTACAGACTGTGTCTCTGGCTGCATTGAAACCTGCGAGACAGCATCTTTATGGCCTAGCTAGTAAAGTGATTTAATTTCAGATATATTTCAAAGTTTGCTGGGCTGAGGTTAACATTCCAGTTTCCTCTGTTAAAACATATATATTGAAACAGTTACAAAAGTGCATGTACATTTTGCTCTTTCCAGTAGGGCACACTGTGGATACATTTCAGACACAAGCACTTTACAAATAGCTTTCCAACACAAACATCTGTACAAATCAGTTTGATATACACATGACATACACTTCTAATATATTTGTAACACAAGCACCTTGTATTCTTGAATATTTTTGATATTCACAAATGACAATTAAATATTTTTGATATTCACAAATGACATAATTATTTACAAAATTTCAGCTAGCTGTGCTGGCAGTACCTGTTTTCATCACACCTCACCCCCCCCCCCCCTTCAAAGACTCTAGTTAGTTTTTCAAGTGCCCCTTGAGAAATGTTGCTTGAGAGGATTAAGCCTGTCTCGGAATAAATTTTGAGATACCATGTCTTGAGATCCCGGCCATCTTGGAACTGAGAACCCCACTGCAGTGCTGCACTGTCATATCATATGCCTGCAACCCTATGCTCCACCATAGTAACTGGATTTTGTTGGCTAGTTCCCTGTAGTCATAGATCCTCCTCAGACTCCTCCTGCCTTCTACTGCAAATACTTACCACCAGGGCCTCCCTATCATGGTAAGGTTTCATGGTGTTAACATGGTACAATTTGTGCCCCTGTCTCCCACCTAGCAGTTCTACCATGTAATTAACAGCACTAACCTTCCTTACCATTTTGAAGGTTCCCTCCCAAGCTGCCTCCAGCTTATTGCATCTGACAGAAATGAGAACAATAATCTGCTGCCTCTCAGCATACTCTCTGGCTTGAGCATTCCTGTCATACCAGACCATTTACTGTTGTTGGGCTCATGCCAGGTTCTCCTGGGCCAAATCCATGAGCTCCCTAAGCCTTGTCCTGAGGTTTAGGACATACGCCACAACAGACTCTTTGTGGGATTCACACTCATACTCCCACTCATCATGAATCAAATCCAGAAGTACCCTCACCTGATGCCCATACAGCAACTAAAAGGGTGAAAAACCTGTGGATTCCCGGGGTACCTCTCTGTATGCAAACAACAGACAGGGCAAATATTTGTCCAACTCTCTCTTAAACTGGCCTGCAAATGCTTGTCGCATGGACTTTAGTGTAGAGTTTAACCTCTCCTTAAGGCCATTAGTCTGGGGATGGCAGGGGGTGGTCTTTAGGTGCTTTATCCCACAGTGTTTCCACAGACAAGCCAGCAGGTCTGACATGAAACTGACACCTCTGTCACAGTATTTATCTTGGGAAACCTACCCTGCTTAAAATCTCTAACAAAGCATTTGACACCTTTTCTGCCCCAATGGAGGACAGACCCACTGCTTCAGGGTATCTGGTAGCATAATCTACTACCACTAGGATATACATCTTTGCTGTGGAACTTGAGGTACTCAGAAGCCCCACAATATCCATAGCTACCCTCTGAAATGGCTCCTGAATCACAGGCAAAGGCACAAAAGGAGCTTTGACCTTGTCTCCTGTCTTGCCTACTTTTTGGTACTGCTCACAGGTCCTGCAGTACCATGTAACATCCCTTGGAATCCCAGGCCAATAAAAGTTCTGCATAATATGTCTCTTGGTATGCTTTATGCCCATATGACCTGCAAAGGGAATGTCATAGGGTATGGCTAGAAGTGCCAGATGGTAGGCTCTGGGTGCTACCAACTGCTGTATTCTCTCACCTTCTATACCCTCCTCAGGGTTCCATTCTCTATATAGTAACTCTTTGTTCCAGTATAAGGAATCCCCTTTTCCTTGAGAATCAGGTGTCTCCCTAGCTACCTCCCTTAAGCCTTGTAATGTAGGGTCTGACAGCTGAGCCTGTTTCAGCTCTCTCTTTGTAACCCTTCCCAGCTCATCAAAGCAGCTGTGGCTCACCTTCGGTCTCACTGCCACAGGATAGCTCCCACCCTGAAGTAGCCACCTCACCAGTCCTGGCTTTAAGTGTGTGGTCTGTCCCCCCCCCCCGGCTACCAGGCCACAAGCCTGTCTCCAAGCCTGACTACATGTAACTGCATGCACACAAGGTACAGCATTAGCAAAATCATTCCCTATCAGGTCTTCAAGGATATCATCAACCTCACCTACTTGCTTGCTTCTATTTCTACCCTCCCAGTCAAGGCGATCTCTAGCCAAAGGTATTTGGAATGGAGTCCCTCCTAAAGCTCTGACTGGAGCAGATTGTCCAAGCAAGTAGTGCTTCTCTTTAACCACTGCAGGCTTCAAAATGTTAGGTCAGAAGCTGTCTCTCTCTTAGCAGTGACCTATTTCCCATCTACTAAGATAGAATTGACCTCTTGTGGAAGTTTGGTAACCTTGTTGTCACCAGACAACTTACCACTGGCATTCTGTTATTCCCACTTGCTGGCATCCCTACCATTTGTTCCCCATTTTGCCTCCATAGACATCTATATGATACATGGCCCCACTGGTTACATTTAAAACATTTACCATTGATCCTGGCCATGTACCTGAACTAGTGGCTTCCCCTGTTGCTATTGTTGGGATGGCTTAGGCCATCCATCATGGGTTCCTTTACATCCATGTGCAGCATTGGGTATCCCTTTCCTGTGCAGTGATGCCCTACCTGCTAAGTAGAGATCCCCTTTTTTCCCAGCTCATTGACAGTGCTGCATTCCCTATCTGCCAACCAGATTATTATGTCCTCAGGCAAAGTGCTAAGGGCTTGTTCCCTCACCAAAACGTCTGCCAGCCCTTCAAAACTGGTGACCTGACACATACTCACCCACCTATGAAAATAAGTGCTTAGTTCAGCAGTATAATCACACACACACTTTCATCTGCCTTGAGCGTCTATGCTCAAAAAACTTTTTTCTATAAGCTTCAGGTGTTAACTTAAGACACTCTAATAAACTTTTATTTTTATTTTGTTATAGCCTTAATCAATATTAACTTAGAAACAGCAATTACAGCTTTATCATGAAGTAAGGGGTCAGGAACTGTACCCAGAACCCTTGGTCAACATTATACTGTTTACATACTCTTTCAAATATTTGAATACAACTATCACAATTAACACCCTTTGTAAATGGTGGAAGAAATTTACCAACCTTTATTGCTTCCAGGATTCGGTTATTCCCCTCCCCATTACCTCCATGATCCTGGAGAAGAGTCAGCATCTCCCTTTCATGTTGCCTCTGCCTCTCATTTTTTCAGCTTGCAAATGCTGCAGTCTCTCTGCTGATTCTGCTTTGACCTCCAAACTCCGCAGTCTTTCTGCTGATTCAAATTCCAAATGTTTGTTTCCAGTTCAAGTCTCTAACTCCAGATGGATTTTTAAGTCCTCTGAGAAAAAGTTTAACTGTCCTATTTCTGAGAGTTCTACATCCCCAAAGCCAATCTGGGTGTCTTCTGGTTGCTGGTCTGTGATGCAGCTGTGATTAAGGCTGCAATCCCCTTTAGTCAGATTGGCGTGCACCAGTCCTCTGGCTTGGCACATCTCAGCTTGCCATAATCCCCTGCTTTCATCCTTGGCTGCTTTCCCTGACTAACTAACCTGACACAAGTAAAAAAGTAAATAAACTATTGTGATATGAAACTCTGAATGTTCACCATGTAGCTGCTTGAGAGTGCAAACACCTTCTTTAGTGACAACTGCTTACAGGCTACAGAAGTTCAATATCCATACCCCTGTTCATCAATATGTGATGTGGTGATCCCACCACTGCCATCAATATGTGATTACCCTCCATCTCTGGGCCAGTAACCAAGGAGTCTCAATCCTCACCAGTGGGGGACATTCACTGGGAGGATAACAGGTCCACACACAGTATCTCCAGATGTGGCTGACTGCATCAATCACAATCAAGCACAATTTCCCTTAAGAGCACACAGGCAGCACAGTCAGTCTGGGGCTGGTTTCTCCTTCTTTCTCCAGATCCCCAATAAGAACTCACCACTGGCACAGATATAGAGTTGAGATCTTAGCTGAGTGTCCAAGCCAAGACCTCCAGCACACTCTCTGTCCAACCAGTGCTTTGTGTCCCTGCCCAAGTAGCTAACACACACACACTGAAATTTGTTGTATGCCCACACACACACACACACACACACACACACACACACACACACACACACACACACACACACACACCTGGGAAAGACTGGCAAAGGTTTACTAGCTATGCCCTCTTCTGCCCAGCCTAAGAGTTAGTTATGACTGCCACCAGACCCTTCTGCCAGCTACCTTAAGGCTCTGACAAGGGTACCCAATATACTGAGTGAAATTAATATTAATACAAATGGTAGTTTGACCAACAGCAAGGCTATTTGGAGTGGCATACACAGTGTCACCAAATAAATCTGCAAATACTCTCAAAACTTAAATATCTATACAAAGATCAGCCACAATGAAAGGTTTAAATACATTTAATAATAAATAATAAAAAAAACAAAACAATACTGAGTATTTATTCAGTGATATCAGAGTTCAAATCGCAAAACATATTTAAAATAAGACTGAAGGACAGACTCAGACAAATAAAGAAAAACAATATATAAACTAAGCTTTACTATATTCCTGACTGAATCTAAGAGAATCACTATTCCCTACTTACTTAATAGAGCAAGGCAAATGATGTGGTGAATCGTCCTTCTTACTGTCAGGCCCAAGACAGAATACAGAATGCTCAGTCTCACTAAGAGACTTTGTAAAATAATATCTAATATATTACTTCTGGGATAGCTTGCAGAATGACATCACTTCTGGTCATCTGACTTCTAGTTCCCATGAAAATCTCCATTGCTGGAAGCTGGTAGGATTTAGCACCTACCTGTGAAAATACACACACAAGGGCTTTTCCTCAAATCTGTGGCAGGTGCTGGAACTCATAAAACAATGTCATACCTCCACGCTTCCAGAGTACTAATTAGTTCATCCCAAAGACAATACAGAAGGCTTCCTAGTGTAGACTTTGCATCTCTGGCTGCACTGAAATCTGTGAGATAGCATGTTTATGGCCTAGCCAGTAAAGTGATTTAATTTCAGATATATTTTAAAGTTTGCTGGACTGAGGTTAACCTTCCAATCTTCTTTGTTAAAACATATACATTTAAACAGATACAACATTGCATGTACACTTCTGTTCTCTCCAGTAGGGCACACTGTGGATAAGTTGCAACCACAAGCACTTTACAAATACCATTTCAACATAAATATCTGTACAAATCAGTTCGATATACACATGACATACAGTTCTAAAACATTTGTAATGCAAGCATCTTTTATAAATCAATTTGATAGTCACAAATGACATATAATTATTGACAATATTCCAGCTTGCTGTGCTGGCAGTACCTCCTATTGTCACAACAGTCACAGCAGCATTCCATTGATCTCTTTTGACAGATAACAGTGTCTTGCATTTTTTATAAAATATACCAGTTCACAAAATTATCTTGTAATTTTCACTCATAAAACTATATTTTGAGTACCATCAATGTTAAACAGGTCCATATGACATAGATAAGTTGCTGATTTTAATTTGATGCTGTAAGATTAAAATCAACATACACTGTTTCACAGAAATATAACTGTTCATGCATTACTTACACATCTTCACATAATTAATTTGTATTTTCTGCAGCATAACTACTCTCCAGATTTGGGAAAAAAGTTTACAGAAGCACCTTTCTGATGCAAAAAAAGTGCTTAAAGTGTACAATACAGTTTCATGCTAAGGCTTTAATGATGGCCATTGTCAATTACCACAGAACAGTGACAAGAATCCAAATAATCTTTCAATGATGTTAAACATTCCATTGTCTCACAAAAAAGGAATGCGGCACCACTGTTTTAATTCTACATAATGTGTCAGACCTAAAGCACATACAAACCATACATTTTCAAAAAGGTGAAACATTACTCTTAGCCTGCTAGCAGACTATGCCACTAGCATTAAATCTTCAGTTTGTAAGCTGCCTTGTGAAGGGCCAGAATTGAAGAGCTGGTATCAAGTTCTGTAGTAAAGGTAGGATATGGGGAACCGGTGTTGCAGTAATGTTCACTGGTATGGGTCAAGGGCTTGCTCTGGGCAATCAAAAATTCAACTTGAGATTTGGGCAGCAGGCTATGGCTATGGGTAAGTATATACAAAATGTGTGAAACTGCACACACAGTCTGTCATTTTATGCACCAGTATACCTGCAGCTATGATGCAAATAAACACTGCTGAGACACGCAGGATGATGTTGGTCACTGGTCCCTTCTCCAGCAAAATATGTAAACACAAATGCTATAGGGCAATTCCTGTGGACAGTGGTTCACCCAACAATGGGAAACATTAAGGGCAGCAGATTAGACTGGGGTGTGTGTAGTATAGGTGCTTATGACAGAAATTTACCTGATACACAGATGTTGGTAGAATCAGCAGAAAAAAGGGAAATAGCTTAACTTGAAAAAGGTTATCTACCAGAAGAAGCACAGATTGTAACTGTTAGGACAGACAGCAACAACCAAATTTCTGCAAAATGCTCCAGCCTCTGTAAGAGTTTGAGAAATAAATTTATTTTAAAGCATTTGTGGAGTATTTTTTTTAAATCCTTCAAAAGTCTTTACAAAATTATCAGACGCCTCCTCCATACAAGTACATATTTCTTGTTCATATATTATCTGTCTGTACACACACGAACAATCTAATTTCTGTGCTGAAATCCATATGTATACCTTACTTAACTACCGTCTATATGCTTAATATTTATGCTTATCTAACATCTGACTTTGGCTCAGGTTGTGGCTGAAAATGGTCCCTCGATCATTTCACTTACCAGGTTATCAAGTAAAAAATAAATAATTAAATAAATTAATAAAATAAAACATACCCCAAGTACGATATAAAAAATAAGCTGAGTGATCTAAAAGGGCTGCCTAATTTGACATTCTTTAAGAATGCAACTGTCATGACTTGCAGACTGTGAATTTAATTGTAGCAATGTTGATAAGAAAAATAGGGTATTTCATTTAAATAGGGGCAGGGTCAGTGGAATACTGCATCCTCATACTCATAGAAGACATTAGAATGACTTACCAAAAGAATGCATCGGTCAGCAAAGCAGAATCTCACTCCTTGATGAAAGGCATCCAAGAAAAAGGAGAAAAACTGTGCAAAAGCACAACAAACTATTACTTCAAATAAAAAAAAAATCTTCAAGGTTGACATCACACAGAACTCCTTAAATAAACAATTCATTAGAAAACTGGTCACAAAAAGCTTGTCAAGGAACACCCTGGAAAAAATCATGTAAGAAAAACATTTTAGTGATCAAGGAGGCATAAAATGACTGTAAATTTTACTCCAGTACAATATGAAAAGATGTGTATGGAATTACTTATAGTTAGAAATGCACTCCAGGTGATCCAATAGAAAAAATAAGTGCAAGTATTCTGTGCTACAGAAAATATGTGCAAAAAGGAATGCATTGTATTTTAAACAGTTTCAGCAACTGCAGCCAAAATGTATAAGGAGTACATCTTTTTTATGGGCCACCAATGTTTATGAAAGTTTTAATGATCCCAACACTCAACCAATAGTTCCTCTAAAAAAATATTTTATTTATTTAACATTTGTTTATCGGGAAGCTTTCTTACCCCAGTTTTGCTAATATTGTGATGTTAAGCTGGAAGAAAGCGTTTGTCCTGAACTCTGCATATGCCACATAATCGTTGAACTACTCAAGATTTTTGGATGATGTGTTCTTTGTACAGAAGGGTGACCCTACTGGAATAGTACCATTTATGAGTTACCTAGAAGGTACTACAACATTTCTTAGGTTTACATATAATTACAACAAGGATGACACACATTTCCTGGATATTCATCTCAGAATACAAAACAGAACACTGGCATCTAGTATTTATAGAAAAGAAACATTCCAATTGTTTCCTCCATTTTGACAGTGGGCATCCAGGCTACTGTAAGAGGAACCTAGTGAAAGGGCAATTAATTCGAGCGGCTAGGATGCACTCAAATGAGAAACTGTTTAAGGAAGAGTTGGGAAAAATGACATCTATGTTTTTGGACAGGGGGTACCCGTTGGACATGCTAACTAACCTTAGGAAGGAAGTAGAGGACAATAGGGGAAACAAATTCCCTTCTATATTGGGCAAACCAGAACGTCTAGGTAAAATAGGTCAGAATAACACAACTGATACAGATTCATTTAAAAATAGCATGGTTATAAAGTATAATGAAATTAACCACAAAATAAAAAAAAGTTATTTCACAGAATTGGCCAATTTTTGTGAATGGATGATGAGTTGTTTCAGCATGTAGGGAGTGCATGTCTTTATTCACAAGGTGAACAAGAACGTGACGGAAATATTAGAAAAGGGCACAGAGATTTATAAAAAAGGGACCACCAAATGTCAATTATTGTCGATATGGGAGATGTTATTTTGAACAGCAGTTTTTGTACGAAAATTACCTTTAGGAAAGGGAACTGCAACACTGTTGGCTTTTTTACTTGGCCCTCTGTAATGTTTGCCACTCATTTTATGTAGGGAAAACAGAAAATTGTCAGAAAGAATTTATGAACACCTGTATGATATAAAGAGAGGCACTCACAAGAATGAGCTACACAGACATTTTTGGCATCTTAGAAATATTCCGGTGAATGCCAGGGCTAGAGCCTGTGAAAATATGATACAATACAAGGAACTCCTCTGGCAGCTTAGGTTGGATGCTATGCAAAACCCAGGTCTTAACAATCACATTTCTATTAACGCTGTGTTAAAAATGAGAGCAGCTAAGTTGTGAATGGTTTTTGTTGGTCTGATGGATTATTCATACATTTGTATTTTTATTTTCACACATTTGCATTTTTATTTTTTGTATATACTTACATTTACATGTGAGTTTTTATGTACTATACACACTACTTGGGTTATGTGTTTCTGAACAAGCAACAATGTTTTTATGTATGTTTTCAGGAAGAAATGCATTAGCTATCATGTTGATGAAAGGGTAAAAAAGTGACTCATTAATTGTTTTACCAGTTAATTGGATAATGGATTTATTGAAGGAGTATAAGAAGGTGGTGTTTCTACAGTTTTGTTAGTTCTGAAGAAGTCCTGGAGTTGGTCGAAAATGCTTAACCTGGATTTTAATAAATTAATTGTATATTACCTCTTGCCTGAATACTGTGAAGTCACTTGGTTTGTTTGTGTCTTTCGGCTTTTCCCGGTTAGGGGTCGCCACAGCGGAACTCCGGTCCGCTAATGATTGGCAGTAGATTTTTACGTACTGGCTTGACGGGCCTAACGCACAACCTTCAACAAAGGAACGCCCATTCATGCATGTCGCTACACAGAAGACGCTCTAACTGAGAATCAAATGGGCAACATCTAACTGTGAGGCGACAATGCTACCGCAGCACCACCAGTTTTAATCTACACGGGAGGCACATCACGTTTAGTTCTTTTTAAAAACAGTTTACTTACAAGTTTGTTTCTGCTCTTTTTTTCCTGCTGTCACTGCTGCATATGTTTTAGTTATTGCATTATTTACTGATACAAAACTAGACACCTCTTCAGTTTATAGCTACTTTACAATATTAGTTTCTGACACAACTGCACATGCTGCACTCTCTGCTACCAGATCACCTGGCTCTTTTTCCATATTACCACCCATAGTGTTTCTTAAAAAATATCTGCCATCTCACCCAACAAAACAGCAGAACTGCCACCTGGATCATCTTTTTTCAGTTTTTAACTGAATATCTGCAATCCCTCCTAATGACAGTTCTATTACCTGCACCTCTTCAACAGACTTGCTTATTTCCTTCTCCATTGTGACAGCTAAGTGCTGTTCATTTAACATCTACCACACAGGTATCTTTGTTTACTTTCTGAAGCTCCATATCAAACGACTTTTTCTCCAAATTCTCATTTTCCACCTCCAAACTTGCCAGAGCTTTTTTTCCCTCATTCATGTTGCTGCTTCATTTAGGCCTGTTTCCTGTTGATGTAGGTGCTCTCCTGCACCATCTAGCAGGTCCATACAGTAGGGTTATTACTGACATATACATTACATATTATTTACATCTATTTACAAATCTCCATACATTATACACTTCAAGAACCCCCATTCTTTTATCCACAACCAGAATATTATTCTCTCCAGAATCGTTGTCAAAGTCCATTTTCCACTGTATTTAATTTCATTTAGTCTCTCTTTCCATATACTCCATGAAACAAAATATTAGTCTGTCCATTTTCTTTACTTCTTCCTGTTTACGTGCACCATAACAACCAACTTTTATTATGCCCATATTTATTTGCTCAAATGTTAAACTTTTTATCCTATTATGTTTACACATTTATTTCCACAAATTATTAACTCTTTCACATTTCAAAAACACACAGTAGTCACAAACTCTCCACATTTATTGCATATTCTATCTTGCTTTTTCTTATATGGCATATTGCCTTATCTGACAATTTTCTAATAGACAAGCTCCATAAAAAATCATTACATTCTTTAATCTTTTTTGTAGTTATTATAGCTCATCATTATGGATTTTTATCATCTATTTTTAAATCTTTCCATGGATCAATGCAATAAAATTATTTCATAATATTTAAGCACCATTCCTTTTTATTTTTCTCACATATATTCTTTATTTTCCATAACACAATTTGGTTTTGGTACTCTTTTATTTCTTCCTTCTCAATGCTTTTACTTCTTTTTTAACTTCCATTCCTTTCCACAATTCTTGTATTTATAATGCAGTAACTTTCTATCATTTTTTTATTTTCCTTCATAATTCCTTTTAATACCTTATATAAAATTAAAGATGCTGCATGTACTATTGGGTTTATTAGACCCAGGTCTCCTTGCTCTTCTTTCATAATATAGAATCCCTCTCTTGACTGGATTCAGTCTAGAGCTCAATATAAAAGAAAATATAATCATCATTAGTTCCTTTTCATAATTAATAGGAATCATATAGATGTTAGCAACATAAGCTATTTTTTCTATTACCACAATGTTCAATGAGTATGCTTTTTTCTATATGAAAATCTAAATGATTTCCAAAAAATAGTCATATCCTTTTACTTTTTGAGTACATTATCCCATTATTGTTGTCTGTAATCATTCCTTCCAAATATTATTCCTAATATATCTACACATTTCATTGAACCCAATACCTCCTATCATACCTTCAAAACCGATCTTTACTTTTCTCTTTATTTATACTCAAGTATTTTTTTAATTTATACTTAAATTTTCATTTACTTCTTCCATCCATGCTTTATTTTTAAAAAATAAAACATCATCTGCATAATTATACATTACTGGCAATGGTACTTCATCATTTTGTACCCATTGCTACTTTAAATTTTATTAATTTTTTTTACTATTACATTTATAACTAATGAGAAATTTACACCACTAGCTGGGTAGCCCTGCTTTATTCTGCATTCTATCTTTATTTCTTCCCCAATCCAGCCATTTAAAGTTTCACATGGTTCCTTTCATAAACATATTTCATTACTTGTAATATTTTTTGCTTACATTATACGCCTGCAAAGTTCCCCATAATGATTTATATTGAATATTACCATATGCTTTACTTGTATCCTGTAGCATAACTTTTGCTTCAATATTTTTATTAATATCATCAACTATTTCTCTTATTATCCATAATAACTCTTAACTTCCTTTTCTTTTTCTTCCAAATGGATTTTGGTCATATATTCTATCCATTTAACCCTTTCATTATTATTTTCATAAAAATGTATAATCCATATTATTCAATGTTACAGGTCTCCATTTTTTTATCTCCTCTTTATTTTCTTTTTTTAATATACATTTTATAATTCCTGTACATATCTCTTTCTCTTTAATTCCAGTTTTTAACTATTCATTCATAACTTTTATACAATTGCTTTTGCCAATCCATTTCTTTATACATACCATATTCAATTCTTTCCAGTCCTGTTACAGAATTCATATTTATATATTTTAGAATTTAATTCAATTATTCACAGTTATTCTTTGCTCTAAATACTCATTATTGTAGTTATTTAATATTTTACCTTTATAAATGTATTCTGTTTTCTTCTCTTTTAACAAATAATTCCAATGCATATTCTTTAATTATATCATATATTCCTTCTTGCTGTCTTATTTGCTTACCTTCCACATTTTTAATTTTCTTATTTTTCCTTCTTTTATTATTTTACTTAAATATTCTGCTATCTCTTCTTTCTTTCCTTGTAAACAATATTTTTGCTTATATAACAAGTTAATTTTAATTTGATTAATTTTATATATTTCTCTTTCTTTTTCATAAAAGGATTTTTTCTTCTCTAACATGTCTCTGAATGTTTCTTGACTTAATATCTTATATTTCTTTTTTCTTCTTTTCTTCCTTATATATTCTAAAGCACTTTTTTATATTTCTCTTTTAAAATTAAGCCACCAAACAGTCCAGTTCTCATAAAACTCTCTCATATTCATTTGATTTTTTCATAATTCCATAAGTTGTTTTTTCTCTTCAAAATCAAATTACTTTTCATTAATTATCTTTATTCCTTTTCCTATACTTATATATTCTTCATTTTCCTGTACTTTAACCCATATAGCCACATGATCTGAAAATCCAGCACACCTCATTCTTTTTAACTTTTAAACAATAAGATATTAAAAAATAATCAATTTCTGTCCTAATTCCATTCCTTTTGTAGGTCCAGTGGTTATTCTCCCATGCATTTAACTTTCCACTTCTCAATTTCTTTATCCATTTTAACATCACAGTTGCTCTTTTTTTTCAAATTACAATTCAAAATCACCCACCACTGTACTGTCCATATTTAAACAAACATATTCAAGAGTATTTTTGAACATAATTTCTCTTTCTTTTTCTTTACATTTGCATATAAAGCTATAATTCTATACACATATTTTTTCCATCTCAAGTCTATTACCATAATTTGTCCTAGTTCCACTATGGTTACATTATATATTTTAACAGTTTCTTGACATAATATACATATGCCCCAAGCATGTGTCTTTTGGGTCTATATTAGAACATCGAAGTTTCACAACTTCAAATGTTCTAACATTGAACCCTATTCAGTGAACGCTGACAACATCGAACATGCAGAACAGCAAATTTTTTTTCCTAGGGAAAAAACTTTGCTGTCCTGAAACACATATACACAACACAAACACACCAAACAAACAGGAATCCACACACATACACCTAAAATCTTATGGCTAACCTACACTAAACTGTACAAACACCACTAACTATCCACTTACCTTAACCCAAACCCTAACCCTAAGGCCCGTCACTATCGCACACTTACCTGACCCACGCCCTAACCCTAACACACCTACCCTGCCCTAACCCTCACACCTACACAATTGCACACATACCTAATCCGCGCCCTAACCCTAACTCACCTAACCCACCCTAACTCTCACGTTCACACAAGTGTACACTTACCTGACCCGTGCCCTAACCCTAACTCACCTAAACCTCACGTCCACACAATCGCACACATACCTAACCCACGCCCAATCGCACACTTACCTGAACCTGACCCGTAACTTTCCACCTCAGTGCTGAAAATAGCAAAAAGACAGAAATGGACAACTAAATTCTTTCCCTAGGAAAAAATTCAGTTTTCTGTCGTTTCGCTATTGTCAGCATTCGCTGAATAGGGGTCGATGTTAGAACATTCGAAGTTGTAAAACTTTGATGTTCTAATATAGACCCGTTTCTTTCCCCATGTTCCAAACTACTGCAGCATTCCAAAGTTTTTCAGTTTGTGTTCTTTCTTTGTTAATAATCTATCTTCTAAAACAATAATACATGCATCTACTGCAGCACACCATTGTAATATACCTATTCTCCTCTTAAGATTTTTTATACTTTTCACATTTAAAGCTATTTTCAGCTTTTAAGAACAGTTAGTATAATAAAATGTTTATCCTTTCCTTTATTTTCTCTAAGCATTATATTTTTGAATTTTCTTTTCCTTTAACTCTTTTCTCTATGAAATTATTTTTATTTCTTACTGTGCACCAGTCAGCTTCTTCTTCTCTTCTCTCCTTTGTTTCCTTTTCCTTGTTTCTTTATTTAACTTCATGTATAACCTATTTACCAGTCACATTGTTGTGTACATTTTCTTGTACAATACATTCTTCTAATCTATTTCTCCTGTATAACTTCATTTTCTTGCACATTTATTTCACATTCTAGCCATGAATGACCAGTACTGCCACATTTGTTGCATTTTAAATCACATTTGTTTGCATTATGTCATGTTTTACCACATAAATAACATATTTTTTATCACATTCATTAACTAAATGATAATTTTTCCACAAAAATAAGTCTATGGTTGACCCCTGCATTTCACAAACCCCCTATTACCATGAACATTAATAACACTAGGTACATGCATAACATTATCATTTTCCATTTTCAGTATTACTCCACAGTCCCATCCCCCGGTCCATAGTCCTCTTTCATCATATATTTTTGTAGTGCCCATTACTTCTTTACATATAGTTAAGAAATGTTCTTTCAGTTCTTTTGCTTCAACTTCAGTTCTAAACTGGATGAGTAATATTTTGCCTGTAAAAAGCTTGCACCACATATTCTAACTATGGATAAATATTTTTCTTTTGTTCCTATGCACCCAAAAAAAATCTTCATTGCCTGCCCAGTCTCAAATATCAAGTCACAAAAGGTCTCTTTATTAATTAAAATAAATACTCTTACCTCTTTTGCTTTGACATCCAGAGGTGTTATGACAGAGTCCCAATCCTCATACCTATCCAAACTTCCTTCTTTTTTACTGATCACACCTACTGTATTCTTCTTTTTCTATTATTTCTTCTTTCTTCCTTCTCCAACAGTTTGTGCATAAGTTTTTGTCTTTGGAACTTTTTCTGGCACAGTCTCTTCTTCTCCTTTTTCTTCTTCTTTTTTTCCATTACGTCACTGCATGAAATTGCTTCTCCACTTTCTGGCTCACTTTGGATGACAATTTCTTCCAAATACTCATCCCGCAACCCCCCCTTCCCCCCACACACACAATTGGAGGGTTGTAATTATGCATTTTTCAGAGGTAACGGTCTCTCCTTCAAAATGTCTCCTCTGAAAGGTTTCCTCTGAATCTATCTTTGTTTCAGCTATAATCTACTTTTCCTTCACAAATCTCCTTTTTCTCCAATGTTAATGTTTTTCTGCACCCACATCATCAGAAAAAAAACTTCTGGTAGAGATTATACCATTTCAACTATATTTTCAGCAACTTTCATTCCAGTTTCAGCACAAGCTGAATCAGCCATGATTTCTCCCTGTTTCTCCAGGCCACCTCCATGCCTGGAACAGGAAGTTTGTAGTGTCACACACAAATGCTTCCCCCTACTACCAAGAGAAGGGGAAGTTCCCCAATGACCTGGTCAAATTTCCCATAGAAGTACAAACAGCACTTCATATCTCATCTGAAAACAGGCCGCCAGCCTAATGGGACTAATCCTGTCAACAAAAGATAAATAAATAAAAATTAAATAAAAATTTGTCCAAAGGATACACAAATTCTAATAGTTCTGTAATCAGATTTGTGATGGTTTTGATCGGCAAATGTTTCATTTGGATTTACTGCTGAGACTTGAGCACTAGCAGAAGTGTTCTACACCTTTTGAAAAGTCAGCAGCTACAGCTCTTGACTGTCCCTGATTTTCTTCATATTTTTAGCCTTGTCATCATAAAATGTATGTTTTTTTGGGCAAACAGTTGAGACATTTCCATTTTAGATTTCACATTTTTCATAAAAATCCATATTGATGCAGAAACTGCTATTCTAGCAACTTTCTAAGTAAACAAGAACAATAATTTAAATGCATCCCTAATTTTGGGCCCTTGACCCCAATTATTTCTATTGTTTGGCTTTATTCCAGATTCTTGAGCTAAGAGGTTGAGAGCTATTTCAAGGGTTACTAATACTATTTCTTAGTGCTCCCTCCCCACCTTATTGCCTTTCTTCATAGGGGGAATTTATTAGGGTCTTAAGGCTATGTAACCATCATGCTTACCTTTTCAGATGAGGCTCAAAATTCCTTATATACTTTCAGACGGGGGTACTCTAGACATTATACTAATTCTAAAATGGATTTTGTGAAGTGTCATCTTCTAGATATGCACACTGTGCTACACTTGCTAATCAAGGTATTTCTTCCTATTCATTAAATTCTACTGTGATTACTGTCACTGTAGTTTTCTTTACAATAAAACATACTTGCATTACTTTCATGACTGCGTATATAATGAAAAAGCATAACCACATTTTAAAGCTTAAATTATTTCTGAATGCCATTCTTCCTTCTCCTCCTAATGTTTCTTATCCATTTGGATCTAACGAAGGAAAGATTAGTTCTCATTTCTTTCCAGATATACTCAATGAATACAAGAAGTTTTCTATATGGCACTTTCTCATGTGGCTACTATACAGTTTGTAGATATGCATCCTCTCAGGTTAACTGAAACACTAAGCCATGCAGATTTTAACACTAGATGTTTAACTGCGTTAATGATAAAGTAGTTTACTTTGCCTACAAACAATATTATATAGATAATATTACATAGATAAGATCATTAGACCTGTTCACATTAGGATACAAGAGCATCTTAGGGATTGTGCACACAAAAATCACGATAGTATGACTGCTGAACAAGTTAATAAAATATACTCTAGGGACACCTCTTGCTTTTTTGCCGTGATACATGCCTTTTTCAAAGTGTGTAAAGGACTACAGACATGCACTTTTGAAAAGAAAAAAAATATAAAGTTTAAAATTTCGAACTAAAAGGTTAAAGATGTTCATTGACAGTCTTTTTGTGATCAACTACTAATTATTTAAGGAACTGCTCAAGACAATGTCACCATTGAAGAATTATTATTATTTAATTCAAGGTGCCGTTCTGTTGCAACATAGCTTTTTTGGATTACCTACATTTTGTTTGTTGCTTATTACAGGGAAATCTCACTGCTTGTATAAAAGTATTATAAAGTCAGGGAAGGCCAGCAAAGACTCTGTATAAAAGGGCATTTAAAATCACCAAAAATGATGAAATACAAGGAACATGTTAATCAAAAAAGAAAACCTGGTAAAAATCAGGCTGATACTTCAGGAAATGCAGCATGGATAGAAGAGGTGCCACAGGAGAGATAGGTAGTCATGGGCTATACCACCTATTCTGTGGAAAGGAGTATGGAAAGTTTTTTTTTTTCGTGTCAATTTGAAGGAATACAAGAACGAGAAATCCTGAGACTACTGCCACATAGAGAACAACAGACTACTAACAAGTATGCCTGAATTCCGATGATATACAACTCTTCTTTCGGTTCTGGAAAAGAGAAAGTGAGGAAAAGCCAAACATTTGTTAACCATTATAAACTAGTAATGCTTCTCTACTGAAAGTGATAACCATTCCCAATGTTACTGAGTGTAACACTTTTATAATGCACATGTGCTGTATTCATCCAATTTCTATGGTAGATCTGTTTACGTATAGATACTTAAATATAAATAATAAAATCCATACATACATCCAAAACCCCTTTTCCCCATTTTTGCACATGGGGGTTTGGGTGTCACATCAACAGTGGCAATCATATAGAGCCAATGTTTACACAACTTGGTTGTAATAAATAATAATAAATAATGTAACTGATTGCAGCAGCTCTTGAACAACACTAACAAAACTGTACAACTGACTATTTTAAAACAAAAAAATGAGATAGTTGATAAGAGGAAAGAGACAGCTAAAATTATTTGTTCTTTGCAAAATGAGCATAAGCAATCAGAGACGTAACATCACACATAATGGAGTTAACATGGTAATAGAATGGCATGTAGATATGCAGTCTTACATGACAGACCAGCACTGGTAAGAGTTTTTAGTATAATCCGGAACAGAAGCTGCTATTAAAAAGGGATAATTACTAGGGCATATAAAATATTGCATGATAGCTATAGCAATCAATCAGAGGAGGTTAGAAAGCAGTGGGAAGAGAGACTGGACAAGCAATTTACAAAGAAACAATGGGAGGATATATGTATAGCTTCTAAATACGCAACAAGTCTAAAAGATTTAGGATTTTTGCTTGGAAGTGTTTACATAGGTATTTTATACCCTAAGCAGACTCCAAAGAAATTTTCTGCAGGTAGACTGTAAATGTTGGACAGTGATGGGGAGAAAGTGGTAATTAGGAACATATTTTGGGGAGTGTAATGAGTTGTCAGACTTTAAAAATTCCATGCAAATTACTCAGTCAGAAATACTGGGTGACCAAATTGGTGCAACTAGGGTAATTATTTTCTGAGGTGTGAGAATCAGAACTGCCTAGACATAGTAAGGCCTTGCTGAGTTTAATTCTGGTTGCTGCCAAAACAGCAATTACTAGAAATGGAAATCAAAGTCTAAACCAACCATACTAGAAGTAGTGAATACAGTAGCAGAGCTAAAAAAAAAAAAAAAAAAACTGGAAGTGCAATCTTAAGAAATGGGTAACAGCAAATTATATAAAAATGGGAATTATAAGAATGATAAATGCAGAATAATGTTTTGGAGGAGGAACAAAGTTTAAGCTATGTAATGTTCAACTGACATTGACTTTAAAGAAGTTATGTGATGTTTGTAGCTAAAAATATGCCAATATGTTTTTATTTACATAAATGTATAATTGCCTCTGCCAAAAGTGATATTTAATAAAGATGTTTCTTGTTTAAAAAAAAATGGTGTTCATACTCAGTTGAGGTTAAGCTTTAGTAAAGTAAAAATTTAAACATAGTCTTCTAAGCTCAAAAAGGTCAATAAGAATTTGAGATGCCATCTACAGTGCAGCTTTCACTAGTGGTGATCTACAATATGGTCATGAAGAGCCACCTACTTTCTAGGTGGACAGGTATCCAGAATTCCTTTCAAAATAACCTGACATGTTGAAAGAGGAGGAATCATGGGCAGACATGCTGAAATGACTGAAGGATGAACAGAGACAAAGCAATAAGAAAGGCTAGAGGACAATAACTCACACAAACATTGTAGAACCACAGAAATGCTAGCCTTAAAAGGGCATTTGTTCTTAATATGGTACCAGTGAGAAAGTATTTTCCATTTGCTAATGTATGATTTCCTTCAAGCAGGTTTCCTCAACTCTTTTAATACCTGAACATGTCTTCAGAAAATAGGTATCTAAAATATATTAAAACTCTACCATCCAGGCAGTAATTTGATGTTGTTTCAAACTGGGATGCATCAGTCAACTCCTGTCTTGTGTGAGTTGGTCTAGTCTGTGAGGAAGCATTTGGCAATTGTCCTTGGCCAGTCAAAAAAAGAAGAGAGAACGACTGTTGCCTGGGCTAGAAAGGAATCACCACAGTGGTCTTTGGGGGAGTCCTTCTGAATGTTTAAAATGACTTTGAAAATCAATGAAATATGATGGAAAGGCATACAGAAACATCCCCATCCAAGGAAATGAGAATGCTTCTGTTTTTCTGGCTTGCCTGTAATGAGTCCTGCTTGAAACACATATTTACTCCCAAATACCCAGCCCCCTCCTACAAGCAAACTCTGAAATGTGTTGTTACAGACTGTAGGGGAGCTGGAAGGGAAAACAGGAGACTTGGATTCAGATAAAACTGGTCTCACCATCAAACCAGTTCCCTTTTTTACAAATCCAAAAATTGGAATTTGAAAAGCAAGGGGGTGTTGATTTTGGGACCATACAGATTTTAGGTACCGCTGAATCTTTCTCATATGGAGTCTGACTAGAGGAATCATGAGCATCATAGATGCCACAAATCCTACAATCCTGAGAAATTCCCTTGCTGAAGTCCTTGACTGAGTAGAAAACTCAGGAAAAGATCTAGACCTAGATCTACTTTTTCCTGTGTGAGAAAATTTCTATGGTTCATAGGTTCACAGATTAGTACTAGACTATCTGCCCTTGTGGGCCATTTTAAGCCTAGCCAACTACAAAATGTAGGAATCAAACCCTGCACCTTGTGTTTGCAAGGTAAACACCTTAACCATTATACTAACCTCCTACCTAAATCTATGAATGGATGTATCCAGGAGACACCACAGGAATAATATTTTGTGGGATGGAAGTAGACAAGATGTTTTAATGCTCTCCTGGACACCCAGTCTGTGAAGAAGATCTCTTAACCAAGTGAGAGATTTCTGACTTTTGGGAAAAGCTTTGCAAAGATAAGCTAGTCATCCAAACAGGGAACATGTGGATATTTTGCAGTCTGCAACAGGATATCACTGGAGCTAGACACATTTTTAAACACCCTCGGAGCAGTAGATAATCAAAACATAATGCAGAGAACTGAAAGTGTAATCCAGACACAGAAAATCTAAAGAAATGCTTTAAAATCTGTGGCTACTGGAATGTAATAAGCATCCTTTAAATCCGGAGTTGCTGAAAAACTGAAACAGGAGATAATAGGTAACAGGCTGTGATGGAACAGCATTTTGAACTTTGGAAATTTCATAAACTAGCTGAGAATGGAAAGATCGGAGACTAGTCTCCATGTGGCTTCTTTCTTTCTTTGGCACCAGAAACATCCTTGAATAAAAAAAATCCCTGCAAGATAGACAGAAACAGGTTCTATTACTCCTTGAGCCAGCAGATGTTGAATGATGGGGAAATAATCGTGTCTAATCTGCTGAATGATGAGGAATCCAATGAAAAGGAGGTAAGGACTCCCACTGCCATCCTGATGGATAACTAATAACCCATTTTTGAAATTATCTGCTGCCAAAGAGTGAAAGGTAACCAGATTTTGGTGAAGAACTAAAGTATTGCCAAGGTAAGAGCATGTGTGCATGTGTGTGGGGGGATGTACATTTTTAGTCCTTCGGGATTGTTGGACTATTCTTGTTTCTGGGGACTCCCCCCTCCCCACACATTTCTATTTAGAGCCTCCTTGCCATTGTTTTTTTTGCATTGTAGCTTGCTCGAAATTCACTGAGACTGCTTATTTTGCTTTTTATAAAAGGATCCTGAATTAGAGTAGAAACCTTTAACGAACCTGTATAAGGAAGGCTGAAAAACCTGAGTTATCACCTGAATCAGTTTTCCTTTCAGGACCTCTGCACTAGATGGTCCTAATGCAACCTCCTTATCAAGGGCAGAATTCAAGATTTCAGCTTTTACATATTCAGACACATATTGTGAATGTAACCATTCAATTCTTTTCATGTCAGGCCCAGTAGGTGCTACACTAGAAGAGGTATCAGCTGAATCATAAAACACGTATCGTTACTAAGGAAATAAAAACAGCAACAGCATTTAGAAAAGATTTACCCTTTGATGAGGGAAAAGTGTCAGTTATAGTCCTCATATTCTCAAAAGAAGGAAGCAAATACTTTAACATGTGTTTGCCAGTTACGAATTCTGATAAAATAAGAGTGGCAGAAGAATATGAATTCTCCGAAATCTGTCAAAAGCTTTCCTGCTCTTGTCAGAGAAGAATTAACATTTAGTTACTATAAGGAAATCACTGCAGGGATAGGCTAGGTATTTGTAATAAGTTGAACCTTATACAGTCTATCTGCCTACTTAACACCTGCAGGCTAACACGCATGTTGCAAGATTTAATACAAATATCCTCCACAGCTGGTAGAACAGGAAGAACAGCAGTAAGCTGAGGAGCTTCCAGTTGAAATTAATCATATATATATATATATATATATATATATATATATATATATATGTGTGTGTGTGTGTGTGTGCGCGTGCCTATAAGAAATGTCCATAGACACAACCTGACTCATGTCAGGGACATTACCCCAAGGAAACAGGCATCTTAGTTCATCGAGGCAGAGAAGCATTCCCCACTACCTCCTTTGAGGCCAACCAGAGTGGTCTTCCCATGCCTGCAGAGGACACTCCAGCATCTACAGAGGATGTGTCTGACTGGTCTATTGTGGCTAAAGGGACTACACCCAAAATAATTGAGGAAAAAGATGAGTGGTCTTAGGAACCTGTAATGGCCACTGCAAGGTCACCCATCTGTGGCTAATGCAAAGCAGCAGCCTGCTAAACTGTTAAAGGTTAGCTAGTAAATTTCTTTTTCTTATGTCTGGAGGAACTAAGACCTGAGGAACCAGTAAGCTCTTTCATGGTTAAGCAGTGAAATAAGCCTGCAACACTAAGTGATGGCAGCAATAGTCAGTAAAAGCAAGTACCAAAGCACAAAGCACACCTCTACCAGCCTCAGAAAATAATTTATAAAACATAAAGTAAACTTGTTAAAAAATGTTTAGACTTAAAACAAATTAAATCACAGTAGTTCAAATGACAAGAGTGATTCATGACAGTCCAAAAAGCAGTAAAACTTGGCAATAATTTAGCAGTTCTTTCATAAAAGTACTGTTTTTCTCCGAAAAATAAGTTCCCTATCGGAAAGAATTTTAAAAAAGCATTCGCTAAGGTGTATTCAAAAATTTTCAGATCGGTATTAATGAAACTGGGAACCATGAATTCGACCATCCCAGTTTCACGTAACTGTCATTCCACATTTTGTTAGCAAACCATATATATATATATATATATATATATATATATATATATATATATATATATATATATATATACACACACACACACACACACATATGCTGGCCAACCATCTCTGGTGGCAGGAAAGCTATAAAGGGCTTGGCACCCAGACTGTTGATTTTCTCCCTTGGCTGCTTAAACCACCATCTGGGTACTTGGAAAGGGACATAAAGCTTTGGAAGCTGGCTGGCTGTTGTATTCTGTGCAGTGTATAACCCATATGACATATGCTACTGCAGCAGTGATGTAATGTTTAACATCTGCCATTTTTATGCACATCTGGATGAATGAGAACTACAGTCCACATCCAACAGATCTCTGGGTAATTCATAACCCTAGACAGGATAACATTGGGGGTGGAGGTGTCATTTGTTTTTCAAGTGGCATGGAATTGACCAAGGTAGAAGCCAACTCATTTGAAAACATTACTTTATTTTATTTTGAGTGTGTTAATCTGGGTAGAGCACTGATCTCACTGGGCCCATTTCAGTCTCACCCTGGGGAAAACACAATAGATACATGACATTATACACAGAGAGAATGACAAAAATGCAATATATAGATAAATAATATACAAAGTGAATAACATAGTTGGCTTGAGGGTACAAAGGTATTGGTAAATGACATATACAGAGTGATTAAAAAACATAGTATAGACATAAATTAAATATAGAGTGGCATCAGAGTTAGTTTGCTGAAAAAATCACAATCAAAAATAGAGTCAGACAAGGTATGTAGACTGAAGAAGGGAGTGACGAGATTAAGTTATATGACCAGAGATACTGCAGTTGCATTTTCCTAGAGTCTTGAAATGTGCTATTATTTTTGAATGGAAATGGGGTAAGAAAAATGATTTTAAGAAAATGAGGGAGGATTCCCACAGTTTGAGACCAAGAACAGAGAATGAATGGTCTTTGCAGTGAAGCCTAGTTTGGGCAGTTTGGAGGAGAGGACAAGAGTGGTTAAGATGTCTATGGTTGTATATTGGTGCATTTTTGAATAGTCTGGAAGCTAGTGAAGGAAACAGAAAGTCAGCACAGTATTTCACAGGTAGCCAGTTAGCTTTTTCAATGGTTTTGCAGTGGTGAGCATTTCTTGGGGACAGTGATGAATCTGCAAATGCCATTTGTAATGGACCAAATGGTGGACATATTTCTTTTAGAACCTGCAACAATTAGCAGGAGATAATATTCTAGCTGACCCATTAAGATACCTTTACATATGGCATTTCTATGAGACCTGGTTAGAAAAGGAGAGGCCCTATTAGTCCAGAAGATGGAGTTGATTTTGTGTGTGTGTGTGTGTGTGTGTGTGTGTGTGTGTGTGTGTGTGTGTGTGTGTGTCTTTGCATAGTCCAAATGAAGTTGGAAATTTGGAAGAGGTCCAACCAAACCTCTAGATATTTGAATGAAATGACATTTTCAACAGTGTTATAAAGATGATCAAAGATTTTTAGAGGCCTGGAAACATAAGTGAGTTTTTGCCTAGTGTCAAAAAGCATGTTTTTTGTTTTAGAAGAGTTTAGTAGCAAGTTCAAGAAATGAAACAGAAAGGTTGTAGTGGAATAAGACCATGTCATCAGCATAAAGCAGGAAAGGAAGCCAGGGTGAGTCAAAAGGAAGTTTGTTAATATAGACAGAAAAGAGGAGCGGTGCCAGAATAGATCCTAGATGGACTCCTTTCTGTAGAAGTAGAAATAGATGAATTGAAAATAAGTTAGAAGTGGTAGTTAGAGAGGTAGTTTTTGAACCAGGGTAGTGTGTCATCACTAATGCTTATTTCAGTGAGATGGTCTAGGAGAATTAAGTGATCAACAACATCAAAGACTCTGGTGAGGTCAATAAAAATTGCTCCAGTAATTAGGCCATTGTCTGTTCCAAGCAGAATGTTGTTGCTGAGTGTCCAGGCAGCTGTGGATGTGCTGAGACCCGACCGAAAGCCATGATGCTTTTGAGAGAGAAAATGGTAATAGTTCATATGCAAGTACCAGGCTAGCTGCCCTTGTGGGCCATTTTAATCCTAGTCAATTTCCCTTTTTATGCTTAAAACAGCCAATCCCCGAACTGATAATTATATATTACTCCTAATGAGAATAACTGGGATCATACCATAGATAATTTGAAGGGACCCACACAAGGGATACAGCATTTAGGAGCTGTCTCTGTATCATTAGACTAGTCCCAGGGTAATTTTCTACTTACCATCCATGGACCTAAGCTGCACTTGAATACAGACAGGGATGAACTTTCTTGTATGTGGATGTGGCTGATGTATCTAGTGAGCTGTAAATAAAGTGATTTTTCCAGAATCTTTCTTAAGGTAGAGAGAATCGAAATGGGCCAAACGTCTGACAGGTTGAAGGGACTGAGTTTCTTAGAGACAGGTTTTACTAGGCATTTTTCCAGGTAAATATATTCTGAGTATAGGGGAAAACTGCAAGGTCTTCCTAGTTTACCATTCACCTGGTTACCCCAAGACTATTCTGCAAGAATTCACAGATTGTTCTCTTTGATTCTCTGCAAGAATCCACTAGATGGATGTTCCTTGTTGACTTTAATGCCTGCTGACAAGACCAGCAAATTCATCATGGAGCTCCTCATTCTTCTAGAGAGATTCAGACTGACTCAGGTAATTATCACTACTACTTACAAATGTAGCCACTCAATGGACTTGCTTTTCAATCGGTGGTACAGTCTTACAGTTTGACCACTACCTGGTAAGCTTCAAATTGCCTCTCCAGACTTCTCCTGATGTGGAGATGGTCTGCTGTCACAAGCAGCCTAGAGGCTGTGGGCTTGGGAAATGTGCTTGCTACTAGACCAGTTCTACAGCTGGTGTGGGGGAGCAGTGCAAATGATCCTGATTCACTAGTAATGGCCCACGGTATGGCCATGACTCATGCTCTGGATGTCTTTTATTCCACGTTTTTGTGTACGACTGCATGCTCTGGATGTCTTTTATTCCAGGTATTTGTATACTTCTGTATGGAGTGAAGCAATATACGACCATAACTTAAGATCTCTGTGAAGACAAGGATCGATTATACAGCATAAATGGCACACAACTTATCTGACTGTGGACAAACTTAGTCTGGATTTATAGTATGCTATGTATCAGACACAAATCTCATGTAAGAAGTCAGCCTTTTGTCCAATGCCATCTAAGATGCATCCATTTGTCAGGCTAAATTCTGCTTAGTGGTGGGCAAGTTGTGCAAATCAGGCTGTCATCCTGCTTAAGAGTTTTAATTTGCAAAACAAATGTGACTATTTATCGATATGCTGTCCAAGATTAAACAGTCCTCCATTAATCTGCACATAAAGCACTTACTAGACTTCTGCTGAACTAAGTTTGGTTAAATCTCTTACAAGTCAAAAAGGCTGGCTTCTTTATGCATCCTATTACGAGACTGATAATCACATGCTTCAAATGACTACAACTAATTTTTCTCTATTTTTAGGTCATCATTGAGGATAGGGCTTCCATCCTTGAATCTCTGATGAAAAGATATGCTGATTACCAAACAAACACAAAAATAAAAAGAAAGAAAGAAAAAAAAAGATGTTTGATCTCTGAGAAATTACTGTCATATTTCTATTTTTCCATGAACTGGGAAGGTTACAGAAAAGGTAATTTATGCACAGATGTATTCATGACTAATGTATTGCAGCCTCTTGTATCCATGCCACTGTCAAGTTAAACCTATGCACATCAGTGAAGTGACCCTGATTCTGTGATTAATGATCTGCTGATAAGAGATCAAAGTTTCCATTCCATTCTTACCATTTTCAACTCTCATCAATTCTGACCCTGGGGACCATGGGATTCTTTTGAAGTACCTGAAATTGTATTGTGGTTTTACCGACACAATACTTGAGTGCTTACCCTCTTACATCATACATTACTCACTCCCACAGGAATGTCAGAAGTTAATTCATCTGTCATTTCCCCTGAAATCCAGAGTATTACACACCTCTACTTTGAACCTGTTACTGTTCACAGTGTACATGCAGCCAGAGAAGGAGGTTGTTATGGGTACAAGAATATACTACTGATGATATGCTGATGATATTCAGCTTTATCTCTCCTTCAGAAGTCTATGCCTCATATTTTTCTACCCCTGAGGAATCCTTGGGTAGTATTTTGCACTGTGTGGTGCAGAATCAACTCAAATTCAATCCAGCAAAAACTGCTGGAATGTTAATATGTATGTCCTTCCATCCATCATCTGTTCTCCCCTTTTCATCTATGAGGGAAGTCCATTGGCATTTGTATTTCATATTCATGAGCTGGGTGAGACTTTTGATGAAAGACTGATATTCAAGGAGCAAGATTCAGCTATCAGTAGGACATCCTACCTCCAATAAAGGAAGCATTTCATGCCATCTTCAGATTTAGCAATGGTAGTTCATAACCTGTTGATGTCTCTACTGGACTTCTGTAATGTTCTTTGTCATGGACTAGGATAGGATGTTGCTCTGACTTACCTGCAAAATTACTTAGTGGTATTTCTAAAACTAACTACACCATATTAGGTCTGTGGGATCTACACTCACTCACTACTGCAGCCATGTATATATTTAAATTTGTATTCTCAACTACCATGCCTTTTATACTCAGAGTCCTGTTTATGTAATGGTTGACTCTTGTGTTGTGTTCCAGTGTGACACCTCTGATGGTCAGATGAGATGCTGCTGGCAGTTTCGACAGACATATTTAGAGAATTAGGGCAGGTTGTCTTTTGCTTAACTTGCCCCAGCCCTGTGGAACCAGTTGCCTTCCCTGATTTTGAGTGCTCTTTCATGAGCTCTCTAAGATGCCATCTAATTAGGAGGTCCTACCTGGATCCTGTGAGGAGCTACTGCATCCAGAGATGATGCCTTAGATGTGCCACTTCTCTGTTAATTATGGTTTTATACCGAATTTTATATGTACAGTGCTAAGCATTATAAGCATTTAAATAAAAAATGCCAGATTTTGGCTATCTGATTCAAATTTTTATACAAAATATTTTGTAATATAAAATGTACTAAGATTAGCTAGTCAAGCGAGAAAAATCTGATTTTGACAAGCCCTTCAGGCTACGCAGCAGCAGCCAACGCACCATAATAATATATGTGTTAAAGGAGATGCCATATTTTGTCACACCACTACATCATTTGCATGTCTGAGCAAAGACATGGTAATAGCTTCCTCTTTGGTGCTAGAATCCACTACATCAGCAGGGTTCAAATCCCTTCAAATTAGGTATGTCTACGGCACAGTCATTGCTCATGATAACACTGATAACATGTGATGCACTCCCTTTGATTATAGGAAGAGTAACATGATGGAGCTCACCAAGTATCTCTCTAATGTTGGAAAGAAATTAGTGTTGAGCAGTACTTCACCCTCAATGAGAAGGATGTCACAATAAGCAAAAGTTGATTTAGTTTAATAACTGGCTTTGTTAATGGTGTCATTCTGAGTGGGCTCAGTATGTGCTAGCAATGGAGGAGACTGAAGCAGTCTTGCCTGCTTTAGTTGCATCAAAGATGGCCTGCATCTATCTTTTTAGAGTTATTTCACATTAGATAAAACTTTCTATAACACCATAGTACCACCTTTTTAAGCAATGTTAGTTTACTCAAGTTATTGAAATAGTATATTATTATAAACTGGCAAATATCAAAGCAATGCTGCACAAAACTAGAAACCTAAGTAATAAAATAACCTCTCACAAAGTCTTCTTAATTCTAGTAATTATGAATATTTTATATGTATATATATATATATATATATATATATATATATATATATATATATATATATATATATAGTCACTACAATCTAGTTCTAGAACAAGATATTCACTCCTTACCACATTTCTCTGCATACCATTTATTTAGTTCCTCCAGTGTGCTCCCACCATAACACTGGTGGTGATATGTCTAGAAACACAATCATCTCTAGACTATACAATCAGGACAATGGGCCATAAACTCCTTCACATCCTAGTATCAGTAAAAATAATTACTACCACGTCTGGTCAGCAAAGAACCTTTTCTATAACAGCCACAAATCAGGAAACAAATCTTAATAAATTAGAGTTATTCCCTATTGAAAAGCTCCATCTTTCTAGTGAACTTTAACTACCTGTCCATAATCTGAGCATGCCTACATCTTTATAAGTAAGTACACTCAGTGCTTTTTTGACTTTATCACTGCAGACTCTCTGAGTCAAATATCACCCATTCCCACTGTGGGCACCCATAATCCATTTTATGATCACAAACACAGGGTCAGTCTGCTCCTTACCCATTCTCGTATCCTCAATGATCAAATGAGATTACCGCACTGTCTTATTCATCATATGGTCCCTTTGCAAGTCAACAACCAACAAAACCATCTTTAGAGATTTCTCCAAGGCAAGTTTCTTTGCAGTCGATGATAACTGGAGATGATCCAACATTCACTCTCCCCTTAACTAGATACCAAACACTGCCATGTACATACAAAGCTTATGCATCTATCTCAGCTGTTGTATACAGGCTCATGCTTTTATTTACCAGAAATACAATGCCAAGCATGGAAGCAAACCACTATTGTGGAACTCAACTACAAACAAACTCTACAATAAAATTAAAAAAGCTCATTACCTTAATGAGCAGGGTGTTACAGTTACCATCAAAACGGTTACATAAAACTCAGACGTAAGATCAAAACCTGCAGAGCTAATCGTACACTAAAACTGCCACAAGACATTAATTATGTAAAGAACTTCAGAAGTAATACCCAGCATTGCACAGAAATTGTCTTTACTGGCATTACCCAGTCAACCCCCCCCGAGGATATATGTAACATCCCTGCAGAAAAATTCATTTCCAACTTCTCCCTTCTGTCAGTGTCATCTCCAAACTTCTAATACAGAATATCTAGTCCATATCTCACTTCACTCAGTAATTACCTCTAAACAAATGCTAAAAACACTCTCCAACACTAAAAACACCAGTGCTGCTCTGTTTCCAGGTCAATATAAAACACTCCCTATCAGACCTCTTCTTTTACAGCCTTTTCACTAGATAATACCAGAAGCTAGGGAAGCAGCTACAGTATTTCTCCTCAAAAAGGGAGACCTTACTACAGACCCTGGCAACTACAGAACTACCAACCTTATCAGCATCATTTGCAGAATGACTGAATGCATTGTTATGGACCTCATAAACAGGGATACAGGGAACTTAAAATCCCTAGACGCTGACCAATTTAGCTTTGTAAAATACAGATCATGCCTATTTGACATCTTTGAAAGAGTAAGTTAACAGTTTACCTCAACTTAGCTATGTCTTTGGACACCATACCTCACTCCTGCAACAACAAACTGATCAAATACAATATAGGACTCCATTTAATCCACTGGACTGACAACTAGCTGAATGAGAGACACACCCTATTAGAATCAATGGCACATTACTCTCCTGGACACTTGTCACCAGTGGTGCGGTCCAGGGCTTTGTTTTGAGACTAGTTCTATTTGGTGTCTACTTCTCTGATGTCAAACATGAGATTAAAGGCTTCTGGCTGATCAAGATTGCAGATAATTGCAAGCTTGCAGTCATCATTACCCCCCTTGAAGCTACTCAGATCCTCCGAGAGACAGCTTGGATAAATTCATGTTGTCAAGATGACAGCAAGTGTAGCATTATACAATTTGAGAAACAGTAACTCTTCCATATCTACCACATGACAACCCCCTTAAAATGGACACTGTCATTATGGATGTAGGCAGCTCTGTGGATAAACTTTCATTTCACCATCACATATACACTGTTGTTAGGAAAGTCTTTTATCTCACACACCTGAATACTAAGGGCATCTCCTGTCAGTAAAAAGAGGCCATCATTCACTAGTCCCTCATCAGGCTCATAGTACAATACAATGTACTCTTTGGTATGTAGTTGTCCAAACACAAACACCTAACCCAACCTGAAAAGCTTTTCAGAAGAGTAACGGATAGTACATTCACCTTTGGTTTTAGAAGACATGCTAGAAGACCAGAAAGCTGTGGGTTCTATGCACACTCGAGGTGATTGGATTGCTGACATTGCAGTGTAGTATAAGGGAGGTGCTGCACTGGGACTAATCTGGTCAAAGGATAAATAAATAGAGACTTGCCTCTAGTTCAGAACAACTGCTTGTTTTGGAGGCTTGCAGTTGTGACAGTCATTTTCTTACTAGTAGTTTTGGTAATGTTCTACTGTTATTAGCGGCAGCCTTAACTATTCTGGTTATTTTATTTCTGCTAAATTTGTGCATTTTATGGTTGCTGTTTTTGCACTATATTTGTTTATTATGCTTCACTTAAATATATTGCACTTGGAGTTCTTGCATTACATGTGCTTTTCTTTTAAATTATTGTTATACATGTTGAGCTTCTCTGAGATATATTTTGTACTTGGGAAATAAGCACTACAATAAATCTGAAGCTGAGTTTGAAGATGCTGGTGATTAGAGAAAATGCATTCCTTTCTTAAGTACAGCAATATCTACACGTGGCTTTATGTTAATATTTTTCCTTTGTTGGGTCACTTACTGCCTTTAATACGTGTTACATTTGTATTCTTCTGTTTTACATAGCCCCAGACAGAGAGAATATACCTAGAAAATAGAAAGAGCACTCCAGAGAGGCAGTATGTCTGAATGTGAACTAGCTGGTAAAAGAAGAGCGCAGACATCACTGACTTTCACAATGTGGTGGGCAAGCTTCTAATAAACTCTGAAAAGGACTATTGCTTATGTGTTAATGCATATACTTATTCATTAGCTTCTAGGAGAGGTTGTATGAGAGACTCTCAAACTGATTGATGGCATTTATTTATTTTTGTTGAAATGTAAGCTGGGGAGTAAACGGAATTAAACCATTATTTTCACTTATAAGACATACAAGCACACAGGAAATTGTGCTAAAGGGTCTTGCCTTTTATAGAAGCATAGTTGTCTCAACCAGCACCTTGTGCCATTACCATGAACCATCTCCTCACCCCTTCAGCTCTGAAGAGCTTAAGAAAAAAGAAAAGGCATTTTGCTGTAATAAACAATCAGCTTCTGTTTCTGTGCCCTGCCCCCAACCTTTCTCCCTTGCATTTGTAGCCAAACCTGAGCACTGTAGATCTCTATGTTAAAGCACTGAATGCTTAAAAAAGCGAACAATGATTTATCGAACCCATGTAAGTGAAAGCTTACAATCTCTAATGCTTAATTCCACAAAAAAAATGTTTAAAACATTGCATAAAGTAGGGGGCAAAGCCCCCCACACCCCCCTACTTAAATATACCAACTCCAAGATCGCACTACAGTGACGAAAACGGCAAAGTAATGTAAGCAGCCAATTGATTTCTTTCCCAGGGAAAGAATTTGATTAAATGCCGTTTTTCTATTTTGCCTTTTCGCGCTTTCTAGTTGGATGAAGATGCATTCGAAAGAATGTGTCTTCGATCCTTTAATAGGAACCCTTTTTTAATAAAAACAGCTATAGCACTCTGTGCAGACAAGGTATAAACTAACTGCTTACTACAAATGTTGCAAATAGCTGCTGCAGTTTATACCCTGTGCTCAAGTTTTAGTTTAAAAAGAAAAAAAGAGAGATTTTTTTTTTTTACTTTTAAACTGTAGCAAATTGCTTGGTACAATGTAGCAAGTAGTTTGCCATAGTTTAGCCTGCACAAAGAGTGCTGCAGTGTACTGCAGGAGTGCTGTAGTCCAATGCTGCAAGCACTGTGTCACTTATTAGGGAGGTTATTATTGGGAGGTTAAGCAGAAGCGAGCATGCATATCCTTAGACAAATATAACACATTCTGCAGGTGCCAAAGAGTGATGGTGGGACAATCCACAGGATCTGCAAAGTGGCACTTCCTAATGCCCTGCTCTCATGGGAATGCATGGGCCAGAGAGCTCTCGCCCCAATGGAGGAATGAATTGTCAACTGGGTTCAGGAAGGGCAGACATTGGTCAATCCTGCTGACTAAAAATAAATAAATAAAAATAAAATAAGAAAAGGGATCAAGCTAACAAAAGTAAAGGTTAATCAAAAATGGAAAGGCACAGTATGTCACTTTAAGGTTAAAAAAAATTATACCATATTGTACTTAAGACAGAGGACTGTGATAACAAAGAGAAGCAAGTAGCTGTCTGCAGTGTCTCAGACATTGCAAAATATTAAGTCACCTCTTATGTGACCTACAGAAATGTAAACAATGCTACTGTGCATTCCCTTGCAATCAACAGTTTTCAGTATGTCCCCATTGAGTCGTAGTTAAAAAAAAGGTTACTTCTGCCACAGCATCCATCAGTATTGAAATTTGGTACTGTGTTTTGATGCATAAAAAGCTTTGACGCATTATGGCTGTTATAATTACAGTCATAAGCAATGGCAATTGTTCATCCACAGCCACAGCATGCAATAGGGTTTACTGTAAACAGTTCCCTGTAAAATACCAATACGATAAACTCAGGCAGGAGCAGATTAAGTGTGCCTTCGGTCCCAGGCTTTATTCACAACATAGCTCTCCTCACTTTTTTAAGTGACAATGCATAAATGCACATGTCCTTTTGGATTCACCTTCCTAATTGCTTTAAAATTATATTTACTGTTTAATAAAGCAAAATTTGTTTGATCAAATTTTAAGTTTGTAGTGTTGAACATTTCCCACCAAGCAGTAAAACAAAATGTAATAACCAGTAACAAAATTACCATTTTGTAAGCCATGACCTCTCAAACCACTGCCATCATAATCCACCAATGTCTGTATGTATCAATTACTGCCATTTTATTGACAGTGTAGACCTCATATGCCTGTGATAAAAATGGCCATAATAAATTATTCCAATTTGCTTTACACAAATGCACACTAGTTCTACTAAGAAAGACTAATGACCATTTATCTTTATCAACTCAGCAGGGTCAGTACTTTCCATCCACAGACAACACCCATAATCAACAATTATGGCCACATTGTTGAACTTATGTATCTGAGATGTCTGATTGTGTTAAAAAGTTAACTATAATAATGGCTAAAGTAACCTATTTAAAGTATATGTTACACAAATACACAGTAGCCACAGTAAAGCATTACAATTTAATTCACACAAGTGCACACTAGCCCTGCAAAGCAAAATTAAAGGTTGCTTAAATGAACAGGTGACAAGAGCATAAGACACTTTTCATCCAAAGACAGCCCTGATGAGGATACAAGGAGAAATACATATGCTACGTGAATATGGACAACATAAAGGACACCTTCATTTTAAGAGATTTCTGTTTCCGAACTTATAACTCACGTGTTCTATTTAACTGCCTCTCACAGTCACATTTTATATAAAAGTCAATTTGCTTATTCCCACTTAAACAGAGTAATATTATTCTGACACACTACCGTATGAACCACTGAAAAGATATGTACAAAAAATGCAACCCAGAAAATGTTTCTAGTCATTATGTTTCTTTTGCATAATTCCAGAAATAGAAATAAAATGAACAATTTTAAGTTATATGAGGTGTATCAATTTTTAAAAAGCAAAATAAACAATCCTGAGCATACCTCTTAACTTCATTGCTCAATAATTCTGGATATAGTCAAAATTAATGGTAGACAAAGGCTCCAAATTAAAGATACTAATTAGTGTAAGTCACTTAAAAAGGTAATAGAAAAAATAGGTTTTGAATTAAACATGCATTTTCAGAGCAATAATAAATAAAAAACTCTAATATCTAATATTATTGATTGTAATCCTCAGTTATTTAAGAGAAAATCAAAGCATTTTATGAGGGATGGGGCAAAAATATGAGGAAAAATCAGGGACAGCTGAGGTATGCTGATGTAGTATAACAACAGGACTGCAGTCAATGATTTCTGTGTAGCAGGGCTGTCTTACAAACTGCAAAAACATTTTATCACACTATGGAGAATGTGTTAATTCTCAGTATCACTGGCACTGAAATGCTAAAGTCCCCAACATTTCAGCATTACTGATACAAAAAAATGAAAGCATCTTTTTCAGGGTCAACCCAAGTGCATACGTATCTGGCTGATGCCAGTATTTTGGGTGGCGGGTTAGAGGATTTATCCAATGCTACTACAGCAGCACCTGCTGCTTATTTTATTTTTTTTGCCACTGACTCTTACTGTTTTTAATATTTGCAGACTTTCTGCAATGGAAAGAAGCAGAAAGTCCATAAACTGACCGAGTGTACCACTCTCCCATGGAACACTGCAGCTGTACTTACTTTCAGCATGGGGAAAAATGGAATATTTATCTATCTAGTTATTTTAGTAAAGAAATGCAGCTTTATTTAAGCACATAAATAGCAAAATGGTTCAAAGTGTGCCTTTTGAGAGCAGCTTTGACATCCTATTCCTGTGCTTGCCATGGATCCATCCAAACCACACCACTACAGTTTGCCACTGTATACAGGAATTATACAAAACACCTATCTCAAAGAAAAAAAGTGGAAAATGTGTTAACAAAATAGTAATAAAGTGCAAATTCCTTTTTACAGATGGCCTAAATAAGTCTTAAATACATTTGCTACATGTTTTAAATGCATTTTTGAATTGCCTGTTAAGCCTCCAGCCACTCCCTCCTAATGAAGAAATTACAGCTTTCACAGATGTGGATGGTCAGGCTTTGTATAACTGCACCTACTAGTTTCTCTAAGTTGTACCTTCTAATTCTCACAAAAAGTAAGTGCAGTGGGTATTATGTAGGGCTCAGCTGGGGTTTAGCTCATTTATAGAGGTGAAGAGCCCTTTAGAAGCTTATCCTGACTTGTGAGTCTAACACACTAACTGAATTACCACACTGCACCAGAGATGTTACAAGTGGAATGTGCTGAGGACCCCTTTCCCACCAGTCTGTGAGATGTTAGCAGTTATTCCTTCCTTCCACAACAGTCTAGCACCCTGGGAATCTCCTTCCAGGTTGCTGCACATTTGTTGTGGCCATAGTAATGGAAAAAATAGTTTACAACAATCCATAGGAGGACACTTCAAACAGTTAGTGCTGGAGTAATGTATCTCAGTAATCATGAATAGAGACGCAAGCATTTCAAATGGAGAAGCAGTTAATGCTGAGTTGCATGATTCCTGCCAAAAGACAGCAATATGTTATATTCATCAAAGTAATATTACTTGAGTTTGAGTGCTAAATCAAAGCTAAGTATTAAAAAAAAGCAAAAGGGTTAAAAAGGTGGTATAATAACAATGCAAATAAATAGAAATATGCAACATGACCAGTATAACCAGTTCTCCAATAATTAGTTCATTTTATTGAAACTACTATAAAACATGAAAAAACATGCTGACATCAAGGTTAATTACTAATAACTCAATGTCTCAGGCAGTTGAGCCTGCCATGCATACGTCAAGAGGAAATCTGAATTTACCTACACACCACCATGCTGATGTAAAGCCATACTAAATTAAAATCAGTCTACACTGTGATGGTTCAGAAGTTGTAAAACTTATGATAAATTATTCAAAACATATGTTGCAAAATCACTTCACTTTTTTGCATCAAATTGCATTAATTAACAGAATACAATTAACTTCTAATATTCTGCATACAGCTTTCATATAATTATAATTTGTTTTTTCATGCATTCCATTTACCACACTTTAATAAACTGGCTTATGCTCAAATCATTTTTAAGACTGGCTGATTTTACTACATTAAGTATCACCATTCACTTTTATAATGCATAGCAGGATGCTAAGATATTCAACATTAGATTGTGATGAGTATACCCTTTCAATAAAGTGTAAGAAGGAAACACTTTTCCTGTTTACTTCCCTTGTGAAAAAAAAATCCATGTTTCATATAATATTATTCTCCTTTTCACTTATTGAGCTGTTCCAGACTTTCAGTGCTTTAAAATGGAATTATCAGCACATATTCTCAAAATAAAAAGGGAAGCCAAGATGCCATTATGGATAATGAACAAAAGCATAAAAATAAAAATAAATGAATAAACCGCTATGACTCAAAAGTAGCATCATAGACTGGCTTAGAGAAAGCAAGAAGTCAAAAGCCACAAAGAAAAGAGAGGACAGAGAGATGCCACTCAAAACACAGAAATTTCTTTCAAATTTCAGAGTATCAACAGCCTAAATGGAGGAAAAAACTACAATCTTTGTTTAGAAAAGAAAAAACAACTTTCATATGCATAAAACAGAGGGATTTCTGACATACTGCCATATCAGCAATAGGCTCAGTAAAGGAAAAGGCAACAATCTTTGTTTAAAAAGAAATAGCATCTTTTATAATTATAAAAACAATGGCTGGACTAAAAATATACTGCACGACACCTAGAAAATCACAAAAGACAAAACTGATAAACCAGAAATAATTAAAAATTATTAAGGTTCAGCATTCACAAAATAAGATGAATGAGAGATTAATATTAACAAAAAAGACAGACTGGATATACATCAGTCTAATGTTGTCCCCTATGGAAGAACCCTAGTTATTAAAACTAAGGTTCTGAGACGGCATCCGTCCTCTTCAATGCCTGTATAAGTAATTACGCAGAGACACTGAGCTGAGAGTGGTAGACCTACGGCAATGTTAGGGGATCAGTCAAAACTACAGTTTGAAAAGTACAGTTTTGTACCTACCATAAATGTAGATGTTCGAAGATCCACATTGCTGCAGTCCTGACACTTGGGTAGTCCGCTGTCCCAGTCGGCCCGAATACCAATACAAGCCCCAGATGTCAGAAGACCCTAAAAGATAAGGCCAAACCAAAAACAACAACACACCAAACACCCCTGTACCAAATATATGTACAATATATACAAAGTCAGAAAGGTACAATCCTACCCACACAACCACCCCTAAACACAGAGGGAAGGAGGGAACATCTACATTTATGGTAGGTACAAAACTGTACTATGTTCTTCATCTCACATTGCTGCAGTCAGAATCCCAAAGCAGAGGTAAGGGAGGATGGCAAATCACAAAGCAGGAGCTGACAACATGCCCTGTAAAATAGCAGTGGCAAAACCAGCCCTAGATTTAGAGTAGAGAGGAAGGTGGCAATGCTTAGAGAAGGTATGCACTGAACTCCAAGTAGCTGCCTCCAAAATATCCTTAGTTGCCACCCCTTAGAAATGCTGTTCCCTAGTGGAATGAGGCCTAATCCCAGCTGGAATCTCCTTGCCATGATGGGAGTAACAGAAAGTAATGCAAAACCCAATCCACTTAGAAATAGTTTGTTTTGACACAGGCTTACCCTGAGAACTCAAAGCAAAAGAAACAAACAACTGCTGAGACTGCCTAAAATCCTTAGTCCTGCTTAAATAATAACGTAATTGCCTGTGTACATCTAAAGTGTGCAAAATCTTTTCCCCTTATTTTGGGGATTTGCATAAAAGTAGGCAAATGAATAGTTTGGTTTAAAGCCACACTAGAAACCACTTTAGGCATAAAGGAAGGATTCCTATGAATACCCTATCATATGAAAATCAGGAAAGGCTCAACCGCCATAAGGGCCTGCAATTCAGACACCCTTCTTGCAGAGGTAATGGCTAACAAAAAGCAGTCTTCCATGACAAATATTTCAATTCAGCAGTAGCTGCAGGCTCAAAAGGTTGTAGAGTGAGTTTTTCCAACACAAAATTGAGGTCCCAAGCAGGAGTAGGAGCTCGTGGGGTCTTATATTCTTTGCCCTCTAAGAAATTGCTTGAACAAAGGATGAGAAAACAATGGTGGGTCACAATCATAGTGAGCTGAAATTGCTGCAGCATGAATCTTAATGGAAGAGAAAGACAAACCTTTGTCCAATAACTCAGTAAGATATTGAAGAGCCACACTCAAATTTGGCTCAGAAACATCCAAATCCTTTGCTGCACACCAAAATAAAATCTCTTCCATTTTCCTTGTACTAGGTCTTCTGGCTTCCATAATCACATTCAAAACTTGTTGAGGAAGCTGAGACCTGCTATGGTTCAAAACAGAATATGCCAGGCTGTTAGATGAAGAGAGTGAAGCTTGACATTGAGTAGATGCCCGTCCTTCTGAGACAATAGGTGTGGAAGCAAAGGTAAGGGCCATGGAGGCTTCCTTACCAGACTCCTCAGCAATGGGTACCAGTGCTGCCGAGGCCAATCTGGAGCTATTAAAATCATCCTTGGCTTGTCTTGTCTGACCTTTAGAAGTACCTTTGGGAGGAGAGGCAGAGGTGGAAAGGCATACACATGAAGATTTTTCCAACTGAAAGAAAGAGCATCCACTTTCCAGGCTGTGTGATGAAACCTTTTCGTGCAAAACTTTGGCAGCTGGTGGTTTGGTGGAGAAGCGAACAGATCTATGTCTGGAGTTCCCCAGGACACTGTCAAAGTCTGAAATACATGAAGATCCAGTTTCCACTCGTGGGGATCCATGATTTGCCTGCTTAACACATCTGCTAAGGAGTTCTGTGCTCCTGGCAGAAACCTTGCTTGAAGATTCAGTTGCAAGCTTAACGCAGTCTCCCACAAAATCATTGCTTGTCTGCATAGAGGATAAGAATGTGTTCCCCTTGTTTGTTGATGTACCACATGACAGTTGTGTTGTCTGTTAGAATCAACACCTGCCCCGGAAGAAGTAAATCCTTGAAAGCCAGTAATGCAAACTGGACTGCTAACATCTCCTTCATGTTGATATGTAGATGCTGCAGTCTGGCAGGCCACTTGTCTTGTATCCACTTTCCATCCAGAGGAGCTCCCAAGCTGTGTCTGAGGCATCTGTCGTTAGAATCTGACTGCCTCTGGCCGGGTCACAGAGAGTCCCTTGTTTAGGTGACATTCCTGAGCCCACCACAAAAATTCCTTTTGAATGCAAGGTATTATTTGAATGACAGTGTCCAAATCCTGGCAGTGCTGTGTCCATACATTTGAGATACCATTGTAGCTTCCTCATATGCAGTTTGGCATTGGGAAGTACCAGAATACAAGATGCCATGAACCCTAAGGCTTGAAGGACTGTCCTTGCAGTCAGCCCGGACTGATGAGATAGTTGATGGAAGTAAAGAGAAAGATTCTTTTGTTTGTCCGGGGTTAAAAAGGCCATCTGGGTTGCTGTATTCAGTCTCACACCCAGAAAGCACATGTCTTGAGAGGGTACTAGACTGGACTTTATTTCATTCACAGAATACCCTAGGCATCTTAGCACTGCTATCACATATTCCAAATGCTGAAGAAGCATGTCCCTTCCTTGAGCCAGAAGCAGGCAATCGTCCAAATAAGGATAGATTTGTATTCCTTTTAGCCTGAAGAAAGCTATCACTGGAGCCAGAACCTTTGTGAATACTCTAGTAGATAAGCCAAAGGGCAATGCAGAGAACTGATAATGAGAATTCCCAGCTCGAAAACGCAGATACTTCCTGCACATTAGTCTGATAGGAACATGAAGGTAAGCTTCCTTGAGATCCAAAGTTACCATCCAGTGATCTTTGCCCAGCAGAGGTAAAAGCTGTTGTAACGTCAACATTTTGAACTTTGGAATGTCCAGATAAGTGTTGAGGATAGACAGATCCAAAATTGGTCTCCACCTGTTCCTCTTTTTTGGTACTAGGAACAGGCGACAATAAAATCCTAGGCCTTTGTGGCACAGGAACCGGCTGAATGGCCCCTATTTGGAGCAACAGAGAAATTTGCCTGTGAGCCTCTTTCCTTTGTTGAGGAGGAATGTCTGGCATGCCTTTGAAAGGAGGCAAGGTATGGAAATAAAACCTGTAACCGTGGTGAATGATATCCAATACCCATCTGTCTTGGGTAATTAAACTCCAGTTTTCTTTGAAAAGTGCCAACCTTCCTCCCAAAGGTGCTGAGATTCTGGCAGCTGAAAAGGCAGGTCATTGGGTCTGTTTACGAAAGGACTGACCCCTGCCCTCACCAGAAGACTGAGCAGGTGAACTCCTGTTCTAGGCCTAAAAGAACCTTGAGCTCTGCCCCTACTAGACCTACCCCTAGACTGGGAATCATAAGCAGGATATGTCCACCTTGGTAGGCCAATTTCTACTAAACTTGGAGGCTGAACCTGCAAAAAATCTTTAACAGTCTGCATAGACTTAGCCTTGTCTTCCATTTTCTTTAGAACTGCTTCCACAGGCAAACCAAACAACACATCAGATTGTAAAGGAGCATCTAAAATCCTTGTCTTCACATGCTCAGCTAAATTCTGATCCCTCAGCCAGGCGTGCCAGTGGCAGCCACCCTCAAGAGGCCTGCACAGCATCAAAACCACATTGCAAAGAATGCTTACCCACCTGTTCAGAAACATGAACTAAATCCTGCAACTCTTTACACTCAATACCTTCCGCCAAAGCATCTACCTTAGACTTTAATTGTGAAAGGAGATAATTTTGGTATTTCAACATGTGAAACTGGCAATTCAAAGCTCTCATGGCCAAAGTGGAAGAAGTATACACTTTCTTTCCCCATCTATCCAAAGCCCTTGCCTCTTTATCGAGGAACAGGATTTTTAACAACAGAAGCCTTAACACCTTTAGGCCCCTGTGAAACAGTTTCTGGGTCTGCCCTAGGACTCTTAAAAGATACTTATGAGCTTCAGGCACCCTATAATATCTATCCGGTTTAACTGGAGCAGGAGGCAAAGAATCAGGGTTCAGAGAAGCCTCTGCAAAACATCCTCCACCACATCTAGAACAGGAGGTATAGCCAAAGGCCTATGCTGGGGTAGAAACAAAATTCCCTAAGCCTTTTCCTGGAATCAGAGAAATCCTGACCTTCCCATTTAAAATGCTCCCTCATGGAATGAAGAGTCTCTGAAAATGAAAAATCCTCAGGAGGAGAAGCAGAAGGAGTAGAATCATCTACATCAGAATCAGAGTAAGGGAATACTCCTGCAAGTCTTCAGTCAAGACTCAGAAGCATCCAAACACTGCTCAAAACTCCCAAGCTCAGGTTCCACCCTAGGCCTCTTATCAGGAGGGCATAGAACCTCTAATCATTGTAATCAAATCTTCTGCCATCTTAAGCATATGCTTCTTAGGTACAGACCCTGAAGAACTAGGGGTAACACCTGAAACAAAACCTGGCCTGCCCCTGGGAGAAGCCTTGGAAACAGCAGGGGAGGGCCTAATAGGAAGGGAGGGAAGAACAGCTACCTGAGAAGCCCCTTCTGCCTGGCCTACCTCCTGAGAGGTCACATCTTGCAGTAATAAAGTCTCTCCCTGGGATTCCAAAGAAATTTCTGGCTGAACCTCTGGCTCCACCGAGCCCTCTAAAGAACCGGCGTCCAGCACGGACGGTTCTTCCAGCCTAGGCTTTGCTGTTTTATCTTGCGCTTTTGCATCCGACGGCATTTTATAATTACACCGCTTCCCAAAACTAACCTGGCACAATCTAATCTTCTCTTTATAGTGCGTTTGTTAAATCTAGCACAAGAGCGACAGCCAACAACGTCGTGCTCAGGCCCTAAGCAAGGTATACACAAGGTATGGTAATCCCTATGAGGTATCTGTTTCCCACAAGAAATACAGTTATTCACTTTTCTGACATCCGGTAAAATACTGAGGCAAGAAAACCAAAATATTCTACTTAGCCAACTTGGATTCGGTCTGAAACTCCGACTTCGGAAAATCTCAGAACGCCAACCTGCACTTGCAAAACTGCTTCTGCATCGGACCATGCGGCAAAAGACTGAAAATTACGGTCATGTGCATTTGTACCCTGACGTCCATACTTTGGTATTCGGGCCGACTGGGACAGCGGACTACCCAAGTATCAGGACTGCAGCAATGTGAGATGAAGAACATCAAGCACATGCAAAATTAAATACTGTGCCTATAAAAAAAATAATTTAAGGGAAAAAGTTAATATCAAAAATGGTTACTGACTTTGCAAACGTTTAAGCCTATGAAATGAGAACTGCCAATAATTATTTATTTATTTTATTTTATTTTACATTTGTTGACCGGGCTAGTCAAGCTGGACATATATCCGTTTACAGTCGAGGCCCGGGAAGAAAAGCTCCAGAACAGGCAAGCAACAATTATATATCACAAAAAAATTAATATGCACAAAAATATACAAGTTGAAAAAAGAGAAAATTGCAAAAAGAATCTAAAAATACATTAAAAGTAATTTTAATTAAACAGAATGACTTTTATTTCTTTACAGTTCATTGTTGAGTTGGGGTACTGACTTCATTGCACCAATTTCAGTCACTGCCCTGTGGTCTAGAGAATACAGTTAATGAGGTTGGCATAATGGTTAAGATATTTGTCTTACAAACACAAAGTGCAGGGTTTGATTCTCACATGGGTTGATTGACTAGGCTTAAAATGGCCCACAAGAGCAGTTAGCCTAGTATTAATCTAGAAACTTATAATCTACCCAAACAGCAGAGACCTCCAAGGCAGAAACGCACTCTACTATCACAACACAACACTAATCACGAGACACAACTCTCCTAAATGGTGTGCCACTCAACCAAAGCCCCTAAGGCAAAACAGCATGCCCAACACACTAGCTATAGGTGACTCGATAGTGAGGGACACTAAGCCCCGCTCACTAGGTTGAACAGCCAATATCCGCCACGTAATGCACGCACTCAAGTCCCTCAACAACAGGTACAAATATGACTGTCTTTGTACATGTGGGTTTGAATGATCTGAGAGACATGGAGGAGCTCTCGTATTATGTAGCCCAGGCGGGTATGACCCTAGCCCTGAGCTGCCTCCTACCACTACCCAGAATGATAACACAGTACAAGCAGAAAATTATTGATTTCAACAATTGACTAAGTTTCTGGTGTCATTCAAAGGGGATCCAGTACCTGTCTGCCTGGGATGACATGATTGACAGACCTCAATGCTTTGCCAGAGATAGCCTGCATCTGTCACCCCTGGACTTCCAGATACTGGCCAAGGCTCTTGTTACCCCTATAGTGCCCTTTTTAGGCAGTGTTCCAAAGACCAAATTACCATTGTAACAGCTACAAACAAATGCAATCTGAGGGTCATGCTGCTCAATGCTAGAAGTCTAAATCTCAAAATGCACTCGCTCGAAACACTCCTTAAAATGGAGAGCATTGACGTGTGCTGTAAGAGAGACCTGGTTCAAGGCAGCAGAAAGCACCCCTACACTATCAGGCTATAACTCATTCCACATCTTTCGGCCCCAAAACATGGACCGAAGCTCCAAAGGCGGTGGTGTTTCCATATTCATTAAGGATGCTCACACCTCCAGACTGGTAGCCCAACATAATGCATCAGAGATACTTCAGGTGCAGCTAACATTGGGTAAGACAGCAATTCAGGTCGTCACTTGCTATAGGTCCCCAAACATGTCCCAAGACTCACACTCCACGTTCCTAAGCACCTTGGAGAATATTAGGGTCCAACCTAACACTCTCATACTGGGTGACTTCAACTACCCCTCCATTAACTGTAAAAACTACTCCTGTACAATGCAATTGCCCAACATTTCCCGGAGTTCATTAATTCCAATGCCCTCGACCAGCTCATTCTTACCTCCACTAGAGGTAGAAACATCCTTGACCTGGTCATTACTAACATGGGCGACCACTGCTCTACACCAATAGTCAACTCCTCCCTGGTTAGATCCGACCACAAACTAATCACCTTGGAAATCCACATCCCTCCCACCCCCCTGCAAAGGTAACCATCATGAAAAACTTCTTCAAAGCTACCTTTGGGCTTCTAAAAACAGAGATGGCTAACTTCACGGCACCCATGCAAATGGAGAGTAGTTGTATGACTGCCGAATCATACACAAATGCACTATACAAACATGTACACAAAGGCATGGATCTCGCCATACCCAACAGAACCAAGGCACTCTCCTCCATAAAAGGAAATCAATCTGGTGGTCCCCTGCCATAAACAGACTCTACAACAGGAGGAGGAAACTGATGCAGAATAAGGTGAAGTCCCAAGACTGGAAAAACTCCCTTATCAGCCTCAACAAAAAGTTGAGATCCTTCATCAAATCCTCTAAAGCTAGCTATGAAAACAGAATTGCAGCATATAGTAAAGATAACCACAAGGCCTTCTATAGTTATGTAAAGAATCTCCACAGCAATACCCAGATTTGCTCTGAGCTACTGCACAATGGTACCTCTTATACTGAGCCAACAGATATTGACAATATACTGGCCAGCAGATTCAGTGCCAACTTTACCTCTCTCTCCCCCTCCAAAGGACCAATCACAATACCAGTAGATTGCCAGGCAACCAGTATTACTGCTGCACAGGTTAAAACAGTACTGTCCAAGGCCAAGAATACAGTTTATATGGGACCTGACAATATACCTGGCTATGTTCTACATGAACTACAGAGTGAACTGGCACCTCACCTCTGTGCCCTGTTCAATCACTGTCTCACCTCAGGCTTTGTCCCTACCAAATGGTGCAATGCTACAGTCATCCCTCTCCACAAAGGAGGAGTGACTACAAACCCTGGGAACTATCTCCCCATTAGCCTGACAAGTCTGATATGCAAAGCTATGGAATGTATCATCATCATGGACCTAACAAACAAGGATATATGGAATCTCCAAACTCTGGACCCCACACAGTTTGGTTTTGTGAAGCATAGATCATGCCTGCTCAACCTGGTCAACTTCACTGAATTAGTCACCAGAGCTATGGATGAAGGCAAGGTGGTTCATACAGCCTACCTTGATCTGGCCAAGGCCTTTGTTACCATTCTCCACTCAGGAATCATACAAAAAAAATCACTAAGCTAGGCATCAACCCCCTATATCACTAGGTGAGTTGCAAAATGTCTCACAAATAGAACCCACAGTGTGAAAGTAGCAGACTCCAAGATAGACTGCCGACCTGTCATGAGTGGAGTTCCACAGGGTTTGGTCCTGGGTCCTCTCCTGTTTGATATCTACTTCTCAAGTCCAGGCCAACATTAAGGAACTCTGTCTGACAACGTTCGCACACGATTGCAAGTTGGGAGCTATTATTAATTCCCCAAGTGATGCTAACATCCTACAGAAAGGCCTCACTGAGACCAAAGACTGGTGTCAAGACCATGGCCTTAAGCTCAATGCCAAAAAATGTGTCGTCATCCTCTTTGGAAAAAACCTGATTTCCATGAATTACCACATCGATGGTAGTCCACTGAACACAGAAGGAATTATAAGAGATCTGGGAACACAGGTTGAAACCACCTTTCTTTTGACCACCACATTGCCACTGTGGTCAGAAAGCCCTATGTGGCACATTAAAGTACTAAGGGTTTTCCATCCAGGAAGAAAGAGGTCATTGTCTCCCTCTACTCTTCCCTCATTAGGCCAATCATCAAGTACAATGCCCCATTTGGCATGTACCTCACTAGACACCTGCAACAACTGGAGAGGCCACAAAAGTACCTCACAAAGAGGATCCTAGGCCTTAAACACTTGTCCTATATGGATAGAGTAAAAAAAACCTCCAACTATTCTCTGTCTCATATTGCCTACTTAGAGGCGATCTCTGCTTGACTTACAAATCCATGTCTGACCCAGCTCTGTTAGAAATGCTGCATCTAAAGAAATCCCAATCCCCCCACACCACACACTCCAGAGACCTCAACCTCAACACCACAATCAACAGAACAAGCTGGAGGGACAGGTTCATAACCCAGGGACTGCCCCATGCTATGGAACAGACTTCCCTTACAAATCAAACAGAGCACCTCACTGGCCCTCTTCAAGAAAAATCTTGATGAGTGGATGAGAAATAGAAAAATGACCTTGGGGATCACTCCATTGACACTACTTGACAGAGGCACTAGGAACTAACGTTGGGTGACACGATGCCAGAGTAATCTTATGGGCTAGGCATGTAAAGGCTCCAGGGCCATTAGCCTAGTACACACCTATGAACCTATGAACACAAAAATATTGGTACATATTAGAAACAAAGTGTAAGGAGTAATCAGACAAGTGAAGTACAAAAAGTAAGAGGATACTAAGAAGAGTTAGGTGGTTAGTGTGTGTGTATATATATATACACACACACACACACACACACACATAGTACTGTGGTGGTGTTGCTGCGATAGCGTTGTCACCTCACAGTTAGACGTTGCCCGTTCGATTCTCAGTTAGAGTGTCTTCTGTGTGGCGACATGCGTGAATGGGCGTTCCTTCATTGAAGGTTGTGCGTTAGGCCCAGCAAGCCAGCACGTAAAACTCTACTGCCAATCATTAGCAGACCGGAGTTCCGCTGTGGTGACCCCTAACCGGGAAAAGCCGAAAGACACAAACATACATACATACACACACACACACACACACACACGTATATATATATATATATATATATATATATATATATATAATATATATATATATATATATATATATATATATATATATATATACACACACACACACACACACACACACACTTTTTACAGCAATAATGACAGAAGCACAACCCTCTATAATAAAGGATTCACCAGTTTAAGAAAGGCCGCTTTATGCTTCCACATACTTGTCTGGTGAGCTCTACTCCGAAGTACTGCACACAGGTTTGGAATCATTACTTTCACAAGGATATTTGTAAAACTGAGGCAGACTGGAAGAGAACCACTAAAATAATGCCTAGTCTGAACTGAAAGGCTTTGGACAGAGAAGTTGGACACTACAGACAGAAAAAAATAGGCCATAAAGCTCTTGCCTATTCCAAGGATATCTGGCTTCTGGGCCAACTGGGTGAAGGTAGGAGAGCCACAAGGCAGGCCCAGATTTTAGTTGGATGACTATAAATTAGCCATGTTCTGCAGCTACACGAATAGCAGCTACTTTTCGAAGGAGACTCCCAATCTGGTGAAGTGCACCATGACAGTGTTGCCTTTGTAACTAAAAGCAGCAGTGATAATGGAGAAAGAAGCCTGTGAAAGATGAAAATGCCATTGAACATTAAGCTCATCTAGATTATTACATGAAAGCAATGATAGAGATATCTTTATCATGAACAGTCCCATAGCTATTCTCTCTCCACTCTCCAAAATACTAGAAAGATGCATACACTCTCAGGTCTCAGACTACCTCCTTACTAACAACCTCCTTTCCAATACTCAGCATGGTTTCCGACCAAACCATAGCACCACCACTGCTTTACTAACACTATCCTTCAGCATAAAACAATGGCTCTCTCTCCTCTGCTACTTTCCTAGACCTATCTAAAGCATTTGACATGGTCCCACACAAACAACTTATCTCTGTCCTCAATATCCTATCCTTCTCACAATCAGTCACCAACTGGTTTCAGAGTTACCTGTCTGACCGCCATCAATCCGTTGTATGGCAGAATGACATATCTTCCCAATTACTCCATAGGGGTTCCCCAAGGATCCATCCTTGGACCCCTACTCTTCTCTGTTTTCACCAATAATCTAGCCTCTGCCACCAAACATGGCACACTCATACAATACGCAGATGACTCAACCATCATCTGCTCAGCCCAGTCCCTACCCAAACTGCAAAACATCACACGGGAAGCCTTTTCCTCTGTTGAAACTTGGTTATCCGATGTCCAATTAATATTCAACCCAAACAAAACTAAACTACTCATCTTCCAACCCACCAAACATACTCAAAACAACTCTCACTTTAACATCACAGCAAAAGACAACACCACTATATACCCAACTGAACACACCAAATTGCTAGGAGTGGAAATAGACAATAAACTAAAATTTGACATTGACATATCCATGACCATAAAAAAGTCCACAAAAAACTAGGAGCGCTATACAGAAATAAGCAACTTCTCGCCAAAGCAGCAAAGATTTCAATAGCAAATTCCCACCTTATCCCGACCCTACTTTATGCCTCTCCAATATATACCAACCTAAGGCAATGCAATCTAAACAAGCTAGAGACCTGCTACAACAAAATCACCAAATTCGCCACAGGGGCATCCTACCATAGTCACCACTGTCTCTCACTTGCTGAACTGGGCTGGCTTGAACTCCATCACCTCCTTCAATGGTACCAAGCCTCACTCGCCCACAAACTAGTAAACCATCCACTAAATGTCCCATCCCTCCAGAATCTACTCCAACCCTATTACACCACCAGACCACTAAGATCCAGCAACAAAAATCACTTGCAGATCACTAAAGCCAAAAACTCTGCTGGTGAAGCACTATTCTCTTGCACCATAGCCAAATTATGGAACTCCCTCCCACCCACAATTACCTCCATACCATCATGCACCCACTTCAAAACTTTACTAAAAGTGCACCTAAAAACATGCTGGCTATGCCCTTGCAACTCCCACTCTAATATCACCCACCCCATCCAACCACTACCTTTCTTTCCACTCCACTAACTACCTTGATTATAGCAAGCTCAGATGCTCATAAGCCAGTACTTATTATACAGCAGGAACTTCTTCTTGTAACATTTGTTAATGTCTGTTATGTACTTCACAGATAAAGATTCTAGTTGTCTACTGATGTACTATGTTCTTCATCTGTAAATATGTTGTAAGTAATTGCTATGTAAATTGTTAATCGCTATGTAATCCAATGTAACTACTGTCTGTTTATTTTAACTGTGGAGCTTTGCTTCCCGGGTCTCCGCTGAAAATGGACCTACGTCCAGTCGGACACTCCCGGTCAACAAATATAAATAACATCTGAAATGTACCATAAAATGGCAGAAAGTACCCCTAAAGCAATCTTGTTGAAGACCGTGTCAATTCCAGACTCCTCAGTAAGCATACAGTCATCGAAATTACCAGAGGTCATCTGCAGTACTGACTCACTGGGCAGTTAGTTGTGCACTATACAACTCCATGTAAAACATACAAACCCTTAATATGGTAAAGGTGACAACACCAAAAGCTACCAGTTAGAAGGGATATCCAACTACCATCAAGAAGAACAGAACACAAAACATGATACACAGGTAAAAATGTTTCCACATCTTTCTGATATATTGCCTTCTTCAATAGCAGCTAAGCAACATTTGTTTGTATGTTACAGTAAACCTGCATATAGTTTGTTCTTCAGGAGGCAGAATACCACAACAGGAATATAACAGTAGCAAGAAAAAATAGAGAGAGAGAAATATGAGATATGAAGCCTTGTGCTACCATATATGCAAACTGCACCAAAGCCTGACGTCGAGCTATTCACTGCTATGCATCAGGGGCATGTATGCAATACTAGAAAAAAAACAGCCCGGCCCGATATAGCACATACTGCCAAATAACAGAGCTAAGTAACTGTTGCCATTTCTAGTCCTAGCTACATGAAGAATGAATTACACGACCGTGTAGATAGTCAAAGCTGGGATAGTCTAATGTAAGGAAACATTAAATTCTCTTGGTTCAGATCTGTGAACTGCTCCATTTTCTTTCTAAATTATTAATGCCCAGGCCCGGCCCGATATAGCACAAACTGCCAAATAACAGAGCTAAGTAACTGTTGCCATTTCTAGTCCTAGCTACATGAAGAATGAATTACAAGACTGTGTAGATAGTCAAAGCTGGGATAGTCTAATGGAAGGAAACATTAAATTCTCTTGGTTCAGATCTGTGAACTGCTCCATTTTCTTTCAAAATTATTAATGCCCAGGCATCTCATGATCATTTAGTGTTACAAAAGAAAGAAAAATAGAAACGGAATGGAAATGGTTAAGTAAAGACAAACCAAGAGAATGTATTTGATTATCTATACGTATTTGAGACATCCATTACCTTTGTGAATTGCAAACTCAGTAATAACCTTGCTTGTACCCTACCCTCAGGTGGTTAGATTCTTCTGATATTTGTCCCTTTGCCTAGCAGCCTCACCCATAGCTCTCTACCTTCCATCTCCAAAATGTGGAACACTACCTCTCATAATGTAAAACAAGTGGACAAAGTGTGGAACACCTTCAGTTAGAAAGGTCACAGGATGAATAAAATGCGTTATTTTATAATTGTAAAAAAAACTTTTGATGAAACGTTTCAGTATTATTTACCATGGATATCAGTTAAAACAATCTTAACATTAAATGAGTCACAGACCCTTTCAATGTGGAACTGCAAGTAACACAGACTTTTTAGGACTCAAAATTAGAACATTCTTCAAAATGAGGTACACTTGAGAGGTATAGCCTCACCTTTGCAATATCTACTTCATTGGATGAATGAGTCTTTGATGCTCGCTGGTTTAAAGCAGCCCTCAAAGACTTATTTATTTGAGCTGGCATACAGGGAGCAGTCTTAGGCTGATACCCTCCTTGTATGCTGTTTAATTTTGGCTTCATGGCTTGCTGTCATTAGTTAATACTAATGTTATCTTTTATTTTATTACTATTTACTACTGTAAATGTCTATTTGTAACCTGTGTAAGTTCATCCACTTAAATAAGAAATTTAAGGTGAATTTGTTCACATAGGTAATACAAATATAATTTATTTTTGAAGAACCAGCAATTCCTTTTTTCTCATCGGCAAACTGCAAGTTACTCAGATTACATCTGACTGAAAATAATTACTACAGATATAAAGTTTAACAAGTTGCTGCTTTAAAAAACAGCCTGCCTGCCCCTGTGGGAGTGGTTACTGCCTAGAAACTGTAGTTTTATTGGCCATTTTGGGTCAATTCCAAACTCCTTGATCCCTCTCTCTTAAAACCCGATTGCCTCGTGGTTTTGGCGTCTTTTCAGACTTGTTGGCTGTTGGTGAAGCACCCACCATGAGGAGAAAACGCTGACAGAAGAAAGGAGCCACTTTTGAGATTTTAAGTATTTTTCTTCAGATTATTTATTAAGATTTCTGCATTGCCGCCTACGTTTTGGCATTTTCCAGCTTGCTAAACTTGATATCTGTATTAGGAAATGTATTTAGAACACATCTAGAGCCTGTTTACTGCATTTCCTGTGTTGCACTTATTTTAAAATCGTTTTTTTCTTAAAACTTGCATTTTACCTGTCTCTGGCCTAGCACTCAAGTGTGGGGTCATTTATTGCACTGTTCTAACTTGTTGCTACTTGTGTATCTCTGCTATCTTTCTGAAATTTAAAAAAAAGTTCAGTTACAGATTTGCTGTTCTGAACTGTTTGTAAGTTTCTTGGAGGCCATTGCTTGCTTGGGCTAAAGGGAAGTCTCTGTGTTCATCAGTGGCAGTGGTAAACACTGAACAGCCTGCCTGCCCCTGTGGGAGTGGTTACTGCCTAGAAACTGTCATTTTATTGGCCATTTTGGGTCAATTCCAAACTCCTTGATCCCCCTCTCTTAAAACCCTCTTTTGCGCGTTTTTGCGCATAGCGCAGCATTGGGCAGCACCGCGTAATCAGGTTTAAACTATTCCCAGCTCCACAAAGTCTGCTCTTCACTTTTTCCCTTAGAACTGTTCCAAACCTCAAAGTAAGCACTCTAGTTTCCTTCTAAAACCCAGCAGTAGCTAGGATAAGTGTCTTATAAGTGAGCACTAATAAACTAAAGCACTACACCCTCTTATACTCCCTTTAAGTACTTGGCTCCCTACTGGTCCTTTTTGATCAAGTCAAAAAGTAATTTCTTATACTATTCTGGCATGTCCAAAAGTCGGTTTCAGGTTTACTCTCCAGTCCAGCTGGTGAATATGGGAATCTTGAGGCAATGTTACAACTGCCTTATGTACACAGACCACCCTCTCCTCATCCCAACAAGCTCAAATATATGTGAGAGATGCAACTATATAGCCAAACTGGAGGATGAGCTCTCTCAACATAGTACTGGCACGGTCAGTCTGGAGGAGAAGGTAATCACACACACCACAAATCCAGTCTCACATAGACCTATCGCAACAGCAAACCAAACACATAAAGCTCTAAATAAAAATCTGCCCAAGCAACAGAGACCTCCAAAGCAGACATCCAAGCAACTGCTACATCACAACAATACCCACGTATCACATAGTTCACAAAGTCAGTGTGCCACAGTCACAGCCCTTAAGGCTAAACACACCTAATACACTTGTAATAGGTGACTCTATTGTCAGACACACTGACATCCCTCTCACCAGGCTGAACAAGGAGAAGGTCACTGTAAGCTGCCTGTCGGGTGCCAGGATCCACCACATAACACAAGCACTCAGGTCACTCCAAAGCAAGTACAAATATGACTCCGTCATTGTCCATGCTGATGTGAATGACCTGAAATGTACTCCCTAGATTACATGAAAAGAGACATAGAGGAGCTCTCTGATTATGTGGCCCAGGCCGGTATGACCCTGACCTTGACTAGCATCTTACCCTCACCAAGAATGATACCACAGTATAAAGACAAAATTATCAGTTTCAACAACTGGCTAAAGTATTGGTGTCACTCAAAGGGGATCTTGACAAGCCACGTTGCTTCGCTAGGGATGGCTTGCACCTGTCACACCTGGGTTTTCGAATACTGGCCAAGGTTCTTGCCACCCCGATAGTGCCTTTTTTAGGCAAGGCTCAAAAGACAAACTCACCTCCTTAGACAACACAATGAAAAAGAAACTAAGGGTAATGCTGCTCAACGACAGAAGTCTAAACCTCAAGATGCATGCACTCAAGGCTCTCCTCAGTATGGAGAATATCGATATCTGTGCAGTAACAGAAACCTGGTTCAAGGCTCCCGAGAGCACCCCAGCACTACCAGGCTATACCTCATACCATGCTTTTCAACCCCAAAACTCGGACCGAACCACTAGAGGAGGGGGAGTATCCATATTCATCAAAGATACCCATACCTCTAGGCTAGTGGCACTGCACGAAGCATCTGAGACCATCCATGTGCAACTAACAGTGGGCAAAACTGCCTTCCAGTTTGTAGCCTGCTACAGACCACCCTCCCAAACTCAGGAACCCCACTTGGCTTTCCTGAAGACACTGGAGAATATGAAGGTCTCTCCAAATGCCATTATATTGCGTGACTTTAACTACCCAAACATAGACTGGGAGCACTATTCAAGTCCCAACACCCTAGCCCAATGGTTCCTAGAATTTATAAACTCAAATGCTATGGAACTGGTCACCACTCCCACAAGAGGGGAAAACATATTGGACCTGATCATCACCAACATGGGGACTCCATGTTCCATACCAGAGGTATACCCCTCATTGGTAAGATCGGACCATAAATTAATCACTATGGACATCCATATCCTGTCCCCACCCCCAGCAAAGGAAACCACGGTCAAAAACTTCTCAAAAGCAAACTTCCCACTTCCCAAAACCGAGGTGGAATCTTTCAAAGCCCCATGGCCAGTGGAAAATACGGCCCAAACCGCAGAATCCTTTCCAAATGCATTCTATGGATACCTACAGGAATGCATGGATCGTGCTATCCCAAATAAAACCAAGACACACTCCTCCAAAGGCAGGAGACCTATCTGGTGGACCCCAACCATAAATAAGCTGTACAACAGAAGGAGGAAGCTACTACATGATAGAGCAAAATCCCTGAAAGGGAAGGCAACTCTGATTAGTATTAGCAAGAAACTATGATCCCTCATAAAATCATCTAAGGCTAGCTTTGAAAGAAAAATTGCACAAGAGGCTAAAGATAATCACAAGGCTTTCTTTAGTTATGTCAGAACCCTGGGTGGAAACTCCCAGATATGCTCTGAGTTAGTGCAAAATGACAAAAAATACACTAAACCCACAGACATTGCCAACATCCTGGCAGACAGGTTCAGTGCAAACTCCCCCCCCCCCCAAATGAGCAAATGACTATCCCAACAGAGTGTAGCCTCCCTGACATCACAGATGCACAGGTGAGAGCTGCCCTCTCCAAAGCAAAAAACACAGCATCAATGGGACCGGACGGTGTCCCGGGCTGCGTTTTACATGAGCTCCAAGAAGAACTGAACCCTCACTTAAAATCACTGTTCAGTCTCAGCCTTACAACAGGATATGTACCCAAAGAATGGCGTACAGCAACAGTGGTCCCACTCCATAAAGGTGGTGCCACAACAGACCCCGGAAACTATCGCCATATAAGCCTAACTAGCCTGGTCTGCAAAGCTATGGAGCGTATCATCATGCAACTCATAAACAAAGACATTGGGAACCTCCCAACACTGGATCCTACCCAATTCAGCTTTGTTAAGGGCAGATATTGCCTCTTGAACCTGGTCAATTTCTTTGAAACAGTCACCATGGCCATAGACGAAAGGAAGGTAGTCCACACAGCCTACCTTGACCTTGCAAAAGCCTTTGACACAATACCCCACATAGGCATCATAAATAAGCTCACCAGCTTAAATATTAACCCCTATGTCACAAGATGGGTTGCAAACTGGCTTAGGGATAGAACCCACATGGTCAGAATTGCAGGTGCCATGTCAGACTCTAAACCAGTTACAAGTGGCGTCCCACAAGGCTCAGTCCTGGGACCTCTCTTGTTCGGTATATATTTTTCTGAGGTACAGGCTAACACAGGAGGACTATGGCTGACAAAGTTTTCAGATGACTGCAAACTGGGAGCCATAATCGACTAGCCGGCTGACACAAGCATCCTCCAAAAAGGTCTCACAGAGATGGATAACTGGTGCCAGAGCCATGGCCTAAAGCTAAATGCCAAAAAGAGCATAGTCATCCCCTATGGGAAAATCAAAGTGCCCACAAATTACCACATAGGTGGTAATCCATTAAGTACGGAAGAAGTAATTAGGGATTTGGGGACTCAAGTAGATAGCAATCTCTCCTTTGACAATCACATTGCCAAAGTGGTTAGAAAGACATTCTATATAGCCCACCTTATCACGAAGGGGTTCACATCTAGATCTAGAGAGGTCATTGTGCCCCTCTACTCATCAGGCCCATAATTGAATACAATGCCCCATTTGGGATGTACCTTACCCGACACCTGCTACAACTAGAAGGACCCCAAAAGTACCTCACCAAGAGGATCAAGGGACTCAAACAGATGCCCTATGCAGTTAGGCTAAAGAAACTCCAGCTCTACTCAGTTACTTACCGCCTACTCAGAGGCGATCTGTGCCTGATGTATAAAGCCATGTCCAACCCAGAATTAATGGACATGCTCCACCTCAAGAAATCCAAATCCATCAGAACTACACGCTCCAGTGACTTAAACCTCAGCACAGAAATAAATAGAACATGCTGGAGGGACAGATTCATATCCCAGAGGCTCCCCTCACTCTGGAACAAAATCCCAATTCATGTCAGACAGAGCCCCTCAATGACCCTCTTCAAGAAGAATCTTGACGTTTGGATGGGAGATTGTAAATTTACCCCTGGGATCTCTTCTGTGTCACTGCTAAACAGAGGCACGGTAAACTAACCTTAAATGGGCTATCTTCTGTGACCTACTATACAGAGGCACAGTCAACTAATCTAAGAAGGGTGGTGAAAGCCAAACACACTCTGGCTAGGCTTGTAAATACCCTAGGGCAGATAGCCTAGTCTCAACCTATGAACCTATGCACAGGGTGATAATAACACTTGAATAAACAAGTGGCAATCTTCAGTAACAATTTTCAGTGGCAATCTACTTTTTCTAGCAGCTGGATGATGGACTTGCACTCTAAAGCAAGTCTGTCACCTGATAACAGTGAGTAAAATGTGGCTGTGATGAGAAGTGAAATCAAATCTGGTTCATATTTCTTTCTGTCCCCATCACACTGTCTACACTTCTGACTACTGAAGTTCAACATTGTGTACTCATCCCACTGAAAAAATGGCAACAAATGTAGAAAAAGCATTTAATTATACTACAGATGAAGTCAGTATCAAATTACTATAGTATGCATTTAATTACTCTTATCAAGTGTGACAAGGTTTGACACAACTATTTTTTTTAGTAAACCTTGTCAAAAGAACTACTACTATAAATGCTAGAACCATGAGGAACCTGATAATAGCTCCTACTCCTTTTTTCAGAAACTTTTTTTTCTGAGAATCTTGTTAACTTCTCAGCAGCAGATGGAAGCAATCAACCTGTTTGTCACTAGATTCTTTGATAATAAATCTTTATTATGACTGCTCAGATCTTCTCCATACAAAATTCTACACACTCACAAAATATAACATAATGTCAAATGTGTTCCTTTAATAGTTTTGCTTTTTGAAAGAAATCAAATTTTACATTAGAAATACCAAATAACACTCCGCCCTGTTCTCAGATGTTCCTTCGCATTGTGTAGGCAACTTTCAAATGACAAGAGATTCCTGCAATTCCAAAACTTGGCTTCCCAGCACATATAACCTTCTCTCTTCCCTGCTTTGGGACCACCCTCATAGATACAGCTGTTCCATCAGACTATATGCAGCGACACCTGTGTGACCTAATTGGCTATAAGTGGGATAAGCATGTTCATTTGTGAATATACAAGTAAACAACTAAATTCTGGTTCTTCACCATGAGACCCCCCCCACCTTCTGCTAGGTGCTTTGGGTAAATATACACCCTTCACTAGTTGTGCTTAACCTCCTTCCTCCTTTGGAGTTATTTTTGACACAGTAGGACTTCTCTGAGAGGTTACTGTTCTGGTACTGAAACAGCACAGCTCAGGCTAGTACACCAACATGGGAAGCAGGTGTGTGTTCAAGTATTAAGAACAAATACAAAGAATGGTCATACTGCTGAAAAGTACAGTTATGGGACATGTTTAACTTAGAAAATTTTCAAGAGAGAGACCTGAAGAGGAGCAAATGCACTTTTCAGTAGTGTCAGTCATCTGTTAGGGTCTAGAATTCATAATTCACTTGTCTAGTACACAAAGCTGTGCAAGCTGCTCTGCAAACTAGGCAAGGCTATTGCATTTCATGCATCTCTCATGTTATCCAGCAGTGCAGTCCTACTCTACAGAACAGTGTCAGATTTGGCTCTGCATGTAAAGCAGTAATGGGGGAGTGTGGCATGTGCTAATGGACTGCATTAACAGCCTGTGCACTGCTTTGCAGAAAATACTTCTTAGTATGACAATTCACTAATATCTGTACCATGCAAATGCATAAGCATATATGGCAGTTCAGCTGTGTACATATATGTATTTCAATGGGGAGAATCTGCACAGGGTGACATGAGGCAGTTTGACGCTGCTCAGACTTTCAATCCAGCAAGGAATTAAATTGAAGTGTGTGCAAGTGACAGGCTGTGTGTGTGAGAGTGTGTGTGTGTGTGTGTGTGTGTGTGTGTGTGTGTGTGTGTGTGTGTGTGTGTGTGTGTGTGTGTGTGAGACTGCCTGTTCAGGGTGAATGACTGATGTCTATGTGTGGTCTTTGTTACCTGATAGCTATACTCTAATTTGCCTACCCTGTCTGATAGCAGCCAGGGTGAGTATACTATACCAAGAGTGTGTGCATGTGGAAAGTGTGAGTGTGTGTGTGCATGTGCTAATCATAGGGCAACTTAAACTTCCCAGCTGAGCAATCCACAGTCATGCACATTCTCTTTTAATTAAATGTAGCAATTCAAAGATCTGATTAAAACAGAATGGACTTGACTAAGAATCACATTTTAGAAGCACAATTTGGCTTATGTGTACAGCTTGAGTTGCACAACTGTACCATCATTTATTAAAAGTTCCATTCCTGACTTTCACAGCAGTTGAAGGTTACCATAGCCTTTGCAAGATCATGCCTGCATCATACCAGTGACTCTTCCAGCAAGGACTAGCACTTATCATTTATAAAGTTAATATTACCATGTGCAAATCTTTACCACCTGTGTTTAATATATGTATATTTACTGGCAAGTACCTGGATAGCTAGAGATGGTCCAAGGTAATGAGGTTGATGACAGGGTACTGATATGCTTTTAAAGTCTCATCCTCAAAGATCTACCTCACACAAATGTATATGTATTCTTTAGGGAGGAATTTTGCAGAAGTACAATAAACAGGGCAGCAACAAAAACAGTACCATTTTATAACATATCTAGTGTGGTGCAGAGATTATGACAGAATCCTCTGCCTTACCAAATACTTCCCCTTTTCTAGGCTGGACATCTAGCTTGTGGTGTTATATAAATTTGAAAACAGACATCAAGATCACAGCTTCATATTACATATGCAAGTATGTATGTAGCTCACACAGACTCAGTCCTGAGCCATTCTGCAGAAGTGGCAGCTACGTTAGTGGAATGGGGTCTACATTATTCTCTCGAAATACGATTCTGTCGAATACGAATCGTGTGACACAAACAGCGAAATGCGAATACGTTGAACCAACAAAACCGCAAAATTTAAAACATCGAACCGTCATAGTTGGCCAAGCCCATCGCCCGCAACACACTATGTACCCAAACACAATAACAAAATACACATACATACACTAACAAAAACCCTACTTCTAACCCTACTGTAAAACACCAAAACCTTACTTCTAACCCTACAATAAACCCCACATACACAACTATCTATGCACTATCCTTAACCCCTCCCTAACCCTAAGGTCCGTAACTACCGCACACTTACCCTACAAAGCTATACCCAAACAAACTGAAATTCCACACACATACGCTTAACAAAACCCTACACTAAACCTTACATAAATTACATACATTACCTACCTATGCACTTACCTTAACCCGCATCCTAACCCTAAGTTCCGTAACTTTAGCACACTTACCTTACGAAGCTATACCACAGACGGGCCAACTATGACGGTTCAACGTTTTCAATTTCGCGGTTTCGTTGGTTCGACATATTCACGTTTTGCTTTTTATGTGTCATGCGATTCGTATTTGACGGAATCGTCTTTCGAGAGAATAAAGTAGACCCAGTGGAATGCACTATTTGCATTTACTGCCTTGTGTTTTTCATAATATGCTTTGCTTCATCTATAATAATGAAAGGCATTACAATTGGAAAGTTTCTTTTGCTTGCATAAAGGAAAGAAAACATTCTGACAGTGTGTGTGATGCCTCTTCTCTACCCACATAGTATCCAAGTTGTCAGTGGACACAAATGTGCTAGTCATACCTTTGTTTTCATGTCATGGAATGAACATGAATGAATGAAGTGGTTCTGGGGAGAGACAGTAAACAACCTGCTTTACGGATGAAGTGTAAGTTAGCCCTGACAGCTATCTTCTCTCCAAAATGAAAGACTATACAAAGATATAGGCACACACACACACACACACACACACACACACACACACACACACACACACACACACACACACACACACACTAGCTCAAACATAATTTTGGCTGAAGCAATTCTCATCAATATGAGAGATTTGTAAGGTAGAAATTTCAAGTCTCCAGCACTGACTGAAACAAAATGTGGTGAAGTCAGTTTCCCTGTAATAAAATTCAAGACACAAACTGGGAGAAAGGGAAAAATATTGATAACCACACATATAAGGCACCTGTTTAAAATACCATACTGGCAAGTTCATAGATGAATACTAAGCTAACTGCCCTGAAGGGCCATTTGAAGCCTAGTTAATAACTAGAATTCAACCCAGTACCTTGTTCTTATAAGGAGAAGACCTTAACTATTACTCCACCCTCCTCATAATATCTGGTGATTTCAAAGTATAAGGGGGATTCCACAAGCAAATGAATGGGTGGTGGTCTCTCTCTCTCTCTCTCTTTATAACCATCAGCAGTTTTCTTCTTCTTTGGAATACAAGTCAGAACTATGTTGAGAAAGAAAGTTCAATTCATGTTCATGGTGTAGTTATAGATGGTTTATAGATGGTGTACACCTCATATGTGGCAGGGCAAACCTCCATGGGTGTTATTGGGGAGTATCTTATACAACACTATCATTAACAGAACAGCATAACAGCAGTAGACAGAATCAAATGTTCAGCCAGCTCAGTGCTATTTAAACTACTTTAGTTGTGCCTCGAAATATGCTATGTATTATCCACCAATAGTCCATTTAAAATGCTTTAACATAAACCCCTTCAGTCTTGTACACAGAGATATCCTAAGTCACTCAGCGGAGTCAGAGGACATAAAATAATGTCCTGCTTTACATTTTACCAAAAGAGTACGGCTGTTTGCCTGTGGTTTAATGTATAAAGCCCACCAACCATCCAGTGTTACCACTTGTCTATTACTGAAAGTTAGCATTCTAAGAATGCAAAGAATGAGGTTTATAACTTTACTCTTGTCCATTCAGTGTCAATACTTATCAAAATTCTATAGCTCCCCCAAGCATATTGGACCCGATATATCTATATATAACACAAGTGACTGACGTAGGTGACCAACGGTCAGCTGGTTTGGGCAATTCTTTTTGAAGAAATGAAGAATAATGAATAGAAATTCTAAAAGTTATGTTAGTTTTGTACTAAGTAAATAAAAGCTCAAGGCCAATCATTAGACTGCAATAGTGAGAACTTTGGGAAAGTCAGTAATGTAACTAGTTCTTGCATTCCAGTCATTACAACTAAGTAATCACACAGAGTTACCAACAATTTTATAACTGCAAAGTCAGTCAACAAAGATGAAGGTAGTACCGACTCTGCAGTCTGTGACATGTAAACTTCTGAGGACCAATGCTGAAGACCACTGTTAACAACATGAACGGAAATGTTCACAAGTCAACAGAAAATAGTTCAAGGTCCTGCCTTAGGCAAAAGATCTGTTAAACTGGAAATTAGGGACATTCTTCTGTCATTCATAAAACAGAATGCACTTCAGACTAGCAGCCTTTGCCTTCAGAGTTCAGAGAAGAGTGACAGAGATATGATGCCAGTAAGTAAATCCTCTGGGTGATGGCCAGGACAGTGCTGTGCTGCAGTGGAACTGCTGTCAAGACACAATGTATTACAATTACACATGCCATACTAATGCAAAATTCATGGACTCTTTCCTTAACAGACTTTTTCAGGCAATAAACCCATCTTCTGATTGTTCTGACTGATTTTTGTAATCTTTTGATTCCTCACTTAATCAGAAAGATATCTACTAACTTTAAAGTTGTTTGTCTTCCTGAGTTTATCTGCATTTGTAAAAAGATGTAATGTTAACAACTATAAATACTCATTCAATATTTTACAGTCATGCCTTGTAAATACTGTAAACAGTTTTTACATTTCATTTTTTAATATAATCGTGTTAAATGTTTTACTTTATTATTTATGTAATGTTCATGACATTGAACATCAATGAAAACAAAGGGGAAAAAACTGATAAAAAATTCACAAGTAAAATATAAATAAACAAATCAATTATGCATAGTGCAGCCTTTATTAAGCAATCTGAATCCACCAGTCACTGACTGGTGAATTCAGCCTATGCAACGCATAAATCAGAATTAATCAATGGATTTTGAAAAAAAAAAAAGAATTAATCAATGGCAGTATAACAGCGCCCTCAGCTAGGCATTTATAATAGCCTCTCCAACAGAACCAAAAAGCGTGTCCAATTTCTAGTGTGCTGTATTTGAAATACAAGTACTTTCCTTGTCTAAAGATCCCCTTCTCCACATTTGTGTATGTCGTATCAACCAAAAATGCAATCATGTGAATCATGATAAATGTTGCAGCAGCCTTAGTTATATGGGTTATATCCTGCCAAAGATAAAAAAGCCAGCCAGCTTCCAAAGCTTCAGGGAACCTTCCATGCACCCAAACTGTCAGGCAACCTGGGCTGAGCTGACTGAAAGACACGTTTGGGTGCAAAGCCCTTCAGAGCCTAACTATGTCCAAACACTATGCTCCTCTGAGGCTTTCAAGCATCAACGGTCAGCTTGTGCTGTCCCCCTTGCTGGGCAGATATAATCCCTTTGGCGAAAAACTTCTCATTTGTGTTGCTATTTTATCACTTTCATCTTTAGGAAAGTTATTTTAAAACTGAGTGTTGTATTTTAATGAACTGTCACAAGATGGTAACATACTTTTAAATAGAGTATTCATTTTTCCTGTCAGATTAAAAGTGGTATAAATTAACTAAAAACATTTTTCTGTGGAAAAATTGTGTTTATTTTTCTTTTGTAGAGCTGGCACAATGTTTCAAAGTGCATTTTACTGTGTTTTTCTTCAAACTTTTGTAGACTGGTAGTATTTACAGGGATCCATGGCTTCTCTTCTCTGGAAAAGAAGGATCATTTTCAACTTGACAATGGAACAGACCACCAGTCCCATAGCAGGTCCTTCTTCCAGATCCAAAAAGAAACAATTAAGCAAACAGCCTTTACCATCACAGCAGACTAGCAGTTTGCCTCAGCCAAAGGTGAGTGACTGCTGTGGCCATTTGTTGTACCTCAGACCAGTCATATTTTACCTCGGATCCCTCTGGCGTAGCACCTGCATCTACTATGAACCAGGGGGTTTAGTCATGTCCTCTGCAGTTGTTGGGGTTCCCTCAGTGCACAAGGGAAAGACACTTTTGTTGGTTCTGGGAGAGGTAACAGGGAAAGTTTACTAGCAGGGTCAGAATACTGTACCCATCCATGGTGAAGCTTCTACCATTAGTAACCTGGTCGGCCCCATTTTTCCTGTCAAAAAAAAAAAAAAAAAAAAGCATGTATCTACTACCTCTTCTCAAAGTTCTTTGGTGAGGAGTAGTTTACTGTGTCTCACTTAGACTTTAATTCCGGATACTGACCCTTGTTGCAAAGTAGTTTCTGGTAAAAGAAAGAGGGATACCTCTTTTTTGAAGATCTTCAATATTCTGAATCTGAACAGGAAGATGGAGAGATGGAAACAGGGTTTTTTCCCCTCATTTCTCTGATTCACACTCAGAGACCACCTCAGTTTCTAATTCTCTCTGTGGGGGTTTCTCTTCTCTGAAACTATTCTTAGAATGGACCAGTGTTTTCAGTGAAAGAACACTGAGGTTTCTCAGCCCCGCTGAAAAAATTATGAGTATTACTCTACGATTTTCTTGATCTTACACCCATTCCTGCTGCTCCATCTGCTTTAGAGGGTGTATATATTACTGCCTGCAATTTTCCAGATAGTCAGCAAGTTGTCCCTAAAAAAGCAACTAGAATGCAATTTCCTCAGTCCTGAAAATTTTTAATAACTAACCCAGCAGCTATAACTCTAGCACTGTTGCTTACTACCTAGTCAATTTCAATCCAACTCTTCCTGATAAGGATGGGAAAATTATTGACAGGCATGGGAAAAATTGCATAATTTTGCAACTCTGATTTTCATATTTTTGAACTGTCAGGCTCATATGTTGAAGTTTGTTCTGACTAATTGAGAAAATAGGAGGAATGTTTTATATTCAGTTTCTTCTTGTGAGGAAAAATCTACTTTAAATAACAGTTTCTTCATTATTTACAGTGTGTGTGTGTGTATAACTCTGTTGTTACTTTTTCCAGGGCTATGACCACTGGTACTGTTTTGAGCAGGTTTGCATAGCTGCTTTCTCAGAACCTCCCAGATGATGTTAAAATAAACAAAGATTTAGTGTTTGGCTCCTCTGCTGCAGAGTTGATCAAAAAGTGTGATGAAAGGGGCAAGATTATCCAGGGAATCTCTATGGTTTTTCAGCTCTCATTTTCCAATTTGTGCTTGGGATTTTCTATTTCATCATCCAGTTTTGGTACAAAGCAAAACAGAGTGTCTCAACAAAATATAGATAATCATACAGTTAAGAAGAAATTGCAAGGGGTTTCCAAAAAAATAGTCTTGAACCTCCAATAACCAAGGACAGTCCAACACGTATGAATGGCTATTCAAGAGACCTTGAGTTCCTTGCCCACTCTGGCACCCTTTTTTCTTCCAGAAAGTTGGCATCTCTATTATTGTTTTTGGCAACAGATACCTTAGGACAAATGTGTTCTGACACGAATTCATTAAAGTTACCGATGGCATTGGGAGGAACTTCATCCTTTCCGGGGATCATTCATCAACCTCCAGATCAGACTCTTGTTTCCACCGATTCTTTATCACATGCTGTCCCAAGAAAATTTAAAAGATGCTTATTATCATATCCCTATTTATCCAGACTTCAGAAGTTTCTTGGGTTTTGTGTGGCTGGATCACATTACCAGTTTTCTGTCTTACATTTTGGTCTACCCACTGCAACAACAGTGTTCACAAAGTGTCTTGCTCCAGTTCTAGTTCATTGCATGCTACAAGGTATCAACATTTTTTTCCATATTTAAACAACTTGCCTATCTCTGCAGAGGCATTTTTCAAAGTGTCAGGAATCTCACTCTTAGGTGAGAGATCTCGTACACAAACTGGGATTCTAAGAGAATATTGAAAAGTCTTTCTTTTTTTAACACCCTTAATGAATTACCACTTAAGACATAGGCAAACTGACATTTAAATAAAGGAAAGCAAATCATATTAACATGTTCCTTGTTACAAACATTATACGTCACAATTTTTTTGTACAATTATCATCAATCATTGCATAAATTGCTCAATTCCTTTCTTCCCTTAAATCTCACTCCTGTGCCAAAACATTATTCTGCATGCATTGCTCCCAAAATTTCCATTTTTAGAATTTGCTCATACCCTTTTCTAAAGATCCCACTTCCAATTATTTTATTTCTGTTACAATATAAGCTACTTTACATACAGTTGGTTGAGGCTTTGATTTGCATTTTCTACTAATTGTTTTTTTTTTTGGCAGCCACCAGAATTAGAAGTTATGTCCTTACCATAACGTTCCATGTGGAGTGTTCATCTCGCCTTTGTTCTTACACCTGGGTTCGGAGCCGATCCTCGGCTCCGTGTCGGCCGCTTGGCAAGCTCTGCATCGAGAAGAAGCTCGAGACCAACCTAACTCCCACAATCCCCCTCTGCCTTTACCTCAGATCTAGTTTGCAAGCAAACCAGAAGTCAACAGAGAGAGTAACACATTCATGCCAAAAACAACATAACTGAAAGAAACATATATATATATATATATATATATATATATATATATACATATATACACAACAACTGCGTAATGCAGAAGCAGGAGAAACCAAACCAGACACCAAACTGGACGTTCTTCCTGAGGGTGGGAGGGTGGGAATGTAAGAACAAAGGCGAGATGAACACTCCACATGGAACGTTATGGTAAGGACATAACTTCTAAATGTGAGAGTGTTCAATCTCGCCGTTGTTCTTACACCTGGGTAGCGCCCCTAGCTCCATGTTCCTGAGGAACTCACGGAGAACGTTCTTGAGCACAGTGGAACCAAAGGTTGCCCTGTCCCTAGAAACCCTGTCTACCTTGTAATGAGAAATGAATGTATGTGGTTTAGACCAAGTGGCAGCTGCACAAATAGTGTCTAATGGTAAGCGAGCTGCATGAGCCAGGGATGTAGATACTGATCTTGTAGAGTGCCCCTTGGGTTTGACAGGTAAAGTTTGTTCCGAAGTAGCATAAACAAATATAATGCAATCAGTTAGCCATTTGGAAAGGGTTCGTTTAGTAACTGCTATACCTTTCCTGCTGTCTGCAAAGGCTACAAAAAGTTGATCTGTTTTCCTGTGATCCTTTGTTCTATCCAGGTAAAATCTAAGTTGTCTATGAACATCCGTCTAGCCGATGTAATGGCCACCAAAAAGAGGGTCTTCCATGACAAATATTTCAATGGACAAGAAGAGGCTGGTTCAAACGGTGGTAGCATCAATTTAGATAATAAAAGGTTCAGATTCCAAGGTGATGTAGGAGTTCTAACTGGTGGTCTAATATGGAAAGATCCTTTCAGAAAGGCCTTACAAAGTCTGTGAGCCATAATAGGAGCCCCACATTCTTCCACATGAAAGTTGGAAATGGCAGCCAATTGCACTCTCAAAGTGGCAGGAGAAGCTCCTTGGTGGAACAATTCGGTTAAAAACTCCAAGATCTTATTTAACGGAGCTATAACAGGGTCCAATTGCTGTGTATTTGCCCAGTAAACAAAACGCTTCCATTTACTAGTGTAAGTCTTTGTAGTGGAAGCTTTATGAGAAGCCACCAGTATATTCTGAACTGCACGTGAAAGAAGATCAGACCTGACTAAGTAGGGAAGCTGAGCAGCCAAGCTGCTAGTTGGAGTGAAAGTAGCGAGGGGTGGGGAGCCCCTGACGAGTGGGTCAGTAGATCCGGCTCTGGGTCCAGGATCCAGGGTTCCCGAATGCGGTGTGCCAGAAGAAAGGGAAACCAGATTTGACGAGGCCAGAATGAGGCAATGAGGATAATCGTCCTTTGCAGGTTGTTGGCTTTCTGCAGAAACTTTGCAATCAGGGGAAAGGGAGGAAAAGCGTACAGGAGACCCGGGGGCCAATCGTGAACCAGAGCATCCCTGGGGACTTCCCCTGGAGGGGGTAATAGGGCAAAATAGCTCCTGAATTTGGCGTTCATTGGAGACGCAAAAAGATCACAGGAAGGCTGGCCCCATTTGCGAAAAATCTCCTTCGCAACTGACTGTTTGAGGGACCACTCGTGAGGCAACAGGATTGCTCTGCTCAACCTGTCGGCTATGACGTTGGATAACCCCGGGATGTGCGTTGCAATCAAAAAGCGACCCGTGGACTCCGCCCATTGCCAGATTCTCATGGCCTCTCTGCATAGCTGATAAGACTTGGTTCCCCCTTGTTTGTTTATGTACCAGACTACGGACATGTTGTCCGTCTGAACTGCAATAGTCCCTAGAGGAAGAAGGGGAGCAAAGTGTTGCAACGCTAGAAACACTGCCCTCAACTCTAGAGCATTGATGTGCAGATTGTACTCTAAATTGGTCCATTCGCCTTGGACTGTCTGTCCCTGAAAGATGCCCCCCCACCCTATCAGGGAAGCGTCCGTGGTAACCATAGCTGTCTGCGTGGGTAGCACAAATGGTCTTCCGCTGGAAAGATTGCAAGTCCGGAGCCACCAGGCTAGGTGTGATTTGCATGTGTTTGTGATTAGAATTTCGTGTGTCAGAGGTAGCTGTTGGAACGACCATTGTGCAAACAGTAGCCATTGTAGAACTCTCATGTGCAGTCTTCCCAAGGGTATCGCAATGAGAAAAGCTGCCATGAGACCCAAGACCTTCAGAACCAGCTTTGCTGGGGATTTTCTGGATGACAGAAGGAGAGATATGTGGCTTTGTAGTGAGGCTATCCTTTCCGGAGGAAGCCTTAGAACTAAACAACACGTATCCAATTCTGCTCCTATGAATAAGATATGCTGTGATGGCTGTAGTAAAGATTTTTCGAAATTTACGGAAATTCCGAGTTGAACACAGAGCTGCAGTGTGTAATCCCTGGCCTGAATCAGTTGACGCTGGGTGGTGGCAGAAAGGAGCCAGTCGTCCAGATACAGAAACACCTGGAATCCCAGGCGTCTCAAGTGAGACGCTACCACTGCCATGCATTTGGTGAAAACCCTGGGGGCTGAGGTCAGACCAAAGGGCAGGGCTCGAAACTGAAAGTGACTGGCTCCCAGCCGGAAGCGCAAGTGATCCCTGGACGCCCTGGCCATTTTGATGTGGTAGTATGCGTCCTTTAGATCTATTGAGCACATCCAGTCGTCCTTCTGTAAAAATGGAAGGATCGATTGAAGCGTGACCATCCGGAACTTTTCTTTCTTGACGAATGTATTGAGTTTGCTCAGGTCCAGAATTGGCCTCCAGTCCCCTGTCTTTTTTGGAACTAAAAAGAACCTTGAGTAAGTTCCGAATCCTCTTTGGTCCACTGGGACTGGTTGGATGACTCTTCTTTCTAGCAGCTTTGAAATTTCTATAGCTGCAGGGCCTCACAGATGGGGCGGCACATCTGGGAGTCTTTTCTGCGGAATTGGGGGCGATAGGAAGGGTATTCTGTAGCCTCTGGTGACAACGCTTTTTACCCAATTGTCTGATGTAAGACTTTGCCAGGCCTGAGGGTATAAAGCTAAGCGACCCCCGACTGCCTCTAGAGCAGGACAGTCGGGCCTCCTCTCAGGAGTGCTGGAAAGGTTTCCCAGGGGGTGTATCCCTGTCACCTTGGTTTTGCGGACCCCCTCTGCTGCCAGGGCAGCGTTTTCCACCTCTGCCCCCTCCTCTGCCTCTAGAGGGGGCATCACCCTGTGTGCCTGGGAAAGAACCTTGGGGTTTTCGAAACCACATTTTCCCACCACGTTGCCCTTTGGGGTACGGTCTGGATGGGGTGGAAAAACGGACTCCGACAGCAGACAGAGTCTTTCCCTCTTGCTCACACCGGGTAAGGGTCTCCTTTACTTTGGGGCCAAAGAGAGTGGCACCATCAAATGGGGCGTTAGTAAAGGAAGACTTGAAGGCCTCCGCAAATGAACATAAGCGCATCCAGGATTGTCTACAAAGAGCAATCGCTGAAGCTGCTGCCCTACTCGATCCTTCGGCTGCGTATGAGATCAGCCTCATGGACGTGTTCGCAATAGATGTAAGGGTATTGAGATGTGCTGTAACCTTCTCTGAGACAGCAGCATCTGTAGTACTCTGGAGGGTATCTCCCAACTCTTTGATTAGATCCCTCTGTAGCCGTGTGAAGTGGGTCAAATAGTTCAGGGATCGCATAGAAAAAGCCGCTGAACTAAAAATGCGCTTCCCATACCTGTCCATAGTCCTAGAATCTCTGTTAGGCGGATGGACAGATGAGGAAGATTCAAACATCTCCTTTTCGTGGCGCTGCCACCACCATAGCATCCACTGGCACTCCTTTGTCAGATAAGCCTTATCCTGAGGGGCAGTAATATATTTGTTAGGCTTTCTAGGGACTGGCTCCACCGTGTCAGGCGCCTCCCACGCCCTTGAGCAATCAGCTCCATCAACTCATCAAGGGCGGAGTGACCCAGGAGGAGGAAGGGCGAGCACCGAATGCCTTCAGCAAGACTGACTCATCCTCAGAAGGGGGGAGGGATTGCCAATCACCTCTCTGCTTTAGGATCTCCAGGATGTCAGAAAAAGAGACATCCTCTGAGGGTGACTTTGGGGACCCTTCTGACTCATCCAAGTCAGTGTCCGATGTCAATGATTCTTGTGGAGAATCTAAGTGTCTCCTCTTACACAATCTTTTCCTCGGAACTTCCTCGGGGGGGGGCATCCGAAGAAGCCTCCGAGGAAGAGGGGGCACCCTCCAGGGGTGGCTGAGACACAGGTGCTCGACGCTTAGATGTAGCCGTGGGTGCAGAGGAGGATAACGGTCCTTTATGGGAAGGAGAAGCTGTTTCTGCTGATGTGGTTGTCTGAGTAGACAACACCTTCCTCATGAGGTCGAAGGCCCCCGGGTCCCGAGTCGAGGTATCTCCTGGTTCGAGGAAATCGGAAGAATCCCGAGACAGGCACGAAGGCATCGAGCCCGAGGATGGAGCCGAGTCGATTCGAGCCGAGGCCCCGAGAGGGAGCGTCGGAACCGAAACATCGGTCCGACTCTCAGTCCCGGATCCAAGGATGGATCTTCGGCTCCGAGACTCCGGTACCGGTTCCGACGGAGTCGAGGTGAACGGAGCCGACCGAGAAAAAGACGGTTCTGGCACCGAGGGCTCCACAATCACCAGATCAGCCTCTCCCGGCTCCGAAGACTGGATAGGTCTCGGAGGAGGAACAGGTGGAGATAAGGGAAGGCCTTCGAGTCTCGACACCAACTGGGAGGAGACAGAGATGAGCTTGGATAAGGCCGTATTCTCCATTAATTTCTGCACCACGCGGTCTACATCGGTGTCGGAGAGGGGCCTGGAAGAGCGCGTCGAAGGAATCGAAGATGGAGCCGACCTCAACAGTGCCGGGGGAGGGAGCTCCGTCACCGGTTCCAAGACTCGAGGCTCGGAAACTGACAACAGTTCAACACTTGGCCCCGAAGTCTGTGGAACCGGTGATCGAACTTTGACTGAAGAGCTCGGAGCCGATGACCTGGGCTCCGACGTCTTCGATTCCTTCGAGGATTTGGATGTCTGGTCTGATGCATCCAGAGCCTCTTGAAAAGCAGGCTTCAAAAGCCCCCTATCCATAAGTTTCCTGCGCCTATCTGTCATGACCCTTCCACTGAAAGAATGACAGATTGAGCAGTCTTCTTGCAGATGGAGAGGGCCAAGACAGTAGACGCAGGAACTATGATTATCAGTCACCGACATCTTCTGCCCACATTGGCAGCGTTTAAAGCCAGACTTAGCTTTCTCAGACATGTCACAAATTTAGGTACAGCTAACAGTGAAACAGTCAATAATATGTCAAGTCCAGTAATTTTGTCTAATCCAGAAAACTTTTTGTCAAATCCTGTAAAAAAAAGTCAATCCAGTAGTCAATCCAGTTAAAGGGTGGGGTAGGCCCCGAGGGAAAACTCTAATAAAGTATATAAAAAGACTTTATACGGAACCGAGAATTCCTCGAAACACTACTAACACACACACACACACACACAGTCACTTAAAGACAATTTTTTTAGAAAAAAATTTAGAAGAAATATAAGAAAATTATAAATCTTAGCTTAAGGTTGCTCGAGCTCATCAATCTGATGCGAACGTTGCAGCGGCAAACTAGATCTGAGGTAAAGGCAGAGGGGGATTGTGGGAGTTAGGTTGGTCTCGAGCTTCTTCTCGATGCAGAGCTTGCCAAGCGGCCGACACGGAGCCGAGGATCGGCTCCGAACCCAGGTGTAAGAACAAACGGCGAGATTGAACACTCTCACATCTAAACTTAGAAGGTCTTACTATGTCTAGGCAATTCAGATGCCATATGCCAACTGATAAAAGTAATTTCCTTAGTTACACTTCTTTGCTTAACCAATCTTTCTGACAGAGAACTCTGTAAGGAATTTTTGAAGAATGTCAGTTCATTACACTCCCAAAACAGATGTTCCCCGTTACCCTTTTCTTCTCCAGCACACCTCCAACATTTGCCATCTACTTCAGGAAAACATTCTTTACAATCTGTTTGGGCTACAATGATACCTATGCAAACTCTTCCAAACAAAATTCTTAAATCTTCTACAATTTGTTGCATACTTGGGAGCCACACATACGTCCTCTCACTGTTTCTTTGTGAATTGCTTATCCAGTTTCAATCCCCAATATTTTCTAACCTCCTCTGATAGATTCTGTACATGTCATGCAATATTTATATGCCCTATTAATTATCTATTTTTAACAGCAGCTTCTAGAGTTCAGGATTCATCTAAAAACTTTACCAGTGCGGGTCTTTCCCTTAGGATTCCTCTAGCCCTTTCTCTTTGCCTATACTCTGATATCAATCCCAGACTAGGAAAGCAATTTCTAGCCAGAAATCCAAATGTCTTCTTTACCTCTTCTCAATCTATTACCTTTCCATCTCTACTTCTTTGCTCCCATACCTTGATTCCTTTGCCAATTTTCTCCAGTAAGTTCCAGCCCTCTCTTGCCTATTCTCTGTACCCATAAAACCAGTTATCTTTATTGGCGAAATCTCCTTTATCCATTCTCATGTTAGTTCTTACACTACTTTCTGTTACCTTATGAATATAATATTCTGCATGGCTGGGATTTTACCTAAGGATATGGATCCAAAATCCCACTTCTTCCTTATTTCTTGAATTTCCCCCAATCAATCATCATCTCTTTCCACTTTGAATTATAGCTTTCTGCTTGTAATATGTCTATGAGCCTTAACTGTGTAGATCTAAAATATCTCATCAAATCAGATAATCCTAAGTCACCTTGCTTTGTTGGAAGGATCACCTTACCCCACTTAACTCTTGCCCTCTTCTGCTCCCAGATAACTTCCTTTAACTCTTTATTAATCATTGCCCAAAACTTTTCATCTGGTTGATGAAAATATGCCTGCTATGTATATAGAACTAAGGGGACAAAAACATTTTCACTGCTTGTTTCTTGCTATCCATAAACAATGGCTTCTAGTATTCAAATTTTTATATTATTTTATTTAGTCTCTTCTCACCGATCCTTAGCTGCCATAACAGAATCCTTTTGAATCCAAACCCCTAAATACTTCATTTCATTGTCCCCATAAATATGTGTATTGTTGGACCAATTAATTGGTGGGTACATAGTTTACAGCTATAGACAGTTTTATCTACATTAATTTTATATCCTGAAAATACCTGAAACTGCCTCAAGATGTACAGCACTGAGATGTCCTTTCCTGGTTTTGTCAAGTACAAAATAATATGGTCTGCAAATAAAGCCAACTTTTTTTGATTATCATAACAATTATACCCCCACAACTTCTGAATCCATTATTTTCTTGTCGATATCTCTAAATATAAATCAAATAACAAAGAGAGGACATCCATGCCTGGCTCCTCTGTTCAGACACAACCTGTCACAGAAGAACTCTCCCACTTAATTTTTGTCTTCAATCCCTCATATATCCTCCTAATTAACCTTATCGTTGTATTAGGGAATGCACATGCTTCAATTTCCCTGCTCATAAAAACCTAGCTTACCCTGTTCAATAGTTTCTCTGCATCAAGACCTACCAACAACAGTGGTATTTTCTTACTCTGCTTCCATCTGGATCATCGTTCTGTTAATGTTATCAAATGTTTGCTTCCCATCCACAAAACCACACTGATCCATATTTATCAATTTTGGCAACCCCTTTGCCATTCGTTTAGCTATTATAGACATAAGCACTTTATAATCATGGTTTAAAATTGAAATGGGCCTATATGAAGCTGGGTCTGATGGGTCTTTACCATCTTTAGATATTACAGCCACTACACCTTTCTCCCAGGAGGTTGGTACTTCCCCTCCTTTTAAACTACCAAAACTTTCCAGAACTTTATCACTTTATTCCCTCCTAGTTTCCAAACTCCCACAGGAATACTATCTATTCCTGGAGGCTTTCCTGCAGATTGATTGTACATTACCCTTTTTATCTCACTTTATTTTATTTATTTTATTTTCGATTTGTTTACCAGGTTAGTCCGACTGGACACAAGATGACTGTTTTCAGCAGAGGCCTGGGGAGAAAAACTCCAAATAGATAGTAAAAAATTATAAAAAAAAAATACAAAAATGATATAAACATAGCTATTTTGTACAAAGAGCATAGAACATATAAAAGGAGTAAAAATCAGAGTTTTACAATTGATGCAGCATACAGTGGTTAGACTACTGAGAAACAATTAAAGACGATATTATACTGTCTCTGTCTGCTACCAAACTGATCTGCCACAATGACTCCTTGCATTCTAAAATCAAATTGGTATTCCTTATATAATCCACTTGTTGAACATAATCTATGACTGAAAAGGTGAACTTTTTAAAGTTCACACAGTGAATAGCATGCCTAGCTAAAGCATTGGTAAAATTCTTTTTCTTAATAGCAAGTGTGTGTGGTCATATATTCTACGCTTTAAACATCTTGAAAAAAAGTGTCATAATCAGATCTAATGATGTGATTTCAGTCTTGAAAAAAGGGTTTTCCTACATACCAAGTAGTTCTGTCAATATTACCAGACTGTTAGTTGATTTCAAACTTTTTTTGAGAAAATTGAACCTTGGTTACCTACTGCATGATTTAAATGTAGACAAACAAGATGTCTGTAACAAATTTAAAAAGAACAGCACATACACCCCCCCCCACCTTGTGCAACACCTTGCAAATGTTTGGTGATGTGTGAACTGGACATGAGAAATATTTTAAAGGACATCCACATGTATAACCTCACCGTGGAAGAACACCAGGCACTGTGTATTTTAAGCAAAAATAAAGACATTAGAGTAATGAGAGCTAACAAGAGTGGTATGATGGTGATTATGTGTACTGAAGATTATGTTAAAAACATTGAAGACGTGTTGGTAAATGATGCAGCTTATTCTGTTGTAGATAAGAATGTAATTAACAGTTTTTTTTGAGAATAAACTTTGATCTTTTTGACATGTTTTGCCAGGGTAGTCTAGATCATGACACATATGAATATTTGTTAGTGGAACATCCCAGTATGGGACATTTCTTTGGGATACCCAAAGTACACAAATCAGAAACAAATCCGCCCTTTAGGCCCATTATTTCAGCCAAGAGAACCAAGACAGAAAACATTTCTTTATGGCTGGACTACATACTTAACCCTATAGTGCAAAAAGCGAAGTTGTACCTTAGGGACTCCTGGCACCTTTTGGACATTTTGAGGGACATTAACCTCACCCATGGTGATTTTTATTTTGCATCTCTAGATGATAAATCACTGTATACATCATGTATCAACCAAGATGCTGGTATAGGATATCTGAGAGATCACCTTAATGGGTACACTGACTTTACACACAGTAAAATAGAGATGGTTGAAGACTTATGGGTATAGTTCTTGACAATATTTTTTTTGGGTTCCACCAAAGATGTAAGCAGACCTCAGGGGTGGGTATGGGGGCAAGGGTGTCCCCATCTTTTGCCAACCTTGTAATGGCCACGTGGGAGGAGAGAGATATTTGTATGCACATCCACAAAGGTCCCACATTATTTTATATCAAAGATTTATTGATGATTTAATATTTCTGTGGACTGGTGATGAGAGTGAATTTGAGTTCTTTGTTAGTGACTTAAATCACACCACAGACTTTTTGGAATTTTCTGTGGGAAGTTTTGGTAGGACCATTAATTTTTTGGATATACATTTGGCTTTTGATACGTCCAATAACACTTTTGAGAGTAAGATTTATAGGAAAGATGAAGACATAGTGCTGTGCAAAACCAGTAAAACAATCCTTCAACACTGAGAATGTTACCAAGTACACACAAGCAGGCAAATCTTCACGAAACAGTTTTATTGCAATGTATACATTAAACAATGATATGGTTTATTTTTTAGATAAAATTGGAGAATATAGTATTTTAACATATGAGATGTTTTTATTGGTTGGTTTGAATTAATTGAGGGTATATAAGACTGTTGGTGTTTTGGTTAAATTATCTGATGAAGTAAGTGACGAAAACGTATTGTGAATTCTGCTATCGTTAATGTATACTGGAGAACCTTTATTGCTGCAATAAAACTGTTTCGTGAAGATTTGCCTGCTTGTGCATACTTGGTAACAATCTCAGTGCTGAAGGATTGATTTATAGGAAAGATGTTTTTGTCAACCAATATTTGCACAGAGATAGCTTACACCCTAGGCATATGAAGAAAGGAGTGATTAAGGGGCAATTTATTTGCCTCAGTAGACTTACATATGATGATGACACTTTTTTTTCAAGAGGTCATTATGTTGACACATTTTTTTGAACAAAGAGGGTATGACCAGGCTTGGTTAACCAATATACACAAGGAAGTGTTTATTCTAAGACAAAATGCTGCCAAATCCATCATCGGGGGGTTGGTGATGTAAGTAACAGCAGGAAAAAGAAAGACAGCACCGTGTTGACTATTTCTTTCCCCATCCTCATTGTCAATAAGATGGGTGTCATCAAACACATAATAAAGGACAACTGGAAGGTTTTGATGGGGAATAGGGAACTCATACAGGTAGGTGTAGAACCCAAGTTCGCCTACAAGAAAATTAAGAACATCAAAAACATTTTGGAAAATGGTGGGGGGGCACACTTCAGCATTGACTGATGTGAACAGTGTTTGTGGTACTTTCTCCTGTAGGAAGTGTAAACAATGTAGGTATATAAGCAATACATCTAGTACATTTATTACACATCTTAAAAGGACTATTTGGTTCCACAGACAATTTACCTGCGAAAGTATAAACATAGTTTATGTGGCAGTATGTGACTCTTGTCCTAGTTATTACATAGGAAAAACCATTAGATGTTTAAAGCGTAGAATATATGAGCACACACTTGCTATTAAGAAAAAGGACTTTACCAATGCTTTAGCTAGGCATGCTATTCACTGTGTGAACTTTAAAAAGTTCACCTTTTCAGTCATAGATTATGTTCGACAAGTGGATTATACAGGGAATACCAATTTGATTTTAGAATGCAAGGAGTCATTGTGGCAGATCAGTTTGGTAGCAGACAGAGCCCCCGGTTTGAACGAATGTATTAATATTAAGTGTTTTTTAGCACTAAAATAATATTCAAATCACAATAATATGACAATGTTTTTATATTAAGACATTTTTATGAAGCTTTGATATTCTAAGCTGTTTGGGAAACAAGACAGTTTTTTTATTTTTATGCTATGATTTTTATACCTTTAAAGTATCATGAAAGCCATGTGATGTATGATGTAACTTATAAGAGATGTGTTTTGAAAGGTTAACTTTTTTCTGAAGAAGTTCATTAAGAATAGATTTGAACGAAAGTACTAAAGAATTGTGTTCGCTCCTTCACTCCATCTACAGCTTTTGGTTTGAGTTTCATTTTCCAGTTTGTTGTGTGCTTATAAGTTTTTTTGTTCTTTACAAACATATATTCTGCTGAGTTCCAATATTAACCTGAGGTCCTTGTTCTTTTTTGGAGCTAAAAAGGATCTTGACTAGATGGATCACTTGAGGTCTGCAAGGACCTCTTGGATGACTCTATCAGACAGGAAATTTCTTGGACTGCTGTTCTACATTGTTGAGGTGGGACATCTGGAAAGGACTTTTGGACAACCTGCATCTATGGATGGGAGGCAGAAAATTTACCCCAGGACTGCCCCCTGTATTACGAATGGACAAAGCCAACACCTAAATGCTTCATCCTATGCATGGGTCCCTTCAAATTATTTATGGTATGACCCCAGCTATTCTCATTAGGGGTAATATCGAATTATTGACCGTGGAATAGGTAATGCCAATCTCTTGCCAAATGGAATAGGTTAATTCAAACACAAAAAGGAAAACTGGATAAGCTTGAAATGGCCAGCATACATAGCTAACTTACCTATGAACCTATGGAGAAAAAAAATCATTTTGATTGAAAGGGAATTACAGTATGCACCATCTTGATATTATTTTCTTCACCTGCACATTTTTTGTCATGGCCATTCAAATTTGCAGGTGAAAAGACAAGCTTCCCCGGACTGCCTTCTCCCAGAGGGGAGCAGACAAGCAAGCTTTCAGGAACGCTAAAAGGGTTCATCAGTGAAAGAACCTCTAAACCCTTGATTTTGTGGAACCAACTCTGCCTCCTGGGCAGTGTCCAATGGCATTTCCCCCTCTGCTCTGGGTGGTTCTTTCAAAAGAGGAGTCAGTGGGAAAATGCAGGGACTTCCTATCTGAAAGACACTGCCCAGCTGCAATTCTAGGAGAAAATTCTTTGAAGGTTGGAGAAACAAACTCCTACAGCAGAAAATGTTTTGCTCTCTTGCTGTCTCTTAGACAAGGAATCTTTTACCTTGGGTCCAAAAAGAGATAATCCATCATAAGAAGCATTAAGGAAGCATATCTTAAAATTGTCTGCCAAATCATATAAGCACAACAAAACATGGCATTGAATTTTGATGCCAGTAAATGCCAATCTAGATGCCCTATCCGCTGCAGTGAAAATCAGCCGCAAGATGACACTGATAATGGACAACATGGTAGCCAGGTGAGAATCCATGGACTTCCTTAGTTCTGCTGCCTGGGGTCTTCCGATGGAGTGTAACAACGTATTTGTTAGTTCCCCTCTGAAATCTGGTTATATGAGAAATGTAATTTGCTACCCATATGGAAAAGTTTCCCTAGGCATATGCATACCAAAAAGGTCAACTAATCTTGATTCTTGTTTGGAAGGATGGATCATAGAGCTCTTCTCCATGAGCTCCTTCTTGGTGGCTGCTGACGATCCTTTGGAGGAACAAGCGGCATATCAGCAGACAGATGTCTCCAGGAAGAGATCTAGGTGATATTTCCTCTTCAACAAAGTCAGTGTCTTTTGTGAGAGGACAGCCAAAGTACCTTTGTTTTCACAAATACATTCTGTGACCTTAAGTTGGGGGAAGCAGTTGAAGAGTCAGTAGTGTCCTTAGTATCTCAAGTAAAATGAGATTCAAGGCACTGTGAAGCAGGCTGTCCCAGGTAAAGCTAATCAGTGAGCCTGGTCTCTGACCAGTTGGGAGCTTGGGATGGAGCAGAGAAGGACACACACCCTTCCCCTGTGGATTAACAGGGTAGAATCTTCTCAAAAACCTTGCATATGGAAGGAGTAGCCATCAGTGCTGAGTAATATGACCTCCAAGCCAAGGGAAATCAAACATTTAATAGACCAAAAGATCAAATCCGCAGTGCTGATGACCCAACTGGGACTTGTGACTGTTGCCGAGCTGTCAAGCACCCAGAACTAAGAAGACCCCAAACAATATTGAGTCAATCTTCCTCACACATTTGATGTCTCTAAAGACTTTGGACTCAAATGGGTCAGGGAAACTGTCAATACTGAAGAGCCTAAGGTTGTTGATGCCAATAAGGAGACAATCAACATATATGATGTTTCTGGAAGATTGAATGAACCAGAGAGATGCAGCTGAGGGTAGTCAGAAAGGGAAGATACCATGAGAGCTCTCTTTCTGAGAATCTTGACCCCAAAGAAAATAATCTCTTCAGAGATAATTATGGACTTAGAGTCAGCAGAGAACAGTAAGAGGGACTGGGAGTGGTGCTGAATCAAAGAGATGGTGAAGAAGTCATAGGTTCAGAGGTAGGTACTAGGCTCTTAGCCCTAGGGCCTATATAAGCCTAGCCAAAAAGGTACCCTGGCATTTGCCACCCAAGAAAATTATTTTCCTGTGCCACTGTCAAGCAGAGCCACAGAAGTGATCCCTGGGGTGAATTTCCTATTTCTCATCCAATCATCAAGATTTTTTTTTTGAAGAGTGTTAATGAGGAACTCTGACATAGATAGGTAGTCTGTTCCAGATTATGGGAAGTCTCTGGGACAGGAATCTAACCCTCCAGCATGTTCTGTTTATTGTGGTGACAAGGTTTAGGTCTCTAGAGCGTATAGCTCGGAGGGATTGTGATTTCTTTAAGTGGAGCATGTCCAACAGCTCTGGGATTGACACAGCTTTGTATGTTAGGCAGAGATCGCCTCTGAGTAGGTGATATGCGACGGAGTAAAGCTGGAGTTTTTTGAGACGGACTGCATAGGGCATCTGTTTGAGGCCAGTAATCTTCTTTGTGAGGTATTTCTGTGGCCTTTCCAGTTGTTGTAGATGTCTTGTGAGGTACATACTAAAAGGGGTGTTGTACTCTATAACGGGTCTAATGAGTGATGAGTAGAGGGGGACAATGACCTCTTTTTTTCTGGATGAGAAACCTTTTGTGATGAGGTTAGCCATGTGGAAGGATTTCCTGACCACTGTGGTGATGTGATTATCAAAGAAGAGACTACTTTCCACCTGTGTCCCAAGGTCTCTTATCACACTTTCAGCGTTAAGTAGATTACCATTCATGTGGTAGTTCATGGGTACAGAGTTTTTACCAAAGGGGATGACAATACACTTTTTGGCATTGAGCTTCAGGCCATGGCTTTGACACCAGGTATCTGTCTCAGTGAGGCCCTTTTGTAGTATGTCCACATCATTAGGTTTTGATTATGGCTCCTAGTTTGCAGTCATCTGCAAACTTTGTTAGCTAAAGACCTTCTGTGTTAGCCTGTACTTCAGAGAAGTAGATACCAAACAGGAGAGGACCCAGGACTGAACCCTGTGGTACTCCATTTGTCACTGGTCTGAAGTCGGATTTGGAGTCTGCTACTTTCACAGTGTGGGTTCTGTCCATGAGCCAGTTGGCAATCCATCTTGTGACATAGGGATTTATACCTAGTTTAGTGATCTTATCTATAATTCCAGAGTGGGGGATGGTGTTGAAAGTCTTGGCAAGCTCTAGATAAGCTGTGTGAACCACCTTACCCTCATCTATGGCTTTGGTGACTACTTCAAAGAAGTCAATCAGGTTTAGGAGACATGATCTGCCTTTTACAAACCCGAACTGGTTAGGGTCCAGAGTTTGGCGATTACCAATGTCTTTGTTTATGAGTTCCATGATGATACGTTCCATGGCCTTGCAGACCAGGCTAGTCAGGCTAATGGGGCGGTAGTTCCCAGGGCCTGTCATGGCTCCCCCTTTGTGGAGTGGGATAACCGTCACAGTGCGCCATTCAGTAGGCACAAAGCCTGAGGTGAGGCTATGACTGAACATGGTATTTAGGTAGGGTGCCAGTTCATTCTGTAGTTCATGTAGAACGCAGCCTGGGATATTGTCAGGTCCCATGGATGCTGTGTTCTTGGCTTTGAAGAGTGTGTTTTTTACCTGTGCAGCCATGATTACAGGAATTTTGCATTCTTCCAGTATAGAGATGGGCCCTCTAGGGGGTGGGGGTGGGGGGGTAAAGTTAGCACTGAACCTATCTGCCAGGATGTTGGCAATATCAGTTGGTTCTGTATATTTAGTGCCATTGTGCTGTAACTCAGAGCAGATCTGAGTGTTGCCATTGAGATTCTTGACACAGCTATAGAATGCTTTGTGGTTGTCTTTAGAGTCAGTGGCAATTTTGTTTTCGTAACTAGCTTTGGAGAATTTTATGAGGGATCTCAGCTTCTTACTGAGGTTGACCAGGGAGTTCCTCCAGTCATGGGATTTTACCCTTTTTTGCAACAGTTTCTTTCTTCTCTTGTAGATTTGTTTATGGCAAAGGACCACCAGATTGGCTTCCTTTTTTATGCGGAAAGCATCTTGGTTCTATTAGGGATAGCATGATCCATGCACTTGTGTAAGTGCTTATAAAGTGCATTTGTGTAGGATTCAGCAGTTGCACCTCTATTGTCCGTCTGCATGGGTGTCATGAAGTTTGCCACTTCTGTCTTAAGAAGTGTGAAGTTGGCTTTGGAGAAGTTTTTTATAGTGGTTTCCCTAACTGAGGGTGGGGGCGGGATGTGAATGTCTAGGGTGATTAGCTTGTGGTCCGATCTGACCAACAAGGAATTGACCTCTGGTGTGGACACCGGTTGCCCATGTTGGTAATGACCAGGTCTAGGATACTGCTGCCCCTGGTGGGGGTGTGACTAAGCTGATCCAAGGCATTGGAATTTATGAATTCCAGAAAATGTTGAGCAAGAGAGTTGGTACATGAGTAGTTTTCCAAGTTAATGGTGGGGTAGTTGAAATCGTCCATTATTAGGGTGTTGGGTAGTACCCTAATACTTTCCAGTGTATCAACAAATAAGGAGTGGGAATCCTGGGGCATGGTGGGGGGTCTGTAGCAAGCTACAATTTGGATTGCAGTCTTGCCCAAAGTTAGTTGCACTTGGATAATCTTGTATGCATTATGCTGTGCAACTAGCCTGGAGGTGTGGATGTCCTTAATGAATATGGACATGCCTCCACCTTTAGTGCTTCATTCCGGGTTAGGTGGCCGAAAGGTGTGGTATGAATTATAGCCTGGTAACGCAGGGGTGCTCTCTGGAGCTTTGAACCAGGTCTCTGTCACTGCACAGATGTCGATGTTCTCCCTTTTAAGGACTGCCTCGAGTGAGTGCATTTTGAGGTTTAGACTTCTAGCAGTGAGTAGCATTACCCTCAGATTTTGCTTGCATGTAACTGTTACAATGGTGAATTTGTTATTTGAACCTTGCCTAAAAAAGGCACTATAGGGGGTGGCAAGAGCCTTAGCCAGTATCCGGAATCCCAAGGGCGACAGGTGCAGGCCATCTCTGGCAAAGCATCGTGGTCTGTCAATTATGTCATCCCAGGCAGGCAAATACTGGATCCCTTTAGAATGACACCAGAAGTTTAGCCAATTGTTGAAGTCAATCATTTTGTCCTTAGAGACCTCGACAGTTTTGAAGTGAGAGAACCCAGAAGGGGTGAATTAAATGATCATTTGCTTTTCTTTTTTTTAGTTCTTTGAGTCATTATCCCTGTCCTTAGACTTGTCTTTGGACTCGTCGCTGACTGTGATAATATGCTGAAGGACTTCTTTATGGTACAGATAAACATGGGAGTCATTCCTTCCCCCTCTCCCTCAACTTCAAGGGTGGAGAGGGAGCTTCTACCCATTACCTATCTTTCTCTGAAACTTTCTGCGCCTTTCTCTCAGCTCCTACAGAGATGTGAGGAATTGCAATGTCTGTTGAATGACCAGCTGAGTCACCTGTTGAAGCCAGGAGAAGGCTTCTCAATATTTTTACTATCACACAAGGACCATTGGCGAAATGATGAACAAATATTGCACACTGTTAAAATGGTTTGGGACCAGGCAATAAACAAACGGTGTGCATGGATCCTTGGCTAGAAAAGTGGCACAAATGAAGGGATGGCTTAACTCATTAACTCAGAGTAGCTTCTCATGGCACCTGTGTGCTTAACACCGAGCTTGCCATGAGAAGATACTAATTTCAAGCTGTTACCCCTGAGTGTCTTCCTGAAGCGCGAGAAACTGTAGTTCACATTTGTTGTTGAGCCTAATGTAAAACACACTGAAATCGTATCTGAACATATAAATTACATTACATAGTTATGATTCAGTGTGTTTTTACATTAAGTTCACATTAAAGTTTTACTACAAATTCTGTGTAAAAGGTTCTTGATAAAGCAAGTGGTGACAGCCAATCGGATTCTTGCAATCCGAGCCACCACTTGCGTACCAACTCCACCCCCAACCTAATTTCCATTTGGTTTATCCAAATAGAGGGTTTCTTGCTTTCTAAGTTTGTAGAAGATGGCCAAGCAGCCAGTGGTTTGGAGCCTCATTCTCTTTCAGTAAAGACCGCTGCAAAGCGTAAGTAAAGGTGTAAGAACACCGCAGTCTTTTCTGGAACATAATTTGTTTCTGGGTTGTTTTCTTGATGACTAGAACAGAAGGCAACATTCCCATGTTTGTTTCTCTTAACTGAAATGGCAGAGTGCAGGCAGGTTTGCAACATACTTTTGTGTACTTTTACTTATCTGTAATGCATATGCCCTGGGCTGGCTAGCTGCTAATGGGCATAACTGAACATTCAGATTTCAGCAGAATTGTTTGAAGTTCTACCTGTGTGGTTTGCTGGAAATTATATTTTTTATGTGGCAGTCCGATATATTAACTACCTTCATGCAAAGAGTATTGAGTGAAATGTATCTTTAGAGTAAAACCTAAATGATGAAGAGTTCGTCCATTGGTCTGCACTTTAGCAGCTGTGTGCTACATTGCAACTGTTTGCAAAACACTTTTTTCTACAGTAAATGTGGGGAGATGAAGCAATCAGGGCAGGCACGTAGAAAACAGACTTCAGCAGCAGTGAGTGTGTTTCAGTCCAGTGTGACTTGCTAAATATTCGCTAAGGGATGGATGGCACTAGTCCTGTCAAATGACAAGTCCTTAGGTACTCTCTCAGATGTGTAAGTTATGAGATGACTGCTTCCATGATGAAATGTGTATCACTTAGTTCATTAATGGTATAGTTATCAGTAAAGGCTGGGTGGCATTAGTGCCAGCAGATGACAAGTCCTTAGGCTTCCATTCACTTATTTTTGTATTACTACAGTTTTATTTCAAATGGCATAACTTAGCTACGAATGAGGCAGCAACTATACAGAGAATTGTATGCATGGGATAACTTGTAATTTAAAGTGTCAAGATTCAGTACAGTGAGTACGCAGATGTAGACATTTTGCACTTATCTCAAAACACCTATCCAGCCAAACGAATTCACAAGTTGCACTCAACTTCTGTGATTACCCCACGAATGCCCACAATCATCCATGGCACTTTTACCTAGAAGTAATTTTAGAAGCCCAATCTACCTCACAGGTATTTGGGAATGTGGGATGAAGTGGGTGCACACAGAGAACACTGATAGAACACAGGAAGAATGTGGAACTTCCACACAAAAGCCACCCCAGTTGTGAGCTGGACCGGAGAATCTCTTGCTGTTTGGTGACAGCCACTGTGCCCATCGCTTATTTCACTTCTGATTGCCAAAGTCCATAAATATACATTTGTGTTGGTCCCTTACACTAGTACTACACAAACTACTACACTGAAGCAGCTGTAAATGTTTTTCTATGTTATTAAGAAGCACATACTTCCCGTGCTGATCTTTGTGCTATGCAATGGGTTTATTTAACCAGGGATAATGTCATATGCAGACTTTGTTAAATTTCTCTGATAAGATGCTGTGCCTAGAATTTTATGGAAACAGTTGACCCAGCAGAAACATGCTTTTTTTTTTGTTCAACCTTGTCATTTTACTTCATCTCTGCTTCTTATTAATTAAGTTAGCATTCAAGATAATTGTACTAAACCTTTGCTTAGCTATACATGTTTTAATGATTGCTACTTTTCCTGTTGAATGGATTCATCTCCAGAATATGCATTCTTTTTTTTTCGTAATCTATTTTACTCTAAGGTTGTTACCTACTGTGTTATTGGCAATAGGCAGCAGACTCTTTTGATGCAGAAGGCTGTGAGTTCTATTCCCACACCAGGTAGATGTATTTCTGACAATACAGTGCAGCAGAAGGGTTTAGGAGGTGGTGCACACTTGAGTCTGTCTACCTTCAGATAAGATATTAAATTTAGGTCCCATCTACTTGATTTTGTGGTAGATCAGGTGGTTGTGAAAGATCCTGGTCTAATTTACAGACTTACTTTTGTTTTCTGTTCTGACACCATTTTTGATGAATTCCTCTTCCAAATCCAACTGCTGAAATGGCAATGCTGAAGAAATTCAGCATGCACACTGTTGGTGTACTTGCTCAAAGAAGCAAAGGTATTGAACTCAGATAGCAACATTCACCAGTACCTTATGGACCATTAATTTGACCTTAGATCCTAAACTTCTATTATTTGACATGCTACGTATCTTCTGAATTAGTATAATTTAGAAGGTAATATAGCAAATAGCCACAAAACATTGTATTTCATCACACGGGAATTCTTCCCTTTTATCTGTCTTCCCAGCTCAGAATCTACCCAGAGCCTGACATTCTTATGCTGCACATTGGAGGGAATGATGTCCTCAGTCAACCACTCTGAAGGATACAGTTTCAAATCACAGCAATTTTTGAACACCTGCAGTCGTGGTGGCCACGTTGTCATTTTGTGTGATCTGATATAATTCTTCGACAGATATGGAAAACAGAAAACAGTCAACGGGCAGCTCACAAGGCCAGATGTTTACAGAATGGGTTCATGCATGGCTTGATGCACAGGGTCGGTGGATCTACAATCTGCCATGACAGCATCACCCCGGAAGATGTTCACCCATTCAGAAGGGATGGCATTCACCTAACTGAGGGGGCATTGCATTGTTTTTGACTGACCTCCACAATGGCGTGCAGAGAGCTATGCATATGGTAACATGCAGCTTGTGAGAAAAAGTACAGTTTTGTACCTACCATAAATGTAGATGTTCGAGGATTCCCTTGCTGCAGTCCTGACTATTGGGTATAGTCCGCGTCCCAGTCGGCCCGAATACCAGAGTATAAGGCTGACGTCGGTCATGGCAGACTGACCGTCAGGGTACTAATGCGCATGACCGGCGTCATTTCCTCAGTCTTTTCTTGCCCCAGATGTCAGAAGACCCAAAAGACAAGTCCCAAAACAACCTGCACCAATAAACATGTACAATATATACAGTAATATATATACAAAAATATAAGCATGTAAAGGCACCTACACAACCACCCTGAAACACAGAGGGGAAGGAGGGAGGTTGGACTGCAACAAGGAATCCTCGAACATCTACATTTATGGTAGGTACAAAACTGTACTATGTTCTTCGTCTTCCCTTGCTGCAGTCCTGACTATTGGGTAGAATCCCAAAGCAGAGGTAAGGGAGGCTGGCAAATTATAAAGAAGCAGGAGCTGACAACATGCCTTGTAAAACAGCTGTGGCAAAACCAGCTCTAGACTTAGAGTATATAGGCAGGTGATAATGCCTAGAGAAAGTATGCACTGAACTCCAAGTAGCTGCTTCCAGAATATCCTTAGTTGCCACCTTAGAAATGCTGTTGAAGTGGCAGTAGCCCTAGTGGAATGAGGCCTAATCCCAGCTGGAACCTCTTTGCCATGATGGGAATAACAAAATGCAATGCAAAAGCCAATCCACCTAGAAATAGTTTGTTTTGACACAGGTTTGCCCTGTGAACTTAAAGCAAAAGAAACAAGTAACTGCTGAGACTGCCTAAAATCTTTAGTCCTGCTCAAATAATAACGCAATTGCCTGTGTACATCTAAAGTGTGCAAAATCTTTTCCCCTTTATTTTGAGGATCTGCAAAAACGAGGCAAATGAATAGTTTGGTTTAAAGCCACACTAGAAACCACCTTAGGCATAAAGGAAGGATTAGTACGTAATGATACCCTGTCCTTATGGAAAATCAGGAAGGGCTCTACTGCCATAAGGGCCTGCAACTCAGACACCCTTCTTGCAGAAGTAATAGCCAACAGAAAAGCCGTCTTCCATGACAAATATTTCAATTCAGCAGTAGCTGCCGGCTCAAAAGGTTGTAGAGTAAGTTTTTCCAACACAAAATTGAGATCCCAAGCAGGAGTAGGAGCTCTACGTGGGGGTCTTATATTCTTTGCCCCTCTAAGAAACTGCTTGAACAAAGGATGAAAACAAAGGTGGGTCACAATCATAGTGAGCTGAAATTGCTGCAGCATGAATCTTTATGGAAGAGAAAGACAAACCTTTGTCCAATAACTCAGTAAGATATTGAAGAGCCACACTCAAATTAGGCTCTGAAATCTCCAAATTCTTTGCTGTACACCAAAATAAAAATCTCTTCCATTTTTCTGCGTACACTCTCCTAGTACTAGGCCTTCTAGCTTCCATAATCACATTTAAAACTTGTTGAGGAAGCTGAGACCTTCCATGTTTCAACACAGAATATGCCAAGCTGTGAGATGGAGAGATTGAAGCTTGACATTGAGCAGATGACCGTCCTTCTGAGATAACAGATGAGGAATCAGAGGTAAAGGCCATGGAGGCTTCTTTACAAGACTCCTTAGAAGTGGGTACCAGTGTTGCCGAGGCCAATCTGGAGCTATCAAAATCATCCTTGGCCTGTCCTGTCTGACCTTTAGTAATACCTTTGGAAGAAGAGGTAGAGGTGGAAAAGCATAGACATGAAGGTTTTTCCAACTGAAAGACAGAGCATCCACTTTCCAAGCTGTGTGATGAAACCCCTTTGTGCAATACTTTGGCAGCTGGTGGTTTAGTGGAGAAGCGAACAGATCTATGTCTGGAGCTCCCCATGACACTGTCAATTTCTGAAATACATGAAGATCCAGTTTCCACTCGTGGGGATCCATGATTTGTCTGCTTAATACATCTGCTAGGAGTTCTGTGCTCCTGGCAGAAACCTTGCCTGAAGAGTCAGTTGCAGGCTTAACGCAGTCTCCCATAAAATCATTGCTTGCCTGCATAGAGGATAAGAATGTGTTCCCCTTGCTTGTTGATGTACCACATGACAGTTGTGTTGTCTGTCAGAATCAACACCTGCCCTGGAAGAAGTAACTCCTTGAACGCCATCAATGCAAACTGGACTGCTAACATCTCCTTCATGTTGATATGTAGATGCTGTAGTCTGGCAGGCCACTTGTCTTGTATCCACTTTCCATTTAGATGAGCTCCCCAAGCAGTGTCCGAGGCATCTGTCGTTAAAATCTGACTCGCCTCTGGCCGGGGCACAGAGAGGGCCTTGTTTAGGTGACATTCCTGAGCCCACCACAAGAATTCCTTTTGAAGGCAAGGTATTATTTGAATGACAGTGTCCAAATCTTGGCAGTGCTGTGTCCATACATTTTGAGATACCATTGCAGCTTCCTCATATGCAGTTTGGCATTGGGAAGCACCAGAATACAAGATGCCATGAACCCTAATGCTTGAAGGACTGTCCTTGCAGTCAGCACGGACTGATGAGATAGTTGATGGAAGTAAAGTGACAGACTCTTTTGTTTGTCCGGGGTTAAAAAGGCCATCTGGGCTGCTGTATTCAGTCTCACACCCAGAAAGCACATGTCTTGAGAGGGTACTAGACTGGACTTTATTTCGTTCACAGAATACCCTAGGCATCTTAGCACTGCTATGACATATTCCAGATGCTGTAGAAGGTGTTCTTTTTCTTGAGCCAGAATCAGGCAGTCGTCCAAGTAAGGATAAATTTGAATGCCTTGAAGCCTGAAGTAAGCTATCACTGGAGCCAGAACCTTTGTGAATACTCTGGGCAGTAGATAAGCCAAAGGGCAATGCAGAGAACTGATAATGAAAATCTCCAGTTCGAAGATACTTTCTGCAACTTAGCCTTATGGGCACATGAAGGTAAGCTTCCTTGAGATCCAAAGTTACCATCCAGTGATCCTTGCCCAGCAGAGGTAACAGTTGCTGTAACGTCAACATCTTGAACTTGGGAATGTCCAGATAAGTGTTGAGGATAGATAAATCCAAAATTGGTCTCCACGTGTTCCCCTTCTTTGGTACTAGGAACAGGCGAGAATAAAATCCCCCTTTCTGACACAGGGACTGGCTGAATAGCCCCTATCTGGAGTAACTGAGAAACTTGCTTGAGAGCCTCTTTTCTTTGTGGAGGAGGAACATCTGGCATGCCTTTGAAAGGGGGCCTTGTGTGGAAATAAAATCTGTACCCGTGATGAATGATATCCAGCACCCATCTGTCTTGAGTGATTAAATCCCAATTTTCTTTGAAAAGAGACAATCTTCCTCCCAAAGGAGCTGCCAGACGAGAGTCCACTGGCAGCTGAAAAGGCAGGTCATTGGTTCTGCTTACGAAAGGACTGACCCTGCCCTCACCAGAAGTCTGAGCAGGTGAACTGTCTGATCTAGGCCTAAACGAACCTTGAGCCCTGCCCCTACCACGTCTAGATCTACCCCTAGACTGGGAACCATAAGCAGGATATGTCCACCCCTTAGCAGGCCAATTTCTACTAAACTTGGAGGCTGCACCTGCAAAAATCTTTAACAGTCTGCATAGACTTAGCTTTGTCCTCCATTTTCTTTAAAACTGCTTCCACAGGCGGTCCAAACAACACATCAGACTGTAAAGGAGCATCCAAAATCCTGGTCTTAACATGCTCAGCTAAATTCTGATCCTTCAACCATGCATGTCTGCGAAGAACAGAACTAGTAGCAGCTACCCTCGAGGAGGCCTGAACAGCATCAAAACCACACTGCAAAGAATGCTTACCCACTTGTTCAGACACATGAACCAAATCCAGCAATTCTTTACACTCAATACCTTCCGCCAAAGCATCCACCTTAGATTTCAATTGTGAAAGGAGATAATTCTGATATTTCAGCATATGAAATTGACAATTCAACGCCTCATGGCTAGAGTGGAAGAAGTATATACTTTCTTACCCCACCTATCCAAAGCCCTTGCCTCTTTATCAGAGGGTACAGGATTTTTAACAACAGAAGCTTTAACACCTTTAGGCCCCTGAGAAACAGTTTCTGGGTCCGCCCTGGGACTCTTAAACAAATACTTATGAGCTTGGCACCCTATAATACCTATCAGGCTTAACAGGAGCAGGAGGCAAGGAATCAGGGTTCAGAGAAGCCTCTGCAAAACATCCTCCACCACATTCAACACAGGAGGAATAGCTAAGGGCCTATGCTGAGGCAAAAACAAGAATTCCCTAAGCCTTTTCTGGAGTCAGAGTAATCTTGGCCTTCCCATTTAAAGTGCTCCCTCATGGAGTGAAGAGTCTCTGAAAATGAAAAATCCTCAGGAGGAGAAGCTGAAGGAGTGGAATCATCCACATCAGAATCAGAATAAGCAGGAAACTCTTGCAAGTCTTCCACAGAAGACTCTGAAGCCTGTGAACACTGTTCAAAACTATCAAACTCCTGTTCCACCCTAGGCCTCTTATCAGGTGGGGCATAGAACCTCTAATCAGAGTAATCAAATCTTCAGCCATTTTAAGCATATGTTTCTTAGGCACAGAGCCCGAAATGCTAGGAGAAGCCCCTACAGAAGCTGAACTTGGCCTTCCTCTAAAAGAAGCTCTGGAAACAGAAGGAGAGGCCCTAACTACCTTGGGAAGAGAGGGAAGAACAGTTACCTGAGAAGCCCCTCAGCCTGGCCTACTTCCTGAGAGGGCACATCCTGTAACAGTAAAGTATCTGCCTGAGACTCCATAGAGACTCCTGGCAAAACCTCTGGCTCCCTGAGCCTTCTAAAGGACCGGCGTCCGGGACTGCGGTTCCTCACCCTAGACTTCACTGTTTTGTCCTTGCGCTTCTTAGATGAAGCAGGCGGCGGAGCATCCGACGGCATAGTATAATTGCAACGCTTCCCAAACACTAACCTAGCACAATCAAGCCTCCTCTTAATAGTGCGCTTATTAAATCTAGCACAAGAGCGGCAACCAACAACGTCGTGCTCAGGCCCTAAACAAGGTATACACAATGTATGATAATCCCTATGCGGTATCTGCTTCCCACAAGAAATACAGTTATTCACTTTTCTGACATCCGGTAATATACTGAGGCAAGAAAAACCAAAATGTTCTACGGGTTACTTAGCCAACTCTGTACTCGGTCTGAAACTCCGGTTTCGGAAAATCTCAGAACGCCAACCTGCACTCGCAAAATTGCTTCTGCATCGGACCATGCGGCAAAAAAGACTGAGGAAATGACGTCGGTCATGCGCATTAGTACCCTGACGTACTGACGTCAGTCTAAGGCGCCATGACCTTATACTCTGGTATTCGGGCCGACTGGGACGCGGACTATACCCAATAGTCAGGACTGCAGCAAGGGAAGACGAAGAACATCTGGAAAACACCCATGACCAAGTAGGACTAGTATGGTAAGTAAAACTCTATTATGAAATGTGTTCTGTACAATATATTTTTCTGAGTTTGGCAAATAACTGTGGTAAGGAGCTGGTGAAGATGCTCAGAAAGAACAACTGTTTCAGGAGAGTGCTACCACGTACAATCTAATATGTCAGTGACCATCCTGCAATACTTCTTTTTTTATTTTGCTTTTATCAGGCATGTGTAGAGTTTAGATGACAGGAAGGGCTTAGTAATACAGGACTTGATCCCTTAGATCCATTGCTGAATGGACACGTAAAGAGAAAAGGCATAGGTAAGGCAGACTGCTGACACTAAAGGAGGTTGTGAGACTGTAGTAGCATCAGCTGTTTGAGTGGGTAGCCAGCAGAGCTATCGGATAGATCAGATGGCCTTGCCTGCCACTGAAGTCCCATGCCTGTCCTGGGTTCATTAGTGGACTGGCGGTCCTTACCTTGCTTTTTCTGTTTACATGTACCCATTCAGCAGAATGTTGTCTATACCAAGAATGTGTATATTTACAATCATATGTGTCTACATGGTAAAACAACTGGGTCTGAATGCTGTACACATGCACAGATATAATTTTTTTTAGGACTCAGGTTATGGAAATTATGATTTTTTTTATAGTTTGGTAAATAGCTTTGCAAGGGAGCATCTGAATGTGCTATGTAATACCTCATTTTGAAGACAGTATTCATTGTTCCAACATGGTAAAAGAACTGTGCCTCTATGTTGTACACATTTATAGATATCAAAATTGGTCTCAGACTTAGGTTATGGAAATTATGATTTTTTTTCATATTTTGGTACATAACTTTGCAAGGGAGCATCTGAATGTGCTAAGTAATACCTCATTTAGAAGACAGTATTCATTGTTCCAACATGGTAAAAGAACTGTGCCTGTATGTTGTACAGATGTACAGATATTAAAGTTTGTTTTAGACTTAGGTTATGGAAACTATGATTTTTTCATATTTTGGTAAATATCTTTGCAAGGGAGCATGCCAGTATGCCAAGTAATACCTCATTTTGAAGACTGTGTTACTCCTTGCAACATGGTAAAAGAACTGTGTCTGTGTAGTGTACACATGTACAGATATCACAGTTTGTTTAGTCTTGTAGGATTATGAAAATTATACATTTCCAATACTTCTCTTTATTATGCCCATAATCTTTGCAGGGGAACATGGTGATGACACAAATGATGCATCATTTTGAAGCTGACATTGAGACACACAACTTCTGCACTGATATGTACCCTCTGTCTCTTAACGGTGATGAGATATTATGCTTTGTTTATCAATTATGAGAAATATTATATTAATCATATTTCTGTGAATATCTCCGTAAAGAAGCATCACACAGTAATGGTCAAGGTATCATTTTAAAGCTGACATTCATGCAAACAAATTAAATGCAAATTGTATGGGTCTACATGGTACATTGACCAAGATATTGTGCTTTACTTTTCCAAAAAGGTAAAAAATATGCACAATATCAGCATTCCTTGCCATATATTTAATAATGACTTTGATATGCACTATCAACATTTACATTGTTGGAAAAGTCAGTATCGGCTGAACAACTTTCGCCTTTACATTTTTAGTCTAGCTCTTATAGTTAAAGAGTAATGAACATTTGTTTTCTGTATGGTATTAGAAATGGATTTTCTGAAAATGAGCTCAGGCTGCACTGTTGTTCCTATGGTGGAATTAAGCAGGCAGATTTTTCTGAGCTGAGTGAATGAGTTAAAGGAGGTCCCATTATCGAAGAGTGATCTCTTCTAACAATTTTGTCATCATGGCAAATAACCCTTTCACATCCAATAAAGAAAAGGTCCTTCTTTACTAACACATAGCATAGAGTTCCTAACTAATCCTTGCATCCTTGATGGCCACTCAGTGAAAAAAAAGTACCTCTGATAACCATGGTATCAAGAGAAGGCCTGGACCTACAAAACACATCTAGTTTGTAGTGCATTGCAAGGAAATAAAGGACAATCAAGATAATACTACTAACCTCAGCTTAAAAAAAATACTTCTAATCTCAGACCTACCAGTATCAGACACACACTTTCTGAAGACAGTGATGCAAGGAAAGACTGCATCTGAAGGAGTGACACATGTTAGGGCAGCATCGACTGAATTGACACCTGGCCCACTAACTCAGATGGAAAAGGAGAAAGGACTGGCCTAGATGACACCTGTTGAGTAGATGTCAAAACAACCAGGACAGATGATGATGCCAGAATCAGTGCAGTTATCCAAAAATAAAGTGCCTATGGGAGAGAAAGAAATGTACCCTGATGCCTTGGAACACTTATATTCTCAATAAAATATAATGCTTGCATTTTTAGTTCACTGTTCCATTTGTAAATGTCAGGAGAAATTGAAAGTTGACTCATCAACGTGTCCTGTATTGTGTGAAGCAAGCTTTTATGCAGGCAAGTGGAATTTTAGTGTTTAGGGCTAGAGTAAAGATGAGGTAATGCAATAGATTGATGTGTGTATGTGAATGCTTTTTAACTGTTTTGTGCATTTCTGGGTTAGGGTTAAAGTAAGGGTTAGGATAGGTGAGAGTTTTAGTGAAGTACTTGTATAGTGGTGTGTGTCTTTACTTGACTTGTACAGTGGTACTATTGGGATTATGTTAAGGTAATGAGTAGGGCAGGGTCAGAGGCAGCTGAAAGGTTAGGGTTAGCACATGAGTATGGTGGTGCAGGAGGGTGAGGAACAGTGGCAGGGTTAGGTTTAGCAAAAAAGGCAAAAGGGGGGCTTTGCCCCTCCACCATCTTACTCGCGTGTACTAACCCTAACCCTGGTGCTGCCCTTGAACCCAGCCCTACACACTACATTGCTAAAAGCCCTTTCCCTAACAGTGCCACTATTCAAACTACCCTTACAGTACTTAGTTTTTTGTGATTTATTTTTTTTAATCTACCGATCAGGAAAGGAAAGCTTTTACTTCCTTTTTATTTTTGTTAGGCTTTCTTCCATATTTTTTTCAATGTTTGCAGCTTTTAACATGCCAAAATCAATCTAATGTGATTCAATGTTTCTGCATAGTGACTATTAAAATACATATATATATATATATATATATATATATATATATATATATATATATACACATACACACACACACACACACACACACACACACACACACACACACACACACACACACACACAAAACACATTAAGTAATAAACCTAATGCTAATTCTTACAGCTGGTGTAGTTATCTGAATCTATACATGTCTCATAACAATACTACTCAAAAAGCATACCAGCAATGTTTCTGAAATAAGGTAGAGGATGACAATGTAGAAGTGATTGCACTGGTTATGGAATGTGTTGCTGGCTGGTTGCATCACTGTATGCCTGTAGTTTAAAGTGAAGGATGTTTGTGCAGTAGCACTGATGCCTACAGATATAGTGCTCTGTTTCTAAAGTTCCTGCTTCCACCTTCTGTATCATTACAATATATGCATGTTGATATGATGCACTTCCTCCCAGTAGCCACTCTGCCACTGTCCAGCCAAAAAGCTCTCCCATCTGCTGTCATAACACTATATGAATCACTCTGGTGTGCCATATCTACACATGGTGGAAGTCAGCCATACAAGAATACTGCATTTGAATTGACCCACAATACTTGAATAAAGTGATTAAGAAGTGATTAAGAGAATAATAGGAAAGCACAATTGCGTAAGTAAATTTACCATAACGGTAGATGCTTGAACAGAGCACTCTTGCAGTAACCTAAGATATATGGGTTATATTGTGCCAAGGATATAACAACTATCCAATCTTCTAAAGCTTAAGGATACTTGCCATGCACCCTAAATGCTGAACAGCTTGTGGAGAGTGGTACACAGTCAGTGGTTAGGGCACTGAACCTACAGAGCTTTCTGCAACAATGATCTAATGATGAACACTACAGAAACAATACTAGGCAAGTGATTGTAGGAACCATATGATGCCTAGCCATATAAGCCTTTAAGTAGATGCACTTAAAGGTTCTTGCCACTTTTTACAAGCACTGAATAGTGCTAACTTCCAAAAATGTACAGGTCTGTGAATAACAACCTTGACGTAAATCTGTGTCTACCTATTCATTCATGAAGACTAAGCAGATAAAGTAATACTTTACTTGTTAGGAACCTATTCCTCCAGTGAGTCTTGTTTAATTGTTGATGTTCATTTAGATCCCCATTAGTGTTTGTACAGAGACTGGTTTGATGAAAAAATAGAAGGTCAGGCTAGTGAAAGGATTTGAGGACCCTCATTTCCTTGGTTAAAAAAATCAGCGGGGCCTTTCCAGTTGAGTGACATACTTGGATTTGCACATACCAACCATGCAGTGTATTCAATGATAGTTCTAATAATGGAAAGGTACATTAGTAATATGACAGAAATTAAATGGGAGAGAGAGAGAACGATTTCTTGGCTATGATGAGAACAAGATGATCAAATCAGATAGTTATCCAGATAAATACCCAGGTCTCTTATAACTGTATCTGTCTGAAGAGGAGTACAAAATAAAACATGAGATGACAGAAGCTTTTCTGCTTAACATTACTATGCTGCACTTTTCTGTATTTAGTTTGATACTGTTTACACTACAGCAGGTATGTGTATTCCAGCCCCTGTTCGCCCAGTTCAGCATCAATGGATGAGTGGCTACCACTGCCCATCTTCCGATCATCAGCACCCTTGAACAACCCCAGCAACATTTACAGCTTGGTATTTGTTGGATAGCCAGTCTGGAATGCAGCAGTTGATGTAAGGGTTTACCTCATTACTCTTGTTGATTTTTTTCAATAATATCAGCATAAAGGATAGTGCCAAAATATTTGGCCAGGTCAAGATGAGCAGTGGGCATGGAATGACCACTATGAACAGCCTCTGTAACCTTTTCAAATAAGTTTACCAGGTTCAGGAAACATGACCTACCCCTAACAAAACCAAAGTGAGTGAGATCTAGATAATTTAAATTGCCTATGTCTGCATAAATTAGCTTTGCTAAGAAATCATTTGAAATGTTAGGACTTGCAATATTGAGCCCTGAAATGTGAAGAATGAATAATCAAACAACTGGACTTACATAACTCAGTCTAACATCTGCATAGTAAATTCCATCATGGCTTTCTACATGTCCTTCTGTGCAGAGCACCTGAAGTCAGTTACTCCCACATGGTCCACCACTAGGTCATTGACATATTTTTCTGGTTTAAAGGACCTTAAGGCCATACTGACATAACAGATCCTGCCACAGAACATGCAGCTTACTTTAACCTTGTTCTAGTCCATTCTGGTGAGTGTGGAGTCTTATGTCTAACATTATAGTCACCTAGGACTAAACATTTCCCTGTGTGGAAGACTTAGTGGGTCTTATGGACTTAGTCTAAGTGACTCTTGGGTGATCTGTATGGGTTTCCAGTATTTGTGATTTGAGAAGGAGTAGGTTTTGTCCTGTTCATTGGAGGATGGTATCTTTTAGAGTGTATTTAGTAGGCTTGCCATTTTTTTTTCTTACAGTGTTAGCATAGGTTATGGATTTAGTGTTGCACAGTGACTGTTGTTGTGCTATGGAAATATGAAGCTTAATGACAGTGGGGTGATGTGATAAGTTTGCATCCATATTTCTTAAATATTTTGCATCTCTTTTGGGTTGTAATATCAAATAGTAGAACCAGTGAACAGTCAGTAAGCATAATGCAGTTGCTACACTGCCTTAAAACAGTTAATGAAATCAGACTGGCCATGGATAGGGTGACAGCAGTCTGTTGAGCCAAGTTACCAAAAAGGTGGAGGATTAATACTCATTGTCAGAATAGTCAGGGGTTGGAGGAAGACTGCTATAAAAGACCCTGAAGATTTATGGATGCACTGTTTAGGGTGATACTCTGACATTACATTAGATGGTCGCAAAAAAATGGTTTGCCAAGAATGATGAATAGTGATGAGTCACCTGTAGACTGCTAGCTGGTACTACTATTGTTGGTCTTATTGCATCTGCTTTCAGCTAGGAATCAATCCCCTTTACTCAACCTATCATCAAAAGCAAAACAGATGCACTAATTCCAAGCTGATTCCTGAGAAGTGAGTAACAGACTCTTTGGTGACCAGCAGTCTCACCCCTAGTTTTGCAGGGTTACAATGTCCTGGACAGCAGTTAAAACAGCTCAGCACAACAGAACTAAACTGCACAATATTTCACACTTAAAACTTAAAAGGTTTCCACCAAATGGCAACCAGACCAATCAGGGAAGTCCTACACACACACAGCCTAATCAAAAACAGTCAGAAATAATTGCTGCATCCATCACCACAAGCAAAATAGCAGCACTAGTCCCATGCTGGATCCTAACAAGTAGCTTTCAGGCTTTCCAGTGATTGATAATCTCTAGGACGGCTAGGAAATAATGTTCCTCTACTCTTTCACCAGGACAAAAACAGAAGCACAAATCCCAAGCTGACTACTGAGAAGTAGAGAAATGGGTTGTAGGCATGCAGTGATTTGTAATCTTGCCTCGGATGTTGCAGATTTTTAAAATGAAGATGGAAAAAATGGGGTTAATAATCTAGGTCTTACACTGTGTACTGAGCAGGAGGAAGATATGAAATTGAGGGAAGCTGAAGGTTTAGCTGCTAAAGGAAAGTCCTTCCAAGTCTGACTTCCTAGTATGAGAAAACAAAATGAAACTTGAAGGAGCTTCCAAATTAAATGTAGAATGGGGAGTAGGTCACACAAGAGCCACTGAACGTAATACTATAACAGGATCAGGGAGAGTGGGCAGAAAAAACAATCATACAGCAGCAGTCACAAATCAAAAGCAGCACCAAAAAACTGCAACCCTTTCCTGATCTGTTTACCTTAAACAGTAAATGCTACTAACCAGCTCCTCCCACAAGTCACTTAGATTTAATCCCTTTGCAGTCACAGAATGGAAAACAAATATTTTCTAACTGGCCTTAACCAATAACATTAAAACCCTAGGAAAAAACAATGACTTTAAAATGAAACAAATTTAAAGCAAAACAAACTGGAACAAAACCAGCAAAATAATAGAAACAATGAAAGTATGCAAACCTTAAATGAAGAATTCCAAAACAATCAACTCAACTGCATTGCTCACAGCTGAGGAAATGGTCTGAATAATGCCAGATGGTAAGTACTTTCCATTACAAGATGCAAATCAAAAATGATGAAAGGTAAAGCTAGGCATAGAAAGCTCAACATTTAGTACCCCCTTAAGAAGGGACATATTCTTCAGAATTTTGTTAGGTTCTTCACCAGTTAAAGAATTCCAGTGGCTTACTGACAATGGCCAAGAAAGTGCAGTTGTATTAGTAAATTTACCATAACAGTAGATGTCTGAATGGTCACTACTGCATTAGAGTTAGCTATATGGGTGATATCCTCCCAAGCATATAACAGCTGCTCAGCTTCCAAAGCTTCAGGGCACCTTACACACACACAAACTGTTAAAAAGACAGGTTTGAGTGTTAAACCCTTCAGAGCTTTCATGTCAGCCGAGAGAGGAATGCTGTGCCTTGAAAGGACATAGCCAGGAGTAAAAATATATATACACATATCTACGCCCTAGAAAAACAACATATTCAAAAAATGAAGGGGGGTGGAGGGAGCAGTTACTGAAGCAGTAGTTATTCAAACATCTATTGTCATAAGTTTACTTACACAACTGTACTATGTTCATCATATTGTCCACTGCTGCAGTAGCCCTAGCTATATGGGAAGATTACCCTACTATACAACATAAGAGAAGTGAAAAAGGAATGGTCTAGAAGCTGCTGGAGAATGGTCCTAGCAAAGCCTGATCTAGACCAAGAAAAAGAATCAAGCTTGTAGTGCTTTGCAAAAGTATGTAAATAGTATCAAGTTGCTGCTTCTACCATACTTCAAGAATTCAACCCTTTCCAAAAAGCAAGAGAGGAAGCCAAGTCCCTGGTAAAATTAGCCTTAACCCTGCCTGGAATAGTTTTGTTGTGGTGAAAATAAAAGGTAAGAGTCTGAGACACCAGTTTGGAATTAGTCTGTTTGGAGACAGATTGTCCCTTCTTACCTTCACAAGAAATGAACAACTGATTGGAAGATGTGAAAGATTTTGTTCTGTCAAAATAGTACCAAATTGTCTGTGGACATCCAAGGTATGGAGTATCCTTTCTTCCTCATTTTTTGGGTTCAGGAATGAAAAGGAGATGCATTTTTTGGCTTATATTAAACTCAGGTACCACTTTAGGCATAATAGAAGGATTAGTTCTCAAAGAACCCCTGTGTCTGTGGAAAATGAGACAGGGGACTAGCTTACCATAAGAGCTTACAACTCAGATATTATTCTTGCACAGGTCAGAGGAATAAGTAAAACAGTCTTCGAAGTTAAGAACCTCAAGTCAGTCTGATGAGCTAGTAGAAATGGAGAAAGTGTTAGTTTCCCTAATACAAAATTAAGATCCCAAGGAGGGGCCACCAGTTTTCTGGAGATCTTTTATGCAAAACAACTTTCAAACATATTTTTACATGAAAATGCATTGAAAGAGGGGGATCCATGGGCAAGCATGCTGAAATGGCTGGCAAATAAAACTTGGAGGAGGACTAAGAAAGGCCATAGGATAGTAACACACACAAATATTGGGAGACAAGAGAAACACTATGCCTGAATGGGTGCTGGTTACGCTGTTGATATCAAATGGAAAACCTTTTCTATTTACTAATATATGATTTTCTAGTAGCAGAATTTCTTGCTTCCATTAGTATCTAATGCACATCTTCAGTAAACAGGTGCCTCCAGGAAATTAAGACCTATCATCCAGGCAGTGAAGTGAAGTTGATTAGGGTTGGGATGTATCAAACACCACTTTTAGTATGTAAGTAGATCCAGTCTGTGAGGTGCTTGTAGTAATTGCCCCTGGCTATTTCCAAAGAAGGAAGAACTACTGTTGCCTGGGCCGGAAGGAAGTAACCATTATGATCTGGGGGGATTCCTTCTGAATTTTCAGAGCTACCCAGGATTTTAGTGAAAAGGGGTGGAAAATTATACAGGAACATACTTGTCCAAGGACAGGAAAAGGCATCTGACTTCTAGGCCTTCATGGAGTCCTGCAGGAGAATTATGCCAGCTGGTAGAGGCAAACATGTCTATTTGAGGAACTCCCAACAGATGGAACAAATCTTGGAAGATCCAGTGATTTAGTTTCCATTCTTTAGAGGCTGATTTGTCCTGCTCAGCTTGTCTGCCACATAGTTTTGTTCTGATGGGATATAGGATGCCTGTAGAGTGAGACTGTGCTATAAAGCCATATCCCATGCTAACATGGCTCATCTACAAATGGGATAAAACCTGGTTCCCCCTTGCAACCTGATGTACTATATGACTTTGGTATGGTCTCTAGCAACTTGAAGAAGTCCGGGGAACCAAAAATAATTCAGAAAACTGAGTACCTTAATTACAACAAGCATCTATTTTATATTTATGTGCTTGCAACTGTCCTTGGTGTCCCAAATACCTTGTATTTGTTTCCTTCTTGAAATTGCTTCCCAAGTAAAGTCCGAAGCATCTGTGGTTACTGATGGCTTTAGAGTAGAAGGAAGGACCTGGACCTAGGGATATTTGCTGTCTCCACCAAGTGATTTCTCTTTAGACAAAATCCAGAACTGGGATTTGGAAAGATAATGAGTGTCGGTGTTAGGAAAAAAGAGACTTCAGATACCACTGCATCTTTCTCATGTGGAGTCTTTCCAGAGGTATCATGAGAATCATAGATGCCACGAGACTCAAAATCCTGAGGTACTGCATTGCAGAGATTGAAGTCTGAGTGGAAAACCCTGGAAACAGATCTAGATATACTTCTATGTTTCATGTGGAAAAAGAAGTTCTTTCAACAGAGGTATCTAGAAGACAACCCATGAACACAATCTTGTGTGATGGAGTCAAAAAAAGGCTTTTGCATGTTCTCTTGGACACCCAACTTGTGTACGAGATCTCTCATCTAAGTGAGACATTCCTCACACCTTCAAAAAGGCTCTGCATAGATAAGCAAACCATCCAAATATGGAAAAATGTGGATACCCTGTAGTCTGCAATGAGCTAAAACTACAGCCAGACACTCTGTGAATAATCTTGGTGCAGTGGATAGCACAAAGATTAAGGCACAGATCTGATAATGTGATACAGACATACAAAACCTTAAGAAACACATGAAGTCTGGATAAATAGGGATTTGATGAGCATCTTTTAAATGCAGTCTTACCAGAAATTGTAAATGAGGAAGAAGAGGTAAGAGGCTGTGAAGTGGCAGTATTTTGAACTTGGTTACTATCATAATTTGTTTTAGTAAAGAAAGAGGTGGAACTGGTCTCCAACATTTTCTTTATTTGCCACCAAAAACATCCTTTAATAAAAACCTTTCCCAAAATGGGAAGGAGAAACTGGTTCTATTATTCCGAGACAACATATGTTGAAGGACAGGAGGAAGCAGAGGAGCCTGGTCTGGTGGATGAGGAATTACTCCCTGAAAAGAAGGAATTTCCTCCTACTACCATCTGTAATCTTAATGAATGATCTTCAGAACCCATCTGCCTAAAACTATCTGTGGCCAAAGAGATAAGTGGTGATTCAGACTTTCTAGAAGTGGAAAGGCACTGCCAGGATGGGAGGGGATGCATGGTCCCTCAAACAGTCATTCTTACTTCTTAGACTGTACTTTGCTTTTGGGGTTTCTTGCCTTCTTTTTGCACCCCCCCCCCCCAGCTGCAGGTCTGGACTGATACAGTGAAGTGAGAGCAGAGTCATTTGATAAAAAGTATCAGTCTACCTATCAGTTTATGTCCCCTTCATCAATTATGGTCACAAACATAAGATTGTGACCCAAAGGATGACATTTAATTTATTTATTTATTTTACATTTGTTAACTGGGTTAGTCCAGCTGAGCATTAGCTCGTTTTCAGTGGAGACCCAAGGAGAAAAGCTCCACAATCAGTATTAACATTTTACATAAAGTCAGCAAGAAAATTGCATTGGCAGCTAAAGCAATTAGTTAGAGAAATAACATTTTACAATAACATTTTACAGAAAACAGTTGGGTACAAATGTTAGAGATCAAACTGCAAAAAGCATTTACAACAAATCATACAGAAAAGCAGTAGAGTAGAATGTCAGAATTTTTACAACAAGGGCAGTCAGCTTAGTACTAATCTATGAATAAAAAAAAACTTGGGTACAATGTCAATGTAGGGAAAACAGTGTTCATTATTTCTAAGTAGTTATATACAGTATAGGTACAGCTGGAGTAGTAAGGAAATGTAGAGGTTAAGCAATGAGACAGAGAGGTAGATGAAAATTAAGACAGACAGTGGAAAATAAAGGAGAGATGAGAGACAAGCTAGGGTTAGGTAGTTTCAGGGAGGATGACTACAATGGCAGGACCATTTATTTATTAGGTATTCCCGAGTGGCTAGTTTGAAATGTTTTGTTTGGTCAAGGGACCTAATTTCTAGGGATAGTTGGTTCCAAGTTGTAGCAGGGTTATAGTTATAGAGTAAACATTCGGATATAACAGATAGAAATAAGGTTTCTACATGTGGCTGCTGGTCCACTGGCCATGAATGTGGGAGGAGAATGGCAATCCTGGAGGATCTTGGAGTACAGCCATTGTTCTTTCAGACTGACAGGAGTCAAATTAAGTGGTTTGGATACCTAGACAGGATGGCCTTCAGATGCTTTCCAAGGAGGTGTAGGAGTTCCACTTGCAAGATGCTCCAATGCAGACCCTGAACATGTTGGAAAGAGTATATCTTTCAGCCTGCATGGAAAAGACTGGGAATCCTGAAAGAGTAGCTCTAGACTGTTTGGGAAATGGGAATTTGGTCCACACTGTGCAGCTTTCTACCACCTTGACCCTCACCCAGACCAGCAAATTAGTCCGGCAACTTCAGTGTCATAGCATTGAGAATGAATATTAAGCAGAGAGCCAAAGATGGCCTAAAGCAGGAGCATCAATTTCCTGGAGAAACTAGAAAATTTGGTAGTGTCACACCTAGCCACAAAATAATCATGTTGGGCTTCCACCACTTCCACAAGACCTGGGCATCCCTTTCCCCTTCAAAGAAGAACAGAATGCAATCTCAGTTTCAAGAGGAATTAGGCAGGGCAAAGGAATGTATTACCAGCCTACAGCATGATTTCTGCCTTAATCAATAGAATGCTGTTAACTCACACAAAGACTGAGTCAATGTGCTTTTGATGTCTCATTTATGAAAACGTCTTCTGAAATACAAAACTAAATATTACCAGCTCACAACACTTGAACTGATTTTCAGGAAGTGCTACCCAGGAAAATTTTCCAGAGTAAAACTTGATTATGAATTTTCATATAACTCTTCTCTAAATGTAAAATCCATTTCACTACCATTACAAAAGAAACAGAATTTGTCAGCAGGAGGAGGAATACAACAGACTTGCCCACCTAGACCACCCATTTACTTAAACTGAAACCCCTAGTTACCAATATTCCTCTTCTTCTTCCTCTTACATCCCCTAGGTTGCTTTGGATAGTTATGGTTCATCAGATCAAGCTACTTTTTCTGAGTCAGCATTAGATGATTCCAGTAAAATTAAGGCAAACACACTGAACGATTCTTACACGGGAAGAAAGCCACTTATGGGTAAATTACAAAAACTACTGATAGCACAATGTGTTTTGACTCTACAACCACTTGGGAAATAAGGAAATGTATTTTATATATTTACAATTTTCATCATTAAAAAGATTTCCTAATATCACCTCTGAGACACTCTTCCCATAAAAGCCCTGAAATTGTTCCATATGGACAAGAGCCATACCATGATAACCAAATTAAAAATAAATAAAAAGGTTCTATCTTTGGATGTCCAGCTATATATATATATATATATATATATATATATATATATATTATATATATATATATATATATATATATATATATATAATATATATATATATATATATATATATATATATATATGGGTCTACCTGACATGATCGACAGTTCATATGGTCGACAGTTTATTTGGTCGACAGTTCATTTGATCGACAAGCATTTTAGGTGGGGGGCTGTGCCCCCCACACACCCCCCTAACTATATATATCAACTCCAGGGTTGCACAACATTGGGGAAGGGGGGCAAATCTGCTTGTCGACCAAATGAACTGTCGACCAAATGAGTGTCGATTATATGAACTGTGTGAAGGACCCATATATATATATATATATATATATATATATATATATATATGTAGGTGTGTGTGTGTATATATATATATATATATATATATATATATATATATATATATATACATATATATATATATATATATATATATATATATATATATACATATATATATATATATATATATATATATATATATATATATATATATATATATATATATATATATACACACACACACACACACACACACACACACACACACACACACACACACACACACACACACACGTGTTTTATATATAGTTATACACATACACACATACATAAATACATTTCTTTTGTTTAATGGAGCAAAATAGGTAAGGATAGAGGCTGTTTATCATTTAAGAGAAAGCCCTGCCATCTTAGTTAGCACTATTTATAAATGACAGGGCTCTTATGAACAAATTATTTTCATGCTGTTAAGGTTTAACATCTGTGCAGACTGCATACATCTAATCATCATAACCAGAACTCAGCAGGAAACAGTAATGTCCACATACCATTGGACCATGGAAAAAAATCTCTCTGAAAGAGAGAAAACAACAAGGGTGTAATAATAAAACTGCTGTGCAGAACTTGCTTAGTGACATGAGCAAAGTCATTCTTTATAATGGAAAGCTTCATCCTGTAGTCCAAGATTTGATTCCCTCAATCTCCACTGTTTATTTTGTGATGCTGTGCACATCACTTAATCATGCAGTGCTCTTGGGCTACCTCTAAAAAAGGCTTCTGCCTAGGTAGTTTACCCGGTTAAAGACTTAATGAAATAAAATATATTAGGTTCGTAGCTGTGCACTATTCTAATGACCCTGGAGCCTTTACAAGCCTAGCCTATAAGATTACCCTGGAATTGTGCCACCCGACCTTAGTTCCCAGTGCCTCTGTCAAGTAGGGCCACTGGAGTGATCCCCAGGGTAAATTTTCTATTTCTCATCCTCTCATCAAGATTCCTCCTGAAGAGGGCCAGTAAGGTGCTCTGTTTGACATGTATGTGAAGTCTATTCCATAGCATGGGCAGTCTCTGGGTTATGAACCTGTCCCTCCAGCGCGTTCTGTTGATTGTGGTAATGAGGCTGAGGTCTCTGGAGTGTGTGGTGTAGAGGGATTGGGTTTTCTTTAGATGTAGCATTTCTACAGAGCTGGGTCAGACATGGCTTTGTAAGTCAAGCAGAGATCGCCTCTAAGAAGGCGATATGAGATAGAGAATAGTTGGAGTTTTTTGATTCTGTCCATATAGGACAAGTGTTTAAGGTCTAGGATCCTCTTTGTGAGGTACTTTTGCGGCCTCTCCAGTTGTTGCAGGTGTCTAGTGAGGTACATACCAAATGGGGCATTGTACTCAATGAATGGTCTAATGAGGGAAGAGTAGAGGGAAACAATGACCTCCTCCTTCCTGGATGCAAAACCCTTAGTAATGAGATGTGCCACATGACTTTCTGATCACAGTGGCAATGTGGTGGTCAAAAGAGAGGTTGCTGTCAACCTGTGTTCCCAGATCTCATATAACGCCTTCTGTGTTCAGTGGACTACCATTGATGTGGTAATTCATGGGAACTAGGTTTTTCCCAAAAGGGATGATGACATTTTTTGGCATTGAGCTTAACGCCATGATTCCGACACCAGTCGTTGGTATCAGTGAGGCCTTTCTGTAGGATGTCAACATCACTTGGGGAGTTAATAATGGCTCCTGACTTGCAATCATCTGTGAACTTTGCCAGCCAGAGTGCCTTTGTGTTGGCCCGGACTTCTGAGAAGTAGAGACCAAACAGGGGAGGACCCAGGACCGATCCCTGTGGGGACTCCACTCATGACTGGTCTGCAGTCTGACTTAGAGTCAGCTACTTTCACACTGTGTGCTCTATCTGTGAGCCAGTTTGTAACCCACCTAGTGATATAGGGATTGATGCCTAGCTTAGTGAGTTTTTCTATGATTCCTGAGTGGGGAATGGTATCAAAGGCTTGGCTAGATCGAGGTAGGCTGTATGAACCACCTTGCCTTCATCCACAGCTCTGGTGACTGACTTAAAGAAGTCAACCAAGTTAAGCAGGCATGATCTACCCTTCACAAAACCAAACTGTGTGGAATCCAGAGTTTGGCGATTCCTTATATCCTTGTTTATTAGGTCCATGATGATGCGTTCCTTAGCTTTGCATATCAGACTTGTCAGGCTAATGGGGAGAGTTCCCAGGGTCTGTACACACTCCTCCTTTGTGGAGAGGGATGCCTATAGCAGTGCGGCATTCAGTTGGGACAAAGCCTGAGCTGAGGCTATGATTGAACAGGGCACGCAGGTGAGGTGCCAGTTCACTCTGTAGTTCATGTAGAACACAGCCAGGGATATTGTCAGGTCCCATAGAAGCTGTATTCTTGGCCTTGGACAGTGCTGTTTTAACCTGTGCAGCAGTAGTACTGGGTGCCTGGCAATCTACTGGTACTGTGACTGGTCCTTTGGGGGGGGGGGTAAAGTTGGCACTGAATCTGTCTGCCAGTATACTGGCAATATCTGTTGGCTCGGTATAGGAGGTACCATTGTGCAGCAGCTCAGAGCAATCTCGGTATTGTCATGGAGATTCTTTACATAACTATAGATGGCCTTGTGGTTGTCTTTACTAGCTGCTGCAATTCTGTTTTCATAGCTAGCTTTAGAGGATTTGATGAGTGATCTCAACTTTTTGTTGAGGCTGATAAGGGAGTTTTTCCAGTCTTGGGACTTCACCTTATTCGCATCCGTTTCCTCCTCCTGTTGAAGAGTTTTTTTATGGCAGGGGACCACCAGACTGGCTTCCTTTTTTTGGAGGAGAACGTCTTGGTTCTATTGGGTATGGCGAGATCCATGCATTTGTGTACGTGTTCGTACAGTGCATTAGTGTATGATTCGGCGATCATGCAACTATTCTCCATTTGCGTGGGTGCAGTGAAATTAGCCACCTCTGTTTTTAGGAGCTCAAATTTAGCTTTGGAGAAGTTTTTCATGGTGGTTACCATTTTTAGTGTGTGTGTGTGGGGGGGGGGTTGGTGGTAGGAATGTGGATTTCCAAGGTGATTAGTTTGTGGTCGGATCTAACCAGGGAAGAGTTGACTACTGGTGTAGATCAACAGTCTCCCATGTTAGTAATAACCAGGTCAAGGATGTTGCTACCTCTAGTGGGGGTAAAAACGAGCTGATACAGGGCATTGGAATTAATGAATTCTAGGAAACGTTAGGCAAGTGTATTGGTACACGAGTAGTTTTCCTAGTTAATGGAGGCGCAGTTGAAGTCGCCCAGTATGAGATTGTTAGGTTGGACCCTAATATTCTCCAGGGTGCTTAGGAACGTGGAGTGCGAGTCTTGGGACATGGTTGGGGACCTATAACAGGCCATGACCTGAATCACTGTCTTACCCAATGTTAGCTGCACCTGAAGTATCTCTGATGCGTTATGTTGGGCTACCAGTCTGGAGGTGTGCACATTCTTTATGAATATGGAAACATCACCGCCTTTGGAGCTTCGGTCCAAGTTCTGGGGCTGAAAGGTGTGGAATGAGTTATAGGCTGGTAGTGTAGGGGTGCCTTCTGCTGCCTTGAACCAGCACTCTGTTACATCACAAATGTCTATGTTCTCCATTTTAAGGAGTGCTTCGAGCGAGTGCATTTTGAGAATTAGACTTCTAGCATTAAGCAGCATGAACCTCAGATTGCATTTGTTTGTAGCTGTTACGGTGATATTTACCTTTCTCCACCATTCAAGGTGTGAATGTTCAAAATTTTATAATGAATAGTGTTTAGTATTCAAAAACATGCATACTGATTGGACAGCCAAATCAGAGTGGTCACTGGAAATTAAGCATATTCGAACAGAAAGAAGTCCAGCCACTAAAGTCTTTTTTTTTTCTACTGAAGTATACTCATTAGTAGAGCAATAGCAAATTTTATAAGGAACAGCACAAAATTTGAGGAAAAATCAGGGAAGTTCTGCAAAAGTCTAGACAGCAGTATGATCGATTGCACTGAAGGTAATGATACTTCTGAACTGTCCAAACTCTTGAAGAACTTCCGTAAGTATCATAATATTTTACAATAAATAAAGGAAGAAGGCTGGCAACTATCTTCACAGTTGAATTATAAACTTATGCCCAAACTACTTGAAAATAGCAGCCTGCTCTCAGTTACAGCATGGAGTCCAAGGCAATGAACCCATTTGCTGCATACCTCAATTTTTTGGTCAAGAATTCTAGGCAAATCCAAAAGTAATTGTGAACAACAACTGAAAATCAGGGACATTTTTAAAATATTACTATAATTCACAGAAAAAGTTTACAGCACAATATTTCTTTTCCTCCACACACATTTTCTAAACAATAAGAAATATGTAACTCTAATATCGGGCATTATTTACTGACATACCTCTCAACCTCTTAGTGCAAGAAATCTGGACAAAGTCTGACAAAACGGGGGAACAAAGGCCCCAAAATAGGGAGAGATTTTAAATACTGTTACTATAAACTTAGAAAGTTGCTAGAGCAAGAGTTTGTGTTTACATACATTTTCTGAAGGATTTGAAGTCTGAAACACATGTATGTCATTATTTAGTGACTTGATCATCCCAGAGATTTGTCAGAAAACCACAAATTGTTTGAGGAACAGACCAAAAATGTGAGGAAAAAATCTGGACGTTCTGTGAAAGTCTGGACAGTTGAGAGCTATGTTTACTGATTGCAATCCTTATTCATTTACTAGAAAAATAGAAACGTTATGAATAATAGGGCAAAAAA